>NW_027211696.1:20334957-20934957 GCF_022749685.1 Semicossyphus pulcher | reverse complement strand
CAGCATTCTGATTCTCTTTCTTCTTTCGTCCTCGCAGAGATCAGCTTTGCAAATCCATCTAAATCTATTATTCCTACATTCAGCGTTCCCTCCAATGTGGGGTAAAATCAACCGAGTGAAGCCTCCCTGTGACGTTAGAGCAGAACGTTTGATACGCTTCATGTCGGCATGTTTACATGTTTCCTGAAGACTCACACATACTCCCTCGCCTTCCCTTGCAGTTGATTCCTGCAAGCTTTGATTTTTTTGGTTTAATAAAAACGTTCAGTTGTGTGTGTGTCTGTGTGCACGTGCACGTACGGATGTGCACACTATGGGAGGAATGCACTAAAGGATCGCACGGCTTTTTCACCGGCTAAACTGTGCTAAAAGTGACACAAAAAGACTCAAAGCACATGCAGAGTGTTCAATGCACTGACTTCCCTACAGACATATATCAACGTAAACCTCCCTCTCAAACCTGCTGGTTGTGTGTTGTTTCCCATCAGGCTAGCATCGCAGCCATCTAATTAGCTTTGTGTATGTATACGCGGCCGTGCACACACATGAACCTCATCACAGCACCGTCTCAGCTCTGTGTGCAGAGTCCAGGCCAGTTCGGTTTCCTGTTCCTGCAGCACACAGATTGAATTACCGGTCTAACTGACCCTGCTGTATCACTGCTGGGTCTGTGTGGCACAGGTGTATCGGGGGGGTTCAGTGGTTCTTAAAAAGATATCTAGCTCATATAGGCCTCTGTAGTATTAGTGTCTAATGTCAACTTGACTGGAGTAACCAGCTTTGCTAGCCTTAGAACATTAAAATGCGATGCCTTCTGTTTTCTCTCTCATTTTGGAATTATACAAGAAGTGTTTTTATTTCGGCTGCTGGTGATATAATAATTACTCCACTACTGTGAGGCCTCGCTGCTGTGAGATAAAAGAAAGCAGGCAGCATCAACAGCTACCAGGCCATTGTCCTCTAATGACTGGAAGGACACAATTCATCCGATCAAGGCCTGATTTCCCAAAGGGGGGAGGGAGTTCTGGTCCAGCACTGTGGGTCATCCTCTCCGCCCATTATCCTTCCATCCTAATTATGGAAGCTTACTGTCCTGCAGCAGACAGGCCTCAGACAAGCCACCATCTCTGCAGGAACACCACACAGTATGACTGTCTGTGCACAGCGACGATGTGTCGTATTTTAAGCTGCACTCTGAGTGTCGAAGATGCTCCAGAAATGTAATGTAACATGACAACAGCATAGAGATAAGATAAGGTTTTTCCCACCAGCAGTTTGAGTCCCTGACATGGCTGCAGGAGGAGGATGGGGGGAGGGGGGGGGGGGGGGGGGGCAATTTGACACTGTACACAACTACACAGTGTGCGTGTGAGATCTGAACTGCAGAGGGATTTGCTGGGCTTCTGCATGTGTGACTCACTTTGCATACATTAGCATTGCTTAGATTTATAAAAAGACAAAACATGGAGCAGAACAGAGGACGGTTAACGAGGGGAAGCTGCAGGATGTCATTCCCCAACAGAAGAATCAGTCTGGAGTCACAAAGTGCGGCAGCTTCAGAGGAGATTTCACACTAATTTCTCTTCTTTTTCTGTCTCAGCTTGTGGCCAAACGGTAAAACACAACGCAGTGCCATCAACCCCCCTCCCCTCTCTGTTCCCCGTTTCCTTGGTTACCTGTGATGGCACCCGCAGACACACACAGTTGCTATTTGTGAAAGTCACACACACATTGAGCGAAGAAGCATTTCAGCAGCCTGGCATGAAATGTGGTGGTCTAGTTTTTTGGGGAGAGCAGCTCTTTGATCACCTGAGTCACCAGTTTGATTTTCTCACACACACATACTGGTGCTGCTATCATTGTGGGGACCATCAGTAAAATAATGCATTCCCTAACTCCTTACACAAACCTTAAAGTGATAATCCCGGAGACATTCACGTAAATAAATGTCTGTAAGTCTCTCTCTCTCTCTGAATGAGGTAACACATGGTGACTGAGCCGACGGCCCACTGATGAAAGCCTTTGCATTTGCAGTATATAGTATTATTATGGGCTGGGTGTCTGTGGCGGCGCCCAGTTAGTGACGCGTTTTCCATCAGCCAGCAGTGGTTGGTCTGCCAGAGAGGGTAGGCGGAGCTAAGCGGCTGCTTTTCCGCCCTCTGCAAGTGTTGCGAGTAAACAGTAATCTACTATGGCTGAACAAACAAAGAAAAGATGGATGACTACAGATACAACTTCAACAAGAAGTGAAAATCCAAAGAAGAAGAAACAAACTCGACGCTCAGATGAAGCAAACAGTCTGAAAAGGAAAGCGACCGTCAGCCAGGAAAATCAAGAGTTACAACCGGAGCCGACCGTGGACGTCTGGTTATATTGGGAAGTGTGATCCCACAATTACCATCTATTGCCATTAGGTGGCGCCCGAGAGAACGAAACTGAAATCTTTACAATTGCCAGTTTAACCATCATAACTAACCAAAACCTTATTCTAACCTGCAGTCAAGTCTTTAGAACCAAGTCCTAACCTTTAAAATGAGGGACAGCCAAAACGTCCCCACTTTCCAAAACGTCCCACTTAGCAGGTTGAAACTCGCATTGGTCCCCACAAAGATAGAAATAGAAGAACACCACAATAATACATATCTGGTTTGATGAGGTACTGATGTTAGCATTAAATCTTAGCTCGGCTTGTTGGATAACTATCAGTTTCTCTAAAAGATCTCTAATGAGTTTTGTTTATGTTTGCTACTTACCAAGTAGCGACAGGCGGCCATCTTTGTCCTGATTTAAACAGTAGAGTGAAAAATGTTGCAACCCAAGCCTGACAAAGACTTACAACCAGGAGACTTTAGCCCTTGTTTTATAATCTCAACCAAGTACTTTTGGTGCCTGTATCTAACCATGGCTATGCTGTCAAAGATCGTTTAGGTTTAGGAAACAGCCTGATTGCATTTTGGAAAAGATCATGGTTTTGTTGAAAACAATATGTCAACTCAAACAGCAGTCTCCTGTTTGAAGAGGGTCTCTAACAGAAAGCCCTGAAGGCTCGGAGCACTAGCTAATAACAGCACAGTAAAGCTGAATAAGGAACAAGTCAATAGGAAAGAAAAATAACATCCGTACAGATAGGATGAAATCTACAGTATTTACCTCACATCAGGCCTCCATTAGTACCAAGCATGTTACAAACCCACTCTCCATTATGCTCTTTTGTATCGATGTATTCAGCCCATTCAATTCAGACCCACCAATGCGAGCACTTACACCAGAATATAAATACAACTCCACTACCGCTCTACACCTAAAGAGCCTCCACTTGACTGTGTGGTCACTGAGTGCCATTCAGCAGCATTAAGAGCTGTTTGCTGAGGCTTTTACGAGCCTGTGTCTGACTCAACTTTGAATGTGAATCTAATTTATTGGAATAATTAAATCCTGAAGCATTAGACGAGTTAAAGGAGCACACTGTTAGGTGTTTATGCATGAGTGCAAAATGTTCCACTCACAAAGAAAACCCGAAGAGGACATGCATACATTGATTTTATTAAAAGAAAGACCAGTTCGAAATGGGACTACAGCCCAGTCAGACTCAAACACAGGCCCAACACCAACACCTGCAGCAGCAACCTGACATCACTGTGCTAAAATATGAACGTTACAGTCATGGAAGAAATGTGTTTATAGGATTAACATTAATTAGCTCATGGTTTAGGACACCATGTTGATCAGTTAGATTCAGATTACTTTTTTGCTGTATCGAGTAACGTAAGGTGTTAATTCTGTATTCAACTAATCCTTTATTTAGTTACTTTTTCATAAACAGTAATCTGTTACTGTAAAACAAATCTCTGTATTTCTCTTTTCCTTTTGTCTCCACAGAAACAGAAACTCTCTGATCCTCTGTTTCTGTTTCTCTCCTCCTTCTTGGCAGGTCGCTGCGTACCAGCAGAAGGTAAACACAGCTGTGTCAGTGCTGACTGTAGCTAGCTAACTCAGCTAGCGAGCTGTCAGAGAGGACAGCATTTACTTTGTGGAAATATTCACATTATTGTGAATGTTTGGGTGAAAGGGACGAGAACAACACGATGGTGAAATGTAAGCTGTGTCTGGAGGAGAAGTGCTCGTCAGCTGTGAAGAGCTCGACTTCAAACGTGAAGAAGCATCTGCAGCTAAACACAGCTCCACAACACTGGTGGGACTAAGAGCCTGTGTTGTATTGTTGTCATGGAAACAGCTGTGCTTAATACTGTCTGCCTCTGCCCAGTTCACTGTCAGACTGTTAGCATCCTAAAGAGCTGTAAAGGTTACACTCCGTCTGTCAGTCCTGTTATCAGGCTGCAGAGTTACAGATTATGGGCCGTAAACGAGGCGATGTAACGACGGGAGAGTCGATACATTCAAAGGTAGACGTACAGCAGGCTGCACGCCGTCCTGGCGATATAACACACGAGTAACGAGTCGCACAGGGGGTTTAATTTTTGTTAAAGCAAAAGTAATCTAACAAGTTACTTTTCTCAGGTGGTAACGCAGAAACGTAGCGAGTTACTTTTAAAAGTTACACTGTCTGTAACAGACGTGGAAAGACAAACGAGGATGTGAAAAGCCTCCACAAGGGGTCGCCGGACAGGGAGGTTAGAATACAATAGGTGAATTTGAGTTACAAACTGACATATGACCATTTTCATCCAAATAAAGTGGTTTAGATAATCTTGTTTCTGACTTCTCAGTCGTTACTCTTGAATAAAACACCGTCAACGGCCTTTCTTTACCTCGTTAGCAGAGAGAACCAGGTCTGTATTTGGGGAAGGCTATTATTCCTAATATCCACAGCCTCCTGGTTTTCACATTAAAGGTATTCAAACCTGTTTTTAGCTAGCCAAAATTAGGATCCAAATAATGTAATAAAGTATATATATATATTAAGTATCCTTTTAACTCGTATCTTGAACTCCTCAGAATAATGCAGCACACGTGCTCCCTTCTGCTTGTGGATAAAATAAATGTTTTTCAGTTTAAATTCTGCTCTCTTGTTGTTGTTGTTGTTGTGGTCGAGTTACTTGCAGAATGATTTTGTCCTCGACCTCGTTGTCTACACTGAATGAAGTCCCAAGGAGACTCTCAGCTCAGCAGAATGGAACCTTGGCTGCTGGAGGAGTCATTTATCTGAGAGGATGATGCTCCCACACTGCTGCTGGACTGAAGGTTAACATCTCAAGAGAAAAGAAAAGAGCGCACAGTTGATGCCTGTCAGTGTGACAAACCACATCTGAAGGATCAAGTCGGCGGACTGCTAAATGATGGCAGAGAGGAAGTGATTAAATGACCTCCTCACTGTCGGCTCCCGACCTGCTGAATTCCTGCCCTCAGATCTGCACCTCTCCCCTTCTCCTCTGCAGTTTGTTGCCCCGGGTCATTTCTCAGGGCTGCTGATATTCATCTGATAGCTCCTCCATAATTCATGGAGCCGTTTGCTATAAACTAACGAAAGGAAAATGTGCCAACTTAATATTTTATCAGGAAATGAACTCACAAACAACCTCCAGTGTCCAAAAATAAAAAAAACATGAACATACAGTTACAACTAGCATGCTAGCTCGCTCGTCTCATCTGTGGTCTGATGAACAGTAAAGCACCGTGTCGCTACTTTCCAAGCTTCTCTAGCTGCCTAATTGAAGTGCAGCAGAACAACATGTATGTTAGAGAGAAGTCGTGCAAATATTGATACAAGCATGAAATCTGATGTATGTTTTTATTAACAGGTTTCCTTTTAATAAATCTACCCAATTAGAATGGCGGCCATTTTTAAAGATGGTAACCAAAATTGGGCCCTGCAAGTTGACATCCTGCTATCAAACTGTATATTCCAAATAATTCAAGGTGTTTTTTGCTCGTTTAACGTTGAAATACTGATTGTGCTGAAGTAAAATTACATTTGAAACTGAACAGTAACTAAAAATAACCAATATGACTTTAGTTAAGCAGATGTTCAGCTGTTTAAACCAGCAGAGTGGTTTTGTTTGGAGTTTTAACTGAAAACAGGTCAGATTAATGCAGTTTTATTGCCTTTTTCATTACAAATGTAATTTTCCATCACTACATCTTTACACAGGTGTTATACCAGTAAAATAGCATATTTTTAAACATAAAAATTCAAACCAAGATCATTGAAATTGGCCAACTTTACCCATTTCTATCTAAAATTTGGAGGCCAAGAGGGCGGCCATCTTGAAAAATGGCTGCCAATTTGGATTTGAAAATGTAAGCCCACGAGAAAGTTGGCCCTGTGTTTCAATTCATGCCAGATTGTATTTAGCTAGCCTTACACTGAAATAATGATTGTACTAAAGATGAAACAATAAGGAAAAAAACAATTTAACTTTTGTTAAGGTGTCAGAAGTACACTTATGGACAGCTTGGAACTCTCAGCCACACCTTTAGCAGTTTAACTGTTCCATTACAAATGACATATTGTCATTTTGTCACTGTTAAACTAGTATCTTAGTATCTTTTAAAACATGAAAGTTGACACCAACATTGAAATCAGTCAGCTTCACCCTTTTCTATCAAAAATTCAAATTGGAAAGCCGAGGAGGCGGCCATCTTGGAAAACGGCTGCCAAATTGGATTTGCAAATGTTAGCCTTCGAGAAAGCCAAGCCACATTTAATGCTTTTATTTGTATACATGCTTTTCCTGCCATCAGCTCCACTATTTGCAGGACCTGTTTGAGCTCGGTTTGCATGTAAAAGCAGCCATTAAGGCGTTCTTCACTCAAAAGTGGGCGGAGTTTCATCCTAAGTAACTGTGGAGCCCCTGTTTGTTAAAACTCTGAGGCTGAGACAGAAGTAAAGGAGACACACTAAGTGATGAAGTAGTTTATTAATATCAAATTAATCAGTAATACAGTGTAAACAGTGGGATGAAACCGTGACGTCAGTCGTGTCTGGAGTGAATAAAAAGCCACATTTAGACAGGATGTGTCTGAAGGGGAGGTGAGGTGGTTTTTATTTTACCTGCTCTGATTTTAATCCCACATGAAGCTCAGAGGAGGTTTATTTTCAACCCCACCCGAGTCATATTAGTCACAGACACTATTATCTGCTGTTTCTCTGTGAACTGGCAGATGCTCTTGTTATTTAAATCCCCTCTGCAGCGACGTCCTTGTAAAGTGGATTAAAGTGGATCTCTGAGCGGCCTGTCCTTCAACTTTTTTCAATCAGCTCAGCGTGAAGTTTGACTTCGGTGGGAAAATGGAGGAAATCGAGACTGATGTATCTAATGGGATAGATGGAAACAACATGAGTACCTGTATGCCAATGTCAAACTGACAACTGTCTCCATTTAAAGTACGCCGAATTAGCCGTTAGCAGCTCCTGTTTGCAGAGTGCCTCTTGATGACTATCATTAGATCACTGTGATACTGATGCTAATTCTAAGGCAGGTTGTGGTGCATCTTTTTTCTCTGATTTCTAAGCTGATTCATGGACATTTATTCTGAAAGGACGTCAGATATAATGATATCCCCGAGAACAGGAAGTCACATTAAATCTGAAAACATGTGCATATCTGTGTGTTCACATCTGACTCTCAGGAGGGGTGCCATTTTTGGCGCAAATGTCCCTCCTGCAGTGTCTCTGCCTCCTCCTCACCAATTGGCGCCAACCTTGGAGGCTTTTGTTTTTCCCTTTTGGCTTTTAGTCCTATTTACAGCAGAGGCAGAGCCGTGGCTCGGTTCTGTGTGGTATTTTGCTGCAGGTGGGAGGAGACATTTCTCTCCTCCTTCGATAATCACATACCCTGAAAGCAGCTGAAATTGGGCCATTCATATATTAGAATTCATTGAGGGTTTGCAGGGGATGGATGTGTGGAGATCACAATGTAAAGGCTCAGAGGATTAAAGGGGCTGCTTCTTCTTACTGTCAAACTGATCCTGGATTAGTTCTGTAAAATGTGTTGAAGAAAAAAAGCAGTTATGAGCTCAGATGGAGCTTATTTCTGTTCAGTCATGACTTTTATATTTTGTCAAGCTGTGTCGCTCGTCTTAGAGCCCAGACACTCATTTATGTCTGAAGTCAAATTAAGCTGACATGGGGACGTCAAACATCAGTGAAGGTGGTACCCAACATTTAATGTAGAAACAAGAGGTTTCCAATAAAGCAGGATGTGTGAAAAATGTTCTGCACAGATCCCACGCAACACGACAACAGGCTCTGATTACAAGGTCTGAGTGTAGACTGAACACAAATGATGTTTATATATGAAATCTTTGTGCAAACATTCATCATGTGTGTCAGCTTTTTGTGCAAAGTATATTCAAGCAATTTCATTCATTCAATAACAGTACTTTTTGTTTGTTGTTGTTATCAGTGTTTCTGTTGTTCAATTTTTTTCTTATGAATAATTTGTATACATGTTGTCACCAATCCTGCCCCCTTGTAGAGACGTGCTGGTTCAAATATGTGATTGTTTTGGAGTTGTGTGTGTAACAAACCAAAGACAACATGAATCAAGAAAACCTTGACGTAGGACTGCTCGATTAGACTGCACTGGTTTTAGTGGATCTTGAACAGTGAAGGTTCCTGAACCTCTCCATCTACAGTGATGCTGTTAGACTGACACCTGGTGGAGAATAAAGAAACTGCATGAAAGTTATGTTACTGCATGGATCTAAAATATCTGATGGATCTGATCCCATTGGAAGAGACAGCTGAGTCACATGTATTGCTTTATTGTTCCTGCTGTGCTCAGACTCTCTAATCAACAGCAAACACTCGCAAAACGGACACAATGTGCAATAACACTCCTGTAAAGAGTGCTGCATCTCTCCATCATCTACATGTGCAATACCTATTTTTATTTAATCATTTTTATTAATGGGAAATATCACTATCTCACTTCCCAACATGTGCAATACCTCTCTTATATTATTATCGTATTAGCTCTGTACATATATTTAGGATGCACTTGTTTACTTCCTTTTATATGCTCTTTATTGTAACGTTTCACTTTGCTGCTGTAACACTGTAAATGTCCCGGTTGTGGGACGAATGAAGGATTATTATAATATTACAATTTAGGCCTTAGAAACCTTATTGATCAGCATTTAAAGTAAACAGAGACCTTTCTGCTCATTTGTTTACTGAGGTTTTTGGAAATGCTCAGATTTTTAGCTGTCATGGCTCCAAATCACCTTGGGGGCAAATGTGCACCATCAAAGTAAACTAAAAGTTCTTGTTGTTTCCACTGACAGGCTCAGATTGTTATTCTAAGTGTGTGACAACATGACAGAAAGGATCCCTACAGAGATAGACCTTTTTGTTACAGAGGGAGATGATTGTTTTAACCACACACAGACGTTACATCGCTCTCTGCACACACACCAGACTCCATTCAGAAAAACAGTGATTTTACCGCACAGATCACAGGAGCTGCTGGCCTGCTGCTGCCTTCATGGTTAGTTTGTTTTTATTTTGTGTTACACAAATATTGTGATGCATCTGAAGGAAGCATTTTTAAACACCAAAGCCACACAATGAAACAGACAAACTAACCTGTCAAAGCAGGAGCACCTCCTGTGTTCTGCATGGTAAAATGACTGTTTTTGTCAGAGGGGTCTGGTGGCTCATGGAGCAAATCCAAAACTTTCTTAACTTAAGTAAAAGTAGCACATTGTTCGTATATTTAATTACTCAAAAGTGAATGTAATCAATGTGAAATTTAATCAGTAACAGTATTTTAAAGTAGTTCTCTGTATTTGTGTTGATAAATCAATGAGCAGACATCCGAGCAGCAGCCATTAACTTATTTATTATATTGAATTTACGAAAAGTAAAAGCAAACACTTGAATAAACAATTTTGTACATTTTTAGTCTGTTGTTATCCGATGGTTGGTGTGTGTTTGTTGAAAAGCATTCCACTGTACACAAGGCTGACGACGTTCGACAACCTTTTTTGTTTTTTTAACCTTTTTTAAAAACACCCAGAAGCGGACGACGCGGACGCTCCGGCAGCACGCGCTCTGGAGTAAGGCAGACACGACCCCTTCACTGCCACTGAGACGCTGGGAAATCAGAGGACTAATACTAATACATAGAGAGGGAGGAGGGGGGGTAATACAAAAGCTGATCAGCAGCCATGTTGGCTTCCTGCGGCCTCTGACCCAGACTGCAGAGCCCGGCTTCTCGTCTCTGTACACGGACATGCATCTGAGAGGAGCTTAAACTCAGGAACGCAGTTCGTTTTAAATATCAGCTGATTGTTGCAATGAAAACAAAACATTTACAGGAGAACATTTAGTATTTTTAAGCCTGGATCTGTTCTGACTTTGCACCCTGATGTTGTTTAAAGAAAAATACAGAAAGCTTGCTAAAAAAACTTCAGTCACTTGAGATGTCTTGAATGAAAAAACGAGCAAACGTCTAACTGCAGCCTGCAGACGTATTTCATCTGTCGTGTCTTGAGAAGCATTTCTGGACTGGAGGAACTTTTTGGTCGGATGACCTGGGAACGATCATAGTCCTAAGAACACGTACTGCAGAGCACAAGAGGAAGGTGTTTGGTGTTTGGTGATGGGATGAACACGAGACACTGCAGTACGAGCACCCTCCATCTTTAAACAGTTAAAACATTAGCTTTAAAAAACATTCGGTCTGAAAGTCTTTAAGGACATTTTGTGACTGTATCACAGAGACATGATACAATAAGAAACACGTTTGATGTTGAATAGGAAGCTAGTTTGGTTAGCTGGCAGAGTGAGCTGTAAGCTGTCCTACAGGTGAGACGTTTATTATTTAACTCAGATTGAAATTAAATAAACTCCAAACTAATTGATTATATTTTTCATCGTTTCAAGAACTTTTTGAGGAAAACATTTTCTGGATTCAGACTTTAAAAGTGAAGCTTTGCTGCTTTTCTGACAGTAAATCAGGAGTTTGTGAAGATGAAAGACGTCACTTGATTTAAGGAGCATATTTCACAACTTTTAGATTTAACAGACTAAAATATTCTGCTGACAAACTGACAATGCAGCCCGACTGAAGTTTATTTAGGAAGCTTTCAGAGCCTCGCGCTGCAGCCAGGTACTCAGTTTGCTCTTTTGAATCTCAAAGACTCAGACTGAAAAACACTAGATCCCTCCTCCTGTCCGTGTGCACGTCGCTCTGTAAACGTGGAACCTGATGGTCGAGCTTTAAATAAAAATCAAGGCGTTGTTTTACACTTTGTTTTAATCCCGTCAGCTGAGACAAAAAGCCGACTTGATGACATTTTCCTCATCGACACCAACACGTGACGTCATGTTCATGTAGAAACATCTCATTGGTAATTATGACAGAAAAGAGAATCAGTCGGGAGATAAATTAACCGCTTTAAATGTGCAGTTTAGGCCAGATATATAATACAGTGGTTATCTTTTACCTGCACACTGACACTAGCACTATCTTGAGACTCCTATAGTCCTGAACCCTTTGTTCTGTGCGAGCTAACCATGTCAGAAACAGACAAAGTCGACAAAATGGACATCAAATAAAAATCTAAATCTTCGGTCTGGAATGGAAATTTCAACAGTAGCAAAAAAAAAACATTCAGGTTTATTGACATGTCGTGATATTCTACACCTGGCAGGGCTTCTGCAGGCGAGAGAGCAATACCAATACTTCAACGTGGACTAACTGAAAGTAAAGTAGCATGGCCTGCAGTAAGAGTCCACAGTGCTAAAATCTGCCCTCTCAGATACCCTGACGGCCCTCTGTGTGAGTGTGTGGATGTTTGGGACGTCTGCAGGGAGGCGGGCACTGCCACCGTCGCCCTGCAGCAGGAAGAACAGGAAGCGACTGAAAAAGGAGGTAAATATGGAAACCAGCACACATAAACGTGTGTGTTTCTCTGGGGGGGGGTTTAGGGGGGGCAAAGCAGAAGGCTGACAGGGGGGTTTAGATAAAGATGATGCAGAGGTACCAGAGATGACAGGTGCACGAGTATCTCCGACAGTATGATGATGGGGGGGATCTGAGGGCAGTTCTGGGGGCATTTGCAAGGCGCCGGCCCTTCTAGAAGGTCTTCCTGTGGATGGCACGTGCTCTGTCTTCTTCATATTCCCGCTTCGACACCCACATCTTCTTAAAGGTGTCCAACGATGCCAGGATGGAGCCACTGCAGGGCGGAGAGGACGGTTCAATATCACATTTATCACATATGTGAACCTCAAACACAGGAAGTGCTGAAAACTGAAGTCTTACCCGATCCATGTGGAGTACAGCCTCTCCTGGGGAGCAGAAATCTGAACAGGACAAAAGCAACAAGGTGTTTTTTATTTAAGCTGTGCTCTTCACATGTCCGCTGTTTACACGTCTCATGTAGATGCTTTCTAAAGTTAAAGTTTTGCTGACATTCGACGTGTTTTCAAACCAGCTCTTCAGATGTGCTAACAGATGTCTGCCGAATAAAACAAAAACAAGTTCGCTGTGATGCACTTTTTTCCAACTAAACAGATGAAAATGAAAAAACAAACATCTTTCACTCTCTCATTACATGAATTAAAGTTTCACGAGTTAAACACTGGTTTCAACACTAGCAAATGTGCTCAAACAAAGTCAGTAAAAAACATAAATAATTAACTTATAATTAAGAGCGCGTGCAGACGTTTGTGTACATTCACAGGTGGATTTCAGGCTTCAGAGATGCGAGCTGCTCAAAAACACAGAGCAGAGAAAATGACATGTAGAAGCTGCACAGCTCAGCTACACGGACAGATAACATGGACTCACCTTGATCTTGA
Organism: Semicossyphus pulcher; assembly: GCF_022749685.1. Lineage (NCBI taxonomy): Eukaryota > Metazoa > Chordata > Actinopteri > Labriformes > Labridae > Semicossyphus > Semicossyphus pulcher. The sequence goes on along the minus strand of NW_027211696.1, from coordinate 20,922,182 downwards.
CGTCTTTGGGTGCCAGCTTCTTGACTTCAGTTAGTAGTCGTTCCCCAAATCCTGAGAGAAAACAGAAGAGTTAGTAAATAAGTGAGAATATCAGTGGGAGACAGAGGGCATGATCTGAGGGGAGATCTTCTTATAAGTGACCCAAACTTCCCAGGAATAAATCAAATTTAAGATGTAAGCTGTCATATTTATAACACTTCAAAACAGCACAAACGTCCATCTTCACAGGTCCTTGAGATGATGAAATATTGCACATCTGTGTAACCACAAGGAGCAGAGAGTCTGCAGAAACATTTGGAACATCCAAAATTGAAGACCACCACAACCAGCAGGTGCACGTGTTCCTCGTCTGCCCTGCTGTCCAGACTATTATATTAGTGTGTGAGAACAGAGAAGTCATCAACACCCACCTTTGATCAGTGTGGATCCTCCACACAGCACTATGGTTGAGAACAGCGTGCGTCGGAGGTCCATGTCAGACTTCTGGATAGCGTAGGCCAGGACCTCGTGGATCCCCGAGCTCTCGTCTCCGATCAGGTCGGGTCTGAACAGCAGCTCTGGAGCGCGGAACCGAGCCGGACCGATCTGAGAAGGAGGTCACAGGTCAGGGTTTGTGGTCGGGAGGAGGAGGAGGATTTCAAAGAGGGAAATATTGACTCACGTTTAAAGTGCTTCCATCAGGGAGGACGTACTGAGCCTTCTCTGTTTCTAAAGTCTCGTCCTTTTGTGGGTTGAGTGACAGATAACAGGCTCTCTGCAACACAGAGGGAAACGCGTTGGAATAGACAAAATAAAAGTTATTCATATTTCAAAATAAAACTCCCACTTGCAGCTTCCTGTTACCTCTTTGACGGTGCGGACGACCTCGAACTCTGCGGACGTGTTGAAGTTGTAGCCTTCTTTACGCAGCAGCAGACGCAGGTACCGCGACACGTCTCTGCCTGCGATGTCCACACGCATGATGGAGTGAGGGATGGCGAAGCCTTCGTAGATGGGCACCACGTGAGTCACACCATCTCCAGAGTCCAGCACAACACCGGTGGTACGACCTGTGGCGTACCTGCATGAAACGGGGGCACAAGTTTAACAATCAGTTTCACACTTCATCCCAGGATTCATGACCCCTGCGATAAATGTTGGACTACTTCTTAAGTTAAGCAAAAGGTCAGAAATAGTGTTGAGGCTCATATTCCACTGACGCTGAGGAGCACTCGGCACCAGACGCAGCGAACCAGCTGGTTCATGTTCTAGTGTAAGTGGTCACGTCTTCAATAACAAGCGTTTACTGTTTGTTCCAGTGTTCATTTCGTTAATTAAAATTAGGACGAAAAATGTTCTTCAGCGACTTTTCTTTCCATGACGAAGACGAGGCGTCGATGAGCTAAAAATAGATCATTGACACGTATGTTTTGTTTTCTTTAACGGAATGAGGCGGGACTGAAATGTTGGTGGTGGGCTGTCAGACATTTAAAATGCATTGTGTCCCCCCCTGTGTGTCTGACCTGTCCATGCAGGGCATTCCTGTAGCTGGGTATCACAGAGATAACGGCTATCACAAAGGTGGTTGTGAACTTTCTGTTACCCAGGTTCTCTGCTTCAGGCTCTCTGCTTCAGGCTCTCTGCTTCAGGCTCTCTGCTTCAGGCTCTCTGCTTCAGGCTCTCTGCTTCAGGCTCTCCGCTGGCTATTTTTTTACTTTTTCAAATAACATCAACATAGTTTTAAACTATACGGTGAAACCACATGAAGGATGTTTGTCTTCAGAAGACCTGAAGTCAGCAGAGAAATAAGCCTAACCTAAGCTAGGGGCCGCTCGAGGGCAGACCCTGAAGCTCTGCTGAATCAGATTTGCTGCTTTTCACACTTTCGCTTTATTCTGGGTTTTTTTACATTTTAATCATGTCATGTTTTTTTGCAGAAAGTTCCTGTTACAACCTTAAGACTGAAGAACAATGGAGGGTCCCTTTGAGACTTGTTTTGTTTGTTTACAGACTTCCGTGCTCTTGCTCCTGCATTGCTCTGTCTGCTGGTCAGAGCCACTTTGAATCAGGGACACTCCTGCAAGTGTTGAGTCGGTAAAACTGCATGTTTTTTTAATCACCAGGAAAATTAAACTTAGTGCAAACTCCAAGTCGAGTGGACCCTGTGATAACTATGTTTTTTAAAAGTTCAAATACTTGTCTTCACGCCTCGTAATGTCTGCAAATGTGCAGTTTGGACTGACACGCTGTGTGGTGTGGTTACACAGTGTGCACCACATGTTGCCCCAGCCCCACTTGAGAATTCAGTCAGCTATAACACAACAGTGACAGTAACAGCCTTGTTTTCTCTACAAAAACAACTCAAAAGTTGCAGAACTTGATATAACTGATGAGCTGACCTAGTAAAGTAAATACTACAGCTCTGTCTCCATCTCACTAACACATCCACACACAGAGCGAGGTGTACTCACAAGCTGAGGACAGCCTGCATGGAGATGAAGAGCGCCGGGACGTTGAAGGTCTCAAAGAAAACCTCTGCAGCCTTCTCTCTGTTCTTGCTGGGGTTGAGAGGAGCTTCAGTCAGCAGCACAGGATGCTGCGAACAGAAAGATGCATTCAGAGAGGGATCCCTGACCGTCCAGTACCAGATCTGCCAAACATGTGACCTTGTTATCATGCAGCAGCAGGAGGAGAGGCGCTCACCTCCTCGGAGAAAGTCTGCAGCTGCTCCTTGGAATAAACGTACTGCCAGATCCTCTCCATGTCGTTCCAGTCGTTCACGATCCCGTGCTCCATCGGGTATCGAACCGACAACAAGCCCCGGTGCTCCTGGTCAGCAGAGAGGTGGGGAGAGACATCAGTCAGAGGATGGAAGTCAACACCAACAACAAGTACAATCAGTAGAAGCTTCTGCACTACCACTCGGTGTGTTCCTGCCTGGTTCAGGATAACTTTTCAGGATAAACGGCCAAAACTCTCCTTGTAACACACAGCAAAACACTAAGCATTTTTAGTCTCATAAATAAACAACTCACTCTGAGGGAAAGGCTGTTGTTAACTAGCTAATTAGCAAGCCAATGAATTAGGCTTGGGCACAGGCTGTAATGTATAGTGTTTATGTCTACCTGCACAGGGACGACACATGGAAGTTCAGTGTTAGCTAAATCTGGTTCAATCTAACAGTACTTCCTTGAATGAGACACCATCTGACAAACAGAAGTAATAAACTAAACTACAACAGCTGCTGCATGTGTGCATCACCAGTTTTATGGCAACTGGCAAAGAGAGGCAAAAAAAAAGGTCACATGACATCTCAGCTCATGTTTGCCTGAGGGCGTGTGGGAGACACAGTGGAAGGAGGCTGTGTGATCAGATGATTAAAACTTCATGCTTGTTTAACTTAAATAAAACATTGGACCTGTTCAAGAATTCAAAAAGTCGAATTTTTTATAGTGTTTTGATTATTTTTATGCCATTTTTATGGATGACAGAGAGACGACTGAAAAGATTAAAGTCCCCGTCCAGTGAAGGTTGGCATCTTAGCCCTTAAGCCTGGCATTGGCTTATTTCAGGTTGATTCAATTTGGAGGAAACCAATCGACCAATCAGAGAATTGCAGGAGGGACTTGGCCTTAGGCTGACTATGAAGCTCCATCCAAGAAGAAGTGCAACAGAAAAATGACAGACTGTAATGACAACATATCAACTCTTAAATCATCAAATGGTTCAGTGGCATAAAAAATGTCAAGTTTTCATTTTTGCAGCCTCTCTGCAGCTTCTGAGTGGCTGCTAGATGGATGAGTCAGTTACTACTGACTGGTTTGGGTGACACACAACAAACTATACATGTGTCACCATGAACACATGTCAGACTGAGTGTATTGTAAAGTCATATACTGCCTTGTATCAAACTGTTTTAATGTTGCTGTGATTTCTTTAATTCGTACACTGATGACGATAAACTTAAAACACAGGATGCAAACAAACACGACCGCCAGTCCTGGAAAACGCTCAAGAGATTCAAATGCTTAACAAATATCCCCAATGCATTAGCAAGAGTGTGTGTGTGTGTGTGTGTGTGTGTTTGTGTGTTACCTCTGCCTTGGGTCCGATGAAGAGGTCTCCCTCCAGGGCTCCTGCCATCACGCGCACGTGCTTTGGGCGCCCCACACTGCATCACACACACAGAAATAATCATTCAGAAGTTAACAAAAGAAAGAGACACACAATAACACAAAATAAATCAGAGAAAGTTCATCTGTAACTTTTGTTATTATAGTTTAAAGAAACAAAAAGCCAAACTTTTTTTGGACCAGCCTCTTTAATGTGAATAGTTTCTTCTTTTCTCCGTTTTACAGAAGTGTACATTTTGTATTTTTGTGATTACGACTGTTTGTACAACAAAATAAACAACATGAATTTGTCAACTTGGTCTCTGAAATTTAGATGTGTATTTGTCTAAAATGTATGGCATCTTACAGAAAACTTTCAGTGACACACAGATTAGTTGATAATGTAAAGGTGTGTTGAACAGACCCTTGTAACCTGAGTGCTGTGGAAACACTTACTAGTTAGGGAAGCAGTATTTGGGGATCTGGTCTCCTGCAAAACCAGCCTTGATCACCCCCGAACCCTGGAGAAAAAGACAGATATGACATTTAACATCAAAGAATCATTGTTGAACTGAGCTGCAGTGTTTTAATCTCTGAGCAGAAAGGGAGGTCATAAGACGAAGCCGGGGGCCACCAGCAGTCACACACTGTGCCCTACATCCCTCCTGTCTCAACGGCTACTTTGTCTCAGCCTTTCTGGTCATGACAGCACAGGACAAAGTTAGAACAGTCTGTGTTGAGGACTTTATCTCAGACAAATATCAGCATAGAAAATATTAAAATATAAAACCTGATAATAAATTATGATGGGTGTTGCCATAAATCATACCCTATATTATTTAGATAAGATATCAAATTTTGATAGTTGTGATTTCCATGTATTTATTGACCAAATACTGTCAGGTGATGCGTGTGTGCACAACCGACAGACTTGTGTCCGTCAGTGTTGGGTTCATAATGGATCTAGCACTTTGTACAGCAATAAAAGGGTATATTTTTGCTAACACCTGTCAAAACACAACATGTAACGTTAACATGTATGACAAACATGCGCAGTAGCAATATTTCTGAAAATTACATTCGCTCTTTTCATCATCAGCGACGATTTGATTATTTGTATTCCTGTGACTGCAATGCTAACATCCGTGATGGTCAAGCCAAACCTACTGTTTATGCTAACAATACATTTGCAGACACAAATAGCCTGTATCCTGCAGAGCTAATGGCTCAGGACGATGACTCTCACATCCTTGCTGACAGCTCAGCCTGCTATGCTAGCTATTTAGCATTACGAACACGGTGCAGATCTGTAATAATACAGCTACAGAACCAGGGACAGCGAGCTAACGTTTTGGATCTTGCCAACCGAAGCTTAGCTAGCCGGTTAGAGATGCAAGCTAGCTGAAGCTTTAGCTAGCGCTGAGTAAATCAAGGGATGCTACATCTATTAGCGACTGGAGCAATGCTAGAAGGTTTTGGGTGCAACACTGTGAAGTAAACTGCATGTTTAGTGAGGGTAGCCGAGGATGACCACTATATATTTAGCGAACGTTGTAACACAATAGTTAACCAAGCTAGCAGTTAGCCAGCGTTCCCAGACAGCGGCCTCGGTTTGGGTGTGGATGAATGACATCATCATACTTACATTATCAATCACAACCGGCTGGTTAGCTAAAATGTCATAGGATTCCATGACGGACTGGATAATTCAGATATGTTTGTATCGATCCGTGCGTGTATTCCTCTTCGTTTAGTGTTTTAATCATGTAAAAGATAACGCCCTGTCACTCCGCACTCTGCCGTCTCGACGCCGCCGCTCCTCTGTGCTGCCGCTGACCGTTGGCCCGCCTCCTCACCACAACAACATCAGCGCGGCGTCGGTTTGACTAACAGGAAGGTCAGCCAATCATATTAATGAGAATTTTGACTGACACGAGCAATAGCGAATCACAGTGTTTCATCGAATAGCCATGCGTTTCTTACTTGTTTGCCGTCAGAAGCAGCAGCTTTGTCAAACATGTGGAAACACCAGCATCTTCTTGTGACAATAACGCCCAGTTTAACGTTAATGGTTTATTATTCTAATCTGGTGAGTCAGTGCGCAGAATAGTCACCTTTTAGAAAAGGTTACTTTTATAGTTAATAAATGATAAATGTAAGGTTTAAGGAACGAACAAACAATTTCTATATTGGCAAAATCTAAGCTATCAAGTCTGCAGTTAAACATGACATTATGTATTGTACAGTTTTAATCCTCAAGTCTGCAGTTTTAACTGTTTATTACTAATTAACTTAAGTTTAGGTCGTTAAGCTTGCAGTTATAAATGTTAAAATGTAATTAATGAAGGATTATCACATCCAAAGTTATTAAGTTAAGTTAAAAAGTTGTTAATCAGTGGATATTGGTCCAGATGTTCTGCAGCAATTTCCAGCTAATCAGTGGCCAAAGATCAAGGGGATTTTTCACAACTTCAAAGTATCATTAAAACACTATAAAATCTACAATTTACGTCCTGCATTCAAAATATACTCTTGAACAGAAGCACTGGCATCAAAATGCTCCAAAGAATAACTATTCAAAATAGGTAATTACCTTTAATGCATTAACAACAGGGAATTTCAACATTAAAACACTGCAGAATATTTCATAAACTGATGGTATATTGTGTATTTAGAAATGTAATCTACAAAGTAACGATGGCCGTCAGACTGAAATGTAGTGAAATAGAGCTTTATATTTGCCTGATGTGGAAAGACTCAAATAAAGTACCAGTACCACATAATACTAGTAACTGTCAGCCTGTGCTACTGCTTAAGTAATTTTACTCGGCTTCCTGCTTGTCGCCAAAGGGATATGTATTGCGCGAATCGTGTCGTTTCCAACACACTATGAACGCAACAAATACCGTCACAACTGCCGACCAATCAGAAAGCTGCTAGCTAGCCTGCCCAGGTAGTTGACATATCTGTATGAGCAAAACGCATTATAGACGTACGGTTAGAACAGAAAAACATTTTCTATTTGGATATATCCCTATGTTTCAGGTATGTATTGTTTTTGTATTGGTGTTTTCTAAATTATTAGGCAACGAGGTCAGATATATTATTGGCTAAACTAGCATAACTGTCGGTTACTACCTTTATGTGAAAGTAACTTCTTAGCTCACATTAGCATTAGCACGAGAGCTTAGCCTTTGAGGTCAGAGCAGCTGATATATTGAGTTTGAAGTAAACCTTTACTGTCAAACGAACCAAATGACATTTAGATTGATAGATGGGAACTTTAGGTGTTTTAGTATTTTCATTCTTAAAGTCCTAATGGTTGCTAGTTTATTTCACAAAAAGACTTTTGTTATTGGTTTCGTGTTATAGTAAGTAATGTTGTGTTCAAGTGCTCTGTTAAGTACCCGTCACCACTTTGGACTTGAAAGAATTTGTTTGGGGACATAATTAGTATCAGCAGTTTGGTTTCACGTTCAGGTCGAGCAAAGGTGGTGTCTGTCTTCACTTGAGTAAGATAAAGAGAGAGTAAACCAAGAGGGAATAAAGTGTCCAAAGGTAAAAGAAGATCTGTCAGGGACTACATTGAAAGTAACAATCCAAAGGAAACAGCCCAGCATTTTGTAAATTAACCAAATCATTTTTAGAAGTAAATAAAAGTAAGAAACTTCACTGACACTACTATAGCTATAAAGTAAATGTAGTTTGTTAAAGGTAGGTTCTTTCTCTTTAGAGGCTTAGAAAGTATACAATGAGAGTATTGTAAGTAGGGCTGCAAGTAACGATTACTTTCATAATCAATTAATCTGCCTAAATGTTTCATGATAATAGGATAAGTCATTTAGTCTTTAAAACGTCTAAATATTGAGAAACATGTTTAGCACAATTTTCCCCCAAAACAAACCAAAAGACTCTGCGTTTTCCTCCACTGTGTCTGAAACCTAAACAAATCCTGGGTAAATGTCTGTGTTTGTATTAATAACTCTTTAAATGCTCTCTTCACAGGTCTCTGCTGCAGTCTGATGGGTTCATGATCACATCCAGGAGAGCAGAGCCCGTTCAGCACCATGGCCCTCGCTGAGGAGCAGCCTGAGAAGTAAGAACACGCCTCCTGACTTTATGTCATGTTGGGTTTTATTGCACAAATTTAAATCTGCCTGAGTTGTTTTCATGAAGGCATTCGATGCTTAAGTCAAACAGGAGATCATAGATTTTTTTGTGGTTCTTAATTGCGTAAACTGTCCATTGAATATACTAAAAAGCAGCTCAAGTGTAAGTGTGTGTTTACAAAACTCCTGCACGGTTTTAATTTGTAAATACAGGAAAGGAAGTGGTTGTGATTGGTACCTGCCATGTTGTCTGTATTAACTCAAACAAACCAAAGAATTGGATCTGATTGTTACATAATTTGAAAGCAAAGTTTGGTAGACAGATCTTGCTTTATAGGGAATTAGTAACATTGTGATTCTGTGTGTGTGTGTGTGTGTGTGTATGTGTGTGTGTGTGTGCGTGTGTGTGTGTGGTGCAGACATTGCTGGGTGTGTTTTGCCACTGAGAGAGACGACCGCAGTGCAGAGTGGGTGAGCCCCTGCAGGTGTAAAGGCTGCACTAAATGGATCCACCAGTCGTGTTTGCAGCGCTGGCTGGATGAGAAGCAGAAAGGAAACAGTGAAGGAACAGTGAACTGTCCTCAATGTGGCACCGAATACCACATCACCTTCCCCAAGATGGGTGAGTCAAACTTTACAGCTTAATAACAATAAGTGTTCAGTCAGCCTCTGATATCGTACGTTTGGAAAATATTCTTCTTCTTGTGAACATGCGGTTTGTTGAAAAGAAGAAGAATTCAGTCAAACACACGTCCTCTAAATGTCAGTTTTCCTTTCCTCCTCAGGCCCAGTGGTGTATTTCCTGCAGCAGGTAGACAGAGCTCTGTCCCGGGCAAGTCCTTTCGCTGCAGTCGGTGTGGTGATCGGGACGGTGTACTGGTCTGCCGTCACTTACGGAGCTGTGACCGTCATGCAGGTACAAAGAGCTGATGATATACTGCTCAGTAAAGACTGTAAAGCCAGCGAGAGTTACAGTTTGTTCACTTCCTCGTGGTGCTGTGCAGGTTGTGGGACATAAGAAGGGTCTGTATGTGATGGAGCGAGCCGACCCGCTGTTCCTGCTGATGGGTCTGCCCACCATCCCCGTGGTTCTGGTGCTGGGAAAGATGATCCGCTGGGAGGATTACATCGTGAGGCTGTGGCAGCGATACTCGCACAGGGGGAAGCTTCAGTCAGGTACAAACACACACACAAACACTTGGGATCAGCTGATATAATGTTTTACAGTGCAATGAATCAACCTAAATTTTCCCTCAGGTACCGGTCGGTATCTGCCCCGTGTCCCAGTGGACGGGCCCGGATCAGGAGACCACCTCTCTGTGTCCAGGACTCTGTGTGGAGCTCTCATCTTTCCCTCCATCGCTAGTCTGGTGGGACGGCTGCTGTTTGGACGGGTGACCTCTAATCTTCAGCGCACTGCTCTGGTAAATATACTTCATGTACTCTACATTTACAACATAAAGCAACCTTTTTCTGAAGAGCAGTGACATACAAAGTCATTGCAAAGAAGCAAGAAGAATTTTTCAACCTGAGTGAGAAATTTTAGTGACGCTGTGTCCTGAAAGCCAATGAGAGATTCTCAGGATGTCCTGACATTGCATCAGAAATGGTTTAACCAAAATCTGTTGTGGCTTCATAGCGCTGTAGTGAGACAGATCTCAGCCCACCTGTGACTTGCTAGATACAGTGAAACTGCCACTAAGCAGAGACAGATGGACAGGCGCTCCACAGCTGAAACAGAACACCGGTAGTTGTTGTCCATCAGAGAAGTCCTGGTACTGATCCGAGCTCACAGCTCATCACACTGGGCACTGGTCAGCCTCAAGGAGCTGGAAGCAGCATGAGAGTTCATCAGACACAGCTCAGGAGGAGGAGGGAGGTTAACCAGCTGTGTGAGACTTAGGACGATGTTATGAGTCCAGCCATGATTGTGCTCTGGATGAATGTTGAGTCTCTTCCTCTGGACTAGAAGTCACAGAAGCTACATTACAGGCCTTAGTGCTCACTTCCGATTTATTGCTCGGATCCAATTTTTTTTCTTTGGCTGTTCATATTATTTTTTTAAATTTGGCCGACATCAGATTGCAGTGTGAGCTGGTCATGGTCCTGAACTGACTCGCATGCGCAGAAGAACAATAACATAGACTATGCGCAGCACGCTGTGGTATGTAAACAAAACATGTGCCATAGAGGTCAGCGTTTACGGTTTCATGCATAAATTATTCATGTATAATATCACCAATTATTTATATCTCTCGACACCGGTCTTCAGGATCGGACAGGATTACCATCAAGGAAAGGTAGGCTGTAAATGTTCATTTACTTATTGTTGCCGCTGGATCATACGGCTGTATTCTCGTGCGTAATGGGCACTGGACAGCGGGTTGTATTATCTGTGGGCACGATTGTCGGTGCCCCTGGTACTTCTGTTTGAGGATTATAATAAATGTTCTGTGTGAGTGTGTGTGTTTCTGCGAGTAGAGAGAGTGAGCATCAGAATGAGGAGAATCTGTGCTCTGCAGCCACACTTGACACGGGAATTGTCTATAGACTTTTCAATACGCCATTACTCATTTTAAAATTATTTATTTATTTGGCATATTTTCCCGCCAACATTTTGGCCGTTGATTTCTTTATCTGAATGACAACGAAACGTGCAACATTTTTAATGATGGCTCTTTGTGGAGCAATGGCTGCTACTTCACTATGGAGGTGTGTGTGGAAGCGGAGTCAGAGCCAAGATCCTTCCATGTTTATAGTTACAGTTTGACTCCCACCTGCGCAGAATTGTGACCAATGTTAATGAAGAGTGACGTAAATGTCGCATGAATTCCGACTTGACAGTTCAGACTCAAAACATCGGACCTGAATCTGATTTAGGACCACATGTGAAAGTGGCCCAAATCCAGTTTGAAAACATCAGACTCCATGTGATTTGTGGTGTTCACACCGTCGTGGAAAGAACAGACCCAAGTCACATATGAGCAGAGATTAGCCTGCAGTGTGAACGTAGCCTTAGATTCATATACCACACACTTGTCTTTGTGTTTGACTGTTGCACAGCTCCCACACTCCTGTTCTCCTCTTCCTCCACAGGGTGGCATCGCATTCGTGCTGATCAAAGGAGTGCTGAAGGTGTATTTCAAACAGCAGCAGTACATCATTCAGGCCAAACGGCATATCCTGAACTACCCCGAGAGAAACGGAGAGGGACAATATGAAGGTGCAGAGGAGGACACGGAGGACAGTGGGAATGAATAGTTTCACTAACTCAGGCAAGAAAAAGAAAACTGTGGGGCAGGAAGAGATCAAGAGAAAACACAGGATGATGCTCATGTAGACGAGGGGAACGGTTTCTTTCACTTTGTTTCCACCTGGCTTTAAACATTTCACACAAGCAGCCGAATCTCAGACAACAGAATGATATTTGAGGAGTTTAACTTTGACCTTAACTGTTCTACATGAGACGTCAGGGGTCAGTTCATGTATTTATCCACTTTCAATGTGTTTACATCCCCTGCAGTTACCTGATTCCTGCAACACCTTTTATCAGGGTTCACATTCAATCCAAATATTATTGCAATCGCAAACAGTGAAGTGCAATCTAATAATCACGAGCTGCATTTTGCTTTCTGAAGGTAAAACAGCAACATTATAACAAAGAGATGACCCAGCCTAAATCTCAGTGTCAATAAAAATTGTGATTCAAACATTCTTAATAATCCTGAATCATTTCGCAATTATAATATTTATCAGAATAATTGGAATATAATAATTTCCTTCTCATGCAGCCCTTTCTTGTGGACAGGAAACCTGGGATGATAATAGGGTGCAGAGATTAGAGACAGTTGATATGTCAGCATCTGCAGGAAAATGAAAGATTCATATTCAACATAATTCCTTTAAATTCCTTTTGAAGCTGAAACTAAAACAGGGTTTTTTTTAGATTCTAAAAAAGTCAGTTTACACCTCTGAACTTTTTGTTAAATTCACACGATCACAGGAAAACAAGATTAGGATCATCTTAACCTGCTTGAAGCCGAAAGCGAACCATCAAACAGGCTCATGTTTTGTTACACCTCATTCTCACGTACGAAGCCTTAACCCCCAGTATTTAATGTCTTCCTGTTTATGTGCCTTATTTGAAGCACTTTTTCATCACAAACACACTTTACAAAGTCAGCTGACAGCCAAGTACTGAACTGTAACACCATCTGCTGACCTACAACATCTACTGCCATGTCCCGCTTTGTATTCAGCAGAATGCCCTGACTGTTTTCCTTTTAACTACTGTTTCAAGATGTTCTCATTCTTGCTCATTCTTTCAGAGGAGTGTTTCCTGTCCGCTGCGGCTTACAAACACAATAAGTTGTACAATGAACTTTGGTCCATGTCATTCGATTCATACAAGAACAGCCGTGCCATAAGCATAATTGATCTATCACACTTAAGTCTCTATTAGTTCTCGCACACAGTTCAGGAATCAGGTGTTCTTGTTTTAATATTTAGACCTGCTGAATCACAGGTGCTCTGAGCCTAGAGTTTATTTGAAGCTGTAGAGAAACAGCCAGTCGAAGCATTTCATAGGTGTGTTGAACACGATGAGTTCAGGTCATTGTTGATTTCACTTGTTGCACTTCCTCTTCCTGCACAGCTTAAAGTGTCTCAGTTGTTTGGAATATAGAATAAAAGTTTGAGATTATCATGCTACTGATAATAAAGCAAAGACACGTGCCATGCTGCCTACATTACTTTGATTGTCTGGTTTGAAAGCAAAAAACACGGAGAGATGCGGTTATTAAAGCGTTTGTTTTCTTTGCCAAATGAACGAGCTCTGGGACTGACGTTGTTGTGTTTAAATTAAAGATGCTTTTATTTAATGTGTTGGTGAATATTGTTTAATAAAGCTCTTTGTTAAAACAAGCGTGACATTTTTTAACTCTCACAAACACAACTTGAAAATACAAAAACAGATTTTATTTCCCAAATCAAAACAAAGACAGGCTTTACAGATTTCTGCACTACTTAAATGTTTATTGAGATCTTTTTAGTTTGCTTTTTTTAATATAATAATAAGCATTGTTGAGTAGCAGCTTTGGCACTGTAATCAGCCAAAGAAGTTTGCACCCATCACCCATAATTTGATACTTTGTCTGATTGTGTATCATTTATTCCAATCTGGAAAGAAAATTAAGTAAACAAATGAGTGTAGTGATGTGAAAAGCACAATATTAGCTTTATATTGTGGAGGAGATTAGCAGGAAATGGAAATAAAGTGAAGTGTAAGTACCTCAAACATGTACTTAAGTACATTTAAAAGTGATTTTTCCTAATTAAAATGATAAATGTTATATTTTCTTGTTATCCCGCCCACTCAGCTTACTGATTGGCTGTCGCGTTCCGACGACGCTTGCTGATTGGCTAATTTCGCTTCCCTGGGCGTCTGAGCGGAGTGAGCAGAGAAGAAAAGGGAAGAAGAGATTGTTGGCAAAGAATGTAAATTATTCAATGAATAAAAGCGGATAAAACTCTTAGAAGCCGACAGTGTAGATGATCGTATTTTACCATGAGAAGAGTCACACTGTTTGTTAACGGAACCTCCTCCAATGGAAAGGTAAGCTGTGAAGATAGAAGAGGGAAATAGGTGTGTTGGTTAGCATTCATGTAACGTACAGGCTAATTTAGCTTACCTGAAGTTAGCTAGTGTAACAAGCTAACGTCAGATATTTAGTTTAATATCCGGCCCTGTAATGTGAGCTGGTGTGTGTTAATGGGTGTTATCATACAGGTGGTGGCTGTGTACGGCTCTCTGGAGGATTTACTGTCGGTGGCCAGTTCGAAGCTGGGAATAAGAGCCTCTAGTGTTTATAACGGGAACGGCGGCCTCATAGACGACATCACGTTAATCAGGTAAGACATAAAATAGTGTTTCTAGCATCATACGTAAAGTAGAGTTGGAAGTACTCAGGTCATTTACCAAAATAAAAGTAGAATACCACACTCTTGAAATATTCAATTAAAATGCTAATTCAGCACAAGCACGTATAATCAGCACAGCACAGGTAGCTCTAATTCGCACTTCCTCCTCTGGCACCATTAAAATGTTTACATTGTTTGCATGTGATTGTAATAAAGGCTGTGTTTCTGTTCCTGCAGAGATGATGACGTTCTGTACATATCAGAGGGAGATTCATTTGAAGGTAATTTGAAGTGTGACTACAGCAATGGAAAATAAGACCTATACATGTTAGAGCAGAAGTGTAAGCAGTACACATGAATCCTCTTCCTCTGTCTGTGTTTAGATCCTCAGGAGGACTTCAGCGGCCTTGAAAAGTGTCAGACTCACACTGATTGGCTGACTCTGAATGTAGGTGGACGCTGCTTCACCACCACCAGGTAAATGTGACTAAACTAGACTACAATACTAGTTTAATTCTAGTTTATCGCTACTTACTTTAGGCTGCAATTTGCTTGCAATAACCCAGAGATGGTCCGCCAGTGTCACATGTGTTTATTTGCTTATTGTAAATTCAATTCTTTGAGTGTTTTCTAATGCTTACTTCCCCTGTACACTGTGCAACCTGGGTAAATGGTTCTTTAAGTCAATGAATCATAATAATTGATACATTGATTTAAAACTGTGTCATAAATTATGAAAAATACAAAAATTGGGACGTTTTTTTTCTACATTTAGCTAAAAAAAACACACAAAACATATTGATCCAAGTAAGTTTTGACATCAACAAAATATTTGTTAATACTCCAGCAGATATTAAAAGTGTGAACAGTTTATAGTTTTTTAAATGTTCTCATTTTATGAGCAGAGTGCAAAGTCTACATTTCCTACATTTGTATTTCCCATTATTGTGATGCGATTTCTGGGAGTATCTAAAATTGTTCCATATCCCTAAAATCTGTACAACCTGAAAGGTATGTAAGATGTGTTAAACTCTATGTATGACAGATCTGAGTTAGCTCAGATTTAAACAGGGTTGTGCAAACAACAGTCGCAGGAAGTTCCTCTTTGGTAGTTTAAAATAAAAACCTGCTAACGCAGAGGCATCAGTCGTTTGAGCTGTCTGATTTTATTGTAAGTAATTCTGTGTGTGTGTGTGTGTGTGTGTGTGTGTGTTTCCTCAGGAGCACGCTGGTCAGCAAAGAGCCTGAGAGCATGCTGGCCCACATGTTCAGAGAGAAAGGTGACTGAACGATTCACTTCCTTAAGAGGAGTAATTGATCTCTTCACGCTGTTATAATATCTGTTTGTCTCTTTGTTTTTGTCCAGATGTTTGGGGGAACAAGCGCGACTCTCAGGGGGCGTACCTGATCGATCGCAGTCCAGACTACTTCGAACCCATCCTGAATTACCTGAGACACGGACAGCTCATCATCAATGAGGGCATCAACCCCCTGGGTACAACAGACACTCAATCCTGTGTTAAACAAGTCATTTATTATATCACTGCCTGATGTTCGGTTTGTCCTCTGCAGGTGTGCTGGAGGAGGCTCGATTCTTTGGTATCGAGCAGCTCGCTGAACAGCTGGAGACGCTTATAAAGGTGTGTAGAGCACACAGTATGTAGACTGATTTATACGGCACATTTCATGCAAACATGCAGCTAAAACATGGCAGAATTTTAAATAACAGACAGAAAATAAGAAACATTTACAATAGATACACGGTACAAAGTGAATTCAGATTAAATGTACACCAGGGTTAAAAAAAGGTTTACAAATCGATGCTTAAAACTCACAAAGAGGCTTTAAAATAACTGAAGTGTTTGTGTTGTCCAGGCCTCTCAGCCTCCGGACGATCACTCTCCTCTGAGCCGCAAAGAGTTCATCAGATTCCTGCTCGCCACGACCACCAAGTCAGAGCTGCGCTGTCAGGTAAATAAAAACAGCCGTACAGACTTTAAACACCCACATCCTGTTTGACACTCTGTATGTTTGTGGTCCGTCAGGGTCTGAACTTTACCGGGGCCGATCTGTCTCGTCTGGATCTGCGCTACATCAACTTTAAGATGGCCAACCTGAGAGGAACCAACCTGACCCACGCCAACCTGAGCGGGGCCAACCTGGAGCGAGCGGACCTGTCCATGGCCTGCCTGGATGTGAGTCTGGTTTTCATTTCTTAACCTTTGTTTAACCAGGAAAGAAGCTGTTGAGATGAAGACAGGCAGCAGCGTGTTTCTGACAAACAATGAGCAGACATACATACAAACATAACACAGGAAACATGATACAATTCAAGACATGAAATAACAAGTGACACCAGTCACTGGGTCTAAAACGACCACAACCATTAATACATCAGGCAGAACATCTACAGCCAGGTGTGTCCAAGTTATTCAAGAGCACCTTAAAAGCATCCGATGACAGCAGTTCTGTTAGCTCCAGCTCTTTCTGTAATTCGTTCCATGTAAAGGGAGCAGCAAGCTTAAACGCCTTTTTCCCAGATCAGTTCAGACCTTATCGTAAGAACTCGTTTCGTAAGAGACTGTACGCTCCTGCACTCTTCTGTCTGATGTAGCTTAGAAGGTACGAGGGAAGCATACCTAAGAGACTTGTAAATAAGAACAGGCCAGAGTCTATTCGTGGACAAGACCATCCAACACGTGCAGACAGCAAACCGTGATGAGTGAGGGCTTTAAAATGAGCGATGAACCTCGGTGGTGTCCAGAGCATGTAAGTAAGGCGTGCATGTATAAAACATCACCATAGTCCAGCACAGACATAAAAGTGGCAGCAACCAGTCTTTCTTTAGACTCGAAGGAAATACCAGAGTTTACACATCCAGTCTTAAACGCCAATTTATCCCCCAAAAAAGTCACTTTAAGCCAGCCATGACTTTAAACCTGGCCTGGTCCTGAAGAGTGTCTGGATCACAGGCCTGGAGTGAACAATGCTCAAAGTCTATAACAAGGTTTCTGCTTTATATTTGATCAGCACAGAAAGAAAGAACTGTTACGTTTGTTTCATTTAATAATTGCAGAAGAAGATGAAGTAATAAAGTGACAGAACACCGTGTAAAAATATGTTCGTTTCATGTGTTAATATGAGGAAAGTAACAGCCTCCTCATCGCCCCACACAGACCTGATGTGTCTGTGATATTTAAGTGACATGCTTCATGTATGTCTTCAGTCATTCACTTCATCCCGTTTCTTTCCATTGATACACAAACCCCTCCCTCCTCCCTGAGCGTTAAACCTGTATGTAGGAGTAATTACATTTTTCGAATAAGAATAAAACGAGACGCTCATTTTTCCACATGCACCTAAAGGCAACATGAGTTTGTTGAATCAGGAGTCTCAGAAATGTAACAACACAGTGTCATATGTCACACGGATGTAACGACCTGTAACTAAACACAATCCTCCAAATATGTGCCGAAAAAAACAAAGACACAAGAAGTTAAAGTCATTACATCAGTTTGGTTTTGATCAGCAAAAAAACGTTTAGATCAGAAGATTTATTTGTGACTGTATTCTTTAATAAACTTTGTGTGTTGTTTAAAATCAAACACAAACAAGGCTCGACATTTTTCTATGCACTCGTCACAAGAAAGAAATGCTGCATGATTACAAACAGTTATTGTGTGTGTGTGTGTGTGTGTGGGTGTGTGTGTGTCTCAGGCAGCCAACCTGCAGGGAGTGAAGATGTTGTGCACCAACGCTGAAGGAGCGTCACTGAGAGGCTGCAACTTTGAGGATCCTGCAGGAATCAAAGCCAACCTGGAGGGTGAGGCAGCCAATCACACGTCTTCTCCAGACACACCTGAGCAGGTTTAATATTTGCATTGAACCCATGTGTGTGTGTAAATGCGTGTGTGTGTGTGTGTGCAGGAGCCAACCTGAAGGGTGTGGACATGGAGGGCAGTCAGATGACGGGGATCAACCTGCGAGTCGCCACGCTGAAAAACGCCAAACTGAAGAACTGCAACCTGAGAGGAGCCACGCTGGCCGGGACCGACCTGGAGGTGGCACACGCACGAACACACTTACACACACACACCTTTACCTGCTGCTGTGAGGCAGTCTGTGATACATTCAGGTGTCGTCTGTTTTTCCCAGAATTGCGACTTATCAGGATGCGACCTGCAGG
Organism: Semicossyphus pulcher; assembly: GCF_022749685.1. Lineage (NCBI taxonomy): Eukaryota > Metazoa > Chordata > Actinopteri > Labriformes > Labridae > Semicossyphus > Semicossyphus pulcher. Next base: position 20,903,877 of record NW_027211696.1, on the reverse strand, counting down.
AGGCGAACCTGAGAGGCTCCAACGTGAAGGGAGCGATCTTTGAGGAGATGCTGACTCCTCTGCACATGTCTCAGAGTGTGCGCTGACACAACAAAGTCTTCTTCATAGTGCTTTAAATCACAGGAAGTGGCGTCAGGAGTCGTGACACGTGTGTTTCATGATCAGCAAGAAGCATTGAGATAAAAATAAATGCACGTTCAAGCAAACAATCCAACTTTAAAAATGAATTAGGGCTGAAATTAACAGTTATTTTTATTAGAAATACATTTCTTAATTGTTCTTTTGATATATCAGTTTGTTTTAAGATAACAGCCGGCACACAGCACAAAGCGACGTCCTCAAACGTCTTGTTCTGTTCGACAGTCCAAAATCGATAAATATAACTTATACTGAAATGAATAAAACAACAAAAGCAGGAACGAGAAGATTTTTTGCTCGTTAAATGATTAAAAGATTATTAAGAACGGCGTTTAACGTTCTGTTGATTTAAATAAACGACTAAAACATGACTCAGTGTTTTATCTAATAGAGCTGCAACCATCGATTATTTTGTGACATTTAATTTGTTGATTGTTTCGCTGATTCACCCGCTATCTCTTCGTCGATAAAATGTCAATAAGTAATTTAAAAAAGGGGGTCAGTGTTTCCTAAAAAAGATGCTGATCGAATGTCGAGTTTTTTCCACGACCAAAAGATATGTAGTTTACTAAAAAGAGAGCCAGAAAATGATCTATATTAAATAAGTTGTAATGTGAGATTTGAGACTTTTTTGTCTTTAAAAGAATCTTACAAATAGTTGCAGGTTAATTTCTGGTTCACACTGACTTTGTGTTTTGTGTCTGAAATGGAGAAAATCTGATTTGGAGAAAAAACAAACTGAAAATCAAGTTTCTACTCTGGCGTTCATTTTAAGTCTAGTTTGACCATGAAACACACGTCTGTTACGAGTCTGATTCCTCTCCGGACTCGTCTCTCCCTCATGACGACCAATGAATGCCAAACTGTCTTCTGCTCTGAACCAAACGCCAACAAGTGTCCACGTGTTTTAGAGTTTCTCCTCGTTTCTTTGCATCCATCAGAGAAAGCAAAAAGATCTTTGTATCATTTCTAAAACATGTCTTTGTGTCTTTTCAGAGGAAATGAACAAGTGTACATAAATGAGAATCGTTAGCAGAGGCTTCTGAATGTAGTTCTAGATTGTTCTTCAAAGTTTATGATATTCATAAGCCTCCAAACTACCTTTTAATGAAAGTAATCAATGCATCGCTGACCTGTGGGGGAAAGGGTCTTATTATTCTAACATCTGCAGCAGCTTTAGTCTTAAAGGGCCAGTTCACCGATTGTCAAACTCAGTCCTCTCATGCTATCATGGTGAGCTAATTCCATTGTGGTAGAAAAAGATCAAATTTTGCTCTGTGCCTCTGGAGGGCGCTACCTGCTTCTCCAACGGGCCCTGGAAAACCTCCACCAGACTACGTAAAACGCGTCATCTGGTGGAGGCCAGGGAGCTCGCTAAACGACACTTCCTATATCTAGCCGCCGCCTCTGATGTCATGTCTCGTTCAGACTCGTCAGGTTTGAAATGTCGACTGCAGACCTGAAGATGTTTCAGACGATCCACCGGTATATTCTCGTCGTATTTCAGATTCTGTCCCTGCCTGCAGAGAAACAGTAGTATTTCACTCCAGCGTCTCTCGCTGGGCCGTTCCTTCCAGAAGGAGGGACGCAATGCATGCTGGGTGTTGTAGGAATGTAGAATTGGCGAAATCACAAGCTGTTTGTACAACTATGCTTTGGTGCCAATTTCAAATATTACTGCTTCTATGGATTACAGAGAACACCAGCTTTGGAGGAAGTACTGGGGTTTACTGAAGCTTAAATGTGGTGAAAAGAGAGTGAGGTTTGGTTACAAAGGGACCTCGGCTTTGTTTGCATTGTCTTTCAAATGTCTTTTTTAAGGCCTTTTATCAATTTGACATTAAAGTGAAATAATTTTTCTGTGTATGTGAACAAACTCCACCTCAGTCGTATTTACCTCTGACAGATAATGATTGACAGGTGCTCACTGTTCGTCCTGCTTCTTGTGTTACTGATTTCGTGTAAGTAAAATGCCTTGAACAGCTGAAATGTAAATGAATAAGATTGTGCACATTTATATCTATATAGATGAAATCCTGTAGCGTCAGATGTATTTTAGAAAAGTTTAAAAGGTGGGCTCACTGGTGATGTCTCTGCTCATTGAACTGCTGGTTTTCTACATGATGTTTGGTTCTAACAGGAACATGTGTGTAGTAGTTAATGTCATATGTCATATCCTGCTGAATGGTGTGTGTGTTTCTTTAAGTCGACACACGTTACATGTGAAACCACCGAGGTGCTAAACCTGATCTGTGTCTGTTCTGCTGTCGTGTTTATGTTATCATGTTTAATAAATGTTTTTTCTTAAAACTTTATTTTCTTCTTCATTCTTTAAAAACAACAACCTCTCACTGCTCTTCCCCTCTCCTGTGTGATTTGCAAAAATTATTAAAACATTTATTTATTTTTTGTATATTATAATAGACCTTTCTCTTATTCTTTACACCGACTTTGCTGTTTAATATTTTGTATATTCATCCATCCATCCAAGAGGCGAGGTTACACCTGAACAGGTCACCTGTCAATCACAGGGCTTACACACAGAGACAGACAACCTTTCACGCTCACATTCACACCTACGGGCAATTTAGAGTCACCAATGAACCTAACGATCACCACCATCTGATAACGAGCATGTCTTTGGACTGTGGGAGGAGCCCACGCATTCACGGGGAGAACATGCAGACTCCACACAGAAAGGCCCTCTACGTCTGAACCAGGGACTCGAACCAGGAACCTTCTAGCTGTGAGGCGACAGCACTAACCACTGCACCACCGTGCAGCCTTTATCTTAATATCTGAATATGAAATTGTTTCATATACACAATGAAACCAAAGATATTTTTTAGCGTACATGGAATTTCAATGGTGCTGAGGATGCATGGAATTAATATAAAGACAAGTATAAGAGCAAGGGAGAAAACATAATGAAAATATAAGTGGCAATAATAAATGAAAGAAAATAAAATGTAATAAAAAAGGTATAAAATCTATTTGTGAAGAAAGAAGACGGTGCAGGAATTTAGTCACAATTGATTTTATTCTTCTGCATGTTTGTGATTTACCAGAATACAAGAAACATGTTGCATTTTATTGATTATACACTCAGATTAAATCCTGTACAACAGCGTTGTGTCGTTTTGATTCAGTTGATTTAAAAGAGAACGGTTTGCTTTTAATCAACAGCAGCTGGATGTTGTACCTGCATGAACCAACAGAGGGCAGTGTGGTCTGAGTGTCCGTTCCTTCAAGTGACACTATTACTGAGGATTAATAAACGAGTACAGTAGTGATATTACAGTGTAAAATACTTAGCTACAAGTTAAAGGATTTCTTTTAAAATCTGACTGCATGCAAAGTAAAATTTGACAAAAGATGTTTGTTAAAAGTTTCATCATTTCCTGAAGCTAAATTTGATCAAACAAAGGAGGAAATAACGCATTTGTTGGGGACGATTTCCAGCAGCGGATTAGTCCACATTTGGTGATCTGCTGAGTACTCGGAGCTGCAGGTGTGTGTTGGATTGAGTGAAAAACAATCTAGAGTCTGTGTGTACAAAGTCATGAAGGAACATGTGACCCAGTGCAGCAGTGAGGCTCACTGACGTGTTTTAACAACAATATAGAATATCAGCAGTCGTCCTTCAGCGCCTGCACTCTTCCGCTCGGTGCTGTTGATAGAAAACACCAGAATGAGCTTCAGGCTAAACCTCCAGATCCGGGCCCTGACCTTTCAGATGTTGATTTGGCCGCAGCTCCGGTTTACATCTGTGGTTTATTTACGTCCACGTGCATTCCTGGTGTTTCAATTCAGGAACACGTAAACAGGTGCGCCCTAAAAATCAGACCCGAGAATCAACATCGTATTTACTGTAGTATAAGACCATGATGGGTGTGTGTTTCCTCTGTTGTCTTCTGTTCAACCACTGCAACATGATGTGGTGCTGTGTTTAAAGGGGAAATGAGTCTGTGGGAGGAGGGGCCTGATTGGTGGTTTGTGGTTGAGAGACAACAAGTGCTCCAATCAGAGTTCAATACACATCTATAAACCACAGTAATAAATCACAGCAGCAGTGTTTGTCTTCTGTACAACAACATTAACTCACTTCCTTAAAGCTGCAGTGAATTAATCTGAGCAACTTTGGGGCTAAGACAGCGTGAAAACCTGCCACTGAAACATAATCACCTTTCAGAAGTTTTTATGGTGACCTTTTTAGCAAATAGTTTCTTACATAAGTACAATATTCACTCTTTTTAGCTGCGTGTATCACTGCAAAATAATAACACGATTATCACAACAATCTGCAACTTTATCAGCTTTATGTAGTGAACACAACTTAATGTTCTTGAAGGGCAATGAGGTATACTTTTCCTGACTTATACTCTCCTGTTATCTTTATTTATCTCGGCATTTTGGCTGTCGCCATCTTGTTTTTTTGGAGCCAGAAGTGACCATATTTGGACCAGTGGGAGGAGTCGGATAGGAGCTGGCTGTTAGCAAATGCTAAGCTCTTGATGCAAGAGGAGGTTTTCCAGGCACGTTCAACTGACCCAGAGTTTGATGGAGGGATTATATATTCCACCTGGCCTGGGAACGCCTCGGGATCCCCCTGGAGGAGCTGGAAAATATTGCTAGTGAGAGGGACGTCTGGGCTAACTTGCTTAGCCTGCTGCCACCGCGACCCGACCCCGTATAAGTGGAAGAAGATGGATGCATGGATTTTGGCTAGTTATAAACAGGTTTAAAACTACTTACAGAAAAAAGGACCTCACTGTCTTTTAGTACAACTGAATGGTGAACAACTTTTCAGGTAGCTGTGTTAGCAACTTGTTAATCACAGGTAGCCCCGCCCTAACCCCTCCCCTCTTCCTGGTCTGTGTGACTCTCAGTGGGAGCATCAGTGACTAAATGAACATCATGCTGTGTTGAAGAAGACTTGAAACTAGAGACTGAGACCATAAACTCATTAGGAACATGTTTACTGAGGGAGTAACTCAGGAGAGGAGGAGGAACACTTTCTCATAGACTTCTATAAAATTAGACTCCTCTTTGCAACCAGTGGAGTCGGCCCCTGCTGGACACTAGAAAGAACTTCTACATTGGCTTCATGTTTCCGACAAGGTGACAGAAATCAGTGTCTAAAATAATGGCTCCATCTGATGTCATATTTTTGCAGCTTGAATTCTCATCATGTCAGTTTTTGGTTTAACCAATATCAGCTGTTTTGCGGCCTGGCTGGTATAAACCATCCTGACAGCTGCCAAACACAGCACTCCCCCATGCTTTACTCACCGTGCGTTATAGGAAACTGGTGGGTGTACTTCCTGAGCACTGTGTTGCTTCACTTGATGTTTGGTCAGACCTTGCAGGGGTCCTTGGCTCATATGAAGGAATAAAATGCGTGCTTGTGGGCTTGAAGTGTTTATGTTGAAGAGGCCGCTCTCTGCACACCTTATTGAGCTGAGTGTGCTTATTACAGCTTGGTCAGTAACGCTGGTTGGTTTCAGAGGATGTGGTGTTTGCAGAGGGATGTTTGTACAGCAGGGATAGAGGGTCTTCTATAGGAAGGTTCAAACCAGGAAAATACAACCTGGGTCAAGAATGCCAACAAACCTTTGGTTAAGGTGGAGACTGTTGGTCCAGGAACCAGAAGAATCTGCAAGATCAGTTGTGTTTGTCTGGTCCCTGTCCTCTTCAGACTGACTTCCATCCAGTCTGACAGGTTGGTGCAATTATAACTAATCCAACATGGGCCAGGTTTAAGGGCAGTTGAGGCATTTCCTGGCTGCTGCTGTTGTGGAACGTTCTGAATCCGCTATATTGATCAACCTGTACTGTAATTCATGTTACATACAAATGGTAAATAGAATGGACTGTACTCACGCTTTTCTAGTCTTCCAACCACTCAAAGCTCCTTTTACACTACATGTCACTTTCACCCATTCACTCACTGATGGCACAGGCCTGAGAGCCAATCTACAATCAGATCTCTGCACATTCATACCCGATGGATACCGGGAGTTCAGTTCAGCGTCTTGCCCCCACTGCCCAAGGACACTTCAACATGTGACTGCAGCTGTCAGGGATCGAACCCCCAACCTTCAGATTGAGAGACGCTCGACTCTACCGCTGAGCCACAGTTGCCCCCAAGTACTGAGGGTTGGCTTTTGATTTATGTCATGCCAAAGGTCTTTGATTGAGTTTAACTAGAAGCCATGTGAACTGGATGTTGGAGCCAGCTACCTAGCCTAGCAGCCTTCCACCCCCTCGCACATTTTGTTGCCCTGAATGGTTGTTTCGTTCTGAGGAATTTGGTTCTGCAGCCCCTTATGGCGTCCTTTGAAAATAGAAAATGAACTTAGGGGTTCAAGACTAATTCACATTTGCGGATAGTCTTGCAATGCTAAGCTAGGGAAAAGTTGAGAGATGATTTGGTTCAAGAACACGTGACAGTTGGCGTCATCTACCTGCAGAAAGCCAGTGTTTACTAATCCTTGTCTGGTTCATGCCCCCTCATGACCTCCTGTAAAAGACCACGAAATCTGTGCAAGGTGATGGCTTGTCCGATATTTGTAGGTTACTGCTTATCTTCTAGTTCATCCCAAGCTCAACTGGAACATCAGCTACAAAAAAACTGCAAATTGATCTACTGTGGTGTCTGAAAATGAGCAAAGAAGGCAAAGAAGGATTACACCAAATACTGGAATTCTGCATTTGCTCAGGATGTAGTTAAGCATTTAAAATTGATTGAACTGATTCTTTCTTTTACAGCATACTTTATTCTGCTTCCAACTAAATATGGTGCAGGTGAACATAATTTCATTTGCAGTGGTAACTGCATTAAATATTAAAATATGGCCTATCCAAGATAACATGGACAGTTGCTGGGCCAACAACAGCCACTAACAGAGTTCTGTTACAGGTAGATAGATTTGTGTGTCGTCTGCATAGAGATTTAGTTTATGTTGTATTTTTTGAAGATGCGACCAAACATGTACATAAAGATCAAAAGTGGTCTAAGTATTGAGCCCTGTGGAACGCCTAATTCAACGTCAGAGCAAAAAGAAATAGTATTATAATGTCCAAGCACTTGGGTATAGTATGGTACCAGTGTTTTCATGAAGCTGAATAAAGACAAGCTAAAGAACAGTTGTTATGGTCCATTATAGTAAATATATCCATCTCCTGTGCAGAAAAAAACAAAACAACTATTAGTTGACCTTCTCTCCCTCCCACTCTGAAGCTCCAACAGAACGCTTATAAACCCATGTGGCTTTTTTAATTAATCTCAGCTGTTTAAATCAAACCTCCGTCCATCCACATGTCTGTCATGGTGTTGAAATGACAGCAGCCCACACATATATGAGCTCATGTGTCTGAATCACTGTCACATCTGTTCCACTGACATCACCGGAACTATCATCCCTAATGTTGTCGGTTTTATTAACATGACCTGTTTGAGTTATTATTGGAAAAGAAAACACTTGTGATTTATTGAGGAATAAAGTTACAGACAGCATAACGATGGGTTTTCCCTTGTCCAGTGAGGGAAAAGGTCATGGGGTCATCAGTTTTAGCTTTTGCAGATTTTTAAATGTCTAAATCTGCAAAAGAAAAAGTGAATTAATTCTGCTTATATCCAGCGTGGTCAGTCTTTAGGCTTCCTCTGCAGCCCGATGAATTCTTAATTTAGGTCTTGATGGTTCCTTTCACTTGTTTTCCTGATTTCTTTCATATTTCTTGTCCTTGTCATGTTTCCACTATTTCCACTCACTTGATCCCCTCACCCACCAGCACACCTGCTCCCCATTCCCTCATTATCCCTCTTCCTGCACATATACCACCCCTCTTTCCCCACTCTTTTTCCAGCATTCGCTCCAATTTCTTGCCTGCCTCTTCACAGCTCCAAGTGCCAACCTTTGCCTTGAACTTCTTACTGACTTAACATCTGATTCCGTTCAACTGCTCTGCATCTTTTGAATCCACATCTTTGGGCGTGAAACTGAATACCTGCAGACTCTCGACACTCTCTGAGAAACCTGGGATGACACGCAAAGAGAGGTCTTAAAGTGTTCATAACAGGCTTTATTTTAGACATTTACGTTATGTGTGGGTGTTTATACACTATATCCTTTATGTGGGTGTGTGTGGATGTGTGTGTGTGTGGGATGTGGCTTTCTGAGCTCAATGAGGGAACATTTTCTTCAGGCCAAATAAAGCTGCCCATGTAAACTCCACATTCCTGAGCTTGCGGTGTTTCTGTCTCAAACTCTCTTTCTTTTATGGAGGGAGGAGGCTGCATGTGTTTGACTTTTGAACATCTGCACGACACTGACCCTGAGTTTCACACACTTTCTGCTTACTGTTGCATTAATCTGCACGTTACAAAGCAGAAGGATTATTTCATATTAGTGTATTTTAAGCAGTTAGATGGCTCCTAGTTGGCTCTACAACTGTTTGCAGCAGTGGTGGAAAGTTACTTGAGTATAAACATAAGTATATCCATTTATGCTACGTTATACTCTTCGTTTCAGAAGGAAAGGTGTACTTTCAACTGCATTTCATTTATTTTTAGATTTCATATTAAAATTAATCCATGAAACAGGCTTATTAAAAAAAGTTATCATCTCACAACTCCTCCGATTGATCCTGTGATCCTTTTGGAGCTACTTGAAGCTGTTTGTGTACTTTTACTGTGAAACTTTAACTTCATGGAGCTGATGATACTTGTGTACTTTTACTCACAGTACATAACATTGTGTCCCATCTCCTGTTCAGTGTCAGTGAGACAGGATGATCCAGGATAGAAACGTTCAGACGGACTCTCTGTCCCACCCAGAAACCACCGAAACCTCCAACCAGCTCCACAACAATCTCCCCGCGGCTGCAGCCTCGGTGACCTCAGGAGGGACACACTCGTGATCCTGGACAGAACCACACACACAAACACGTGTGCACGCATGCTCACACACTGAATTACAGGCGACCACACAGGGCGTTATCACACCGAGGGTATAAAACTCTCTCTGCTTGATTTACTGTAAATACAAACTGCAGCATTACTCTGCACTATCACCCGGCCCGGCCCTGAGCAGGACTCTGTCATTAGAGAGCAGCTCGGTGAGGCTGAACTTCTCATCTTAATTACACACTGTCCTTTGCAGAACCTCAGAGAGCCTTCAGGATGCTCCAGCTCAGCAGCTCTGACAGTCAGAGATACACAGAGGACATGTGGCTGATCAGAGTCGGTCACATGTGCCTCGGCCTTCGAGGTCACTTCAGCTCTCATTTGCATACATGGTTTTTGGGTTTTCCACAGCTGAAGTGGACCTGGAAGAAATCCAAAAACACGACACCACAACACACGAAAGACTTTCCACGAGATGCTGAGAGAGAAACAGGATCTGACTAACACAGTCAAACTCTTTTGATCATCACCCTGAACTTCGAGCTCCATGTGAACTCTGGTTAAGACCTCCTTTGTTCAACTGATGCCTAACATACACTAGAAGCAGCTGAAACTGTGATAAATACAATCATCATATATCATATACATATCATATCATGACATCACACCCACTTTTTACAGCATCAAATAACTAATTCAGAAAATAAAACACTGTGACATAAATCAGCATGATAAGAACTAACTATAATGACAGAAACCATGTTGGAGAAAAATGTATTTGACGTGTATTTTGATTTTGTAGTTTGACTCATGTCCCATCTGTTAACATGGAGGAGGCGGGCTTTATGAGCTATACTGCAGCCAGTCAGCAGGGGGCGACAGAGAGGGTTTGGACTCACTTTTCGGGAGCTGTTATGTCGGCCATCTTTTTATACAGTCTGTGATTGGGTCAAAGCTGTTACAGTTTAGTGCTAACAAACTAGCTAAACTAAGATAGTTAACAACTTTCTGCTTATCATGAGCAAGCATGAATTAGCATATTAGCATGCTGATGTTAGCATCTGGCTTATAGCACTACTTTTCCTATTTTTTATGCCGTTTCCCTTGGCCTATATTGAGCGCCAAAACTGTTGAGATTTTTTCCCATCATGCTCCTGGTGGAAATTTACAAGAAGAAAAATCAACAATGGACAAAGACAGAAGCAGCTTGATCTCACTGCTGCCCTCGTGTGTGCACTGGTTAGTGTTTTCTCTGATGGTTGCTAACATGAGGAGATAGCATGCTGCTAACAAAGCAGTTCATTCCTCCCAACTTCTAACTTGGATTGGAGCTAGACACCGCTAAAACCGTGTGCTAAAAGCAAGTGAGCATCCAACTACGGCGTCACATTCAATAAGGGCGCGATGACAGTAATCTGTAAGTCTTCTGAATTTTAGCCAGGGTACAATTTTAGCACCATCACCCTCAAACAATAACCGTTTTTCATTTGGGACAATGAAAAAAATATCCCAACAAAGTCGTCAGTGTGCGCTCAGACGAAGAAATTACATCTTTAAAACTCATTTGTTGTATTTGTCTTTAGTTTGTACCTTTTTCTTTGTGGGTTGTAAACTTATTCCTCCTTGTTTATTGTCTCCCTGTAAAACACTTTGTACATTCTGTTTCTGAATGTTCTGCATAAATCATCTTCATTTATCCTCTTGTGGGAGGAATCTGATGAGAAGAGCACCTGTGTTTGCTCCTGTCACAGTTTAAAGAAGTCCTGAGGCTGGTTTTTGGTGACTGGGAATGTGTGTTTTACTGGCCTGGCTCGTCCTGGCTCTGCTCTGTCCAGAGTCAGGGTTTGGCTCTGGCTCCAGTTCTGGGTGGGTCCAGACTGGTCTGGCTGTGTGGTTTAACAGGGTCAGTAGTTAGCGCTGGGCTGGGGTTGGGGCTGCTGCTGTGGCTTTGGCTCACAGCTAACAGAGACATCTGCTCTGTGCTCTCACAGGGAACATCCAAAATAATGACTGAGTACAAATCTCCTCTGCAGGGAGGAGACTGGAGGACTGATCATTGCATCAAAGTAAAAGTACACTATAAAGAGGTGAAAATAAAGAAATTAAAAAGGTAACTTGCAAGAAGAAGGAGAAACAGAGTCCTGGTTAATGAAGCATCTGCAGCCTCACACAGGTAAGACGAAGGAGCAGGCTATGAGCTCTTCCTGTAAACTTCCAGGGGGCTGATGTTCAGCTCCATCACTCCATAAATATCAGCAGCACTACAAGGTCCGCTCAGAGACCTGCAGCAGCCAAAACCCGAGCAGTTTTTACACATTAAGATCCACAACACCATCTGCAAAAGATTTGAAATCACAAAGGCCCTTTTTACGCACGCAATCCTGACAATTTTCTGTCCCTGAAACTTTCCAGAGTTACAATTTCACACAAGTCCCTCACAGCGGGAGATTTCCCCTGTCAGACGAGCAGGGGGTCTAATGAGGCAAGACATGGCGTGAAAAGTACGCTGCATTCCCCACAACTGGCAAACAAACGGCCATCGACCCTCCCAGCCTGAAATAGTTTAATTCCTCCACTGCCTTAATGACTGTTCCTGCAAAGCAAATTACCAACATTTAGAGTCTTCACCCTCTTTGAACTGGACTCTTGTTTGTAGGAGTTTAAGAATTTAAACTTTGCAGTAATTGTTCGGGATGTTTCTGCACTTTTCAGTGTCTGTTTGGTAGGAACGATCTCACAATCGTCTCTCTGTGTCTCTGCTCACAAACACTCACGGTCATTGTTCACGGCCTGACACTCAAACACACATTATACCAGTCTGACAATGAATCCACAATGGACTCCGTGTGTGTGTGTGTGTGTGTGTGTGTGTGTGTGTGTGTGTGTGTGTGTGTGTGTGTGTGTGTGTGTGTCTGTGTGTGAGTGTGCGCGCGCTGGGTGGTGATGTAACCAGAGTTAGTCTAAGCAGCTGATTTTGATCACAGGAAAGTGATACAGAAACTTTCCTGTGTACTTTACTCTTTGCTGTACATGTGTCTGACAGCATCAGTTACTTTACAGATGATTTATTTCTGCACAAAAACAAAGGAAGAGTTTCAAATATGATGTTTATTTTAAATGAAATACCCAACAGTTTATGGAAAACTTAAACGATTAGTGACTCACTAATAAATCAATTAAAGGAACATTTATTCGCTGAAACATTTCACTAAAGTAAAACTTAACATTTATAGCTTTAATGACACTCACAGAAACCATTTTACTCTTTGATAGTTTAACTTGCATCACATTTACATTGCAGGACTTTCACTTGTCATGGAGTACTTTTAAAGCACAGTATTGGCAATTTATCTATGAATAAGTAATGGACTTAATATTTCTTTGAGTAGCTAAAGTTGTTATAAATGTAGTGGTGTAAAAAGCACATTATGTCCCTCTTAAATATAGTAGAGTAGAAGGTGGTACAGAATACCAGTACCTTATGACTAGGTACTTCATTAAAATGCTTCCCAAATGTTTTAATTGGTATTATCATTTATTTTACTTCAGTTAATCATCAGAATACTACTTTAAACACGATGTGTTATTAGAACGAAACAACAAAGACAACAACAGTAGAAGTATAAAGCTGAATATCTCAAGTAAAATGCAGGTTTTTCACAATTGTAGTTAATCACAGTCCTTTCCTTGACTGTTATTTATAGTGTGGCTTTAGTACATTGACTGTAAACATACTGTAGATGAGTTAAACATGGTATTTGACTTGATTGTGTAACTTTACAGTACTTTCCCCGACCTGCATATACAGTGTGCTGCAGTAAGGGATCTGAATACTTCCTGCACCACTTCCTAATCTCTAACCAAACCCAATGAAAAGAAATCAATGTTTAATCTCTGGTCAGACATCAGAGCACAGCAGGAATTTAAAGGAGAGGAAATCCTTTCCCTTCCTGCTCCTGCGAGACAAAGAGGGGGGAGGTGAAAACACACACACACACACACACTCTGGGGGGAGGAGGTCCGGGCAAGGAGCTGGATTCTCGCTCCACTCGGAACATGGAGTCAATGAATTGATGGCTCTGGGGGTATTAATCGAGTGGGGGTGTGTGTAGGAGGAAACTCCCACTGAAGGCGTTTCTTCTCGGTCAGTGTTTGTGGAGACAATTCGGTCAATGAGCTGCACTTTTCCCACGTTTTTCGCTGCAGGAGCGGAGGGTCGCGTGAACTTACGCCGCCGAGATTTTAACGGTTATATCCGCGACAGGAGATGAGTTTAAGCGACTAAAACGAGTCTTACTCTGTTAAAAGCATTAATCACAAAGCTGCAGACAAAGTACAAAGTTCAGCCTGTTTTAATGAGGTGTGTTACAGGAGAGAAAATTCAGTCGGTGTTTTTTAACTCCTGGAAAGCTAACGTCTTATTAGCTAACTTAACCGTCGAACCGTTGAATTCACGAGCTCGGATATAACGGCTAACTCATACAGGTAAGGCTCCGTTTCAAAACCTTTCTACCAAACATACTTGTTCTTTGTAAGCTAAATTATCTTCGTGAAAACGTTTCTGTTCTCAGATGAAGCTGATTGTTTATGGGACAGTTTAAATTGTTTGAAAAAGCGTAGGCAGAAGTATTCACGTCATTCATGCTAACTTTAAGCTAAACAAATAACGTTAGAAATCATGCAAAATGCTTAATAGTTAGCAATGTTTAAAGTTGTGCCTTTAAAGCATTTTAGGACATAGCTTCGTTAGTTTATTTGCATGAGTATAAGTTGTACTGCACTCCTAAAAATACTCCGAGCAAAGGTTCTGCACTGAAAGCTTTGTTTGGCTGAAAGTACATACGTACAAGTTAAGCTAGGACTCAAGTAAAGAAATTAAACAAAAGATTAAAATAATGACAATTAAGTCCAGTGTTTTTTTGAGAAAGTGCTTATAGTACCAAAAGTACAGGTTTACAAAGCAGTAAAAAAGTACTGTGAGTGTTATACCTACTTTATATTGTGTCTGACTGTTAATACACATTAGTAGCATGTTACTGTTGTTGTTGTTGTTGTTGTTGTTGTTTGTAACTAGCCACCAGTGGTCAAAGAAATAACTGTTAAGATCTTTAGCTTAAGTAAAACTACTCTGTGAAAGTACTCCATTGTAAGTATAACTCATACAAAGCTTTGTTTAGGTAAAAAGGTTTGTGGGGGGGTATTTTCAGATGATTTACTAAAGTAAAAGTACAAACACTACACTATAGAAGTAGTCTATTGGAAGTTAAAGTCCTGAATTGTAATTATATTATCTGCTAAGTAACCACCAACAACTTGTGGAGTAAATCACAAACATATTCAGAGTGATAGTAAAATACAGTATAAATACTCATTTGCATGTAAAAGTCTTGCATGTTAAAATAGAAGTCCTGCATCTGTTTTGTTGTGTACCTTCAACAAAATGTACTTCTGAGTCTTGTTGCATTAATATTTATGCAGAATCAGGCGAGGAGGAAATAATTGTTTGTTTTCCGTACCTTTACCAAAGTAAAACCTTGAATTCAGGACTTTAACTTTACATGGAGTATTTTAACAGTGTAGTATTGCAACTTGTACTATGGTAAATAATACTTCATCCATTACAGTAAATACTCCTCTGGTGGGATGAGCGAGGTATTTGCATGTTTGACGTACATTATAAAAGCTGTAGTACTTCCCCATCTGTCACTTCCCAGCAGCAGAAGCTGGGTGGTGAATGGCATTTGTACAGTGCATGGTTACTGTCACAGTGATCTGATTGTCATGTGTGTCTGCTGGGCTGTTAAATCACAGTTTGTGTTGTCAGGATGGAATATGTGGAGTGTGCACGAGGAGTGTGACTCACTTTTCCACTCAGCCTTCACATCTCCTTTTATCATCATTCAGCTGAGACCAGCTCCGACCAACACCAACTCTTTTCTTTCTCCTGCGTGTTCCTGCAAATGAACTCTCTGTGAGGTTTACAGCCTTCTCGCTCCACATCAGCATGGTGTCTCTTCCTGTTTGTGTGTTGTTTACCAGCTCAGATGGATGGATGGATGGTGTGATGGGTGGTGTGGTTGGTGTTAGTATGAGAAGTATTCGGAGCTGCCAGTCGGCTGCAGAATCTGGTGTGTAGGTGAGGCCTGCAGCACGGGACGTTTAACACAGAGGCTGCAGGAGAGGGAGAGGAGTTCAGTTGTTAGAGCTGAAAGACTTTCTGTCTCGATGTCTGGCTCCAAAAAGCAACTTTTCAAAGCATCCAAGAAATTTGATTTGAGGCTAACTCCAGCCAGAATTATAGAAGGTAAAAATGCATCCATCTCTCCAGGACTCATGCGTAATCTTTCCTCCACCCACTGCGTGGAAACATCCACTCACTGCCTGATGTGCTTAACACATCCACCTTCTGTGTCCTCCGTCATTATGATAACAGCAGCTAAAGTTTCACAGGAATTAACCGCTTGTTGTCTGTCTCATTAAAACTACCAATATGAGGGCTTACAGACTTTCCAAAAATCAAGTAAAAAAATTTGAAATGAAACACAATTCCTTCAAATGAATTTGAATGCATCCACTGCTGCTGCTAAATGATATCTGACGTATTTGTCTGGCACCAT
This sequence comes from Semicossyphus pulcher, assembly GCF_022749685.1. Lineage (NCBI taxonomy): Eukaryota > Metazoa > Chordata > Actinopteri > Labriformes > Labridae > Semicossyphus > Semicossyphus pulcher. The sequence continues at coordinate 20,888,214 of NW_027211696.1, read as the reverse complement.
CACACTGATTTTAACATTTGTAACAGCTGTATTTACTCTTCAGATTGATGATCATACAAACATGCACAGATATCACAGCAGATGCTTGGGTGTTGCATCTCTCTGCTCTTAACGGCTTGGCTAGCTTGTGTCTTCCATCTTCATAACAAACAACAAATATTTAGATCACTGATATCATATGTCAGTCTGGCATGCAAGAGGTCAAGATCCCCTGGATTACAAGTCAAACTGCCTCAAACTGTCTTTCGCACATTGAATGTTCATTTGAAATTAAAACAGGTCATTACAGTTTGAATCTTAACTCCTGCAGGTTTGAAAGGATGTTTGAGTTTTGAATATAAAGTGACAGCTCGAAGCCTTAAGTACAGACAAGGGACACTTCATCAGTAGCAATAAGGAAACAGTTCCATTGTGTGATAGTTTGTCTGCTCAGTTTCAGTGGCGGGCGGAGAAAACAGTTAGATTGTAATGTGTCGATCTGCAGCAGCCACCACCTAACTGTCAGCTGACCAGACAAACTGAGAGGTCAGCAAAAGGCAGCTTTCTTAGCTGAATTATAATTGCTGGTATGTTAATGTTACATTATGACTGTATGTGAGTCTGAACAACATTCAGCAGTTTCAGTCTCCTCTGACGTCTTCCTGCAGGCTAAGATTGTGTGCACTCTCTCTTTACTTCAGACATACGAGTGAAACCATGAGCTTGGATTTTTAGAAATATGAAGTGTTCAGGGTTTGAGTTTTTCCAGAACAAACAATTAGCTGATTAAACTATTTGGCTGATTAATTCATGAGGAAATGAATCCTTACTTGCAGCCTTACACCAAGAAATGTGGTGAACAGTGATCAGGGACGAGCTTTCTGTTCAGCCACTCTGACAAATCTGCTCTGAAGAGCTGCAGCTTCATATTGTTGCAGGATTTAAAATCTGGATCCATTCACTGTCAGTGTGTTTGCTGAATATGTCATTGTGTATGTGAGTGGGAGGGAGAGAGACCACAGCATTTCCCAGAATTCCTTTGGAGGAAGGATTTGTCACCATGAATCGTTTTGTGACTCCGGTCACATAAAACTTTGTAATTCTCACAAAAAGTCTCATTAATTTAAGAGGCTGCTGGTGCCAAAGTGTGTCCTCCATATCTCTCTCAGTGTGTGTGTGTGTGTGTGTGTGTGTGTGTGTAAAATATTAAATATGTCTTCATAGAGCTGGCACACTCTGCTGCTCTGCTCATCATGCTCTGCACACAGTCTGAAGGACAGACTCAGTAATGAGATGGATCAGGATCTTGTCCTCTGTGTCGTCCCGGCTTTAAGCTCCCGAGAGACACGAGCTGAGGGCTCAGTGAGGGCAGCCGACCCGTGTTGTTTATGAGGCTCATTAGTTGATGAGACTCCTGCTGCATTTACTGTCCTTTATTACGCCTTCAAACTTCACGAGTTCACCAGCTGAACTTCTTTTCATTAGTCAGACTGATCGATCAGCTGCCGCCTGCAGCCTAAGTGTTGTGATTATGGGAAGAATAATACAGATGTATTGTCACTGCATTTGGTTTGTCGTGTTGGTGAGGCTGTAAATTGTCTCTCCTCGGCTCCCACACAGAGATAATGTGTTCAGCAGAGGACTTTCACACCTTCACGGTGACACATGCAGCAAATGGTGCTGCTGTCTGCCTGTGTTTGTTTTAGGCAGAATGTGTGTCTAAAAAGTGTGATTTACTGCTCACACCTGACACACATTTATCAGTCACAGGTGGGCTGAGGGGGGGGGGGTCTATGGGTGTCAAAGGTTTATGGGTCCACATCAGCACGTCTTCACCCCCTCTGACAAACAGCTGCACAGGTGTGAACAGCCTGCGAGTCTAAACACCATGCTGTTGTTTCAGTACCATGTGTTTTCCCAGCAGCCTTTGCTGTCCATTCATTTAATGAATTTCTATAAAAACATAGGAAAGGAAGGAGATCGATGTTGAGACTGTTATAAATTAAAGACGGTGTTTGCACAGTGACCGATGGTCTCTCTCCTCTCCTCCTGCAGTTTGATCCCAGTCTGAACTCGCAGCGATCTGATGTGTTAGGACACCATGTCTCCCCCCCGCTGTGTGCTGCTGCTGCTGCTGTCCTGCATCCTGCTGGTTCTGCTGGTCCAGATTCCTGGGGTTCAGTCCAGACCGGCCACAGAGGACACAGACACAGGTAAGATACTTCACAGATGTCTGCAAACTTTACTCTGTTTAGAAGAGATGCACCGCTGGAGGAGAGCACCTAAAGCACCTGGAATTAATACAGCAGGTGGCTGTTTGTAATGTACTTGTGTGTACATAAACAGAATCATTTTAAAACAGTTGCTTCGTGCTTCAGTCCTCCCATAGCTCAGAGTTTTAAGTCAGTCTACAGCTTCAAATATTAGTAGTAGCTTTGCCTGATGACTTGTATACAAAATGAGACATTCAAAGATGGTTTATGTACAAAAAGACAACATTAACACCTGAGTGTCCCATAAAACCATATCAGGCCAAGTTAATGGAACAGCAGGCAGTTTCCTTTTTATTGTTTGGCACATTCACTTTTTAATGAACGTTCATTCATTAGAGCTGAGTAAATCTATCTTCATACAGTCAGAGTCATTATTGCAGCCCAAGCAAGCAATACGTCTGTAGCACATTTTATACCCAGAGAGCAAACGGAAGTGATCACAGAGCACGAGGAACAATAAAGAACTATTAAAGCAGTAAGCCTGCAATAGAGACAACAGACACGAGAAAGCTCAATGCAAACAATGGAAAGAAAAAACACACAGAACAGAAATAATGAATCCAACAGAAGGACCAGTGTGCCGAGCGGCTTCAACTATGTCAGCAAAAAGATGGACAATGACAGACGGAGAAACTTTAAGAGAAAATCAAAGAAGAAGAACAAATTTGACGTTTGGATGGAGACAAACAGTCGGTGTGGTTGTGCAGACAGATGTTACTGGTGCTGCTGGTGTGTTCCAGCCTGTGTTTAACTGGTTTGTCTGGTGCTTTCCTCCTCTCTTTTGTCTGAACGCTCTTTCATGTCTCTGTGGTCGTGCTGTTTCAGACTCTGAATTACACAAAAAAGCTCATAAAACTTTCCAATGAGAGAATTTCTTTAATAGGAGAGTGACTTTTTAAAGGTTTGGCTGCTTCTTCTCGGCCGTGAGGCATCTGAAACTGGTTAGAGAGTCTTCCTGGTGAAAGCGGGGCTTGGCTCTCGGGGTGCTGGTTATGGTCTGTGTATCCTGTCCAGACTCAGGAACAGATGCTCACAGTCTGCTGGGTTACAGCCGCTCAGACTGAAACACAAGAAACTCCTTTCAGAAACTGCTTCCTGCCTGTATTTGTGTGTGTGCATATTCATGTATATATATATACCTCCTGTGTGTTTGTTTTCTCCTCCAACCATCTGGGCTCCAGCTGAAGGCCAGTCGATGTGATACTTTTGTTTTGGAGCCCGTAAATTCTTGTTTTTCTCTCGCATCAGATTTAGCCGCCGTGTTGCAGCCGCCTGCTTTCAATTTCCACCTCGTTCTGTTGTCTTGTGTCTCAAATGAAGGTTTGAGACGTTTGAAATGAAACCACTTCCCTCCCTGTACTCTGTCTGCTCTCTGAGACTCAGTAAAATATTCCTGTAAGAGCGATGAACCGACGGAGACCTTATAAAGAACCCAGCCCTGTCTAACCAAACGCTCTGCTGGTTATAGAAGCTGTTTGATGTGTTTAACAGCAGCTGCCATAAGCTCTTATTTTCAGCTTTTACACAGTTTCACACGTGTCCCAGCGGGTTGTTTTTGTAACAGGCTTCTTCTGTTCACCTTCACCAGGACTTCAGGTCCCGGAAGGGAAAAGTACTTTAACAGAGGGAAGGCTGGTTAGTAAGGAAGACTCGAGAACTAGCAGCTCTGTGAGGTTGTACTGAGCTGAATGCTAATGCCATCACGCTAGCATGCTTACAGTAGCAGTGCTAGCATGCTCGTGTGTAGCAGGTAGGATGCTTATCATGTTCACCATCTTAGTTCATCATGTCAGCATGCTCAAGTTTGGATTGAAGTGTTTTCAGATCAAGTTAAGACTTTGTTGGTTTTTCAACATGGAGGTCCATTCATGTTGGTACAGTCTGTGAGCAGGGAGAGTCTGGAGGTTTGTGTGTGTGTGTGTGTGTGTGTGTGTGTGTGTGTGTGCGTGTGCGTGTGCGTGTGTTTTGTTTGCATGCTGTTAATGGCCGGGCAGAGAGGGAGGAGGTCTGTGAAGTGTCGGAAGTGTTCGGGTGTAGCGCTGTGCTGTGGCGACAGCTCCTGTCTGCACAGAGTTTGAACAGGAAGGCTTAAAGCCTCATTCACAGCGACACTGTTCACTGATCCGGGGTCAGAGGTCAGAGGTTAGTCCTCACACTGGTTTCATTGTCTGTTGGAGGGAACATCTGAGGAGCCTCAAAGTCTGCCTCTCCTGTTTGCACACAGCTTTTAACATTCAGCTTCTTTTGTAGCAGACGCAGTTAAATCCTCCGAAGACGAAGAAGACGATGAGTCATCCTCAGAGGAAAACAAACTGTCCAACGAGCTGTCAACCAGCAACGAAAAGATCCAATGTGAGCCTCCAGCAGTTCTCCTCTCTCGTCCTTTGTTATTGTGTTAAAAATATGAATCAGTGCAAACAAAAGTCATTGTAATCATGAGGTCTGTGTGTCTTTGTTAGCGTTGGCGCCCCAGTGGGTGATGCCAGAGAAGATGGAGAAGAAGCTCCACGCCGTTCCTGCCAGCAGGACAGTGAAGTTTAGATGCCAGGCGACAGGAAACCCTGTTCCCTCCCTGCGCTGGTACAAGAACGGGAAAGAGTTCAGGAAGGACCAGAGGATCGGAGGCTTCAAGGTGGGTTTCTGACCCATCCTGTAAAGAGGGAACAACAGAAGTCATAACAGTTGTTTTAAAGTCGTTTTTTCTTTCTGTGTCAGATCCGAGATCACATGTGGACTCTCATAATGGAGTCAGTGGTTCCATCTGATAAAGGGAACTACACCTGTGTGGTGGAGAATGAATATGGGAGCCTCAAACACACCTACCTGCTGGATGTGGTTGGTAAGACTTTGGACTTTGTCCACATTAATCTTATTTTCAAAACACCTCCAAGTCCTGTCATAAAGATCCCATCCACTCTGAAACTCTGAACAACAGGAGAGAGACAAAAGGCTTAAACATTCATTAGTCCCTTTCTACAACTCTCTCTCCTCCAGAGCGTTCTCCTCACAGGCCGATCCTGCAGGCAGGACTGCCGGCTAACCAAACTGCAGTGGTCGGCAGTGACGTCGTGTTCGTGTGTCGAGTGTTCAGCGACCCGCAGCCGCACATCCAGTGGCTCAAGCACATCACCGTCAACGGCAGCAGAGAGGGACCAGACGGACACCCGTACGTCCTCGTCCTCAAGGTTTGTGTGCACCAGCCAAAGACCGTTTATGTCAATGTTAAGTCTGTTAACCACCGGGAATATGTTTGACCAGTTACACATATACTGTCAGTTAATCAGTGAATTTGCACAAACTTTAAAGGCAAACTGAAAGCTTGACTAGCAGAGGATCCTGGGTAAAAATGCAAAGTGCTGAAGAAGCTTAAGAAAGACGACTCCTCAGACTTGGCTCCTCACAGGAAGCACTGCTCTCCATGTGTTTATACACATGAATCATGTCAAAGTCATACTTTTGATTTATCATTTGGGATGTGAAACTTTTATTTAGAGGTTTGGATCCAGCTCGTGGTGCTGCAGTGAGTTCTGCTCGACTTAGTTTGAGTTGAAGGCTCACAGAGGTTTATAGCAGCTGTGTTAGACATTTACAATTTGTTCCTAAAGTTTTAGAAAGAAATGTACAAGCAAATTTGAAGGTAAACTGAAGCACAGCAGGTAAAACTGTATTATTATTACCTTAGTATTATTTACAGGACAAATCAGTGAAACCAACTTCATGGTAAAAGAAGAAATGGGTACCTCAAACTTTTGTCATTGCAGTCGCAGATTAAGATGACGACATGTTCGAGGCCTGCTGTGATTCACTGACATGAAGTGTATTTGTTCTGACCTTCTGTCTTTAAATGACATGATTATAGTTACATTTCTCTGACTGAGCAGAGTTAGACCACATCTGTGATGTCATGTGGACTCTGTGATGAAAGACAGGGTGGGTTGTTGTGTCTGGCAGGTGGCCAGCAGCTTCTGCACGTATTATTATGTTCTTTTTACAATCTTAACAAAGGCTGAGGACAGAATCAGGACGGAGTTCGTGTTCACATACAGGCATCTGTTTGCTCTCAATGTTGCACACAGCACAGTTTACAGACATGCATCTGGAAACAAAGACAACACACATAAACATACACATACATAGAGGTTTATATACTGTATAGATGTAATTAAAAGTGAACAATGACCAAAAACATTTAACATCTACAAACAACTGAAGTGTTTCTAAAGATTATAAACAAAAGCATAGTGAAAAGAAATAATGCCATGTATCGACATGGAGCTTTCCTGCATGTCTACATGTCTACAGTTTATTATTCAGTGTTTGAATGAAGATGAATGATATGTCCATGTTTAGGCACAGTGTGTATTTTAAACTGTAAATATATAAATATATAGTTTGTAGTTCAGTAGCAGACGGACAGACAGCAAGGGGGCAGAAGAACGTATTTGCTTCCTCGTCAGACCCTGGGACAAAACCTTCTTAATACTTTGGTGGAAACACGACTAATGTTTATTTTTCTTCCTGTTTGGACTCAAACAATGAACAAGTATCACAAATGGTAGAAGTATGAGTACATGTGTGTGTGTAGCAGCCTGATAAATCTTCTTCTACTGCATCGGCCTGTGCTGAATACCCACTGGAGCAGCCAATGTGGATTAATCCGCCGCTGAAAGTAGTCCCTTGAAAATGCTCCCGTTTCCTGTTTGTTTGATTAGAAAGTAAAGTGAGCAGCAGTTTCAGGACTTAACCGAGCCTCTGTGTATTTGTGAGATGTTTTTAAAGATGGATGTAGTCACACTAACACGTGGATTGTTTTGGTCGTTGTTAATAATAAAAGACAATAATGTGTGTCTGTGTTTTCCAGACGGTGGGTTTGAACACCACAGATAAAGAGATGGAGGTGTTGACTCTGAGGAACGTCTCTCTGAACGATGCAGGAGAGTACACCTGCCTGGCAGGAAACTCCATCGGCGTGTCTCATCACTCTGCGTGGCTCACCGTCGTCAGCGGTACGTTATCCACGGTGTTTGCGTGTCTCTGAGGATCCGACTCTCTGCTGATGTTTGATCTCTAACGCCTCTCTGCCCTCAGACCTGCCCCCCGCCCCGCTGCCCTCTCAGACCTACCTGGAGATCTTCATCTACTGCCTCGGCTTCTTCATCATCATCATCCTCATGGCCATAGGCGTCATCTGCAGGCTGTGCTGCGCCCCGAAGAAGAGCGACTTCAACAGCCAGTTAGCCGTGCAGAAGCTAGCCAAGAGCATCCCTCTGAGGAGACAGGTAACACAGCAATGTCCCTCCACTTCCTGTGTGTGCTTTTACTTCCTGTTGCCGTAGCTGGCTGTAGTTAAGAGGCATAGTAATATTTCTGAACTCTGAACACGTCCACATTCATAAGGAGCTCAGACAGCACACACACTCACAGCTAGCCTCCTCCTCTGCAGGTGTCCGTGGAGTCCTCGTCCTCCCTGCAGTCTGGGATGTGTCTGATGCGTCAGTCTCGTCTCTCCAGCGCGGCCACCACCATCCTGACGGGAGTGTCAGAGTACGAGCTCCCCCACGATCCTGCGTGGGAGCTGCCTCGAGACAGGTACGACGGCCTACACAGCCTGTCTCTCTGCTTCTCTCTCTCTGTCACACATGCACAAAGAAGGTTCACAGCTCCAGGAACACATTTTATTATCAAGCGTTATGACTGGTTTTTGTTTTTTTCTCAAGTCACCACTTAAGTGCATCATTTAACTAACTGCAGTCCAGCCTACACTTGAGGCTACACCCTTCCTTTAGTCCAGTCTTCTGCTGTTACCTTCTGTACGCTCATTTCAAATTATGTCTGTCTACCGACGTGGTGCCAGTCGATCCTCAGAAACCCACAAAACAGTTTCTCACACCTTCTAATTTCTTCCCTACGTGTGTGGTCCTTCTCCCCAAGATAGAAAAGTCTCGTTTCACTCTGTCTCAGGCTGAAAATAGCTCATCCAGCAGAAAAAGGCCAAACAAGCTCAACTCTTAGCTCCTCACAACTCCTTCCCACAAGGTGCTGCAGAGCTCTGACAAGTTCAAACACATACCTGAGAGCTTATTTTGTAAGATGACTCCCACATCTCTTTAGTTTACTTTGAAATCATCGTGCCGTATGATAAGTGATTGCTACCCTGACAACTTAACCGACTGTAAACTTCAGCTCTGCAGCAGAAGTTGATCTATGTTCAACCTTCATGCAGACGATTCTGCAGCTTTCTGCTGAAGCCGTGCACCCGTGTTTCCACTGTCCTCAGATTGTGGCCATGTCCTGTTGCACAAGTGATTTTCTAATTTGTGAGTCCTGTTGATTCAGACCTCATGAGCATTATAGAAACCTCTTCTACACCAGAGCAGCCTCTGACACAGGACTTTAGTCTGAACGCCCACTCAGTGATTTCCCTGCTGCTTCTCTTTGATGAGCATTCTCAGTCAAAAAGAAGGGAGCGACATTATACATGTGTGTAGTCCATGTGTGCTGTGCTTTACATCTTAACCTTTGAAGGAAAAGCTCGATTTGTCAGCAGAAAAGTTTACCTTAGAAGACTTCCTGCTGCTTCCTGCCTCCTTTTATCTGATCTTTAAATTCTCACTTAAGTCATATTGTTTGCACGCTTTATCTCCATGTGTTTTATAATTGCTGCTGTATCCAAACTGAGCTTTTCTTTTGGCAGCATGCGTGCATCACAGAGTCTTGTTCTTGTAACCTCACAGACACTATAAACTGTGACTGTCAGTAACACGTGTGCTGCGGTTGTCGTCCTCAGGCTGACCCTGGGGAAGCCTCTGGGTGAGGGATGTTTCGGTCAGGTGGTTCTGGCCGAAGCTGTCGGGATCGATAAAAATAAACCAACTCGTCTGACGAAGGTCGCCGTGAAGATGCTCAAAGGTGAGAAACTAAACCGCCTCCCTGGATTACGGCAGACACAGTTTGAATACAGAGTTTAGCTCATAGCTCAGGTTAATAGTCATTTTAAAATGTGTCTATATCAGACAGAAACACAAAGAATTAAAGGGAAGGTTGTACAATCAGAAAACACACAAATTCTACGTCCAAAACAAGAAGCAAGAAACAAATCGACATTCAGTTGTTTTTAGTGTTTTAATAGTAACAGAGAATTTGATTTTCCACCTTCATCCTTCTCCTCCTCCGGTCTCTTAACAAACCAGATCTGTTCTTCTTGTTGTTTGCAGCCGACGCCACAGAGAAGGATCTGTCTGACTTGATCTCAGAGATGGAAATGATGAAGATGATCGGCAAACACAAGAACATCATCAACCTGCTGGGAGCGTGCACGCAGGACGGTGAGTGACCGTTGTACACGTGTTAAAGATGCGGAGGAGAACTCAAACTCTGGTGTGTAAATGTACTCAGTGTCTTCCCTCCTCTGTCCACGCAGGTCCTCTGTACGTGGTGGTGGAGTACGCCTCTCAGGGTAACCTCAGGGAGTACCTGCGCGCTCGACGACCTGCAGGGTTGGAGTACTGGAGCGGGTCGAGGGAGGCGTCTCTGGACAGTCTGGAGATCAGGGAGCTGGTGTCGGCTGCGTACCAGGTGGCCCGAGGGATGGCGTACCTCGCCTCAAAGAAGGTCAGTTTTGAACATCATGCAGCAGCGTGATTAATCCTGAGGGTGGAGATTTAAATGGGGCCTTGATCTGCACATAGAGATTAGTTTGGGACTTGTTTTATGTTTGTGTTGGTATGAATCAAAGACAGGAAGTGAGTCTTGTTCTGTCTCCTCCCTGCAGTGTATCCACAGAGACCTGGCAGCCCGGAACGTGTTGGTGACAGAGGACAACGTGATGAAGATCGCTGACTTCGGCCTCGCCAGAGACATCCACCACATCGACTACTACAAGAAGACCACCAATGTGAGACAGATTATCCGTCAGTACATCGATAACATTTAGTTTGAATGTGATTTATTCTCACTGTTGTCCTCCTGTTCCTGCAGGGTCGCCTGCCGGTGAAGTGGATGGCTCCTGAAGCCTTATTTGACCGAGTTTACACGCACCAGAGCGACGTGTGAGTTTAACTTTAAAGACCTTTTCTTTCAGGCATTCACTTTGTACTTATAATAACATAAAGCAGCCGAATCAACATGACAAACTGAGACATGTTGCTGCTGCAGGTGGTCGTTTGGAGTCCTGCTGTGGGAAATCTTCACCCTCGGGGGGTCTCCTTACCCCGGCGTCCCCGTGGAGGAGCTCTTCAAGCTGCTGAAGGAGGGACATCGCATGGAGAAACCCTCCGCGTGCACCCAGGAGCTGTGAGTACACCCCAACACGCTGTCCTCTCAGGGGAAACGCAGCTTTTAGATAAACAGTATAACACAAATATGAATGACCTTAATGCTGCTTTCAGGTACCTGATGATGAGGGACTGCTGGCACGCCGTCCCGTCCCGCAGACCCACTTTCCAGCAGCTGGTGGAGGATTTAGACCGAACGCTTTCTCTCATGGCAAACCAGGTGACGTGTGGCTCAGAGGCAGACCCTTTCACTTCCACTTTAACCGACAGTTCGACAGCTGTCAGCGTCTACAGCCACATTTTGTCGTGCTGCTTTTTTAGTCGATGTTTTAAAGAGCGGGCCGACGTGAGTGAGACAGGAAAACTTGAGCTGAACTTTAAACTGTTTTCAGCGTTCAGATTTGAACAGCACGAGTCCTGCACCGACCTGTTCACCAAGAAAGGCCCCCTGTTATTAAACACACAGAATGCACAGTCACTTTAAAGGCCTTTGTTTTATCTTGCGCAGTAGGATTTCTTCATCATAATTAATTGCAGCCTGTTCAGCAGAATGAGTCTATGTTGCTAACGTTACTCACTTTGTGGAAATGTACCATCAGATCAGTGGCTGTGAGCTCAGGTCAAAGGTTGTGTCGTAGGCTTTGACCTGCAGGCTGAAAGGGCTCCTTTTTAGATGTTTACAGTTCTGCGTCACTTTCTGCAAAATGTCCAAAAAATACAAATACTGTATTTGTGATTTAATGTAAATATATTTTCTATCCAACATGCAACTTGTTTCTGGGTTCTCGGCCCGCTGCAGGACTCAAACTGCCTCTGTCCTGTGTTCTGTTCACACATCGAGACATCAGCCTGACGTCTCTGTTTCTGTCTCTGCAGGAGTACCTGGACCTGTCCGTTCCTCTGGTCCAGTACACTCAGGTCGACTCGTCCGCCTCTCCTCAGTCCTCCGACTCTACATAGGCGTCCAGGGACATTTTTTTCCTCCTGGATCACCTTCATCCCGTTTCCTCTGCTGCACGGGGCGACGGCGCTCCCAGACGAGCTGCTTCTCTGTCGTTTATCAGCAGCAGCAGCAGCCTGATGTGAAGAACAGCTGGACTTGAGCTGGATCCTCAGCCAGGCCTCAGGAAGTGGCACACACACACACACACACACACACACACCATGTCAATCATGACGGGTGCAGAGACTCAGAGAGTTCACCCGCTGATAGAAGAGTGTGTGAGCTGCGGCCGCTTCCTGTTCTGCGTCAGTGCTTCGGTTGTGTTAATAATGTTTCAGTGTGAATATTGTAAATAATATTTGTGTTTTATGGAAGACAAAACTGGATTTATAAGAGAAATATGAAATGAAAAGAGAAAAGGATGAAGAGAGAAAAGAAATAACTGAATGAATAAAATACACAAAACTTTTGTAGATAAATCTATAAATGCGTCCTGTCTCTTTAAATCTAAAGATACTCATTTATAGATTTATTTCTTTGTGTGTTTCTCTTCATTAACTTCTTTTGCACCAGTATTTATGTGTGGTCCTCTGCAGTGATGTCATGTTGCCAAAGATGATGTCGTCCAGTGTTACAGTCGAGTTTTGCACTTATCCTCCGGCTGCTTTCAGCCCGACATTTACAGAAAAGCTTCTAGTTGAATGTGTAAAATAACTGAATCTAACAGTATTAAAATCCTTTGACTTTGTACTCCGGCTCTGTGGCTGTTGTGTTCTGATTCAATGGACGTGATGTGATTTTAGACGAATGCAGTGTGTCGGAAAAACATCCCAGCTCTTCTCACTAAAACAACCACCAAAGTGAACTCGAGATATGAGAGTGCAAAACAGCTTCTTTTAAAATCATGATAACCATTGTTCCCTAAGACGTCTGATCCTATAGGAGTCTATGAGAACATGCTCCTCCTCCTCTCCTGATGTATTCCCTCAGTAAACATGTTCCTGATGACTTTATGGTCTCAGTCTCTAGTTTCAAGTCTTCTTCAACACAGCATGATGTTCATTTAGTCACTGATGCTCCCATTGAGAGTCACACAGACCAGGAAGAGGGGCGGGGCTACCTGTGATTGACAAATTAGCATCTCTCCGGCTCCACCCTCTTGTCCAAATATGGTCACTTCTGGTTCCAAAGACAACAAGATGGAGTCAGCCAAAATGCCAAACTGAAGACTTCAAAACATTGGCTCCATGCTTTTCTTTTCTACAATCTATAGCAGTTATTATAAAGTTATAACAGTTGAGGATAATTAATTATTTACATGATTATTTGAGAGTGCTGGAAATATCTGTTTAATGACATGAAAGTAGATTCTGATGTGAAGAGAGGCCGAACCATGCAGGGTTAAATATCTTTGATTTGACAAAACAGACATTAATCAACATGTGGTAATATCTGAACATGTGCAGCTCAATCGCTGTATTTAAACAGAGTCCAGCTTTATAACCCGACATCCAGTGTGGTCGTCCATCACAGACATAAACACTTACCTGATGAAGAACGACCTCAAGGAGGAGGATAAAACACGACTCCCTGTGCGTCCAACAGGAAGAACTTATTGAATATGTGCGTTGTACAAAAACAGATGAATTACAGGAAGGGGAGTTTGCACCATCTATCACACGCACTCACACACACACATATGTTTTCCCTGCAGAGCCTGCAGCAGCGTTTCCTCCCTCAGAGAGGAAACGTTGTGTTACGTACGGCAGGAGGCCCCATACATCATGTGTGTCTGTGTGACATGTTATTCTCTCTGTAGCTGCAGGCTGACGAGTGCTGTGTATTCTGTTACACACTAAACTGAATCAGTCCAAACAGCCTCTGGCTCCCTCGTCCCTCAACACTTCCTGTTTCCTGCAGAGAAACATCCATTTTCCCCAATGTCAGAATTCCCTGAAAATTCTAATCTTTTCCAGAGAAAACGTTCCCGACTCCCTCAGAGAATCTGCCGATGTAGATCTTTGACAATCATCCCTCTCATGCAGAGGTTATGAATAAGTTCTGTTAGAAATAAAACTGCATATGTCTCAAATAAAACAATAAAACCAGCAGTGAGGAAACATTCGGGACATCATCTATAAAAACTTTGCTTCCTTATTGCTTTTATTGCGCACCTTCAGTAAACACACACAGAGCGGCGTGTCTGTGCGTCTCAGCTCTGACTCCTGGAGATGAGGCCTGTTAACAGCTGCTGTCTGCAGTGACGCCTCAGCAGACCCTCACAGAGCCATCAGAGCCCCCTGCTGAGCTGCTGCAGGTAAACACTCCTCTGTAGGGTGTGAAGAGTCCTTCTCACCCCGCCTGATGGGAGCTAATGGGCCATAACACTGAGGTGAGGAGCCATTATGGGTCAGCTATTAGCTTCTGTGACAGATGGTCAAGTGAGAGCCGACACGGTGTCACTTAACTCCCCCCACACGGAGCCAACACGCCTGGACAAACACTGAGAGTCATCATGATGTTTACCTTTAATAGTAGCAGTACTTTAAACTGCTACAGGGAATTCTTGTCATGTATTTTTAAGCATGGGCTCCTTTTTTACATATGTTGAAGTCTAAAGGTACAAATAGTGTCTGAGTGTCTCCAGTAGATGTGTTCATCCTGCAGCAGTGAAACAGGCTGTAATGGCTGCAACATAATCCTTGATGGGTCAAAGGTCGTCCACTAAAAGTTCTTGTTGTTCCCACTGACAGGCTCAGATTGTTCTTCTAAGTGTGTGACAACATGACAGAAAGGATCCCTACAGAGATAGACCTTTTTGTGACAGAGGAAGATGATTGTTTTAACCACACACAGACGTTACATCGCTCTCTGCACACACACCAGACTCCATTCAGAAAACACTGATTTAAGCTCACAGGACACAGGAGTTTCTTGCTGCTTCTATCACTTAGTTTAGTGTTATTTTGTGTTACACAGATGTGAACAGGTGTGATTTGAGGGTGTTTTTGAAGATGTCCAGGGAGGCGGCGTTGCAGATCTCTGCAGGCAGAGAGTTCCAGAGGGTGGGGGCCGAAACACTGAAGGCTCGGTGCCCAACAGCTCGGAGGTGAGAGTGAGGGATGGAGAGCAGGCCTGCATCTGAGGACCGCAGACTCCGGGATGGGGTGTAGGGATGGAGGAGGTCCTTTAAGTACTGGGGGGCGAGGGAATGGAGAGACTTGTTTTTGAGGAGGAGGAGGAAGCTGGTTCTATGTTGCTCTACAGTCATCTCCATTAAACTTTATGTGCTCTTCTTTATGACCTTTGACACGAGCCGAGATATCCTGCCAACTTTCAGCAGGTGTTCAGAGTCATGATCAGCAGTGCTGCCATCATGTGGCCTGTCTGTCTGTCCGTGTGTGAAACCCTCCATGACTCAGTGAATGGAAAACTGCTGCTGTGCTGCTGAAACAAAGACAGTTTTATATCCACTGTTACTGTAATGAGGACGAGCTGTGAGCTCGGTGCTCTGTTGATCGTCTGTGCTACGGATCCATGAAGAACTATCACAGCAGTTTGAGACGACTCTGTTACAAGTAAAAGTCGTAAAAACACGTTTTTATAGTCACATGCAGTTAAAGTATTTTTGTTTTAATATATAATCATGTCTGTTTCTGCTTCTCATGTGTAATGTGTATTTCCATTCAAAGAAGTCGAGCTGTGGAAGTTTAACACAGACAGACGTCAGCTTTAGACACTCAGAGGTCAGAGGACGTGTTTATTCATTAACGCCACCTGGTGGCTCGTCTACAAACTACACAAATAAAGTTTATTCTTCCTCTTTGTAGTTTGACCTTAAACTGATATTTTAGAATGAAGCAGTGAAATATCTCTAACATGATTGTTGTAGAAATGTTTGACACCATCAGACAACATTTAAACCATTTGCAACCTTGAACACAGCAGGAGGAGCTTTCCATGTCAGAGGAACATGGCCGTCTTTTCCATTTTGAATGCACGTTAATGTACAGAATAGACATGTCTGATACACGTAGGCAGCTGGATCCAAAAGCTTCCTATTGGTTACATGAAAAGTGCAAACCCACAGCAGCATGTCAACGAACGCAGAGCTAAGATCTTGTTTTCATCTTTGAATCAAAAGTACCAGTTTCCCTGTCAGCAGAATCCAGAATATTTCATTGAAACAAAAACAATTAAAACATGGCTGCAGATAAAACCAACACGTAGTGCACACAGCCATAAAACCTGGAGGTACTTGCGCTTGATGTATAAAAAGCTATTAACTGCAGTTTCTCAAAATCATAACATACCGTTAACAACAGTGAGCCACGCAGATTGATGAGAGATTCCATCAGAGTTTCCAGCCAGGCAGGTGTACTCTCCTGCGTCACTCAGAGAGACGTTCCTCAGAGTCAGCGTCTCCATGTCTTCTTCTTTGTCTGCAGTCTGTAAAACGTAAAGAAATGTGACAAGAAATCAAAAAAAATTGTCAATTAAACCGTCAACAAATCTCACAAAAACGCCAAAACCAACCACATGTAAGACCCTCACAATAAGTCTTTAAAAACATACGTAATATAGTGAAATAGTGCATTTATTTGGGACTATTTCCCACGGCGGATGAATCCACAATCACTGCTTTAGAGCAGGGGTCTCCAACAGGTAGGTCTGCCTGGACTTTAGTAGGTCGCCAAGAGGTTCACAGACTCTGTACAAAAAAATCCAACGACAATAAATGCACCTTGAAAACCCCTTCCCACTTCAGTTCAATCAAACACACAGACGTCCCGCCCCCTTCAGTACAAAACAATAGGATAGGCCGATCAGCTGCCAATAAAAAACAGTGATGCCTCTGGCATGTTTGTCAACGTCTGAACCTAACCAATCACAGCAATGTTGCAGCAACCTCCATCGACAGGTCGGGTCAGTCGTGCTGTATGTTGAGCTAAAGTGAGTCTGGTGCTGTTAGCCTGTGAGCCACAGTGAAGGTGGCCACGCCCAGACGTAAAATCTCCACGGGGAGCGGGAAAGTTTTATTCATGTGAATGAGTGTGTGCGCCTCATCTGTGGCATCAACGGTTCAGTGGACAGAAGAACCAACAGGGGGCGCCACCAGCAGTTACAGGGATGTAACGCAAGTAGCTCTTGGTCACTTCCACTTTTTCAAAGTAGCTCTGGATATTTTTTTCTCTTCTTGGGCCTCTTTAAAGAATCTCACAGATCTGCCTTCAGGTGAACTTTGTTTTGAGGGTTCACAAAGTAAATGTTTGGAAACCATGGATTTAGACTTTACAAACCAGATTTTGTATTTTGGGGTCTAAATAACTAAAAAGTACAAACATTTTTGGAATTGCTCCAGTGGATCTTAACTTCCTGTGGTTTAACTACTTTGAATGTACGAACGGTCGATGATACAAACCTTGAGGACGAGGACGTACGGGTGTCCGTCTGGTCCCTCTCTGCTGCCGTTGACGGTGATGTGCTTGAGCCACTGGATGTGCGGCTGCGGGTCGCTGAACACTCGACACACGAACACGACGTCACTGCCGACCACTGCAGTTTGGTTAGCCGGCAGTCCTGCCTGCAGGATCGGCCTGTGAGGAGAACGCTCTGGAGGAGAGAGAGTTGTAGAAAGGGACTAATGAATGTTTAAGCCTTTTGTCTCTCTCCTGTTGTTCAGAGTTTCAGAGTGGATGGGATCTTTATGACAGGACTTGGAGGTGTTTTGAAAATAAGATTAATGTGGACAAAGTCCAAAGTCTTACCAACCACATCCAGCAGGTAGGTGTGTTTGAGGCTCCCATATTCATTCTCCACCACACAGGTGTAGTTCCCTTTATCAGATGGAACCACTGACTCCATTATGAGAGTCCACATGTGATCTCGGATCTGACACAGAAAGAAAAAACGACTTTAAAACAACTGTTATGACTTCTGTTGTTCCCTCTTTACAGGATGGGTCAGAAACCCACCTTGAAGCCTCCGATCCTCTGGTCCTTCCTGAACTCTTTCCCGTTCTTGTACCAGCGCAGGGAGGGAACAGGGTTTCCTGTCGCCTGGCATCTAAACTTCACTGTCCTGCTGGCAGGAACGGCGTGGAGCTTGTTCTCCATCTTCTCTGGCATCACCCACTGCGGCGCCAACGCTAACAAAGACACACAGACCTCATGATTACAATGACTTTTGTTAACACTAACACTCGACACAAGAACACAGCATCACTTCCGACAACTGCAGTTTGGTTAGCTGGCAGACCTGCCTGCAGGATCGGTCTTTGACGGCGCTCTGGAAGACAAAGTTTAAACAATGTTCACATGAATTTGCTTCTCTGAAGGGAAAGCGTCTAGATGCCTCAAAAGGCCGTCAGTCTATTTTCTTTCTGACTCCTTGCCGGGGTTGGTTTTGACAATTCTCTGATCCTAGTCCTCCATGAGGTTCGAGGGTGGCAATGCTGGGGTAGAAGGGGTGGTGAGGGGTTGGATTGGAAAGATGAGTCTTCTTTGAGGAGTTTGGGGAGTTAGCTGTGAGGTTTTGGGGAGGGCTCTTCATCGTTGTGGCTGATTGTCTGGTTTACAAGACAAAGAATATGAGGGTTAGAGGCGAAGTGACCCAGACTGGTGGAGATCAACAACACGATGTTAGCCAGTGCTACTTGCAACCGACTCAGGGGTGTTGCAAAGTTGGAAGCAGCTTCCAGGCATTTGTACATGGGGATTTAATATGGATGTTTGTCTGCCAGGTCCACGACAGTTTCATACTTAGGCATGAGTCCTTCTGCTGGTAGAGTAACAGCTGTTAGAGACGAGCTTCTAACACTTGTGCTAGCTTTCCTCCTTCAAAGTCTGTTACTACCCATTCCTGGGGGTATCTCCCACTAATCACGTTTAGCTCAAGAGAATTCCTTCATTAAAAAAGGAGTAGAAACCACCCACAGTGGTTTCAGAGATATTGACTTACCAACTTGCAGATGTTATCTGCAGTTGGTCAATCAACATTCAGTCAAAGTCTATTTCTCTTATTTGCTCTTTCATGTCGGGAACACGGGCAGAGTGCACTCTCAGCCACGGCCTCCTGAAACACTTGTTTACCACAAATACAGGCCTTTAAATCTAAGCTCTGTGATTGGTCATGTTAAGATATCTATCTGTAATTGTTTAAATCTACTGAGGAGAAAAAAGACTTCAGAAATCTGTGAAGTATCTTACCTGTGTCGTCTGTGGGCGGTTTGGACTGAGCCAAAGGAATCTGGACCAGCAGAACCAGCAGGTTGGAGGACAGCAGGTTGGAGGACAGCAGCAGCAGGACGCAGCGTGGGGAAGACATGGTGTCCTAACAAACCAGTTCACTGTTTCTTCCAGTCCCTGTCCTGTACTCGTGGGTGAAAGAACTTCCTGGCAGAACGTCCTGAGAGCAACTTTGAGGGAACAAGTACCAAGCAATCACAGGACACTAGTTCTATCCGCTCACAGCACAGGAGGGCGGGATTAGGCAGAACTGTAAACAAAACTGTCTATCCCTGGTATTTGGATAAAAGGCCATGTAAGCAGCAAGGAAGAGGACAGCAGCCAATCGGGCGGCTCGCTCGCCGCAGCAGGGGGAGTTTAATGAGAAATGGAGCGCTGCCTGTATGAGTATTAAACTTAAGCTAAGGTTCAGGCTTTCAATTAGATTATCAGGCTCAATTTAAACCCAGCTAGAGAAACAATTACACTGGCAGTCTGAAGCAGCACGGGATCATGGGAGTCGTATGATTAAAACAACCACCGTATTTCTATATGCTGTGATGTCGGCAGAAAGTCCATAATGTCAGTGCAAGTCAGCAAAACATAACGCAGATCTCGTCGTGTTTCAATGTAACATATTAAACCTTAAAAATAACATTTCTATGGGGGACAAATCTGCTTCAGTGCAGCTATCACCATGAAAATCACACAAGCCAAAATCAGTCATATAATATCCTTTATTTCACACAAAAATCCAGCCAAGTCGGCGTACAGACTTCTGTTCGTACATCTCACTCAAACATCTGATAAAACTTTGACAATAAAATGATCCCAGACCAGCGAGCAGGACTCATAAGAGCTCCACGACCAGCATGAAAGCATCTTCTGAGCTCCGGCCTCTTCCTCTCTCACTACATTAAATATAACCGCCTCATAAATTAAACTAGTTTAGGAAAATAAATATCAATTCTAATCACTGTAATCGGCCTCTTTTTAAACATTTCTAACACCGTTTCAGAAACATGACTGAGCAAATCATCCCAAAGAAACAATAGTAACATTTGTAAAAGTAATCATAACCCCGAATCACCGTCTAAAGCTCTTGGCTACAAAAGGTAATCATTGTGATAAAGCTGCATGTTTGTGTCGCCGTGCATATGTGAAAGAATATTCAGGATTGCATGCGTGTTCATGATTGCCGTGTGTGTGTTATCTAGTTCTCGGCTGTGGCGCCTTCCTCCAGGTTGTCCACAGATCTCTTCCTGGCGAACAGGTGGGTGGGGTCTCGGCCTCTGAAGCCGGGCTGGATGTTGAACACGGGCATGTTTCTCCAGCTGGACGGGTTGCTGTACGCTGCGGCGCTAGAGCCGGTAGCGCAGGGTTTGTTCTGGACGAGCTGCAGGAAGGTCTCCATGTCGGGGCCTAAACGCGCCATGAGGCCGGCTCGCACCGCTGCCACCGTCTGCTCGTCACAGGACTGCAGGACCTGCAGCAGAGTGCTGTAGTATCTGGAGAACAAGACGAGACAGGAAGTCAGGAACAAAATGTGCACAATAATTAACTTTAACAGGGAACTCTGCTATTTACACCTGATTTGACTCATTTTAGGGTCTAAATTACTACAAGGCACAAAAGTTTTTAGATTTCTTCAGCAGGCAGCCATGAAGACTAACAATGGTGCAGACTGTAATGGTGGCAATGTAATCATTGGGGAAACACACACCTGATCAAAGTCCATCCTTTAAAAGTTCTTGTTGTTCCCACTGACAGGCTCAGATTGTTCTTCTAAGTGTGTGACAACATGACAGAAAGGATCCCTACAGAGATAGACCTTTTTGTTACAGAGGAAGATGATTGTTTTAACCACACACAGACGTTACATCGCTCTCTGCAGACACACCAGACTCCATTAACAAAAAGTTATTTTACCTCATGCAAGTTGCTGGTCCACTGCTGCCGTGATCGGTTGTTAGTTTGTGTTTTTGTGTGACTTTATTGTTTAGAGGGTTAGCTCAGACACAACACAGCTCAAAAACACAAACAAACTCACTGGTCAAGGCAGCAGTAGACCTGCAACCCCTGTGTTCTGTGAGGTAAAAATAGTGTTTTTTTCAATGCAGTCTGGTGTGTGTGCAGAGAGCGATGTAACGTCTGTGTGTGGTTAAAACAATCATCTTCCTCTGTAACTAAAAGGTCTATCTCTGCAGGGATCCTTTCTGTCATGTTGTCACACACTTAGAAGAACAATCTGAGCCTGTCAGTGGTGGAAAAATCCTGTTGTATGAATTGGATGCTGAGTTAGACAATAGTTGTCTTGAATATCTTGCTTCCTGCTTAATACAAGGGGGCGGGGCTTAGCCTCAACCAACCAGGCCACACCTGAACTATTAAGAGGCCTGGATCAGGCCCTGCTCAGACTACAGCGTCTTCTACAGTGGACTGTTCAGGTGCATTATTTGGGTGAGTTATGGATATTTGTTGTAGCTGATTTAGAACTATGAGGGTTCTTTTGTTTACTGTATCATCTGTCAATCAACTACTTTAGTGGAAAACCACCTTTGAAAGTTCAATCAACTGTTTTCATGCTTTAACTTTCTACAGGTAAGACAGAGAGGTGCTAATCAGCCAAAACAAGTCACTGCTAATAATCAACTGTTATCATGCTAACATGCCAAAATAAGATGCTAACCTGCTAAACAGTATACCTTTTTAACATCAGCATGTAAGCATTGTCTCTGTGTTAGCATGCTGGTGTTAGCATTTAGCTCAGTACAGCTGTGTCTGCGTGCAGCCTCACAGAGCTGCTAGCATGGCTGTAGACTCTTAGTACTGCTAATGTTTTAGGCTGTTAAGCTTCTCAGGAGTCGTGCCTGCCCTGCAAACCTGTGATTATTCCAGGTTTTTACTGGTGATGAGCCCTGAATGCCTCTCTTTGAAGACTGAGAGTTAGCAAGGGCCAGAGGCAGGTGTATTCGTGTCACCAGTCCTCACCTGTTGGGGAAGTGTGTCGGCACCTGCACCACCTCTCCGATGGCATCAGGGTTGGTTCGAGCCACAGTGCAGATGTCCAGACTGGTGTAACACTCCTCTTGCACCTTTTAAAAACACAGAACCTCGGTCAGAAAGCGGACAGCAGTGCTGATGTCACTGAGTTTCTCTCATAGACCGTATATAAGAAGCTGGAGCCACTGTGATGTCACCAGTTGGTTTGTGGACAACTGTTTTGAAGCCTTTGGCATTTTTTGGCAGGCACCATCTTGTTTTTTGTAGAGCCAGAAGTGATCATATTTAGAGGGTGGAGCTAGAGAAGATCAAGGGAGTTCTTAGCTAATGCTAGCTTGGTTAGCTAGCTGCATCCATTCTTCACTGTAACTGTAGTTGTAATGAATGTGTGCCGAAAACAAACAGCAACTTCTCAGTGACTTTTAGTGCAACTGGACACTTAAAACATTTTTTCAGTCAGTTGTGTAGCGACCTGTCAATCACAGGTAGCCCCGCCCTAACCCCTCCCCTCTTCCTGGTCTGTGTGACTCTTAATGGGAGCATCAGTGACTAAATGAACATCATGCTGTGTTGAAGAAGACTTGAAACTAGAGACTGAGACCATAAACTCATTAGGAACATGTTTACTGAGGGAATACATCAGGAGAGGAGGAGGAGCATGTTCTCATAGACTTCTATAGGATCAGACTTCTGCATGGGCTTCATTATTTAGACTCTGATTACACGTCCACTTCTCATACAGTCTGTAGTTTCTCTGTGAGTTTACAAACCTCTGCGATCATCCTCTGGAAGATGTTGCAGCGGCGGATAGTTTGGAAAACCTTGGCTGTGATTGCCTGAGAGATGCAGTGCAGACTCTTCTTGACAAAGGTTTTACCCTGCAGGACAACACGCACACACACAGGTCAGACAGACAGGCAGGTAGAGATAGACAGGTAGAGGTATACAGACAGAACGACAGACTGACCTCTGTGTTGAAGGTAGCAGCTGTGTGCAGGAAGAGTTCACAGATTTCGTGCATCCCGTCGGTGTCACAGGTGGAGTTTTCCAGACAGGAGAAGAATCCGCAGCCGACGGCCACGGCGCCGTTCAGACACCTGGCCACATCACCTGCAAACACACACGTGGAAATATATGAATACTGCCTCAGACAAGGGCTGATATGTGAATGCACATTTCCTATGTAGTCCTTCAGAAGAAAGACTAACCCAAAGTACTTACGGCTTATTTTAAAGCTTTTACTAATACAAACGAGTGAAATCAGATCGTACTGTTGGAGTCGGTTGAGCTCATTTTGAGGTACCGTATTTTTGAAGGACTGCGTCTCAGGATTGTTTTCATTCTGTATTAATCTGCTGATCATTTTCTCTATTAATCGATTGACCTTCACAAAGCAACAGTCCAAACCTTTAAATTATTACAAACACATTCAAATGATTCAAACGATTCAAAGCAAAAGCTGCAACTCTAAAAAAAAAACATGTTTTTAATGCAAAAATATTTGTGCTGTCAGATGTACTTTTTAATAACCTGTTTACATGAGAACAAAAGCTCATATTTCATGAACTCTTAATATGTCAAATGTGCAAAAGTCTTAAATGGTAAAGTAACTTAAGCTGTCAGATAAAATGTAGAGAAGTCCAAAGCACAATTTCCCCCTCAGCTGTCGTGTAGAACCGAACCACTCGAGTAAAAAGTACCGAAAACAAGAAGCAGAAATCAGTCTATGATCTAAAAATGAAGCTGGGTAGTATGTTGTTGTAAAACCCTGCATGTTTGCAGGATGCTACATTTAGTTAGACATATTTTAAACAATATGACATTTAATTAATTTTAAATTGCATTAATAAGTTGAATATGTAAATATTTGGATGAACTGCTCCAAAAAGTGTCCCAACAGGCCCCAGTCTCCCCTACAAGCAAAAAGTAGCATGAAGTACTTTGAAACAAGCTACTCGAGTAAATGTACTCAGTTATATTAAGTCACAGCCCAATGAAGACACTTTGAAGAATAAATAAAGTTTAACTGTACAGAAATAAGACAGTAAAAGAGATTCTGCGGGTTAAACCTCGGGACTCACTCGGGCTGTTGGCGGAGAATCGTGCCCGGCGGGGAGCAGCCTCCTCCGGCAGCAGCTCGAAGCAGGCGGCCGAGCTGACGAGGAGGAGCAGGAGGAGCGGAGCGGAGCCGGGCAGCATGCTGTCTCTCTGTGAGGAGGTGGAGGTGGAGGAGGTGGAGGTTTCTGTGGTTCAGGGTCTTGTGCTCCTTCACACCGTCCACTCCTCGTATTTCTATCAGGCCCGCTGCAGACTGACCAATCAGAGCGCTGCACGCCCGCGGGGGGGCGCTGTTAATGGTTCATTCATGCAGGTAATTAACGCGCACAGGTAATTGGATGTTTCCACACATACCAGGAGATAAGAGGTGTGTGAACTCGCCGGGTATTTTTAGACTTTTAAAGCAGAACACAGAAACGTCAGAAGATTTTATCTATATTATTATTTTATTTAAAAGCGCGTTAGCAGGTAAATAAACGCGAAAATAAAACAAAATTCAACTTAATGGCGTCAATAGGCAAGTTTCAATGTGAGTTTAAACGTGCAAACCGACTGATACAGTCTAATAAAATGTAAACAGAAATAATTTATTGTATTTTGAGGTTTTGTGGCTGTTTTTATCTGTAATGTGTGCGTTTCTATAAATAGCAGCAGCAGGAGGAAACAGGATGAGTCAGCTTGTGAGTCCGGTCACGTCTGTAGTTTCCTGTGATGTGAGTCAGTCAGGCAGAAGAAGCTCATCAGTGATGTGAACACTTTTAAAGTTTCATTTAAAGTCAAAGTACTTTAACATCAGTGTGAAAATACTCCACACATACGAGCTTTAGTTAGAACATTCAGGTGTTATCAGCAGGTACTGAGTATTGATGTTGCATTTTAACTACTTTATATATTGGTTAATTAAACCTACAGCAATGAATCACATTCTATAATAATAATGTGACGATATGAGAACCAGCAGAGGAATAAAAGTACAATATTTAGACGCATTAAGCTGCATCAGAAGAATGCATTCTTGATGTCAGACGCTCCTGCAGCAGATTTGTTCTCAAAGCTTCGTCTCAGTCTGATCTCTGGTCTCTGATCTCTGATCGTCCTCAGCTCCGTTTGAAGTTTATCTTTAAATTCTTAAACTCAAACAAGAACTGCAGCTTCTTCACACTGAGCTGGAAACGTGTTGTTTTTGGAGGCAAGTGTTGCTGCATTTATGATTTGAAATAAACAGAAAGAGGTGAAACAATCTGACATGTGTAACATCTGTTAAACATACCAACAACATGAATATAAACCGTAAACTAGATGAAATGAAATCTGCATGTTTAGAGCCTTTAATGTTCTGTAGAGCTCTGATTTCATATGTGTGTGTTTAAGGTGCTTATAGCTCCAGATCACCTTTTATTTATAAAATAAGAGCGCGCTGTTATAACAAATTACCTCATGATTTAACATATGAATCCTCAAAAGATTCAAACAGTAAATAATGAAGAGAATTAATATAATCTAATATAATAATTAACATGTTCGTGTGCATTAGTTAAAATAATGATTCTCAACGTTTGGTCCAGGGACCCCTCGGGGTCACTGAGGGGTTCCACGGGGTCCCGAGTAATTAATCTGCACTTTAATTAAATCCCTAATTAACACAGTGAGAAGGTGTCTGTAGGAAACACCTGCAAGCAGACGTCAGAGGGGCCTCTGTGGTCTTTGTCTGTTTACGGTTCTGGAGTTAAATATATTCTAAAATCATAAACGTACTGTAAGAACAGGACTCTTTGTGTATCTGCTGCTTTTTATCCACAGGAAATGTTCCAGTAACCGCAGGCAACAGCTTCATGTGATTATGGGAGTCACAGGAAGTTTCTTTTTACAGAAACAGGGAATCAATTCTTTGATTCCAGCTTGTTTTCTCTCCTCCTCTATGACTTTAAACTACATGTTTGGATGTTTGACAAAACAAACCTGTGAGGCTGTTGATGAATATTCCAATAGACCAAACAACTTTCTGATTAATGGAGAAAACGTTGTACGATGAAAACGATCAGCTGCAGCTTTCATTCCTTCAGGTTAATCTGGAGAAAAGTTTCGTATCATTTGTTTCCCAGAAGGAGGTGAAGAGACTCTGAAGGGTTTTAATTAAACTTTATCTCACTGCCAACAAGACAAATTACCAGCAGCGCTCCGGCTGACGCTTTATGATTTAATGAACAATCACAAAAGAGGCCAGAATTCAAATTAAACTTTATTATACAGACGGGACGTTTTGTTTACAGGCGTCAAACAATCAGAGCAACAATCTCTGATCGAACACACAAAAGTTCGACATGCTCGCAGTAAATAAATCTGTCCTACAGCAAAGAAAGAAATGAAACTAAACTGCATAAAGTCAGATTATAAATAAATAAATAAAAAAGTGTAAGGTAGACGATGTAAGAACATCTGATGATTGTGTTTGTCCATATTTGTACAAACATCTTTAACACTTTATTAAAACTCCAGACGTTTACATTTTTCACTGTGCTGTTTGTCAGTCTTTGTTCTTAAGGTGACGGATTCAGATCGCCACCTGTAGCGAGCTAATCATGCTAACGTTAGCCCCATTATCAGGCTGTGCTGTGCTGGAAAACTGTGTGTGTCTTATCTGTGTGTGTGTGTGTGTGTGTGTGTGTGTGTGTGTGTGTGTGTGTTTTATCAGTGATTGCTGGGTTTCCATCACGGACCAGTTCACCACAGGAACCAGTGAACCCAGCAGGTCAAAGGTCAACAGGCTGATAAACATCTCCCCCCCACCCCCCTCTGAACCAGAGACGTGAGGAACAAAGATCATCTGAGGATTTGAGTTAAAGTCGCTTCATTTATTTCCACTCAAACGTGTTTTTATCTTTAATTCAGTCCTGATTTTAGAGAGAACAGAGTCACACTTCAGCCGCTCACATGGAGCCACAATAGGAGGGCCATATTCTCCGTGTTAAGACGCCCAGCGTGTGTACAGCTGAAGCAGCTCAACATGATTCACTGAAGGTTTGAATCTCTGAACGGCTCATAAAGTCCAGTTAGAAAATAATTAATCTGCCAAGCAAGTGTTGGGACGTACTGAACAAAAGATTATTAGGAAACAACGCAGATTTTCAAAATAAAGTCAAAATATTTCAAGATAAAAGACAAAAAGAGTCGTACAGCGTAAGAGTATCAAAATGTTATGCCTCAAACTGAATACAACACAAGCGGAACATGCTTTTCACAGACGTGTGCCGCCTATCTCGAGATAACAAAGCTGGTTCTCTCGTGATGACGGGATCATTTTCTGTCGATCTAGAAACCGAGCAGGACATGCCGTGCTGCCATCGCCCACACTGATGAGGTCACTCTGCGCCTGTTCCTGCGTGTGTTTTGTGCTTTTGCAGCTCTGGAGATTTGCGTTATGATCATCTGACGTTACCTGGTGGTAAATACGTTGAGACTTCCAGAAAACAACTGAAATGACTGAGTAAATAAAAGTATGGATGCATGTCCGCTTAGGGCTTCCGTAGATGTCAAAATGATATTCTAAAAATACAAACCTGCTGGAGCAAATGGTTGGCTTAAGTTAGCATAAACTCTGATACAGCATCGGACCCACTTCCACTAAGGAATTCTGCACAGTGGTGGTGACAAGTTTTTCCAAAGCAAACTATAAACACAAGAACTAATTTAACATCATTTTTTTTACTCCTCAGTAACGCTGTGTTACCTCTGCAGGTTAGAGTTAGCAGACAAACACACTGCTGAATACCTTCCTGACCCTGTGGGACTCGTGCTTTGTGACGGATGAAAGACGTCTGGAGTCTCTTTTCATCCAGAAACACAAAAACCTTTTTGTTGTTGTTAAATTATGATCATAAACTTTCTGTTCAAGGTTTAACAAGCAGTCAATTTGTGAAAAGTCGTTCAGGTGAAACGTGACTCACTGTTGGCAGCTGAATCACGACTGTTAAACTGAAAACACCATTAAAAACACGTATTTTTTTTACAGCATGTATTTTTCCTTCTCTGCTCATAAATGTCACATGTTGTAACGTGGGCATCACAGAGAGCTGTGTCTGTTATGTTTCCCCCTGTGCATCTGTTACTGAAATAACTCTAATGTCCCAGCAGGCCTGGTACCTGAAGGCAGCACACATCTGTTTCTTCTGTCAGTGCGAGGTGATGTTGATCTTTTTATCTCAGTCAGAAATGTTAAACTGTTTCTTTAAGGCACCTCAGGAGAATTACAAAACACTTTAATACAAAGGACAGAACACAAGATCGTCTCAGAGTCACAGAAAGTGTCAGATAAAGATAAATAACTGAATAAAACTGATGTTAGTAAGCAGCATGAAACTCATTTACTTTCTCCTCTTTCAAATTAAAGCTCCAAATAAACTTTTTTATCCTGGAACCAAAAGTACTGTTAAAATGTGAAACACAACAACATTGTGAAATCATTTATAACAAAGACTTCTGTTCGACTGCACACGAGTACGGTGCTCTGATGAGGAAGAAACATCTGAAATATAAACAGAAAATAAAGTCCAAATATTTTTAAGGTTTCAGATTATTAAAGAGTATTACAATCTTACAATATAGTTTCTTTTTGTCACATTACAATTATGTTATTTAAAAAGGCTCCATTAAATAGATATGTGTTCACTTGAAATATCTGTTAACTTTATTATCTGATTATTGTTTTGAAAACATTTTTGACTCCTTACTTGAGATATTAACTTTATTCTTGAGTACGGAAGCCCAAAGCAGACACACATCCATACTTTTATTACTTATTGATCTCGTTATCTTTAGATAACAAAGCTGGTTTTGTCGTGATAACAGGATCATTTCCTGTCGATGTAGAAAACAGAACCACACGCTGCTCACTGTGATGTCACAGAGCGGGACACGCTGCCATCGCCCACACTGAGGAGGGACGTTCAGCCTGTTTCTGTGTTTGTTGTGAGGATACGAGTTCTGATCATCTGACATTAAGATGCTGCAGCGCTGTTACCTCGAGATAACCAGATAAATAAACAATCGGACGTGACTCGTTATCACGGGAAAACGGAGTCAATAAAATGTATGGATGCATGTCCGCTCAGGGCTTCCGTACTTGAGATATTCTAATAAGCGCGTACTTTATCATTAATTTTGTTCATGAAGTTACAACATTGTTCCTAAAATGACACGATTCTTGATTTGTAATTATTTCTTCCAGAACTTCTGACATGTTTCTAAAGATATTTTGAGGCTTTCCTATAAACAACATAAAAATATATCTACATTTATTTCATTGTTATCACTTTTTACACAGATAAGCCACTTTACTTTTACCTCCCAAACACGGCCCTACACTTGTCTCTGTGATGTCTCTTTACCTGTCACGTGTTGCCTGTTTAAGGAATAAATGGCTTCACTTCCTCTGAAGAACCCCGCTCCCTCTGTGTCTGTTAAAACTCCAGGTCCCAGCCGGACTCTTCGTCCGTAGGAGGCTCTTCTGCGTCTTCTGGGAAGTAGTCGAAGTTGCTGTTGTCCAGCGGGCCGTCGACCTGAAGCAGAAGACAGAGAGTTAACCCTCCCTTCTGTTTACTGTCACCTCACAGAGACGCTGACGGGAACCCACCGTGGGCGTGAACGGAGAGTCGATGGTTCCCTGCCGGAGTCCGTCCCAGTTGAATCCCTCGAACCACCTGAAGGAGAACGACGACATGTGGCCGTTATCACAGAACCGCCCCCACAGGTGTCACATGATTAACATCTCTATGTCTCACTTGTGTTTCTGGATGTCCTTTGCTCCGTTCTTCTGGTTTCCGAGCCGCTCTGAAGGATTGTCCCTGAGAGACACACACATGGACACACGTTACAGGTGTTCAGGAGACATAAAGAGTTTACACACATACTTTACAGTACAGGTGTTCTGACAACCTGCAGAGACGTTTGATGAGGTTAGTGCCGCTCTTGGTGATCTTCTTGGGAAACTCGATCATGTCGATGCCTCTCAGGATGATGTTGTACGTCTTCATGGGGTCAGAGCCGGAAAACGGAGGACTGGAGACACAGAGTTGAACAGGTTTGGGTCTCGAAAAGCATCAAAATGAAGAGTGCAAAAAACTTCAGTTGACTGGTGGTTTTCTGCGCCGTATTAAGCCTGCTGTTAGCTACGTTCAAGATCAAGTCAATCCAGATCCTGTGGAGGTAAAAAGCTGACTCAGAGGGATAAAGGTCGAGGTACAGGTTAAACATGCTGATATAAAATGTTTAACATCTGCAGGCGTACCTGCCGCTGAGCAGCTCAAACACCAGTATTCCCAGAGACCAGCAGTCGGCCGAGCTGTCGTGTCCTTTGTTCAGGATGATCTCAGGAGCCACGTACTCGGGGGTCCCACAGAAGGTCCACGTCTTCTTCCCCAGACCCACCTTCTTCGCAAAGCCAAAGTCCACCTGAGCAGAGAAACACACATAGTGAGTATTTCACTGAGAAAACTTTTGTTTTGTGAGATCTGCAAACATGTTTCAGACCAGCTTGGCGTATCCTTTGTGGTCCAGGATGATGTTCTCTGGTTTGAGGTCTCTGTAGATGATCCCTCTGGAGTGCAGGAAGGCCAGCGCCTCGATGACACAGCCGGTGTAGAAGCGAGTGGTGCCGTCATCAAACGATCCCCTGAGAGACAGATCCAAACGCTGAGGAGTTCGTGCTCTCTGATAGACTTAACACACAAACGACTGACTCACCTGTCCCTGAGCAGCGTCCACAGTTCCCCTCCGAGACACGCCTCCAGCAGCATGTAGAGATATTTGGAGTCTCTGAACGTCCGATACAACCTGCAGGAAGACAAAGAATCCCGACGTATAGATGCATCATGTAACCGAGACTCTGGATTCTTCTGCATCATTTCTGAAGGTATCTATCTGAAATGTTTTAACCTGGCCCATCTTTTATATATTTGGGGTTTTAATTAACTAAAAGGTACAAAAAGTGTGTGAATGTCTCCAGTAGATGTGTTCATCCTGCAGCAGTGAAACAGGCTGTAACGGCTGCAACATAATCCTTGATGGGTCAAAGGTCGTCCACTAAAAGTTCTTGTTGTTTCCACTGACAGGCTCAGATTGTTCTTCTGAGTGTGTGACAACATGACAGAAAGGATCCCTACAGAGATAGACCTTTTTGTTACAGAGGAAGATGATTGTTTTAACCACACACAGACGTTACATCGCTCTCTGCAGACACACCAGACTCCATTCATAAAAACACTGATTTTACCTCGCAGAAAACGGGGTTTTGCTGCTCTATTGTTGCATGGATCTGTTGGTTTGTTTGTCTTATTCTGTGACATTAGTGATTTAATTGTTGTTTCGAATCCAACTCAATATTTGGGTTACACAAAAAACAGTAGCTGGTCGAGGCGAATAAAGACCAGCAGCTTCTGTGTTCTGCAGGGCAAAATCACTGCTTTTATGAATGGAGTCTGGTGTGTTTGCAGAGAGCGATGTAACGTCTGTTTGTGGTTAAAACAATCATCTTCCTCTGTAACAAAAAGGTCTATCTCTGTAGGGATCCTTTCTGTAATGTTGTCACACACTTGGTACTCTTGTCTGACCTGATGATGAAGGGACTGTGAGCCTCCATCATGATGCGGCGCTCTGACAGGATGTGTCCCTGCTGGCTGGTGTCCAGGATGTGCCGCTTCTTCAGCACCTTCAGGGCAAACGATCGGTTCGCATCATTCTTTAACTGCACCTGAAAACAGACACACGTTCAGCACAGACAGACACATTAACAGCCTGTATGTTTGTGTGTGTGTGTGTTTGTTTACGCACCAGCTCTACTCGACTGAAGCCTCCCATCCCCAGAGTGCAGATGATGTTGATGTCATTAAGAGACACGCTGGAGAAGAAATCTGCCTCCGCCTGCAGCCTGCAGGGAGCAGAGGAGGACAAGACATGATGTGAGAGAGAAACTGGACAGAGCTGGTCCAGAGAAGAGCATCATTAGTCTGTCTGCCTCATATTTGTCTTCTTCACTCTGTGCCACAGAGCTCCATTACTGTCCATCCTCCACCAACGAGGTCATGTTCTCGGTGCTCTTGTCTGTCTGTTTGTCAGCAGGATTACAGGAAAAGTACAGGCCCAATTTTCTTTAAACTTTGTGGATGGATGAAGCATCGACAAAAGGAGAACTCATTAAATGTTGGAGCTTAGCAGCGCTAACAAGCAATTCTGGTCATGCTAGAGAAACGTTAACAGGTTAGACCATCTAAGATCTCCATCCAGGCGTTTCTTCAGACGGGTTAAATTGGCAGAACTTTTATGTAACAACTCGAAAGTTCTCGAAAGCTGAACTTCACAAGCAGGAAAAGGTCGACTCAAATGTTTGTATCACTGAGTGTTCACGCAGCAGCTGTTCTACATGAGCATGGATATCTGAACTCACTTCGCCTTGAGCTCGTCGCTGTCGTACTGCTTGTTGTTGACATCATCCAGTCCTCCAATCAGCTGCTTGAAAGACCTGGAAAGAAAACAGATGAAAGAACAGCTGAGCCGACGAGTAACACAAAGGTTTCTCTTAAAGAGTCCAAAGTGAAGCGCAGACTCCTCCACCGTGTAAAACTTGATGTTAACGGTGAACAAAGATCCTCACTTACTCTCTGTCAATGACCAGACATGTGACGTCTCCCACAGCTGTGACGCTGGCTGTGCGAACGTCCTCACTGCAGGGAGACGGAGGACAAGAGAAGTAAAATCCAGGTTAAATTTGTGTGAATTCTAACTGTGTTAAAAGAGCGTTTTATTGTTGTCCTGACATATAACCTGTATGTGTGTGTTGTGTTTACTGTGAGCAGAGGATTTAATCACTGCCTAGGTTTGTACAATCCCTTTGGATTAATTTGCCGGTGTTGGACTGCTCGTCTCTTGTTGTGACCCTTTGCTTCACTTTGCTGTTGTCTGCATTTTGGTCCTTGGAACATTCCAGCTTTCAGTGAGTTAAATTCTAGTCTTACTGCATTGATATACATTTGCACTATGTAGCAGGTAAGGAGAGATTACGGCAGACCGTCGGTGGTTATTTTAAGTTTCCCATCTTTCACCACTATCTCACTGGGCGTGCGAGCAGCGAGTCCGCTACTTCTTAATCTCTATTTACAGGCAAGGACGTGGATTTCCAGGAAGGCAAGTGTTCTGCTTTCCGTTTGAACTACGCTTGTAGTCTGAGTAATATTGACCAATCACGTATCAGCAGGCTGCAGCATATGCAAGAACAACAGTCCGCGTGGAGAGCAAGAACAGGCGGAACGACATCCCGGCTCAGCGTGATCTGACGACGACTTATCTTCTTATTAATCTCTGTAAACAGACATCTGAATGCTAACAGCTAACAGCTAACAATCTGTTCTAGATATAAAATTTAACTTGAGATGAATTCCCCTGATGCTGTGTAACGAAAGCCGTTCAGCGTTCAGATTTCCCGATTTCCTCGAATGCATCAGATCGATCCGACCTCCGTTCAACAAACGAGCGTTTTAAACGTTTTCTTCTCCTCTTGAGGACAGACCTGACGAAGCTTCAGTTTTTACTTCTTACAAATCTGCATCGTGATGTTGACATTTGGGCAAAGGTCAGACCTGTTAATAAAAAGTGAATCACAGGAGAACGGTTTGTCTTTCTGTAACGATGCAGCACGCGGAAAAGGAAGTCCCGATGGGAAGTCGATTATCGCTTACCGCCCGGCACGTTCAGCGGTGTCCCCAGAGGCTATATCGTCTCAGACTGTAGCCGACGGGCCCAGATTGGCTACATCCCGGCGTCATTTACACAGTCGAGAAAGCGATGTGTGATGTCACAGTGTGCTTCGTGCATTATTCATACAGCCTATGGTTTGGGCAGGTCCAAAGGGACTGTCGATCGGGCACTCATTGGTATGTCATGAGGGTAAAATGTGCTTCTCCTTTAGTCTTAATACAGCTCGCTCCTTTGGTTGTAAGATAACAGACACGATACATTCGACCACTAGAGGTCGACACCCTCTGCCTTAAGATGCTGAATGATTCTTAAAACATGATGAAGAAGGACTCTCAGTGAGGTCTTGTGTGTTTCACCCTTTCAGAGCCTGCTCTCCAAACCAGTCGCCTTTAGAGAGAGTCTTCACCATCACCGGCTCCTCATTGGCTGAGTTCTGCTGAGAGACTTTCACCTGCGGACACAGGAAACAACCTTTGTTTCATATCAAGTCTTTAAAAGGTAATTTAATTATACGACTCTTCTATGCAAAGTTTGTGTTCTGGACACATCCTTAATAAACCTGATTTCACTACCAGACGTTGTGCTGTTATCACCCTTCTTCTTCCCCTTTTTCTCTGTTCATTGTTCTCTTTGACCTCCAAGAACTTCCTCCATTCTCATGTCATTCTTCTTCCTCACCTGTCCTTCACTGATGATGAAGAATGTGTCTCCGGTGGCTCCCTGACGGATAATGTAATCAGAGTCGCTGTAATGAGTCTGAGGGAGAAGGGGAGACGTGAAACATGAGTTCAGGATACCTCCGATTACCAAACAGAACGCCTCTAACCGTTTGTATTTGTCAGATGAAGGAACAGATGGCAGAAACAGATACTGTGAGAGCTTATAATAGAAAAGTGTTTGAAAATCATCACCTCCTCCAAAACATCAGCCAGTTTGCTGAGAATGTCCTCAGGTAGCGACTGAAACGAGGGAACGCTGGGGGGAGAGTTTCGAGTGAGAGATGTGAGTCACTCTGATGAGGACGGAGCTGAAAACAGTCGAGTGGTGAACGAGTGCGTGAGCTGTACCTGCGGAGGAAGTCAGTGTACTGGGAGTGTTTGATGAGGCCGGTCCTCATCATGATGGTCTGGAAACCCGGACGGTCGATCGCCCACAGTTTGATATCCGTCAGAGCTACAGAGAGAGAGAGAGGCAGAATATCAGGCTCAGGAAACACTGGATATCTGCTACAGGCTCTGGATCACTGCAGTGATTTTCAGCCTTTAACTAAGTAATGTTTCAACACTGCTGTCAGTTTATCAGCTCAGTATGGATACAAATACATGAGGGAAAGTCTGTGCTGCAGTCCACTGACAGCTGGAGGTCGACAGGCCGGGGTTTGGTTTCCCAACTTCCAATTAAAATCCATCCATCCATCCATCCATCCATCATCTATCCATCCATCCATCAAACTTTATATCTCTGTATCTATATACCCATATATCTGTCCATCCGTCTAACTATCTATCATCCATCGATCAATCTATATATCCATCCATTCATCCATCCAAGGTAACTATATTATCCCCGAGGGGCAATTTCCTGTACAGCCAGCAGTGACCACACAACAATCAACACAACAATAAATAATAAGTAGTATAAACATACCACAGGAACCACAGTACGTACACATCTATGTTTAATCGTTTAAAAAGCCGACGGCAGCCGGGACAAAGGACTGTTTGTGTCTGTTGGTCCAGCATCTCGGCATGATGTATCTGCGGCCTGACGGAAGCAGCAGAAACTCACCGGCGTCTCGGATCGGAGTTCTCGGAGTCCTGACCTTGTGCAGGTCAGTGAGGTCGTTCAGGTTCATGCCTGCAACTCTGCCGCACACTTTTACAACCCCCTGCAGTCTGTCTTTGTTTTAGAGGGAAAGTGAGCCGCACCAGCAGGTAAAAGGTAAGAACAGATTCAATAAAACATCTTCATAAAACGCTGATGTGCTTTCATACACACAGCATCAACATGGAAATCAAAGGACAGCTTGTCATCAATGTTGGTGCCGAGTTATTTAGAATGATGCACCAACTCAACTGCTTGGGTCACAATAATAACAGGAGAGGTGACTGAAGGATTCTTCCTGAAATCGATCAGCATCTCTTTTGTTTTGGACACATTCATGTCACCAGTCAGTGACTTCCCCCACAACAGGACCGTGATCAGGGTCAACACTGCTGAGCAAGGACGCAATCGCAGAATCATCCGCAAATGTAATAATACGACGCCCCACATGTTGGCTTCGGCACTCATTTGTGTACAGGACAAATAAAAGCGGCGAGAGGACGCAGCCCCGGGGTGATCCAGCGGAGGAGACAAGAGTGTCTCTAGTAACCCTCACACGTTGTGGCCTTTCGATTAAAAAGCCAATCAGCCAGGCGATCAGGCCAAGATCAAGATCAAATGTGTGGCTGAATACAGTTAAAAGCAGATGAAAAATCAACAAATAGAAGACGAGCAAATGCCTTAGCTCCCTCTAAGTGATTCAGAATTAAGTTTGACAGGGTGCCCACTGCATCTGCTACACCTCAGCAGGAATCTTTAGTGATCTTATAAAACGGCAGATTTTTTGTTTCACCATTTAAAATAATTTTATTGTGGATAAAAGAGATCTTAAACCAAAACACATGCTTCAAACTGGACAAAGCCAGAGAAAATAGAAAGGGAAGAGTCAAGGTATAAAATGGTATCATCTGCATAAAAATGTACTTGTAGAGAGGAGAGAGACAAACATTGTTAATGTATAAAGGGAATTGAAGAGGACCAAGAATAGAACCGAGGGGGACACCTAAACATGACCTCTGAGAATAACTGAGAATGTGTTAGTTTGTGTTTCTGGCTTCCTGTTTGTAGCTTTCAAATCTGATTGGTTCCTACTGAAGACTTGCACCTTTAAAAGAAACTCACAAATGTATAGTTTCATGTTTAGAAAGGGTTTTTTTCAAACAGTAGGAAGGAAACAGTGCCTTTGTTGGGGGCTATGCTAGTCTAGGTAAGACCTCTGTTTGCCCGGGTAGCTGCTAACATCAGCTGCTTTTGCTCCTAAGAAATGTTCTTAATACAGGTTATTTTTACACTGTTTTATTGGAACTTTTCCTTTAGTTAAGTTAAAATGAGTTCCTGTGAAACAAAATCAGTGGGCTTTCAAACCAAAAACTGCTGCTGTCCATTAAAAGATGACAGTAAATAAAGCAGAAATGAACATTTGTAATTGCTCAGATATGTGGAGGAGAAACTGATGGCTGTTTCTTTGGTGCTTAAAAACGTGCTCTCCCTTGTCCAATCACTTGAATGACATTGACAAGGACACTGATTGAAAGAGGCAGAGTGGAGAAAGAGCTCGGTTTCTTCTTTTAGAGGTACATAGGTTGTAAAGAGCTGCCTGATTATCTTCTTCTTCATACCTCACGCAGCCAAGAAGCAGCGTGCTGTAAACACTCACAGTTTTATCAGTCAGGGTCTCGGCATCTTTCCAGCACTTCAAAGTGAAAAACACACAAACAGGAATCAGCTTGACAACCGCAGTTAAAGCCAATCCATCATCTGAAGCCGGCTGTCAGCCAGCAGGATGAAGAGATGTGAAGTGCAGAGAGTAAACATGCAGAGTGTTGCAGCATCAACAGACAGGTGAAGGGCTGAGCTCTCCACTTGAACAAAATAAAACATGTTTAGCAATTTCCCCGTGTCCTTGTTCAGGTGTCCTCTATTCTCAGGTAAGTGTTTTTATAATAATAACGATGATAAATATTTATGAAGCGCCTTTAAAAACAGAGTTCACAGCGCTCTGAATGCAGAAGGTAATTTTAGAGCAGAAACCAAAAACACGAAGACCGAACAAAACAAGACGACATGAAAGTACGACACGTTTATTATAGGACACATTAAAGGAATAGTTACACTATGTTTATTGTTTGTTACCGTGGGACGGGCGAGAAGACTGACACCAATCTCACCTCTGTAGGATAAATATGAAGCCTATCGAGCTGCAGTTTAGCATAGCTTAGCACAAAGACTGAAACCTGTTAGCCTGGGTCCTTAGAAACGTGCATATCAAGTTGTTTAATCCGTCTAAAACCTGAAGTATAAAGATCATAAGTGAGTGTTAGATCGTCTTTGTGACAAATGACTTGAGACTTGCGGTCGTAGGGTTGGTCCGCACACACAAACACCCACTAAACGTTAACGCTAACAGTTAAATCACTTCAGCTTTGAGGAGTGAGTCTGACATTGGAATAAAACACTACATTTAAATACTCAACAGCCAAATGTTTGTCTGAAAGAGAAATAAGGGAGAGAAATCTTTGTGAGAGTGTTCTGGTGAA
Source organism: Semicossyphus pulcher (assembly GCF_022749685.1). Taxonomy (NCBI): domain Eukaryota; kingdom Metazoa; phylum Chordata; class Actinopteri; order Labriformes; family Labridae; genus Semicossyphus; species Semicossyphus pulcher. The sequence goes on along the minus strand of NW_027211696.1, from coordinate 20,850,354 downwards.
TCAGCCGTCCCAAAGATCTGTGCCGTTACAGCAGCAGCCAGGAAGTGTTTCTGACAGATGGGACTTTATTAATCAGAGGAAAATTAAACTGTAGAGATGTTTTTATTGGTTGACCTTCATCACAGGTTCCATTTGTCACGGATGAATAAATGTAATAGGACCATTAAAGCTTTTCAGAGCCTGCATTTCTTTCATTCCCAGCAGCACTGAAAGCTGAGGAGGCCTTCACCTGCTCCGTCGGGGTCAGCCGGCCCATTGTGACGCTGTCTGACAGAGTAGTGAGCCATTTACGGCACCTCTAAACACCGACACAAGCATGTGACAAGTGTGTGTTTGAGTGTTTACCTGTGACTGTTGCCGTGCGAGTGCAGTTGTAGAGAATCGCCAGCTCTCCAAAGACTTTCCCAGGGCCGATGTTGCACAGCTTCTGTCCTTGTTTGGACACTTCAACCATTCCCTCTGTGGACACATACAATCACTGTGAGACGGACTGTGCATCTTTTGTGTCGGCTAAACCTGCACAAATAAGACCAAAGGAAAACAGGTTATTCTTAAATCACTTGTAAACGGTAAAATGCACATCTTTCTACGTTGCAAGGAAAGTAGTGAGTCTGTATGCTGCTATTTGCATGTATATATGTATTTATTTGGTGCAGCATTGACCACTTTCTATGCAAATTAGACTTGAGTTGCTAAACATGCCCCACTTACATGAACCATTGCTAACAGCCACACGCAGTCAGAGTGAAAACTGATTGTGCTGTGAAGTGCATTTATATAAGGGCCGTCGTTGTATCCGGACGAAGGCCACGTCATGCTCGGCGAGCACGTGAGCAGATATTTGTAAAGAAAATCAAACTTGTTGATTGAACTGTTTTCATTCTGCCTGATGAGTTCTGAGTTACACATTCTGCCACATGGATGATTATAATCAGACGCATAATAAGGGCAAATTGCACTCAGCTGCGCGTGTGTTTGAGCTGTAATATCATAACCCGGGCTCATGTCGATGTTTGAAAAAGTACAGTACATAGATTTGAGTTCTTGGACTCAAACTCCCTTTGTTCTGTCCGTCAGCCTGAAATACAAACTCTGTGCAGTATATTCATGTCATGAACACTGTTTGCCTGCAACAGAAGAGCCCTTAAGAAGTCAAGTGAAGTCAAATGAACACATTTGAACCAAAACAAGAATCTTTTCTCGAGAACAGACCAAGCAATGTTGGTGTCTTGTTTCTAACAGGAGAGGAGCCGCAGCATCCTGGGAGCCTATCCCAACTGTCACTGGGCAAGAGGCGGGGTTACACCTGGATATGTCTCCTGTCAATCACAGGGCTGACACATAGAGAAAAATGCTCGCATTCACACCTACAGGCAATTTAGAGTCACCAATGAAGCTAACGAGCATGTCTTTGGACTGTGGGAGGAAGCCGGAGTACCCGGAGGGAACCCACGCATGCACGCGGAGAACATGCAGACTCCACACAGGAAGGCCCGCTACGTCTGAACAGGGGTTCAAACCAGGAACCTTCCAGCTGTGAGGCGACAGCGTCAAACCGTGCAGCCCTAAGTTGAATATTATTGGTGCAAAATCTTTTGTGAATTGGAGCATCAGGCGGATTCATGGTGCTTTCAGCGGCTGCAGTCGATTCTTTGTGAGTTCAACCTGAGAGCAAAGAACGATGCTAACTTCAGCACGCTCACATTGTCATAATGACGATGCTTACAATGTTTAGTGTCCTCAAAGTCAGTAAGATCCTTCAGTTAGAGATCATAAATCCAGACCTGTATGTAGCAGACAGTACAGACATGTTCACACATTGACAGACTGAGAGACTTCTGTTCACAGCTGAATAAAGCGAACATTGTCGGATCATCAGAGGCATTTTAAACAGCTCTTCAGTGGACGGAGATGACAGCAGCAGTTGTTCTTTCAGGAGAAGAGTGTGACAGAGCGGCTGTCCTTGAGACTGAGGAACAGAAGAGTTTGTGGAGAGAGAGTGAGGGTGTCAGGAACATGTGACTGAACCGGACTGAAGCTAAAACACACACGTTCCTGTGCTTTTATTCATGTAGTGTGTGTGTGTGTGTGTGTGTGTGTGTGTGTGTGTGAAAACCAGACAGCGACCTCATCAAATGCCTCTCGTCCTGCTATTTTCTGCACATTTGTGTCACATCATGTCTCTGATAGAGCCGCTGTTTACGGGTTATTTTGCCATTTTGTTCTGGCTGTTCTCAGAAAAAGAGTCTGTCTGTCCAATTCAATGTTTCACCTTGGATTACTTCGGTCTCACTGAGCAGGAACGAGCCGCAGAGGACAGATTCTCTCTGTTCCCAGAGTCCTTTGTTCCTCAGCTCAGTATCCTTGTGATATGAAGCATACACTGCGAAGTGTTTTTCACGTCAAACGTTCGGTGCGTGTTTTCCTCGGTATCGTATCAACCAAAATCAGCCGACTAGTATTTGTGTCATTTGAGAATTTTAACATTTGTGAGTCCAGTTTTCTGGTTTCAGCCGAGGTTTCACTTCGTGCCGTCTCTCGGAAGTCTGACAACATTGAGATTCTCCTGAGATTTAAAAACAATAAATAGAAGTGGAGATGCTGAATATGAGGGCTGCATGGTGGTGCAGTGGTTAGTGCTGTTGCCTCACAGCTAAAAGGTTCCTCGTGTTTGACCCCTGACCCTTGTTCTTGCCCTGTGGATTTTCTGACCTGGACTCTTGTGTTGTCTCCTGTTTTGGATTGGACCTGGACTCTACAGTAAGCTTTGGTTTTGCCTTGTTTTGTTTCCTTTTGTTGCTTTCATTTTTTTTGTGATTTTATTGGTGAAAAAAAACAGAACAAAACAACAATTGTGGAAGTGGAGACAAAGAACACAAGGACGGACATTAAACAGGACAAACAAACACGAACTCGAGGTGGTACGTACTCTGTATAAAACACACAAGGATGAAACAGTCATAATAATTACAGTAATGTTAGTGGGCTCTGTTATATCCTGCATGTTAACGTGCTTGATTAGAGGAAATTAGTAAATAATAACAACAATAACAACTCTATTAATGTCAAATTATTAGATTACATATATTTCATACACTACAATAATTACGATAATAGTAATAGTTCAATAAATATATCTCTCATTAGTCTGCGTCGGGGTCCTCTCCCTGTTTTTGTTTACATTGAAAGGTGACAGGTCGGATGGAAGAATTCACTCTTTCCAAATCTGCAACGATATTTAACTACTTCGGCATTCTTCAGGCCTGTTTATTAAAAATGGTTTTATTCTTGGGTTCATACGGCTGTCGAGCTGTCCGGTGTCTGTCTGTGTACACTTTGCTTTAGGAAAATACAAAAGAAAACTGTGTAATGCATCTTTAACAACAGGTATATGCTAATGATGGCTAACATGGCGAGAGGAAACCCCACCTGCCACAACCCCAGGATCTTGTTGCTTTTGTTTCAGCTGTGATGTCAGTCACTGTTCCAACGTCCGACTTGGAAAGGTTAATTGACGCACGATGAGTACTTGTGCAGCACTTGTAGTTTAAGCTAGTGTTTGTATTTGAGTATTCTGATTTTATGCTCTTTACATTTCCTTCACTTGAAAATTATTCACATTGATGATGCATCGTCGTAGATTTAAACATCGACAAAGTAGCTAAGATTGGCTTCACAAGTGTCTTGCGCAGCAGTTAGCCGCCAGTTGTTCTGACATCCCAACTAAAAGCTCTGTGATAAAAATATTAATTGCACTTTTATCATTAATGAAAATAGTTATTATAATATTATCCGGATTAAACACACTGATTTTTGTCACCCAAAAAGAGTGCAGATGTCGACCTTACCCTCCAGAACGTAGACCATGGAGCCGTCGTCTCCCTCCTGGATGACACAGCAGCCTTTGGCCAGACAGGTGGGATGCATGCAGTCCATGATGGTGAGGATCTGCACACATGAGACAACACATTAAAAACACACACATGTCAAGGATGAAGGTCACAGGTGTGTCCTTACCTGCCCGTGTTCCAGGTGTTTCATGAAGTCGTTGTCCATCAGAGCTCTCTGGATTAGCTCGCTGGACCTGCAGGCACACAAAGACGTCACACAGGTTAACACAGGTGTGTGTGCATGTATTTGTGCGTGTGCTTTCTGTGCTCACTCTTTTGTCTTGCAGTAGCTGGTGAGTGTGACGTCAGTGAGCTGGGAGGGGTCCAGCGCTGTGGGCTCTGCAGAGATGGCCTGTCTCTTTGTGCGCTGAGGCTCATCAGGAGCTGCTGGAGGCTGAACTGCTGCTCCTTAAACACACCACGACAGACAACAGCTCACCAGTCAGGGTCTAAATGACTCACAGGAAAGAACAATGTCTCCAGTAGATGTGTTCATCCTGCAGCAGTGAAACAGGCTGTAATGGCTGCAACATAATCCTTGATGGATCAAAGGTCGTCCACTAAAAGTTCTTGTTGTTTCCACTGACAGGCTCAGATTGTGAGCTATTGGGGGACATTAGTGTTTTAAACGGCTCGTGCGTATCCAACACAACGTGTATTTGGTACAAAAAATCCTCACTCATGGAGGCATCGGTTAACCTGCAACTCCTGTACACTGAGAGGTAAAATTACTGTTTTTGTCAATGGAGTCTGGTGGAGTTTAAGAGTTGGGTGTAAAGGCTGTTGCAGTGTACTGAAGTAAAGTGGCTGAATACTTCCTTCACCAGAGGACGGGGATGTCCTGGTGGCCTCATGGTTAAAGGGTGTGCTACAGTCTGCAGTTCTGCAGTCCTTTCGTTACAGCTCAAGAGAAGGTTGCATCATAAATATATCATAAAAAGCACTTGGTAGATATTTTTAGGCTCTATTTTTTGGACTTTTTTAGGCCAGAAAATAAATGAGTCAGCATTTCCTTTACTCTCTGAAGTATTGAAGGGGTTGGAGGAAATGATAACTGAACAGATAAAATATGAAAAATAATTAATGTGATGTCTAGTTTCAGTTGTTGGGGGGTTAAAGGAGTTCTGAACTCGACTCAAATACTTGAGTAAATATACATACTTACATTCCTCCTCTGCTTAAAGGATATGTGTCACATTTCCTAACAGTAAGTCCACCTTAACTCACAGGTAGGTCAGATGAATTGACACACCTGTACTCGGCGTCTCCCCTGAGTTTGAAGCCTGCGTGGAGGCGCTGCGGTGTCGGTCCAGCTCCACCTGCAGCTGCCGGATCAGATCATCTTTGGTGTCGAGCTCCAGCTCCAGCTCGTCGATCAGAGAGTCTCTCTGCCGCAGCTCCTCGATCTTCAGCTGCAGAGCCAGCTGCAGGTCCCGCAGGGTTCCCTTAGACACGGCCATGTATAAATACATGTACAAGTGCTGCAGGACGGGGAGAGGACACACTGTTACTACTAATCAGTTCTTCAGTAACGTAGTCTTAGGTACAGATTTGAGTATTTCCATTTAATGCTTCTTCCATTTAATGCACAGAATTTTTGAGGTTTTTACTTCTTTTATTTCACTATGTTGTTCTTTTTACTGCACTGTATTTATGTCCTAGCTTTATTTACTGGATATCTTGCAGATTAAAATTATTAATGTCGACACACGTGATCCTTTATATTAAATATATTTCATATTTGTAAATTAAAATACTATAAATACAGTAAGTTAATGCAGTGATAATGCCTAAATAAGCTGTATGTGATCAATCAAACACTCTGAAAGGTGCAATTCTGCATAATTAGTATATTTTAAGCACATTTACTGCTGAAAACATATTTAAAAATGATAAATACTTAAATAATAATATAGTTTAAGCGTCTCAGCTTTATATAAACCAACTCTCCAGCTGCAACATTAAAGTGATTTTTACTCCACAATATCTGAAGTATATTTTACTGCCAACAAAATATAAATCAACCATCAAATGTTACAATTATATCATATAATTAGTTTAAGCAACTCAGCATTATGCAAAGTTGTTACAATGAGCTCCACCTTTCGCAGCTGCAACATTAAAGTGAATTAATAATTATAATTTATTCTAAAAGTTTAACGTAATCAGTTCTTTTACTTTATATTTTGATGCTGATGCTTTATTTAAAGTTCAGAGTATATCTGCACCGTAGTTCTGCTGATTTCCCTGAAGTAACAGATCGGACACAGAGCTCGTCTGTCTCGGTAAAAGTCCCAGTAAATATTTAATTCTCACCACAAACACACAGTAAACAATCATACGATAGTTTGAGTCTGTAATGAGACGCTTTGCCACGTGAATTCTTCATGTACTCACTCTGTCGGTGTGAAGTCCGGATCGTTAAAACGCTGCTGTAGTAAGAGGAGTCCAGCCGGAGGAGGAGAGCTGCTCCTCGGACGGTTTCTGCTTCTAATAAATAAACAGATTTATTCAGGAATAAACACGTGCAGGCGATTTCATGGTTCTTCATAAAAAGCAGCGATGACCAGAGTCACACACACTGACTGAGCTTCAGCAGTTTGACTCTCGGAGGATGAAGCGACTCGCAGATGCGCACAGCTGAGTTTGACAGCACTCCTACAAAATAAAAGTCCAGGTGTGGAGAAAAAAGCATCTATTTTGCAGGACTGCAACTAATTGATATTTCTGGGTTTATCTGTTGATTGTTCTCTCCCTGATTTAATTGATTGTTTGTGAAAATAGTGACAAATATCGTCATAATACACCTTCACTATCATTGCAATACCCTTTAAATTATTACAATTCATTCAAAATATATCAGATCATTCAAAGAAGCTGCTATCATGTTTTTTATATACTAACAAGACTTCAACGCTGATTTTTTTAAAAAAATAGCTGCCAATATATTTGTATTAATCTACCAATCGAATAATTAACGTTTCATTTCAGCTGTACTTGTATAAACTATTGAGTAGTTTATTTTATAACAAAACATATTTTTACGTAAAAATCTTTATTTTGTTCGTTAACTAAAGTTTTCAGATAATTATATCGTAGTAAAAAGTAAAATACGACGATGGCGGTATAGATATTTTTTTATTTTAATCATATGTTATGTTATTTTATAGTTATTTCGTGTATTTTCTCCCTTTCGCCTTGTCATTTCTGCTGTTGGACTGGTGTATGACTGCTCTCCGCCGCTGGGGGTCATCAGGGCGCTGTCACCGTCTCTGCTCTGCGATAAGAAAAGAAGACGAGTTTGAGCCGGAAGTGCTTCTTCTTCTGCGGAAACTGCAGTTACTTCAATACAACAAGCACGATGGCGGCGGTAGACGGAGAATTCAATCAAGGAACAGGCAAACTGGAGTTGTATCCTGTAATATCAGCTCCGCATTCTAATCTTTGCATCATGTTTGTGTTTTAAAGTTGTAGTTTGATTTTAATTAATGGAAAATGACACGATAACGGTTAACAGTTAGCTTTAAACCACACATGTATCTAGCTAATGTTAGCTCTGTAGTTTCACTGTGATTTACAGGCAGATGAATACTAGTTTTAACGATAAAGTATCAGTATGATTTTATTAAGGGTTTGTTAATGTTGTAAATGAGTGTTTTATCTCATGGAATAATTTGTTATTCATATTTTCATCACAGCTACTCTAACAGGTTTGTTATTGTCGCTCTGTGTTTAGCCTGTATGCTGATTCTAAATACTGAAGACAGTGGTGGACTGTACTCAGGTTAAAACAGTAATACAGTAGAGTAAAAACTCAAAAAGTCCTGCTTTCAGAATTAAATGAAAGTAAAAAAGTACTTTTTATGCTGTATAGCCTATTATACTAGAGAAGATGGCTGCTGTCAGTTCGAGGAGATGCTGTAGATGTTTCTTGTCCAAACATCAGCGTGCTCCTCTGGTCTTCCTTGACCCTCCTACAGTTCTCTGGACGTCCCCTTCCCGTCTTCCCGTGAGGCCACCATCGCTCTGCGCTCTCTGTCTCCTGACAAAGAACCGAGGAGAGGAGGCATCAGCAAACAGCTCACAGTGTCGGGCAGCATGCTCTCTGTGTGAGAAAACAACTCTGCTTCTCTTGTCTTCAGCTTTATCGTTCTTCTTTGGCTTTCTGTTGAACCACTTCTTCTTCGTGTGTTTCAGGCGGTGGAGCGCGGATGAAGCTCGGATCCTCAGAGTGTCTGTGAACTCGTTTCTGGATCATCTGTCGCTCGTTGTGGAGACCATGGAGATGTTTGGTCCTCCTGTTCCACAGTGAAGCCTGACTGATTAATCAGGACTGTTCTGATCCTCCTCTGGAGTTTTAATCTCTGGAAATGACTCTGAAAGACAAACAGTTTAAAACTCTGAAGATTGGAAAAGGAACTCTGGCAGCTGGCAGCTTTAGCTGTGCGACTGTCTTTTTTTAAAAACAGAAAATCTGATTGTCTGTGTCTTGATGGGCTGGCTCTTCCACCGTGGTTTGGTCTTTTCTTAGATATTCTTTGGGAAAATAAAAGGCTCTCCCGACCAACAGCTCTCTGGAGCTGACATGAGGTGTTTGTCAACTCAAAAAATTCTCTGGTTACAACCTCAAATATGAGGATTTATTTGTCAAATCCAATATTTAACAAAACAAATCATATGAGAGGACTTTGCACCAATACCGTAAAATACTGTACACACAATCTTTAAGCTTCTTGTGTACAGTTCTGGTTCAGTCTCTCAGTGTTCTCAGAGAAAAAGCTGTAGAGGCCACTGTACACCTGCTCAGCAGCAAACAGCAGACAGACACTGTTAGACACAAGCTGGTGAACACAGTGAGGTATTAAGCAGACAGATGTTTCCCTCAGGAGGTGGTGGAGACCAAAACAGAGATATTATTTGACTTACATTCTTAACATTTCCCTCTGAGATATAGATTAATAGAAGTGTAAAGTAGCATACATTTTAAATACTCAAGTGAGGTACAGCAAACTCAAAATGGTATACAAGGAATGTCATTTCAGTAGTAAGTTACATTTCAACACTTTTGTAGGCCAATAAGCACTTTAATTGGACATTTCAAATATCAGAATTTCCTTTTTCAATGTGATTTTCCTCTATCTATATTACACAGTAGCTCATTACAGTGACAGACCAGCAGAGGGAGCTGCATGATAAAAGAAAAATAATCCACAAGTTTCTTTTGATCTGATTTGGTTTCTCAGCTCAACCCAAACACGTCCCTTTACTCCCAGAAGAATAAAAACACCACACTTCTCTGTTAAAGTTATTAAAACTCTTCTCGTGTGTCTTCATATGTGGAAACAATTGAATCCAAAATCAGAACTTAATTCGATCAAACTCATTTCAACACTTGCAACACTTTTGTCTGACTGACGGTAATAACGTGAACACTTCACAGTGAAAAGGAAATGAAGTGTCGCAGAGAGCCGCAAAACTGACAGAGTCATAATGAAAGTTCAGACGACACGGAGAGATGATCTAATATCCCTCCTGGAAACACTCTCTTCACTTCACAATAAAAGCCTGGAGTTACTTAAAGTGCTACATTATAAGAATAATAACGGCTTCAGGACTTTATAGAAGAAGAGTCATTAAAAGAATTACTCCACAGATCTTATTGTTTCATCTGAGCTGTCAGGTTGAATCACATGGATTTCAAAAGTCCTGCTGTGTCTCCTTGTAATGAAGAAAAATAGGAGTCTAACAGAACGACATGATTTATGATGCATTTAAGTTGCAATAAAAACGTTTCTGTTCAATATGTCAAACATATACGACGAGTTTTGTCTCATCAGTCCTGAAATGTAACATTTAAGTTCTCTTCCTTCATACAAGTGTGAGGTGCTCGTACTTTTCTTTTCATGTCATTTTCTTCGTTCACTCCAAAACCAAACCGTCGATTAATAAAACAAATCATTAATAATTTAAAAACTTCAAAATGAGCTCCAACCGAAACATCCTGTTTTTACATGAATGCATGAGTGATGATAACCTAATGACAGAATATAACATAGAACAACTGTCACAGGAGACATATTGCTAGTTCCTGTGTGCAGAGGTGCGTTCAAGTACATTATCAGCAGCTGTTAAAAACAGTTTAATGGTCTCCCTGAAGAAAAGAAGCTTTGTTTGTTATGGTATTTGGGTGAGACTAAAACAATATTTATTTTTTGTTTTATTGCTCATTATAAAAGAAGCAGTAGAAGCTGCCGTGTACAAACACCAGAGCCCCTTGAAAATGTCACAACTTTTTTCCATACCACAGACGGAGACAAAGGCAGGTGTTAACAAAGAGAGGGTCAAAAAGGTGAAGGTTCAAGAGAATTGTGATTGAGGAGCTGGATTATACGTGAACCGAATTTAACCCAGCATGAGTCCTGTTCTGAACTGGTCCCAGGTTTAAACCAGTGGTGTGTATTTTCAGCTACATGCACTCGTATCTTAAAATGTCTTATTGTTAGAGGTAGTTCTGTACTGCAGGACTCAAAATGCACTCAGTCAGGATTAAATTTACCTGCATTTATAAAAATCTGGCTCCACATTCTCTTTAGATTTCTGTATTGTCAGATAGAATATCACACAAGCGTCGTACTTCCATCTACTTTGGTCTAATTTAATGCCATAACATCTCGTGACAAACAAAAGTGGAGTAACAAAAAGCTGTGAGCTTCTTTAACTTTGCTTTTTGAATAATTCTTTTGAATTAGTTTATCCCTCATATTCAAACGTGTTAAACCCAGACACCACCGACACTGTTATCCTTTTATAAATGTCCTCCTTTGAGCTAATGTTTTTAATAACCCAGATAAGCATTGTGGCTCAGAACTATTGTCCACTCTAACAGCGGCTCTGCATCAATCTTTTAACAACGTGAAGCTGGTGAGAGGTCTGAAAAAGGATGTTTTTAATGAGAGAGAAGTGACTTGAAATGAGCAGAAAGCAGCTTGTATGAGCTGCAGTCTCACATTGTGTGTGTGTGTGTGTGTGCATTAATGTTCATTATTGTTTCCCTCTGAGGGACAAAGAGCCGGGGTATCAGACGTCATGACTGTGGCAGAGAGAAGGCCGACTGTGCAGCAAATGGACGAATACAATGGGCTGACATGCTCTTTATTTTTTTACTTTAAAAACGGTCGTAAAAAAATGTTTTGAATGTGTTTGTATTCACGCTTACGTCACGGCTGTGTGGAGGTCAGTACTGCTGTGTCCAAACCGAAATATGTCAATAACTTTTGGATGTTTTGTCATGAAATTAGAATCAGACATTCATTTTGAAGTTTTCAAATATCCTGTGAGATATCCCAACGTGACATTGATGGATCTGGAAAACTGAACGGATAACTTTATGTAGTCTTCTTTTCTCTAGCGCCATCATCAGGTCAACATTTTAATGAGTCCAATTCTTTAGTTTATGACCGAATACCTGCAGAGCTAATGGCGTTATCGTCAACCTCAGCTGTTCTCTGTGTTTAGAGCAGATGTTAGCATGCTAACAAGCTAATGTAAGATGGTGTGAGTGGTAAGCATCAGAACATATTCTAATACATTTCTAGATAGCTGATGGTACTTGTTGTTCATCTGAGGGCTGCATGGTGGTGCAGTGGTTAGTGCTTTCATCCTACAGTTAAAGGGTACCTGGTTCAAATCCCGGTTCAGAAGTAGTGGTCCTTTCTGTATTAGTCTGCATGTTCTCCCTGTGCATGCGTGGGTTCTCTCTGGGTACTCCGGCTTCCTCCCACAGTCCAGAGACATGCTCGTTAGGTTCACTGGTGACTCAAAGTGTGAGCGTGAAATGTTCTCTTGTCAGCCCTGTGATTGACAGGCGACCTCCCCTGCAGTAAGTGGTATAGATAATGGGTGGATGTTCTTTTGACACAGAGGTGATATAAAACACATCACATAAAAACGGTCTCTGCAGTAATACAGGTATTCCAATAAAACATCACAGTATGTGAGCAAAGTGGGTAACGTGTTCCCATTGGTTCATATTTATATCTGTTATATAAACACACACTTTAGTAGTAAAACAGACATTCAGGTTTGAATGAAGTGGAGGCCACAGCGCTTATTAAAAAAGCATTTTTCAGGTTTGTTTTCAAACAAGTGACTCATCATCTCTGACATTTAAACATCATCCCACTTTCACTAATGACAAGTGCCTGTGAAAAGCTCAATATAAGCCACTACTGTGAATTAACAGAGCGGCTCAAACCAAAGCTTTGATATGTCAACGTGAATGTGAGGGCAGGGACAGAGGACAGCATTTAAAATGACAGAGAGGGGTCTGTGCAGAACTGCAACACAGGTACGACAGGCTCAGGGTCATTAAGGTGGATTCAGGTACATTTAATAAGAGAGGACGTGTTATTATTCTGCAACACCTGGAGGAACATCTGCAGAGAACATAAGCTGTTTGAGTGAAAGTAATTGGAATTAATTAAAACTCTGAAGTCACTGAAACTTGTTAAAGACAAGAAAGATCTTTATTATTCTTATTCTCATTTTTATACTTCAGTTAATTTGAAATAACCCTGTTTATATCGAATTAAAGTGTTTTCATTTGAGTTTTATGTCTGTACTTTTTTGTATTTGTTAAACCTAAAGCAGAAGACGTTTTGTTCTTGGTTTGTTTGAAAAGCTAAGTTGAGGTAAGTTAAAGTAAGGAACATTAGAAACCGACCTCAGCGGTGGAAAGTCCCTTTATTCAAGCTCTATCGATCTACTATCGCTTCCCCAGCAGGTGAAGATATAACTGGTCCACACTGTCTCTGTCACGGACACACCTCCACTCATTAACCAATCATTTCACTCACCTTTCTTTTAAATCACCATCGCGCCGAAATCCAAGATGGCGGAGCGGTGAGACAGTCCTCTCGGCTGTTTGACGTCCAACTTCTTTTCTTGTTTACAGTTCGCGTTAAACGAACATTTGTGTTGCTCCTTTGCTCAAACTTCCGGACATTTAATCCTCGGTCTTTCTTGGAGTTCGCTTCAGCAGATGACTCGGCGGAAAACCCGGAATGGATTTAAGGCCCTCTCAAGACTTGCAGGTATCTCCATTGACTGCCTCTAATTCAGGTAAAAAATCGTAATTAATATATTTTAGTTTCCCCTCTTTCTATACTATTAGTTTCTTTACTAATAACCCAAATTGAATAGAACAAAAGTGATTGTTTTGTCAGTGATTTGAACATAACTAAACTGATAGTTGAACAGGTGTTTATACATGTTTGGGGGATTTATTCAATTGGAAAACATGGACTGGAGTTTTGAAATGGAACCTTTTTCTGTTTCTACTTTGCTTGCGCTTGGACTTTTAACACACCTGATTGAATAGAGAACTTTCTGTTTTGGTGCTTCATTGTTTGTCAACCAGTTTTGCTTTTGGCCTGTGTCATAAGGGTTCAAAATAAGGCTGTTGTGTTGTAGTGATTGGATTTACAGCTATGTGAATGCAGATGTTTTATATTTCTCTCTGAAAGCCATTTTCTTTAACACTTTTTATTCTTAAAGTGAGTTCTTTATGTTTCAGACCTTAGGAACATTTTGCTATAGGCTAAACTAACCGGAGCCCCGAGTACCAGACTCCATTTACAAAAGCAGTAATTTTCCCTCACAGAACACAGTAGTTGCTGGTCTACCTCTGCCTCAGACGGTTAGTTTGTTTCTGATAGTGTGTGTTGCACAAATACTGTGTTGGATCCAAACAACCATTAAAGTCAAATCACAACACAAACAAATGAAGTGATCTAGGCAGCAGTAGACCAGCACCTCCTGTGTTCTGTGAGTTAAAATTACGTTTTTTGTCAATGGAGTCTGGTGTGTTTGCAGAGAGCGATGTAACGTCTGTGTGGTTAAAACAATCATCTTCCTCTGTAACAAAAAGGTCTATCTCTGTAGGGATCCTTTCTGTCATGTTGTCACACACTTAGAATAACAATCTGAGCCTGTCAGTGGAAACAACAACAACTTTTAGTGGACGACCTTTGACCCATCAAGGATTATGTTACACCCTGTTTCACTGCTGCAGGATGAACACATCTACTGGAGACGTTCAGAAACGTTTTTGAAATGTTTTTCATCACGACCAGGAACAGGTTGCTGAAAAAATGCAAAAACTGAATAAAAGTCAGAAAAATAAACATAACTGAGTAACAGTAAAATCTGTATCTCATATTATCCCCTTTTTAGAGGAATCATTAGAATACAAAACAAAAATATGACGAATAAATCTTTTAAATAATTGCGCTTAACAACAGCCTGGAGCAGGCTGTAATTACATTTTGGAGTCATTGAAGCTTTTAGTGCAGTAATAACGGTCTCATTCATGCTTCAATCTAATTATTCCAAACTGCTCTTTAACCAAATAATGTAACATTTACTTTTCTGCAAAGTCAGAGAAATGAAGTTCAGACATTATCAGCAGTGTGGAAGAATGACTTCACAGCTCATGATGCGTGTGCCCTCGAGGAGGAGCTTAACGAAGATTAAAGACCTTTTGCTGATTCTGTATTTTTACTGGTGCATCTTGCTAAAGGGGCGTTTAAAGTCAACACTTCTTAGTCCTGACTGTGTCATTGAGGTGTTGACACGTAATCTGAAGTGCAGTGAAGTGACACCAAAGATGCTGCAGTGATCTGCGAGAGACTCCCACTGTCCATCTTTAAAACCAAATAACATGCACTTTTAAAGCACACTGGCTTCTCAGTCGAGCTCTGCAGTCTTAGTGTTGCATTTGTTTTTGTATCAGAGGGCCACTGGAGTCGCTGTCCTGGCTTATCAAAAAACACTGAGCTTCACTTTTCGTCGATCCGCCTTTTGATTCAGAAAATTGTCATATTGCTGCTTTTATTTTATCTTGGTTTATAATTCTGTTTACAGATATTTCAGAGTTCAGACTTTTGTTGTTGATGGTTTCAAAAGTCCCCAGATCATTCAGTAAGGTGTCCCACAAGGCTCAACATTAGGCCCCCTGTGTTTTACTCTTTACATACCGTTTCGTTGACATCTTAGCTCTTTGGGATGTTCGTTTCTATTCTGACACACCATTTTGTATATCAACATTCATGACAAGTCCAAAGCCATCAGCTGAATAGCTGAACTTAGCATAAAGACTGAACACAGGGTGAAACTGTTTGCCTGGCAATGTCTAAATGTAAAAAAATCCAACTACTAGCACTTCTAAAGCTCAGAAATAAACACGCTGTATCTTCTCTGTTTCATTTGTACAGAAAATAAAATGTAAAACAACAGTTTGCTTTTTGAAAGGGAGTTCTATCTCGGCAGGCACTGTCCAGCATGTAAGCCACCGTGGGACAGTAAATACTTGTTACTTGACTTCCACGTATACGTATTGAACAATTAAGAAAAAAAGGTGTTGATAACTGAGCTCAGGTAGGCAAGCTGTGTTCTTTGTGTCTGCTCATTGGCTGAAGCCTTCAATGGAACAGACTGTTTTGTGATTCATGTAAATGTTCTCATCAAAAAAGGGGAAAAGTTCAGCGGATATCACAACATCTCAAACTGTTCCCTCATTAGCTCTTTTTACGTTGCAATTCCACCACAGCGGCAAAACGAAGCGCCGCTGCTACGACGCCTTCGTCATTTTACATTGGACAAAGCAACGCCGCCGTAAAGCCGCCCCAGTGTGTGTTTTTACAGCAGAAACAAAACGTGCACGACTTGTAAACAAACACACACGTGGTGCTGTTCTGGCCTGCCGGTTCTGCCGTTTACACTGATGCTGTTTCGCCTCTGTTAGTACCTCCGACTTCGCCCCACCATTCTGCCTCTGTGTGTTTTACATAGAAGACGAGATGTAACAGAGGGGTAATCATCCCCCCTTGAACCGGCAGTGTAAAAGGGGCTATTGATTGTTCTTGACTCCAAAAAGAAGGACTCCATTTACTCTTGTCATTTTACGTAGCTTGTACCTAGATGAAGTCTTAAAGCAAGTGAAGACACTTCTGTTTGTGCTAGAGCTGCAACTATCTGTCAACTATTGTATCAGTTGTTACAAAAGGGAAATTAACTGCCGACCAGTTAGATCGTTTTTTCACGCAAAACTGTCAAATCTTTATGGTACCAATTTTTTACACGCCAAGATTTGTTACTTTTCAAAAAGGCGCCTTTTTGACATTTTATACAGCAAAAAGTATTCGTCAGTGTTTGATGAGAATAACTGTCAGTTGCAGCTCTCGTTAACACACTTGTCTTTTTGTAATTAAAAATTTGACCAAATGAGTAAACGACTCAAAACAAACACCAGAGATGAATAATCTGATTTCTTAGCAAAAACAAGTTTTAATTTCAGTTTGACTTGTGTCATAAATACAATAAATCCCTTCCGAGGTTTAAGTGTATTTTTGAGGGTTTCTTTTTTCACACCAACCAGTCAGACTCACGAAGCAAAGAGCTTACAGGCTAATATAAAACTGTATTTATATCCACACTGCTACATACTGTAGATACGACTGATTACAAACACTAAGGATCATGAGGCCAAAGCAGCGTAAAGTCTGTGATTCTCTGTCTGAGGCCGTTTCCCATCTGTCTCCAGAACAGAACAATCATCATTAACTGCAGTCATTTCCATTTGTCATCGTTCCTCCTCCTCGTGTCTCCTCTTCCTCACGTCTCTGCCCTTCCAGTAATGTTTGCGAAGAGGCCTCAGAAGTCGTCGTCATCGCATATATCCAGATACACGTCGAAGGCCTCTCGGTTGCAGTTTCCGTCGGGGGTGAACACGTACTTATGGAAGGTCCCGTCCACACATATGGCTGCAGGAGGGGAGAGACGACAAGTTTAATTACAGCTTTGTTTGTTTTCAAGCAACGCTGAGTCGAGTGGTGTGATACAACAAAGAGGAGGACACAGTCTGGAGCTCATGTCTCTGTCGGACACAAACAACTCGAACTGTTGGCAAACATTTGAAGTGATTGGACCAGTAATGAGTGAGCACTGCCATCTGAAGTGTGGCTGCAGGGAGGAAATTTGGAGGATGATAAAACATTTGACTTAAAAGATGGAATTTCAACAAGAGGAAATTCAAATGAAGGCTAATTTCTCTCTCCACTTGGGTGCAAAAGACACAGGGAGTGAAAATGATGTAGAACATGAACGTATAGAGAACGTAAGGGCTGCAGCTGATGACTGAGTTCATGTTAATTATCATCCTGTGTCTCATGTTTCTTGATTAATAAAAAAGTCCTTTGACTTAGGGCAAACACTGATCATGTCTTTTCACGACTCAAAGATATCAGAGGAAGAAGAAAATCTTAGTGATGTTACGATGCCAGAATTTTAAACTTTGTTAAGATACGAGTAAAAAATGGAACTAGATACCTGTTTCGTTACCACGGTAACAATAAAGGAACTGTTAGGTACCAAAAATGGGGTGATCACAGTGCTGGTACAAAACAGTAGTGATGTCCGTAATGAAAGGCTTAATGAGCAGCAAAAAATGTTCATTCATTTTATTTGATATTATTCAGATCCATAATGAAATATAGCATCCCCCCTCATCATCAATCATTAACATAAGAAGTGTTTAGTCTGTTTTTCTTCTAACTTTGGGACGTTTCTGGGTGTCAATAATCGTCCAGGCTTCGGCTCAGAGCCGATAGTCTGCAGGTCGGGACGTTGTTGTGCTGCTTATTTCTGTTTCACTGCTTTATTTACATTTACGGCGCTCGCTCTCTTCACTTCCTGTCTGTCGCTCGACCACAGCTGCTCTCTCTTTTTTGCTGGGTTGAAAGTCTGACTGTAGATCTGCTGTTTTTTTTAAGCTTTGGTACCTTTGGTGCTATTGAACGTCAAAAATAACAGATCGCATCGTTTTAAAACGCGTGGTATCAAAGTATCAAAAAATGGGACTTTCTTCCCACTAAAATGTACTTTATCTGACTGAACCGATTATCAAAGTAGTTGGTGATTAAATTACGCAATAATAAATAATCAATGAATAGATGATTTCTTGCATCTCTTCAGCTGTTTTCCTGCACTCTTATTTTGGGATGCTGTTTTTCTTTGTTGGTATCATAGCTTCAGAGCCTTTTTGTGATACAAGCAAAGATGCAATATCTTGTATAAGAAGTTGACTTTAAAATGTGAAAATCCTGTCGATAATATGAGTCTGTTTCAAACTGTGGTTTCTTTGCTCAGGTTAATAATTCAATGTGTGCTAAGAAACCAAATACGAGAAACAAATTATCATTAAATAAGAAATGTTTGGTGATTGTTGTGATCTGCGTCCACATGAAATCCATCCAGAGACAAAAACAAACGTGTGTGTTTTCACGCCGTTTCCTCACCGATGACGGAGTTGACGTTCTTGGACGTGTTCTTTCCAAAAGCACAGATACAGGCACACTCGGCCGGCACGGTGAAGCTGGCCAACGACCACTGACTGTCCACGTACTGACCAATCACAGGCCCCACCTTCCCCACACGAGCCAGGCTGCGACAGACAGAGGAAAGAAGAGCCACGTTTTGAACCACTAAGAGCAGTTTGGGGGTTAAAGAAACGTGATGAGAAGTCAGAGTTTGGTCTTACGCAGAGCGGCGGTTCAGTTTGGTGTCTTTGAGTGCAAAGATGTGAACGGTGCCTTTGTCACTGGAGGCGCACAGAAAGGAGGAGTCGTGGCTGAAGTTGATGCTGTTTAAAGAAAGCAGAAAAGAGAATGAAAGTGCAACACAACAATAATAAAAATGTTTTAACTTATGGTGTTAAATATTTAAATGATCTTGTTTTCCATCTCACAGTTGGGATTTTATGGACTTAAATTATTAGTTTCTACTTTAAAGCCTCCAACTTTTTATAACCGTTTTTATCAAGCCGCTCTTTGAGCACCCTCCATCACGTAAGTCATATTGGCAAATGATCTTAAGCTCCAGTGGTTTTATGCTGCGCTTAGTTTTATTTCTCTGTTAGACCAAAAGTAGTTTTTGTATTTCGTGATGTTGTTATTCACGTGTTCCACTAAAGCACCTGCTGAAAAGTTTACTTTCCTCCCTGCAAAACTTGAATCTCAGCCACAAACCAGACAGTGCTGAACATGTCCGTCTGTTGTTGTCGTCCATTAATTCAGTGATAAACACATTGCATGTCCTGCAGCTGTGTCATACTAAAAGCCTCCTGGTTGTTTTTCAGTGGAACATTTTAATAGGGCTACTTCTTGGTGTGTGGAAACAGTTGAATTATGTTTTCTGAGAGTCTGCAGGGAGTTTTTTAAAGTCTGAAAAATAGCCCAGATGACATCCTCCGTTTGAGCTGTGAGGCTACAGTTTAATAACCGAGCGCCTGGAGGGGCATCGTTTGAAGAAAATAGTTGTTTACAGGCAGGAAGGTCTGATAAAAAGATGCACAGATGCATTGTGGGAGTTGAAATGTAGGAGCCAGCACTTTTGAAGCTTTACCCAAAGTAAGTTTATCTCGACCTCTGCCGCATAGGGCTGTGTATGTTCATCTGTTTATACAATATACAGTATAACACATCAAATCAATATACTGCGGTATATTCTGTTACAAGCAAGCAAAACATTGTGTCCTTAATAAATCTGCCTCTTTCATGGGCCTGTGTTCTTTGTTTTTACACTCACGAGGAGGAAAACGGAGGATAGACACGCAACACAACCACTGCCACAAATTGTAGCATGCTAGCTATTGATTATAAATTGATTTCTAAACGGCATCACAAACATAGTAACTTGTTTCTCGGTTGCATGGATTTTGCTGCGTAGTTTTTAAACCTTTTTTATTTCCTGTTTTAGCCAGACGTTCTGTCGGTCCGCTGCTTTGATCCAGACTCAAATATATCAAGTCCTGCATTTTCTCCTCAGGGTAAATCATCTTCAGATTTTTCATCTAGCTAGACAGTCATCAAAAATCCTGACGAATTTTACACCTCCATGCATTTTCCAGTCAATGCAAAATGGAAGTTAGTCAATTTGTCTTTTTGTCAGTTAGAAAAGACCTAAGAACAGAGTGGGGACATCTGGTTTCAAACGCTATTAAACCAACGTCACTCAAAGTGTACAGATGCCTTTAACACAAACTATCCTTCACTACTTTGATGCGTACCAGTAAAGAGTGGCGGGGTCAGTTCCTCTGCGCAGCTCCACCAGCTTGTCTCTGGTCGTCGTGTCAAACAGGCGGATCAGAGTTCCTTTGCGAGAGGCCGAAGCCGCCACGCTGCCGGGCTGATTCAGCGCCACGCATGCGATCTCACTCTGGTGAGCGTTGATGGTAAACGGGGCAGATGATGTACCGGGTTTGGTGTTCGACAAGTCCTAAAGAAAAACACATTTATATTTAAATTCTATTTAGTTTGAACGACTAAAGTAACGTGTTTTGTTTCTGTTTTTTGTAACTTACAACCAGCTGCAGGCTGCCGCATTTATGACCAGGAAAGACCAGCAGCTGTTTCTCCAGACTGGGACATAAATCACACAGGCCTGCAGGAAAGAATGAGAATTAAGTCTATTTGAAATGTTTAACAGTTCATCATAATGGAGACAAATGTACATACAGCAGAGACTCTTTACCTTTGGGGTTATCTCTGGTGTCAAACTCGAACAGTTTGACCGGGTTATCTGGGAAGCTGTACACATAGATCCTGTTCTTTAACACTATGATGATCCTGAAAGGAAAACCACAATTATAGTTATTATATTTAAGTAATACTTGTTGTATTTCATTAGCTGCAGCAGAACAGTACACTCACTTGTCATGCCTCATGCGAACAGCCAGAACCGGTTTGGTGAAGGTGAACTCCAACACCAGTTTGTCTTTGGGGTCTCTGGACTCTCGGGCATCGTCCCAGATCAACACTGAGGAGAAAACAAACAGGTTTAAGCCATTCATCTTTCCATACCGCTAATTCTGTGCTAAGAATTTATAGTTTTTATGTAATTTTTTCACACAAGCATAAAGGTCAGCGCTGCTCTAAACTAACTCACCAGATATTTCAGAGAACTTGGGGTTGACTCCTCCTCCAACTATGGCCAGCAGGTTGGAGCGATGCAGCATGGAGCACAGAGCCACACTGCCCACCTGCTCGTGGTCTCAAAACACACACAGACAAAAAATATAATTTTAATATCATTAGTGTAGTAACAGCTGTTTTTCTGAAGCATTACAGGAGCTGCTTTGCATTGGTACACAGTGAGAAAACCATGTGACTGTCATCACTGTTGGCTAAGTGCTATAGTCAATATTGGTGTCATGCAAATATATATTTTAGGTATCTCAATAGGCAAATGAATTAATTAATATGGATCAGGCTGCATTCATAGAAAGTGATCTAACAGGTTTGTCCAAATCCTTTCTTTTTTTGTTGTCACAATATGAGCTGATGGAAGTATCAGCAAAAAGATCCATGTGGAAAAATATTAACTATAAAAACTAGACTGAAGAAACTGACCAGTATATACATTCAGTCTTTTAGCTGGTACTGATTTTTATTTCAACTCAAACTCAAGAGAAACAAAGTACAGTCTACTCACCCAGGTGTCCTTTCTCCATCAGCGGCTCCACGTTGTAAATCCTGACCCCTGTCTCCATAGCACAGCAGAAACAGCCTGTTATTCATGAAAGAAAAAATAAATATTAAAAAACTAAAAAACTATCTGGTGCCCTCGGATCTTAGTTAGCATGCTAGCTGTCTTCTCACTCTGGTCCTGGTTGAACTGCAGGCTGTTTACTCCTCTCTGCTGAGCCATGGCTGCTAAACTCCGGTTACCGTAACGTTTCCGGTGAACTACAGCTTCAGCTGGACTTAACGGACAACCTGTGATGGGACACAAACATCATGACGGCTGTGCAAGAAGATAAACTTAATGTTCGTCTGGACGCCTTCAGCTGACAGTTAAGCAATGTTAGCTACAGTTAGCTAGCACACATTAGCATTAGATAAAAAAACGATTTACCGCGACTTACGTCGCGCTATCACTTCGACATTTATAAATCTATAAAGTCTCACCATGAACACGAAGTCTCGAAACGATGTCAAGGTTTTACAAACGTTTAAAACACGAAAAACTGCGTGAAACACAACAACAGAGATGTTGCAAGACGACGATTGTTTTTGTTTTCAACCCGTGACGTAGTCGACATGTGCTTCCGGTTTTGTTCCGCTTCCTATTCTTGGAAACTTTTAAAGCACTTTTATATTTATTTTTTATATATATTTTGCCATAGACTGTATACATATTTATTATTAGTAGTATTATTATACTACTACTACTACTACTACTACTAATAAAAATAATAATAATAATATACATTTTTGCCTGGCCCTTCTGAAATAATTATTTATACTTTAACAAATATATACAACACTGGCATGATACAATATATTATGCATCTTAAATAAATTATATAATAATAATATAATAAAGAATTTAAAACTTTATAACACTTAATACAACTTAATCAAACTTATAAAAAGTATCTTGAAACACACTGGGATGTCTCATAACAAGAAGAAAATTAACTAACCCCATGTACATGATATTTTTTTGTGTTCACTCTGAGCCTAATGGGAGTGATGGAAGAAGTACTCAGATATTTTACTATAGTAAGTACAAGTATTACAGTTTTTTATTTATTCTGCTTTTTAAAGGAGCAATTAATCCTTCAATTTAACCTAAATAATCAGATGTGAGTAAGTGAAAAATACTAAATTTATCTCATAGAAATGGTTCAGTAGAAGAATAAAGTTGCATAAAACAGGTGTAAATAAGCTTAAAGCACCTTGAATTTAGACTTTAAAACAGGTCACATGTACAAAGTTTCTTTCCACCAGTGATGGAACAGCTAGGCTCGATTATGTCTGGAGACTGGAGACCTCTTTTTTCCATGCTGTCAGCTGTGAAATAAAGCAGAAAAATGGCCCAAAAGTATGATCTGATCTGTGACCTGTACTGAGGAGAGGTGACGGAGGCAGACAGAGCTGAAGAAAAGCTCTTTGTTAAAGTCGTTTCAAAGCAGCGGCTGAGTCAGAGGCAGAAAAAGACTCACAATGTAGAAAATTCTGGTAATTAGGTTTTTTTTCACCTTAACAGTGGAAGAGGGCAAATCCATTCTGTATGAATTTACACTCATTTGATGAGGAAGGTCCAGTTTGCACAAAGAAACTCCTTCTCGTCAGATGTCCTAAGAAGTGTTCATTCAGCATACGTTGATGTCAGTCAGTCTAATGCACAATCAGTACTTTACTCTGAAAATGATGTTTACATTGTTGTTCAGGTATCTTTTTTTCTCCAGATTAAATGACCTGAATACTTCCTCCACCCCTGCCAAGTGTCACAGTGAGAGACTCATGCTGCACAGTGAGAAAATTAAAGAGTAAACAAGATGTTTATACGTTCTGTATAATAATAAAAAGACTCATTTAAAGATCAACAATCTATTGGCTCATCTTGAGTGTGAGAGCAGTCACAAATATGATCTAAATCACAGGACAGTTCGGCCCTGTGTGGATCAGCATGTACAGGGACGGTGATGAATCATCATTTTAATAGAGAAACTTCAAAGCCGCTCAGATTGTTCCCGTCAGGCTGTTTTTCTGCACCAGTAAAGATTCTTTCGCCTCCTGTAAAATGCCCAATAAAAATGCCCTCTGGTTATAAAAGTCGACGATTACCATCAGGACATTTTGTGTGGCGAGGGGGCATATCTGGTCTCCTGGTTTATTATAAGCATGAAGGCACTCTATGGAGCCTTTGCTTATGAACCCTTTGTTGGAGTCCAGGCTATAAAAACTATTTTTAATCCGAAGTTAAATCAGTGAAACTCAATGCTCTTGACTACAGGAGAAAATCTGTGTAAGCTGAAGGTAAACAGACATATTTGCACACCTAAGCTGTGTACAAATGAATTGGGATTTCAGATAATTACCCTTTTGCATCATCACTGACAAGTGTAGAGTTACACCTCCTGTGGCAGTGTTTCTCAAATGGGGGTACTAGTACTCGTAGGGGTACTTTGGAGAACAGGCAGTACTTGAGATTTTCTTCAAATATTGATTCAATATAAGTATTAGTCATGCATCATTTCTAAGATAGTCATACCAAAGTAAGTTTGATTAAAATGTCAAAGTTAGATAAACCACATTTTTAAAATAGGCCTAGTATTCCTATTTTTAATACAATTCACTATACTCACATGGCAGCCATTTTGCCGGGAACGTCACTCTTGGAGTAGCATGAATGCTTAAGTCATTGTGCTATGCTAAAGTCATTGTGCTATGCTAAAGTCATTGTGCCATGTTCCAGCTTGAATTTGACCAATTGTTATAATTTCACCACTTCTCGATAACAAACTGAAAAAAACAATGTGTAGTAAAACTCTCGAGGGACGTAGGCCATATTTCAAGTTGAAACACTATATTGGATAACCTACAACTAACCTTAGCGTTAACCAACATTTAGCTAACATTAGCCCGAGTTAAAGATGAATTGATTGGGCCATTTTGCCTTTATTGATAGGACAGCTGAAGAGAGACAGGAAATATGGGGAGGAGCGTGTGGGGGATGACATGCAGCAAAGGGCTGAAGGCAGGAGTCAAGCCTGCAGCCGCTGCGTCGAAGGCTGTAGCCTCTGTATATGGGGCGCCTGCTCTAACTTCTAAGCTAAACCAGCACCCTACATTAGCCTGAGTTAGCTTATACTACCGTTTGCAAGTAGCATTACAGCTACCTTTGAATTCAAACCCTTCCTATTGTATCTTATTACCATATTAAATAGTGCTAGCTAGAAAGTGGCTGAATGCTAACGTTAGCTGTTGTGTTAGCTAATGGGTTACGAAACATGTTTTAACTTAAACTTCAGTTGCTGATCACTCTGGAAGTGGCTACATTAAAAACAATTCCCTATTTTTTATAAGATTTGCAAACTTGAAATACAGCAGTACAACATTGTTTTTGAGCTTCCCACCCAGGGCATGATGTCAGAGGAAAATGGCCACCATGGAATATGGTGAATCAATGACTGCCATAAAATGTTTTAATTTCGGAATACCAGTTGATTATAAAGAAAATTGATTTATGATTGAAAAGCTGCAGCAAAGCAGCTGAAAACACGGAGAAAGAGGCAAAGATGTATAATATGGTGCGCTTATCAGGGGTAGCTATTTGGCTAAAATAGTGCTAACATGAGACATTTAATAAATGATGGAGAACCACTGTCCAATGGGATGAATGGCAGAAATAGGAAAGATTCATGCTGACATCTTGTCAGTCACATGACTCAACCTGGTGGTGTGACTACAGAGCTGCTTTAGGGTTAAACACCTTGCAATGACAATATGATGCTGGATTATGACATTGCAGTTGGAAAACAAACCACTGGTAATGATCAGTTACAGTAATTGGCTACGATCTGATTTTCTAATGATAAGTGAAAAATGAAGCCGTAAAACAATTGCTTACAAGTTTTCTTATAAATATTATTTGATCCTGATGTTTTCAGAGGAACCTAATACTTAACATGGAGTATTTTTCAAGGGTGTGAGCTGTAACAAGAACAAGGCCACAGTTCAACACCTGTGAAAGAAAGCGTGCTGACAGAGGAGGACATGCTCGCTGGTAGAAACCAAATTGGCCTCATTTCGAATGAGACAAACTTCCAATTCAAATGTTTTAGTCCTAACTCTGCATTATTAAAGACACAAGTTCACCAGGGCATGTTTAAATTAGGGTGTGGTTTCTATTGAGAGGAATTAAATATATGTCTAAGTCAACAGTAATTATCCTGCTCAACGTAGTTTAAACACATCAGCTCTAAAGGAAATATCAAAGTAATTAGCACCACTCCATTGGTAAATACCCGCTCTAAAACAGTCGGTGCTGTGCCATCTTCTTAAATGTCAACTGTCACGCTAAGACCGCTCACCTGGCGCTAAGGTACCAGGAGAACGAGACAGATGCATTAGTCGTAGTAGCATGTCATTTCAACAACAGGTGACGCAGATGAAGCATGCGCAGGTGTGCAATACGTCAGGACGCCTCTCCCCACCGTAGTCACACCTAATCAAGTACGTAGTAAACAAATTATCACAGCAGAAAGAGACTGTGGTTCGGGACATTAAAAGCTGTCTCCGACATGTCTTCCTGGCAAAAAGCCATGAAGACAAACTTTGAGGCAGTGAATATTAGCCAATCACAGCACTATATTGTGAAAAAAAAACCTTTAGTTTTGTTTAGATATTATACAGCATCAATAAGAGCATTTGCTATCGTTAGCTAGCGATGGATTATCAGTTAAAATAGTTAAGTGATAAACAAAAAAGGTTACGATCAGCTGGAAGTAAGCAACGATGTTCGCTACAAATGGATAAACTGCTGAAAATGTTAGCTAGTATGAAACGGTTGAAGATTTTAACAAGCTAACTTTTTCAACTGTTTATCCATAACTAGCTAAAATTTGTAAATGCTTATCTGTTACATGCTAACATTTTAATCAATTTATCCACTAGCTAACATTTTTTACTCATCGTCAAACGGTTGTTAACGTTAACGTTTAATCACTTTGAAATGTTGGCTGCTAATGATAAAACATAAAGAAATGTATCTAAAATTAATGGGGAAATAGTTGAAAGGTTAGCTAGTTATGGGTAAAACATAGAGAATGTTAGCTAGTAATGGATAAACTGCTAATAATCGGTGGCTTAAAGTAAAACATAAACAATAGAAACTGTAAGGTAGTAGGCTGAACAGTTGAACATGTAAGCCGTAATTGATGAGTTAAAAATGTGTAATGATAAAAGGTTTACAAATGGAGTTATTAGCAGTTTACAGGTAACACAGAATACCACAGCAGTGAACACTGCAGCAGCTACCTGTTTCTTTTAGAGGTTGATTTTAAGTCCTTTTTCACATCTACAAAGCCTCACATAATCAAGCACTGTCACATAAGTCTGTGCCAACATGAACGCTCAGATCTTCCACTGCCTTACTTATTAAAGTCCTTGCGATGTCCCACTAGAAATCTAAACTGCGCGTCACCCTCCCTTTGGATCTGGAAAAGAAATTAAAGACATATTTTAATCATCGCTCGAGCAGCTCAACAACAAAGACAGAGCTGTTATTAAGATGCAGATGAAAAATAACATCACATTGATTTATCTTAATTAGTCTCACTAGACATTAAAACCACTGTTCCCTGTTTTAATACCTTTAATGTCAGAACTGTATTTTTATTGTCACAGCATGTGTTAATTAGGATTTACAGTAAATGATTAATGTGCTGTCTCTGATAATAAAGTCAGTATTAAATAAAAACAATCCAACCCCCTCCTGGGTCTGCACTCATGTGTCAGCATGTTCAAAGACTCAACCTGTTATCATGTCGTTGGTCTGAACCTCGACTGTTTCTGACACTCAGACCGTGTCCGACTGTTTATGGTTCATAAAGGTCGTGTTGATGTATGGACTTTATAATAGTGTGAGAAACATTAAGGTCGCCGTCATCAGTCAGAATTTGCTGCAGGTTTGTTTCCATTAGCCGTCGGTTCAGTCCTAATATATGTTGGCAAAGTTAATTCATGTTTTAGGGTTTTAATTGATTTAAATGCAGCGCGTGCAGCTTGGTTAAATATGTGGGGGTACAGGAGGGGTCGGCCTGGAGGAGCAGTCTGTGAACACTTTACACAATGTGAGTGAAAAGTGCATCACAAGCAGGAATATATGTTTTTACAAACATGCTGAGTAATGACAAACGGACCTGAACATCCAGAGAACAACACTTTGAAAATAGTCCAATAGTTCCCAGTGAATGTCAAACAGCATTTTTGCTTGTAGTGCCCATCCCTATTAGCAAGCCAGTTAGCCAGCTGTCACTAACTAGCGGTAGTTTCCATCTGAGTTAGCAGTTAGCTGTCTGACTACAGTAGCTCACGATCGAATCAGCTCTGTGATAAATCATGAGAAATGCATTTTCAATTTGCTCATGCAAACATATGTGAGAGGAAAAGCAACTTTTCTGGCCTTTTATACCTTTACTGAGTGACAGGACAGAGGGTAGTGTCGGCAACAGGGGAAGAGAGCGCGGGGAGGACACGCAGCAAGGGGCCGAGGGTGGGAGTCGAACTCGAGGGCGTCACATCGAGGACTCGAGATTTAAACGAAATGGCAAACATTTGAAGGTGAAATGATGCTAATAAAGTTAGCGCTCAGGACAGTTCAGAAAGTTGGTTTATTGATGGGTAGAAAGTGCAGTGAAAACAGATTTTATCACGTTTTTGTACATTTTTTCCAACATGTGATGTTTGACTGCACTCGTACCTGCGTCATCTTGTTGTGACCTCTTCCCGTACAGGTGTAAAATGACACTACAATAATTAGAGAATTACAAATGGTTGGAAACCATGTGACCGAGCTTCTGTGCAAAACTGTTTTCCAAAACTTGAATGCCAATAATGCTTTTTGAAATGACTTCAACTGTCATGAGTACAAAGACATAGGATTAACTTAACTGTGTAAAAGCAGAATATTAGTGAGAAGACGGCGTGAAGAAAAAACCTACCGTTGCTCTCTGGTGGCAACGATCCTAATAAAAGCTCAAATCTGTTTTCAGCAGAGATAAAACACTGAATCCAGTCAGCTTTATTTCAGAGACAACAAATAATCAAACACTAATGAACCTTCTTAATGTTTTTTCCTTGAGTGCCAGAACGGGCACACACCTTCTTGCCTTGTTTCAAATAAACGTTAATGTCTGTCTTCCAGATCAATTAGTAAAATCAAACCTTTGGGGACGGAGCTAACTGCTTGGACAGACTGCATTTTGGCTGATGATGAAAGGGATCCATTTCTGTGATGAGTCTCCGAAACAAACAAACCTGAAAGCTTTAAAACAGGAAGAGAAGAAGAGTGTAAGGAGGTTAGGTATGCAGGAAGCAGGCGGGCTGTCCAGATACATTATACTGATAACAAATTAAAGGGACTGTCCTTTCTTTAACTTTGGAATTTATATTTAGACATGTTGGCTGTAATCTACCTGGACATTTAGGAAGACAGGAAGGACATCTTTCAGAGGGTAGTGGATGTTTTTAGTATCAAACCCTTCGTACAAGTAAATCTGGAGATAACAAAGCAAAAAGGAGTTTCACACCTGCAACTTCATACCTGACAGAACATTTATAGGGGTAAAATTAGAAGGGGCTAAAGAAGATGCTAATTGATTGGCCTGCAGGAGGAAGATGGTGATATTAGGCCTGCACAATTAATCAAATATCGACCCTGATCACAATTTTGGGTTCCTCACGATTAAATAAACTTGACTGACGTTGATGTTGACGTTTAAAATGCTCCGCCCGTAGAAAACTCTGCTGCAGATCAAATCAGTCGCTCCCTAAACTAACAGCCCCTCCCCCAGGGGGCGCTGGAGAGGTTTGGGCTTTACCTTCGGGGTAGCTGGCATGTCAGGTGATGAGCGCCGACCTCGCAGCGGCAGGTTAGAGTGGAAGAGTGAACAACAGTGACGGTGTTTCAGTTTAACAAGTGACCATGTTAGCTGGCGACTGTCAGCCGAATGTGGTTGTCGTGGTTACAGCAGCTGTTGAAAACAGAAAGAGAATACGTAGCTGTCCCCGTGAACGCCTCTTTGTTGTTTTTTATTACGATTTCAAACTTTTCTGTTTCGTCTTTGAAGTGTTGTTTGTGCAAATGTGTCATGAAGGCGACTAACGCTCAGTCGCGTTTTGGACGCTGCTTGTTGTTACGCTAAAACAGGAAGAGAGCGAGTCACTCGTTAAACCAAAACACCCGTTCCCTGAAACGGCTCGTCATCAGTTGTTTGGAGGTGTTTCAGGTTTAGGGCGAGTGATGTTAAGAAGAAACAATAATCATCCAAGAGGTCATGGAACCTGTGTCTGTGCCGCAAAGCAACACGACTAACTTGTTGAAGCAGCTGAAAGAACAAAGTGCAGCATGATGAGTGTGTGAAGGCCGAGAGGAAGAA
Organism: Semicossyphus pulcher; assembly: GCF_022749685.1. Lineage (NCBI taxonomy): Eukaryota > Metazoa > Chordata > Actinopteri > Labriformes > Labridae > Semicossyphus > Semicossyphus pulcher. Next base: position 20,820,459 of record NW_027211696.1, on the reverse strand, counting down.
CGAGCTGCTGCCCGCCCTCCAGCGTCGAGTCAGACATCCAGAACAGAGACGCTGCACAGAGACACCCTCTCCACCCAGCTCCCACAGACACACTGACATTACCCATGATGCAATGATGTGTTGATCTGTTCATTAAATGTGAAAGTACAATAAAAAAATGTGCCTAAAATTAATAAATAATCATTATTAGCATTTTGTCCGTAGTCGTGAAACTCTGAGACTTAAGAAAATCCACCCAAGGAAGGTTGTGATTCTAATGTCTTCTTTGGAGCGTCTTTTTCCCGTGATTTCGTCGTGGGTTTCTGGATGTTTATTTAAGATCAACATGGAAGATCCAAAATATCAGTATCATGTTTGTGTGCATTTAACAAAGTTATAACTTCCAGGAAAATGTGCAGTTTGGATGCACATTGTGGCGTTGTGTTTTTAAAAGCAGACTTCACACAAAATAAATGCAGGCAGTAAACACAACACGTGGACCCTCTGATAACGCTGCCGTTCATAGTTTAACAAGACACTTGAGCTGATTTATAGTAATAAGCTGACTGCGATAAACAGCAGGGCTATGACTACGTACTGACACTCATTATCTTTCCTCAATGAGACTTACTCCACAGGGAAAAGTGAAGCTTGATGAATGTATAGTTGAACAATACAAAGGTGTAGAGCTGATGATAAGGATGATGAATGAGGTTGGAGGAAAATGGAATCAGGCCAAAAAACAAGCAAGCAAAACAAGCAAAAGAGCCCTTTAGAGCTAAATTAGTGATCTTTGATGATTAATGCTGCAGGGGAAAGAAAAACACGCTTCATTGAGAGCATCTTTTCTCCAACAAGGCTCGGTTCTTCTTTTAAACACGGCAGCAAGAACCTCACCTGTGAAATCAGGATTTTACCTCGGAACAAAGAGAGTCATGAGGTCAGTCCATGTGTTAAAGGTCTCTCAGTGAATTAGAGAATAACAATTCCTGCACAACAACGTTTACAAAAGATGGCAGGGGACCAGATGTCTGCTTAATTAACTTATTGTAATCATTTTGTTGATTTATTCCAGTTAATATATTCAGTTATTCTGATTCTGCGACCTCTTTGATAAACCTTTCATGATGTGCCAAATGAAGCAGCTAGCATCCTCTAAACTCGCCTCTCCGTCTGTGTTCGTATCTGTCTCCTCCTCGTGTAAAGAGAGAGCTGTGAGCTCTTCAAAGCTCGTCCTTTCTGTCTGCTTTATCTCGTCTCGTCCTTCAGACTGGGCTTTCTGGCACAATTAACATGCATGGTGTAGAGGAAAGTATGTGAGGACAGGGAAATGTGCGAACTGATCATTTTCCTGTCATTCATTCCTGTCACTCATACTCACCACAGACAATCGGCACATTCCCTCCTCTCCTTTGTTTTCTACCTGCAGTTATAAATCAAGAGACCGCTCTGGTCGAGGTCTCTAATGACCTACTGCAGGTTTTAACTCGATTTCTTAGCTCAGCTTTCAAACACAGAATTCTAATCAACGCCTGGAATCTTCTGTTGGTATCACCACTGCATCTTTGGACTGGTTTATTTCTTACCTAACAAACATCTTTCTCAGTCAAAATCTGTGGTTCGTCCTCCTCATGCACCCCCTCTCACCTGTGGGGTTCCACAGGGCTCTATTTCAGGTCCCCTGTTATTTTCAATCTACTTGCTTCCACTGGGTCAGATATTGAGTAATTACAACATTCAATACCAGTTAGTGACGCGTTTTCCATCAGCCAGCAGTGGTTGGTCTGCCAGAGAGGGTAGGCGGAGCTAAGCGGCTGCTTCTCCGCTCTCTGCAAGTGTTGCGAGTAAACAGTAATCTACTATGGCTGAACCAACAAAGAAAAGATGGATGACTACAGATACAACTTCAACAAGAAGTGAAAATCCAAAGAAAAAGAAACTCGACAAGTATTAACAATCACTATTTTCTAAGGAGAGGTTAGCGCCATCCCATCACTCTGATTCATGTCAAGTCATGTCACATTGAGCTCGTAGACTTTGAAAAAAGATGGCCGACATGACAGCTCCCTAAAAGTGAAGCTAAAACAGGTTAAATGTTACAGTAATGAAGTCTCTCCCCTACAGTGTGACTGATGTGTCGAGGGTCAGCTCTCTCCTCGGGACACTATCCATGTGAAGCTGTCATGAAGGTAGTAGACACATTTCCACATGATGTCATGTTTACCAAATGTCCTTGACCTTCCTCTCGCACCATCATGAGGCATGAAGTCCCTCTTGTACGCACAAAACTCATTTGTCCAATTGTCTAAGTTTGTCCAACATCTTAGCATCTAGCTGCAGTTAGCATGGAGAAGGTGTGTTCATAAGGTGTCATCTCCCTCCTCCTCATTTGTGATTAAGTGAGGGACAGTTTTTCATCTTTCTTTGGATGGTTGTTCAGCCTGAAGAAGCCCACGTATGTTTATCAACGACTTCTCACTTACATTGTGATGGGAAACAACTGCTGTCTGTTGTGCTCACGGGCAATGTGCTGCATGTTTGTGTTCATAAATAATATGGAGGGTCTTAAGGTGGAGGATGTGCTCACAGACTTTCACACCTGAGGTCTTCTGGTGAGGGGATTGGAAACTAAAGCACTTTGTAAGAAAGGTTGTGGTCTTAGTAAAATATTAATAGAGTTGTACGCTGTCTTGTGCTTCAAGTCATGGTTTACTTTTTCATAATCAACAGACCACTGACCTTCTTGAACCTTCTTGAACCCTAAACAACAACCGAGTGTCTGAACAAAACCACAAAAAGTTGTTCCAAGTGGAAACTGAAGAAGAAGAAAAAATGTGTTGTTTCACCTCCATCCACCTCAAGGAAAACCTCCAGACGTGTTCAGGGTCACGTGGGTTATACCATACATCATAACTTGCGTAGGTATAAGGACAAATACTTACAGCAGGCCACATTTCATAAGATGCATTAAAACATGCAAACTTTCTGTAAGATATTCCATCGTATGAGGATACTTTTCACGTGAACCATCTTAGTGTAGTGAGTTAGCATGCTAACAGTTGCTAATTAGCACTTACCTGAAAGTACAGCTGAGAAGGAAAGTTTTACAGGTGTTTCATCAAAAACCAAAGTTTTAGACACATCAGAAGTTGACCTGATGATGGCGCGAGAGGAAAAGGAAAACAAGGAAACAGTTGTTAGAGTTCATCCTGAGGGGAACATCAATGTCACAATAAAATCTCACAGCAATTAACCCAGTAGTTGTTCACATATATCAATCAATTCTACAGTTGTAAATCAGGCTGAGCCTAGAGACGGGCATTTCAAGCAAACATACTATTCAATACTCACTGGGAACTATTCGACCAGCAAACACAAACAGACATCAGGAGACAGAGAGACCGATTTACTCCAAATGTGCACAGTCGTTGTAGACTGATGATGAGCTAGTTCCACTCAGAACTCTGAGGGCTGCCAAAATCTCTGCGGCACTAATGCTTCTTTTTCTTTTCTTGTTTAATGGCGGTTAGCAAACAGCTTTCAGATGCGCTACAGCCACCGTGTGATAGTAATACCGCATTACAACGACGCGCCGGTTAAAACCAAGGAAAAATATATTTTTAAGATGAGATAAAAGTTGCATGAACCTTTTGGTTTCCTTAAAATAAATTAATGACTATTGTAATATTCAGAAATCAGGACCCACCCTGAGTTGTGTCACGTGAAAAAGTCAAGATATTGGCTTCATAATTCAGGATCATCCTCTGGGGACCAGGAAGGTCTGAACAGAATATTTTACCAACTTAAATGGTACAGTTGAGATGTTTTACTGGTTACGTCAAAACTTTTAGCTGCTGGAGGAGCTGGTTAAGTGAGAGAATTCCCAAAGTCATTGGGATACATCCTCTGGAGACCAAGAATGTTTGTACCAAATTTTACAGCAATCCATCCAATAGTTGCTGAGATATTTCCGCACTAAAGTGGTGGACTGTCTGATAAACACAAAGACAGATATGTAGATTACATATTACATATAGAACCACGTAGTATGTATGTACATTGTATAACACGTTATTTCTTGTGATGTTCTTACATACTTGATTTCACATGTTCGGGTCGACAGTAAAAGAAGTGATCAGTGTTCACTGTCAGAGCCGCAGCTGCTCGGGGTGAGGGGGCACAAGCATAAGGAGGTACAATCAAGGATTAAGTTGTGGTGTAAAATATCAGCAGACAATCTTATTACGTGTCTCCTCCGCTCTAACAAGCCATGATGTCACCGGCAATTAACCTTTTGGTCTGCTTTAATCTGATTGTGCTGCTCACAGGATATCTGGAGCACAGGAGGCTGTAAACTGGAAGGATTCATATTCATGTGAATAACTCAAACGGACACACACTCACACAGATATGCAACCTGGCGCCAAGCTCCTATTACTACCAATCAGTTCTTTAATATATCAGCTGAACCACTTTATTTTCAACCATAGTGGCCCTGTGTGTAATATTGCAGCTGGTTAAACATCTGTCCTCCATCGCAGAGAAGTGTGACTCCATTCATCCTCTCTCAGGAGCATTAACTGGTGTTAATCACCTTCGTAAACACAGTCTCACTGCAGGGAATAAAACAAAGCTCTTCTTTAACCGTTACATGACAGCAGCGCCTGACTCACACAGTCTGACAAACTCTTGTTTTACCAAACAATGGCGTGTCCTCCCACTCTTTCTGCAGCCTGATGCGTTCGCTCCGAGCTTCGTCTTTGCAGCTTTGCCCCGGCAGCTTCCAGCTCGGGCCTGCAGAGAGAGCGACAACAACACGCTCACAAAGACGGGACGACAGAAGCTTTTCATCCATATTTACACACAAATGCTTCTGCAGGACGAAATGTTGTGTAAGCGCATGACTCATAATCCTGACAATAGCATGGAGTACTGTATATTTGTGAGTGGGCCACTTCAGAAATGTACGTGGAAGCTCTTTTGGTGTCTACAGGAAGCAGGGAAGTGTTTGGTAACGTGTTATGAAGGTGAATTTAGAACAGAGTGTAAAAATAGTCTCTAGTGCATGGACGTATAAACTTCAATATGATGTGAACGTTATATAGTTACATATATGTTCTTTGTCAGTCTGGAGACGACTACAACATTATACGTCTCCTGCAACATGCACTGCTTGAGTTTGTCGTCCATACGTCAGCAGGTTGAGTGCTTCAGGACAAAATATTGACAGTGCAACATAATAATGTGCATTATGTCACTGCTATAATTTTGTCTGTATACTTATTATTGGGAAATAAAGGAAGACAAGTCTCATGATAACGCTCTTTGGGATGTAAATAGAAATTATAATATTTTCACTGGTTCAGTTAGTGCTATACTACAAGGTATGCACCACCTGTGTGGTAGTATAACACAAGTCCACAGCTATTATAGATTCCCAGGTAATGTTTTACATCTCTTTATTTTTGCACCGTACTCATAATTCAACCATCTGCCTACCATAGTTCTATTTTTTCTTTCTTATTGTGTTCTGATTTCCTTTTTATACATTTAGTTTGGGCATTGTTGTACACGTGAACAAAGGATTTCATTGCCGTTGACATCTTTAGTTTAACTGTTGTGCAAACGGCAGTTAAAGAAGCTCAGCCAGACTGCAGGGCTATAAACTTGAGCCCTGTGTGTCAGCCTGTGTATGGAAACGTGGCGCCATTAAAAGTATGGCGAATTAGCTATAAGACGTTCCTCTTTGCAGTGTACCAATGAAAGTACAGACACTATGACTTGATCACTTTGATACCGGAGAGAATTTAAAAACGTGATCATTTCGAGGTTCTGTTATAAGGTGAATTTTGTCTATGATCACAGTCAGACAATGGGCCAGAAACTTGAGCCCTGTTTTTAAGCCTGTATTCGGAAACGTGGCGCCATTAAAAGTGTGCCGAATTAGGCATAAGACGTTCCTGATCGCAGTGAGTGTACCCATCGGTGTGCAGACAACTATCTCTGGATACTTTGGCACTAAAGAAAATTTAAAAACATGATAATTTTAAGGAAAGTTCTGCAGTTAAAAGTAGCAGCTTTACCTAAACATTATTCTTGGGATTTATGGATGTTGATTCACAAGGAAATCTGACATAAAAATATCTTTAAAAAAGTGTAAGTTGTAAGACTGTACATTATGTCTGTTTTCAGAGTTATGTTCCAGCAATCAGGCAAATGTACTTAAATGTGTCACAGCCAAACTGTTAGATTTTGCATGTCACAGTTTGTAAACCTCCTGTATTCAAACTAAATTGTTGCTATACTCCTTTAAAGTGACAAGCAAGGATTTATGTTCTCAAGAAAGTTCTTTAACCTTGCCTTAAAGTTCGGAATTGGGTGCAGATCTCAGAGTTCCTCCTGCAGACGGCACACAGCCAGAGACTATCATTTGAGGAAGTGGAGGCAGAAAAAAAGACGTTGATAGACGATGAGGAAGATTATTGATCAATAAAATGTGACCAGAGTTGGCTGTGAGACACTGGACCTGGCTGCAGAGTAAGCACTCACAGCATATTATTATTCTGCAGTTAAAGGCAGATTTAGCAGGGTGAAAACACTAATATTAACACCATCTAACCGTGAATGTGCTCCAATCATCTTTTATTAATGACTCTCAGTAACACGGGCGTCTTTGCCCACTGGAGAGTTCATACAGGGAATTTAAGTCTAATCAAACGCTGATGAGACAGAAACACACACACACACACACACACACACACACACACACACACACACACACACACACACACACACACACACATCAGGACATCTGAGCACATGCACACATATTATGTCACTTTCTGTCCCGTTAACAGCTAATTAAGACATGAATGATCTCCTTGAGGGGAAGTGTTCTACTTAACTGCCTTTCAAGCGGCTCCTCGTGCCACATTAATCTCCGTCCCCAGGGGAACGCGGATATTGATCTGCTTTTTCCCATGACATCAATCTCACTTGGAGGAGATGAACAAGATTAAAGTGAGACGAGCATCACATCCGGGAGGAGAGGTGATAATGTCCCCTGCAACACTGACATTAAAACAATGGATGAAATACAAACTTTTCTACTCAAATGTTGCTTTGTTCCTTTTAAGCTTCCTTATTAGCATGTCGTGCAATTTGCGAAGATCACAGTGGCAGATTTACTATCAAGTTTTATAGTTCTATATATAATAATGGGTCATCAATTCACAACAAAAGCAGCCTCTTATTTCTGTTCCGTCACTGTTTTCCCAGCTGAACTGACATCTGTCAAAAGCAGATTATATCATCTTTAACTAGCTAGCTCATCAAGCTAACAAGCTATTTCAAGTAATTTTTTCATGATTAGCATCTGGCTCTTTTAAAATGATTTGTTTGATAACTGTTGTAGCAGATTTTATTGTCTGTGCCTAGGTAGCTAATCAAGCTAACGTTCTGTCTTCAGATAATTTTTAAGATTTCTAGCATTGCTGTGCTAGCTGAAATGAGCTTTTACTTGCAAATATCGTCTGTACCTAGCTAATAAAGCTAATGGCCTGTCTCCTTGATAATTTGCAAATAGTTCTTTTAAAACTAGACTTGGTTTGCTGACTGAAACAACAGAAGCAGATTGTATCATCTGTACCTAGCTAGCTTTTCAAGCTAACATTGTATCTCTAAATTATTTTTCCGTATTCCCAGCTAGCTCTTTTTAAATGAGACTTGTTTGGGTGACTGAACTGTGAAGTTCAGATCATACGTGCCAAAGAATGACTAAGAATTCTACCAAGCTCTTTCAAAATAAGATCTGTTTCAACTGAAATGACGACTGTCAATCACAGATTTTATCTATACCTACCTAGCTCGCTATTCAAGCTAACGTTCCACCTCAACATTATTTCTGAAGATTTCCAGCTAGCTCTTTTAAAATGAAACTTGTTTTGCTGACTGAACTGTGAAGATCAGATCATCTGTGTCTGGCTAGCTAATCAAGTTAACATTCTGTCTCCACATTATTTTTTAAATGTCTAGCAAGCTCTTTTAAAATGAGACTTGTTTTTCTTGCTGAAATGACGTCTGCAATCTCACATTTTATCCGTACCTAGCCAGCTAATCAAGCTAACGTTTTATTTAAACTTTTTTTTGCTACTTTCTTCAACCTGCGATCAGTGCGTCAAGGACTGAAGCCTCTGGGTCGCCTGCTCTACTAATTGAGCTAAACCAGCGCCCCTATTTTGACATTCTTTAATCAGATTTCAGCTGTCTCTTCTAAAGTGAGACTTGTTTTGTTTGCTGAAATAACATAAGCAGAGTATATTTGTGCCTTGCTAGCTAACCAAGCTTAAGTTCTGTCTCCAGATTATTCTTCTAGAAAGAGAATACACTTTAATCGAGAATCTCAAATCTGAACAAATCATTGGAAATTCAGCTTTTTAAAGTCGAGCTGAAACGGCTTTTCGAGAGTATCTAGCTTCCGTATCGTGACCATAGACTGTATAAAAAGATGGCCGACATGACAGCTCCGTAAAAGTGAAGCCAAACCCTCTCTGTCGCCCCCTGCTGACTGGCTGGAGTATAGGTCATAAAGCCCGTCTCCTCCATGTTAACAGATGGGACATGAGTCAAACTATAAAATCAAAATACACGTCAAATACATTTTTCTCAAACATGGTTTCAGTCGTTATAGTTAGTTCTTATCATGCTGATTTACGTCCAAGTGTTCATTTTTCTGACAAGCTTATTTTTAATTAGTTATTTGATGGATTAAAATAACATTTTTCATTTCACCTTGACTTTAAAAAAAAAGTATATTAACCAAATGGGTGCAATTTGTGTCAAAAATCGCACCCTTTCTTGAAGTCATAACTCATAAAGTGTAACACACAGAAATGATGCACTTATTTTTAGATTCAGTGTGACTTACTCTTCCTGAGGATATAATTGTCTTATTGTAAATAAACTCATTAATCTGCTTAGAAATCATAAAAAGACCTTCTTAGAACAGAGCTTGCCGGAGATTAATCTGGTTTTTATAGTGTTTGATAAAAAAGTGACAACCAATCACTACCTGTCTTTACCTGACTGAATAAGTAATGGTACTGAGTCGGACAGACGCCTGCCTCTCTGAGTGGTGGCCCAGTTCTTACGTTGCTTGTATCGGCTGCTGCCACAGTTTGTTCCTCTCTGTCTTGTATCTGTTTGAAGAGATTCCGGCTCCTGTTTCCAGACTCTGGTATTTATAACATGCTACTCCATTTTCAGCAACAAATCTTGACAACTGCGTCTCCACCTCAGTAGCTTCACCTTCCCCACAGTCTGTATAAACCTACAGGGAAGATTTACTTCAAGGTCTCCCATTCAGCTCACCTGTTTGATGAGTGGAGAATAATCCTGCCTGTGTTCACTCTTTCCTTTGGAGACTCTGAGGAGTAAACCTGGGAGAAGGCTCCTTAAAAAGATGCTTCTTGATGTTGTCAGACGAGACATTCTGCTGATGAGTGTAAAATATGAACCGATGCCCCAAAAACTCTCTTTGTTGCTCTGCAGAAGGAGAACGCCAACAAACCAAAGTGTGCTTCTTGATATCTGCCGGGACATGCTGGTTATGGCACCTTTCTTGATCGCTTGTAAAAGTAGGACTCTGAATCCTCCAGGTGTCCTCTCCAAACCCTCAGCAGTGAGGAGTGTGGATTTATCCTGGTTTTCTTCTTCTGCAAACTCCACATGAAGCTAAAAATAATTGTTGAAATGTTTGTCAGTCTTATTTATAACAAAGTTCAGGTTGAGTCAACCTTTTGCAAAAGTATTTTGGAGTTGAAATGGAGCAATTTTTTGGTCAACTGACTTTTCATTAAAGGAGTAAATGTCTTAGAAATCAAGGTGCTTTCAGATTTATACAACCTCAATGACTGACACTAAAACTCCCCCCCTCCCTCCCACACTTGTGTGTTGATGCAGACTGGAGCCAAAGCTTCTCACATCCTCCAAACTGCAGAAGAAGAACCTGCAGCTCATTTTTCACTCTCCTCTGTACACCTTCATCCTGGTATGTGAGGAGACAGATGAGGTCATAAAGCAGAGCGGTGTGAGCGATGCTTCAGCCAGGTGGACTTTAAACAACCAGCAGATAAAATCACTTCTCTGTGAACTGGTTTAAACTGAGCAGCTGCAGCTGTGAGTCCGTGTGACAGCTGAAAGGACAGGAAGCCATTTAGTGGTTGCTGCGTGGGGCCCAGGAGGCCTGCTGGTGTGCACACAGAGAAGAACAGCAGCAAGGACAATAACAGAATGAATTACTTATAGTTGAATATCATGTATAACTCCTGAACAGGACGTCGTAAAGGTGGAAAAAACTGTCCAAATGAGAAAAGCACAGCGTCAGAGCATCGAAAACTGAAGTTACAAATCACTCAAAGAGACATTTACAGCAGTGAAGAAATCAGGATACATGTTTTATAAAAGTATTAAAGTAAAAACCATCTTTCCTTCTTCTGCAGGCGTCATCCGATGGTTTAGTGGAGCCATTTCACAGATAATTAACCCTCTTAGATCATCAGGATTCAGAACAAAAGAAAATGAGACTCACTTTTCATTTCATCCAAATCACACAGACAGCTTTCCTCCAGTCGGCCATGTTTCATCAATGTTTATCCACCAGGAAACTGTTTCTGACTCACGTTGGCTGTTTATCGTGAACCAGTTTAAACGATCAGATCTAAAAGGATTTAAAATTCAGAATATAAAGAAAAACTACCTTTTGTGTCCCGTCAGCAGTTACAGACGTCTCAGTTATACCGGAGGGTCTGCAGGGAAAGTAGTACCACTAGTGACACCAAGGGCTGGTTTAGCTCAGTGTGTAGAGCGGGTGCCCCAAAGACAGAGGCTGCCCTCGGCCCTTCGCTGCATGTCATCCCTCACTCTCTTCTCCCCGTATTTCCTGTCTCTCTTCAGATGTCCTAAAAATAATCTTAAATTGACGGCAGTTAATCTGAGGGGAGCTGATATCTGATCGCATTAAAATGGTGTGAAAGCACCGCCATTATACCCAGGGTACCATCCCATAGGTAACATTTACACACACTGAGTGAGAAGGCTTGCTTACATGAAATAATTCTTCTTATTCATTGTGATAAATTCAGACTTCTGCGATATGTTTTGAACCCTTCTGTTCATCTATTACACTTTAATCTTACATTTAAACAGCATGTTGGGTAGCCACAGTGACTACCCCGCTGTGGCAGGGAGAGGATATTTAAGTTTAGACATATTTCAAACAGTGGTTAGCACTGTTGCCTCACAGCTAGATGGTCACTGGTTTGAATCCCGGTTTGGACAAAAAGGGCCTTTCTGTGTGGAGTCTGCATGTTCTCCCCGTGCATGCGTTAAACAGTAAACATGTTCCTCATGAGTTTATGGTCTCAGTCTCTAGTTTCAAGTCTTCTTCAACACAGCGTGATGTTCATTTAGTCACTGATGCTCCCGTTTAGAGTCATCAGAGTGCAGGGCAGGCTCTGTCGCCTCAGAGCTAGAAAGTTCCTGGTTCGAATTCCGGTTCAGACGTAGCGGGCCTTTCTGTGTGGAGTCTGCATGTTCTCCCTGTGCATGCGTGGGTTCCCTCCGGGTACTCCCGCTTCCTCCCACAGTCCAAAGACATGCTCGTCAGGTTCATTGGTGACTCTAAATTGCCCGTAGGTGTGAATGTGAGCGTGAAAGGTTGTCTGTCTCTGTGTGTCAGCCCTGTGATTGACTGGCGACCTGTCCAGGTTGAACCCTGCCTCTCGCCCTATGACTGCTGGCTCCAGGCCCCCGCAGCCCTGCAGGGTAATTTGTATAGATAATGGATGGATGGACATTTCAAACAAATCCGACAGATAGTGAAAGGACTTTTGAATCCCAGGAGCCAAGATGGCCGCTCGTGTGTTGCTGTTTTCACACTGAACATTGAAACATGTCTCCCACACTCACACACAGTGTGATAAAAAGAGGCCGTGTGCAGACAGTGCTGTAATGGATCATGCTGTAATTACTGTTTGCACATTAGTCACGCACACAGTAGCTCGTGCTTTAGCAGGCAGTTATGATAAGAGACGTATGTAAACAGCCAGGTGACACACCTGACACGTCCTCTCGAATGCAAAAACAGGAACACTTTGTGCTGAATGCAGAGGGAAATAACGGATATGGAGTTATTAAAGTACGATGATACATCTCTTCCTGTCTTCATAAACGGCCGTGTAGGTGTCGATAAACTGCAGGATGTATTTTAATATTTAACAGACATTATTAAGTTTCTCACAAGCTGATTTCCAGCCTTCCTTCCGCACGACGCAGACTCCTCATTGTCTCCCTGTCATATTGCATCTTCTTCTTCCAGCTCTTTATGAGCCGCAGTTAATGAAGGCAGGAGACGATGGGTGAGTGGGTATAATGATGATTTAAGGTGTTCATATGCAGAAAGTGCTCCTTAAAAGTTTCCTGCAAAGTGGAAAAGTTAAATTTCCATCCTGAATAAGTGCTTCTTTGTATAAATGTGTGTGTGTGTGTGTGTGTGTGTGTGTGTGTGTGTGTGTGTGTGTGTGTGTGTGTGTGTGTGTGTGTGTGTGTGTGTGTGTGTGTGTGTGTGTGTGTGTGTGTGTGTGACAAATGGAGAGAGAACAATTTAAGGGCGGGCCGAGAGATGCATACAGAGCTAATATGGCGACCTCCCTGAATAAATGAGACTGAGGGCATGCAGTATTCAGAGGGTTATTCAGAGGGCTCAGAGGCTGCAGTCACACGAGTGGGACTCATGCGACCCTCAGCTGCACTTCAGCAATCATGATTCATCAGCAGGTACGAAGGATGGAATATGTGATCTGTGTTTTATATGTCGCTCCTTCAACTCTGCAGAAGAAGAGTCCATGGGATATATTCAATCATGAGCTTTGTGAGTCCCCCCTGGTCTGGTTAGTTCATTTAACGCAGAGGTGATAGTACTCATCAGGGCTCAGTTAGACTGTAGGTAACAGGATGTTCACTGTGAGTCACTGAGGTGTCCGAGGCTGGTCAGTAGACACACAGAGGCCCCGGTTACATCCAGGGGGAACCCCCTAAACGTATCTGATCCTTGACATGGAAGGTTTGGGGGGTCAGACCTCCAGACACGCTGAATTCAGAGGTGGAGAAATGTTCCTTTACACAAGAACAAAATAAATCTGCCCTCCAGATGATGTGAAAGGGCACTTTCTGGTCTGATGCACATATTTCAGCAGGTTGAAATCATTTGTTAGCATTGTTTGACATTTGCAGCAGTACTAGACGCTCAGAGGAAATGCTCTGTCAAATGATTTCCTACACGCGGACTGATGTGGTTTGCTCGGGGTAATGAGAGACAGTGGGGGGGGACGTTTGTAGGGCTGCACGGTTATGGCCAAAATGATGATCACGATCATTTAAATAAATGGTGTTTCTTTCAGAGTGTCTGTGGGAGCTGGGTGGAGAGGGTGTCTCTGTGCAGCGTCTCTGTTCTGGATGTCTGACTCGACGCTGGAGGACGGGGAGCAGCTCGTTCTTCCTCTCGGCCTTCACACACTCATCATGCTGCACTTTGTTCTTTCAGCTGCTTCAACAGGTTAGTCGTGTTGCTTTGCGGCACAGACGCAGGTTTCATGACCTCTCTGCTGATTATTGTTTCTTCTTCACATCACTTAAACCTGAAACACCACCGAACAAGCGCTGACGAGCCGTTTCAGGGGACCAGATCTTCGTCTTCTGTTCCAGACGTTTGACTTTAGTTTCTCTGACCATCTCTGTTGTTTACTCTTCCACTGTAAACTGCCGCTGAGAGGTCGGCGCTCATCACATGATGTGCCAGCTCCACCAAAAGTGCAGCCAAACCTCTCCATCGCCCCCTGGGGGAGGGGCTGTTAGTTTAGGGAGCGCTTCAGTTAACGGTGTAACATTCTGTTGTCACAGCGGTAGCGGACTGTATGGAGTTCTGTTCTGTGTTGCTTCACATGTAACTCTAAATCAACAGCATTAAGAGCATTCCAAGTTAAAATATTAAATTAACTTAATTTACAGCAGTTTTAGCTGCAGATTCCTTGAAAAATAAAAGAAATAACATCACGCAATGATGAGCCGTGAATAATACAATCAACTTAATGATGATAATAAAAATAGGCTTACCGAGAAAACTAACGCTGTCCTCGTACATGTTTTCCACTCTCGTAGCTGTTGTCCGGCCTTGTTGACACAGGCTCTGTTGCAGACTCTTTCTGTTGCTGTTACATGCTAACAAGATATTTCATTAAACCCATGTCCGTTGTAAAAACACAGAATCACTGATGTTTTCTTTCTGCCTGTGATCAGAACATGACTCCGTCACCGTCGCTCCTTCACTCTGGTGTCAGAGAACAGGGGACGTGTTTTTAGACGTTGTGACACTTTGAGATTGGATTTTATTACAAACAGATAAACATGGTGCCGCCGGCCTTTTCACAGCGCCTGCACATACACAGCTCCATCTTTGTAAATCATACAATACGTCTGCTGAGGGCGAGCAGAGGGGGTCTTCATATTTCTTCCTCCTCATACCTGTCCTTACATTTATATTCCTTATTTCTGCTGCCGAGTCAAAGGGCCGTTCCTCTGCCTCACATGCTGATTTAAAATGACTTTTCCATCTCTGGAGGTGGCATTGTATGTCTGAGGCCACATAAAAGTCATGAATAAATGTAACAGCTGTAATATATGTGCTCCAGGAGGGCGGCCCGGGACAAAATGGTGACTAGATTTCCCAACAAGGTTTGTAATATGTGGACGGGCTGACAGGAACGCCTTCCCCCATTTCAGCACTCTCAGATGATAATAGTCATGACTCATGCAAATGAAGAGCGAGCGCAGAATACACAAAAACTCGGACAGAAAGTTGAACATTTACTGAAACTTTCTCTCTCTCTCTTGTTGCCCTCAGTCCAACCTTTGAGCCTGGCTCTCCCAGCACACTCGCCTCCTCGTCCGTCACCGCCGATCTAATGATGACTGACACCCACATCCACCTCCTCCTCCTCCCTCTTCTTCTTCACTTTCAGCTTCCTCCAGCTCCCTCCAACAGGCAGGTATTGATCTCCTTTTCTTTCTGCTCATCGCGGCCTCGGGCTGAGATACAACGGCTGAACTTCCTGCCTACGGACTGACCAGACTCTGTGTAACCTCTGTCAGATGTTCCACCTTCTGTTGACTGAAATGAGCTTCTGCTGTCAAACTCTTTCTCAGGGAATTAAACAGAGAACTTCAATGTGACTTTACTTCACATATTTCTTTGTTAAAGATTAGGTCAAAGGGAAATATACCTTCGTTCAGTGTGCTGTTGAGGGATGTGTAACAATTGAGAAAGAAAAGTTGGAGTATTAGATCCACGAGTCTGCATGTTGTACGTGCGTCCACTCCAGCTTCTAATACTCAAAAACAAAGGGGCAGTAGGAAACATTTTATTTTTGCGGAGGTTACAAAGGAAAGAGCAAGCCTCCTGGAGCTTCTTAGAAAAGACTGACTTTGTTTAAGGAATGAAAACTGACTGTTCGCACACTGACAGGTTCTCAGACGCAGCTGACAGTGTCATAGCATGTAACACGTGCCTCTGAGTCATCGGCTTATAACAGCCTCGACAACGTCACGAATACAGACAATCAACAGGGATAAAATTAGACTTGTAAAGGTAACATTATATACGAGTCTGACATTTTTCATGTCACCGTGTAAGTTTTTTGGGCCCAGAAGTGATCATACGTGGAGGAGAAGGTGGAGCTGGAGAGGAACAGGAAGTTATCAAAGCTCGACAGTGGCTAATTCATTAGCAGGTCTTCTCATCACTACAACCCTCCGTCTTCTCTGTGGGTAAAAGAGTGAAACAGTCCTGACTCCGTGCTTGGGCCGACACAAATAAATCAGTGTATGACAAACACCCATTGAGCTAACAAGCAGATCAAGACCTTTTTAGAACGTTTAACCTCTGATGTTGATTCTTTTTCTCATAGTTCCTCTTATTGTGCTTTTTTCTGTTCTTATTTTGTTGTTTTTAATAATGTAAAGTGACTTTGAGTACTATGGAAAGCACTATACAAATAAAATGTATTATTGTATTATTATTATACGGTGAGCACTGACACAGACTGCTGCTAATCGGTCTGTTAGTCCAACAAAGCGCACACAGATTATCTGTCTGATATTTACATGAACAAATCTCCAAAAGGCTCCAAAAGCACAATCACGGCCCAGAGGTTACGTTCAGTGACTGAGTTAGCTGAGGGGACACCTAGCAGACAGCTAGCAGCTCGCACCTGTCAGTCAAAGAGGCCACGCCCCTAATGATGCATCACTTTAAGCCTTAATATAATGTAAACCGGTGAGCTGTTCAAAGATTCTCCCCGTACAGTTGTCATGAAGAGAGAAATGAGCTATAGAGTACTTGTATTTGTACCAGGCTGTAAACATGTTTATTTCTGCTGTAAAGTTTAACATGGGGCTCTATGGGGACTGACTCACTGCTGGAGACAGCCTCAAGTGGACACCAGAGGAACTGCAGGCTTTGGTGCTTATCTGTTGCCGTCATTTCTCAGCCCTGTTGCTACTTGGGGAAAACGCAGCTTTAAACGAACAAACCGAGAGTCACCGAGTTAAATTTCTGTTTAGCTGAAGAGCTTGTTCTTGTGTTAAGAACTATTTTACTATTAACTTCCTTATGTGACAGATTAACAGACATAAACAGTTATTAAAGAGGGGGTATTATGCTCTTTCACATTTTGAAACATACTGTATATATAATTTTACAATGTTGGATGTCCAAACTAAACGTGGGTGAAGTTTCAAATCTTTTGGTGATAGTATGTTGAAGTAATCCCCAGGCTTCTCAGCTCAGTCTGCAGGCTGCTGTGAACGCCAGGTTTCTCACAGTTTTTTCTACACAGCCTCAGCAGGCTTCAGAGAGCTGGCCAATCAGAAGAAAGTGGGCTTGTAGGGGCGGGGTTTCTTAAAGGGACAGAGCTGACTGAGTGGTTTCAGGCAGAGGCTGTGTGAGGGCCTGCGCAGAGCACCAGGGGGAGAAAAATGAGGAGTTTTTTTAACTGTAAATGATGCTAAGCTACTGCACAGGTATCACACAGTGAAATATGAAGCTTTGAATTAGCATCATACTTTAAGCAGGCAGGCTTAGTAAGCAATTCAATTAGACATTGATTTATGATTTGTTAAGTTAAGCAGATACAGAGTTATGTCTCATAAACACGTGAGTTCACGCAGAGGCAGCAGTCCACCAGCTCGGCAGTGACAGCAGGTCACCACAAACCTCTAATCAGTCTCACCTTTTGGACTCAGAAAAAGCCAGCACACAGTCAAGCTGTCTTTACGGAGGCAGCGCTGCAGCTCTTCAGCCTGCACGCTGTGCTCTTTGAAAGCCACGGAAATGCCAGCTTGTACCCTTCACTCAGCAGCGGCTGTAATTCAGTGGGAATGGTCAACATCGCTGTGTGCCTTTGCATTTACCAGACAGCTGTGAGGGGGATGAATAAAAAACAGGATGCATGAGTGGATTTTTGTGCATTTACACTTTAATACAATATTTTACAAAGTATAAAATTCTGCAGAGAAGAAACTGAAACGTATCTCGAGTTATCTGTGAAAACGTCCTTTTCTGTAACCATAATAACAGCTGAATAACCAACCCGGAGAGAAACGGAGGGGCTGAGGGGAGGAGTGGGATTGAGGAGGGAAACCTGATATTACAGCACCTTATCACCGACTCATAGAAGACTGATCACTGTGATGACTGAATAACTCAAATATATGAAGCAGTGGGAGAAAAATAGATTGTATAGATGAGAAAAGAAGAAAGATAAAGTGAGATTGAATCTATTCCTCTGTGATTTTCCTCGCTGTGTGCCTCCGCTGGCTGGGTCAGCAGTCTGTGAAATAAATGGATATTTCTGATCATTTCTCAAGTTGCTTTCTTTTTGGATTTGCAGAGTTCACACAGCTGCAGGAGGGAAATTAGCCTCTAACTTCAGCTTGTATATGGCACTAAATCCTCCTCTGTGTTATCATGGGGATCTTCAGTACGTTGGTAGTTTAGGAGGGTAATCCCCTGTGGATGGATGAATTTAATCCTTCCACCAATCAGGCCAGTCAGCAGGGTGTAACACGGGCTCCAAACAATATCTTAAACCCATCGGAAATCCTCCACAGCTTCCTTAATATTTGATATGGCTTCTTATAAAGAGGCAACCAGAAAAGAAAATGAAGCCAACACTGACGTTTATAACCCTGCAGTTCCTCTGGTGTCCACTTGAGGCTGTCTCCAGCAGTGAGTCAGTCCCCATAGAGCCCCATGTTAAACTTTACAGCAGAAATAAACATGTTTACAGCCTGGTACAAAAAACAGTTTGGTTCTCAATAGCTCATTTCTCTCTTCATGACAACTGTACGGGGAGAATCTTTATACAGCTCACCTGTTTACATTATATTAAGGCTTAAAGTCGAGGTGAAATTAAAAATGTCATTTTAATCCTTTTCAATCACATCCCCAGTAATATTGTGCATCTATTTGACAATATAGGCCAAAAAACATACAGAAAATCAATTTCTTCGGATTCTTATATCAAAATCCGATCATTTTTTATTCCGGTAAAACCAAATTTCACGCGTGCTTACGTAAGTTAGCACCAAACAATTTCAACCAATCAATCTGCAACATTTATCCGCAGAGCACCAAGAACGCTCGGTCAGTTAGCTAGCTGCTGCGCTGTGGAGAACGTCTGTCTACGCCCACTTCTCAACGATCAAATCAAATCCCTCTAATGATATGTCCCGCCTGCACGTCCTGTTTCACTCGGAAATACGTCACGATACGGAAGCTAGATACTCTCGAAATGCCGTTTCAGCTCGACTTTAAAGTGATGCATCATTAGGGGCGGGGCCTCTTTGAGTGACAGGTGTCTTCAAAAAGGCCTCCTGTACAAAGGTCACTCCACCTCGACCAACTCTAACAGTAAAATCCTGCTTTTACATGAATGCATGAGGAATAATAATCTAACCATATAGATGTAGTACTCACCATTTTTTCCTCATTATACTCACATACAGTTCAGGTTCAGTTCAGGAGGTCATCTCTTTATGTATATATTTATATATTTGCATTAGCAGTGACGCGGTCATTCTTATATATATTATTCATGATTGATTCTTAGTATGTTCTCTGAAAGGTCAGTATGGCTGTGAAAAGCTGCTGCAGACGAGGTGCAAATGGGATTTAGACATAAAGACGGATGCTCACAGCTTAGTGTTAGCCTGTGTAGGAGCTGAATCAGCTAATCAGATATCCAAAAATAAGTCAACTAATTAAAAGAATCGCCTGTATATCACTAAATTCCTCTTCCTAAAGGAGAGAAATTAATTGGAAAGGAGAGAGATAATCTCCAGTGAACACAACGACTGTTTATTTACGAACAGCAAACAAAAGTGTTCATTAAACTTAATAATGAACTTTACGTTCAGTGAAGTGTGAAATCACAGGCAGCAGCTGCAGCGCTCCGTCTTTTCATTAGACGTTTACAGTCAGTGTTTTAATGCACCCACCCTTCAGGAATCTAATGAAACACCAGCTGCATGATACCGCCTTCATGTCCATCCTAACGGTTGTGATGAATGCTTTGTGCTCTAAATCTTAGTCTGACTTGTAGCTGATGTCCTAAATAACTACAGGTCTTTAGCAAATGTCCCATTTTTATGTCAGATACTGGAAAAGGTTCTCTTTAACTCAATTACACATTTCCTGTACAACAATAATATTTCTGAGAACTTTCCGTCAGGGTTCAGGGCAAATTACAGCCCTCCCTCACCACAGTAATTAGTGATCTCACGATTAGCGCTGATGCTAACAAGATCTCCATTGTAGCTCTATTAGACAAAGGGCTGCCCTTTGATACAGTTTAGCAAAAACAAGTCTTATTGAATGCCCAGAGTAATGGGTTGGCCTTTCTGGGACTTCTTTCACTTGATTCCTCGCTTACATACCAGGGAATTTGGTTTTTGTCTTTTTTTTGCAGTATAGGAGATTGTGTTTCAGGGAAATAGGAATTACCTTTTGGTGTTCCACAGGGAAGCTGCCTCGGTCCTCTGCTTTTTTCATTATACATGCTCCCTTAAGGTGATATTATCAGAGAACATAGCTTAATTTCCACAGTTATGCTGATGGCACACTGCCATTTAACAACCGGTTTGGCTGTAATAAACAGCTAAAGGATTGGTCATCATTTGGGTCCATGAAAATAAAGAGTTGGATGCAGACCAACTTCATGAAATTAAACAGTGGGGAAGCAGAAATGTTATTATTTTAGAAGTACTTCTTTCTAAATTTGGCGGGTAGAAGCCACAAGCCCAAGTGTTTTCCTATACTCTAATTTAACATCAAAATCCCACAGAAGGCCCCGTGTCCACATAGCTCCTTTTTCTGGCAGGACGCTGTGGAGCGCTGGGATGAAGTGCTTGTGCGGCAGGTTTCATTTCTATGACACCAATAAGTTTAACTTACTACAGAGTTAACAACAACATGTAGGGTGATACAAGCACAACACTTACCAGCATCATTTAGTGTCTGGCCGATCTGCTCCCACAAATGGGCTTTTTGGTCTCTATATATACAGTTTGTTTGTCATGTACAGCTCCGGGTAGACAGGAACAGCCAAACAAGTTGCAAAGCTGTTTTCATCTACAGATGTTGCAAAGGTTTGGCAGTTTCTGTTCGGCTGTTCCCAACAAGTCCATAGCCCACTTGTTCATGGGTTTATCTTGAGCGGACTCGACTATTGTAATGTTCTTTTCACTGGTCTTCCAAAACAATCCTTTGATAAACTACAATTAATTCAGAACTCTGCTGCCAGCCTTTTAACAGGAACAAGAAAGAGAGCATATCAGTGCAGTTTTAGCAAACCTGCACTGGCTGCCATATACATATATGTATGTATATATATATAATGCAAACAGATGAGCTGTATAAAGATTCTCCCCGTACAGTTGTCATGAAGAGAGAAATGAGCTATAGAGACCCAAACTGTTTTTTGTACCAGGCTGTAAACATGTTTATTTCTGCTGTAAAGTTTAACATTTCATTCATTTTTCAGCCTCTAGCTCCTCGTGTGCTGTATGGATTTCAGTACTGTATATTTCTGATAGTACAGTATGCAGTGACCCATGTACTGATATCACACATGTGATGTGATAAATCAGTGGTGTGGATGATGAGTCAGCCTCGTCATGCTCTCAGACTTCCTCAGAGAGGGCATATTGAGTATTGAACTGCCAATCCTGCTTCTTTTATTATATATTCAGGTGCTCCAGATGACCAGCTCTTCATTTTCATTTATTCATACATATGATGCATTCGAATAAGTGATTTTCTCTCCCTCCATTTACAAGAATTAGAGGCCACATTAAATTGAAATGTCTTACATAAGTGGCTCCCTGTTAGACCTGCAGATGTGTCCTCCTCTGCTCTGCTTCTCTTCTGGTCTTACTGGTAATCTGCACATGTTAACATGTTCATACTTATCTTATTTTGGGTATCAGAGGTGCAGGTTTACATCTTATTGTTTTCCTTTAACTTAAAGTTAATAGAAGTACATAGCTGGTTCAAACGTGTTGTACCGATTAGCAGTGTTGGGAAACATTACCTTTTAAAAGTAACCAGTTACGTTTCTGCGTTACCTACTGTGAAAAGTAACTTATTACGGTTATATTGTCAGGACGGCGTGTAGCCTGCTGTACGTCTACCTTTGAATTTATTGACTCTACGGTCATTGCATCGCCTCGTTTACAGCCCATAATCTGTGACTCTGCAGCCTAATAACAGGAATGACAGCATAATAAAGAGCTGTAAAGGTTATATTGTGTCTAACAGTCTGACAGTGAACTGGGCAGAGGCATACAGTATTAGGCGCAGCTGTTTCCATGGCAACAATACAACACAGGCTCTCAGTCCCACCAGTGTTGTGGAGCTGTGTTTAGCTGCAGATGCTTCTTCACATTTGAAGTCGAGCTCTTCACAGCTGACGAGCACTTCTCCTCCAGACACAGCTTACATTTCACCGTCATGTTGTTCTCGTCCCTTTCACCCAAACATTCAGAATAATGTGAATATTTCCACAAAGTAAACGCTGTCCTCTCTGACAGCTCGCTATCTGAGTTAGCTAGCTACACATGCGCACTGACACAGCTGTGTTTACCTTCTGCTGGTACGCAGCTACCTGCCAAGAAGGAGGAGAGAAACAGAAACAGAGCTTCGGCGAAGAACAGCAATTCATTTATCCAGTAACAGATTACTTTCTATGAAAAAGTAACTAAATAACAGATTACTTGAATTATAGCTACTAACTATAATTACTAACGTGTTATATTACTCGTTACAACAAAGTAATCTGAGTACTCTAATGCATTGCTGTATTGTAGTGCACCTGTAAAAATGGGACCCTGATTTAAAAATACTGGAACTACCCTCGAAGTTGTAATGTGGAAACAAGACAGAGCCACTGGAACCACTGAAACCGTGAGAACCATTAGAACCTGTGGCCTCATTGGAACCATTGGAACTATTAAACCATTAGAACCTGTAGAAGCATTTGAACCAATGGAACCATTAGGTCCATTGCAACGTTAGAACCATTGGAATCATTGGAACCATTGGAACCTTTGGAACCATTACAACATTAGAACCATTGGAACCATTGAAATCATAGGAACAAGTGGAGACATTAGAACCATTACAACACTAGAACCATTGGAACCATTGGAATCATTTAAACCATTAGAACAATTACAACATTAGAACCTTTGAAACCATTGAAATTATAGGAACAAGTGGAAACATTAGAACCATTACAACATTAGAACCATTGGAATCATTGGAACCATTGGAACCATTACAACATTAGAACCATTGGAACCATTGAAATCATAGGAACAAATGTAAACATTAGAACCATTGGAACCATTGAAATCATAGGAACAAATGTAAACATTAGAACCATTACAACATTAGAACCATTGGAATCATTGAAACCATTAAAACCATTACAACATTAGAACCATTGGAACCATTACAACATTAGAACCATTGGAACCATTGAAATCATAGGAACAAATGGAAACATTAGAACCATTACAACATTAGAACCATTGGAACCATTGAAATCATAGGAACAAATGGAAACATTAGAACCATTACAACATTTGAACCATTGGAATCATTGAAACCATTACAACATTAGAACCATTGGAACCATTGAAATCATAGGAACAAATGGAAACATTAGAACCATTACAACATTAGAACCATTGGAACCATTGAAATCATAGGAACAAGTGGAGACATTAGAACCATTACAACACTAGAACCATTGGAACCATTGGAATCATTTAAACCATTAGAACAATTACAACATTAGAACCTTTGAAACCATTGAAATTATAGGAACAAGTGGAAACATTAGAACCATTACAACATTAGAACCATTGGAATCATTGGAACCATTGGAACCATTACAACATTAGAACCATTGGAACCATTGAAATCATAGGAACAAATGTAAACATTAGAACCATTGGAACCATTGAAATCATAGGAACAAATGTAAACATTAGAACCATTACAACATTAGAACCATTGGAATCATTGAAACCATTAAAACCATTACAACATTAGAACCATTGGAACCATTACAACATTAGAACCATTGGAACCATTGAAATCATAGGAACAAATGGAAACATTAGAACCATTACAACATTAGAACCATTGGAACCATTGAAATCATAGGAACAAATGGAAACATTAGAACCATTACAACATTAGAACCATTGGAATCATTGAAACCATTAAAACCATTACAACATTAGAACCATTGGAACCATTACAACATTAGAACCATTGGAACCATTGAAATCATAGGAACAAATGGAAACATTAGAACCATTACAACATTAGAACCATTGGAACCATTGAAATCATAGGAACAAATGGAAACATTAGAACCATTACAACATTTGAACCATTGGAATCATTGAAACCATTACAACATTAGAACCATTGGAACCATTGAAATCATAGGAACAAATGGAAACATTAGAACCATTACAACATTAGAACCATTGGAATCATTGAAACCATTACAACATTAGAACCATTGGAACCATTGGAATCATTGGAACCAGTGGAAACATTAGAACCATTAGAACCATGTGAATCATTGGAACCATTGGAACCATTACAGCATTAGAACCATTGAAATCATTGAAACAAATGGAAACCTGAGAACCATTACAACATTAGAACCATTGGAACCATTCGACTTAATATCTGACGATGTGGAGGAAATGCATCATTGCACCAATTTCATGCTGTTTAAGTTGCCATAGTCATTTTGTCATTGCACACTCTCTCTCTCTCTCTCTCTCCGTCCTCTTTCTCTCTCTCTCTCTCCACACACACACACACACACACACACACACACACACACACACACACACACACACACACACACACAAAGACATAGAAGTAGCTGCAGATGAAGCCTGAGGAGTGAATATGAAAAAATGTGCATGTCATAAATATATTATTAGCCCAACAGAGTCATCATTAAGCCACACTAATGCTCATTAACACTTCATATAACTGTATTTAAATCATCGTCTCTCATACTGAGTCTTAATTTAACTTATTTACATAGAAACGTTCTGTGTGTGTCCTCATTCTGAAGCGTTCTGCGTCTCCTGCAGCATCATAAATGGAAATATTGTGCGGTGTGACTGCAGGACAATAAAAACCAAATGGAAGTGGTGAAAGCCTTTTTCTGGTTAGAAGCACTCAGACTTCACAGAGGGAAGAAACATCCAGCGTGAATCGTTGCCTCTGACCTGTGATTGCTGTCTTTTTGTTCCAGAAAGGGTCCAAAGTGCAGCTGGAAAATGACGAGAGTGTGTGGGGGAGAGAGAGAGTAAAGTTGAGTTTTGTAGGAAGTGTGGTGAGTGTGTGTTTGAAAGCTAATACCACGGCTGCTGCAGAGCACATTCGTTCATCTGTGCTTCACTAAACTCTGTCACCCCCGTGTGAGGAGGCAAATCAGCCCTTTCAGAACCATCGCTCAGTTTTAGCCTCTATGCTCCATCGCCTCCAACACATACACTGTAGGTTCAGAGGGGTGCTGGTGTGTGCGCGCAGGTACATGGAGTAAATCCACCTCTTAGCATGACGGGGTAACTGTCTATACCTGAAATAGCTACATACAATCAGAGGACGTCTCAAGGCGTAAAGGTCACACCAAGTGCGACGACAGTACGGCAGGTAAACTTTATCACGAGTAATTTAACTGCTGGATGAGAATTTGTGCTGCTGTCCAATAGAAAGCCGCCTTGACAGCAGCGGTGAAATGAAGCACAGCTCAATTACTCGAGTCAGAAGCTGTATATAAGAAGTGGATGTAGCTGAAGCCATGTCACCCACAGCTTTGTGGGATTTCCCTTCGAAACATTTTTGTCTGCTGCCATCTTGTTTGTTTGAGCCAGGGGGGACCATATGGGAGCGAGGGGTTAAGTTATCAGTTAATGCATGCCTGCTAGCTTGGATAGCGAGGCTCATCTTCACGGTATTGAAAGGCACTGTGATTTCAGAGATCAGAGGCCCTTGTTTGTCTGTGGTTGCACCAGTTTTAAGATGTTGCACTTTTCAACTGTCCCAGTGTTTACCAGGATTAAAACAGGTCTGAATTTATCCGTGATTTGTCTGTCAACAGTGTATGTTACCTGTGTGTGCTTGAGATTAGCGGTCATGCTAAAGAGCGGGTCGGTCTTTCTCTCTCCATAAGGATTTCTCCTTCCTACGTAAAGCTGCAGTAAGGACATCCATGGTGTTGAACAATGCATTCGGTAGATATGCATACCCTCCATCCATCAATTATCTATATCGCTTATCCTGTCCAGGGTCTCGGGGCTGGAGCCTATCCCAGCTGTCATCCCAGCAGGTCACCTGACGCGTAGAGACAACCTTTCACTTTTCACATTCACACCTACAGGCAATTCAGAGTCACCAGTGAACCTAACGAGCATGTCTTTGGACTGTGGGAGGAAGCCGGAGTACACGGAGGGAACCCGCGCATGCACGGGGAGAACATGCAGACATCACACAGAAAGGCCCACTACGCCTGAACCGGGATTCGAACCAGGAACTTTTTAGCTCTGAGGCGACAGAGCCTGCCCTGCACTCTGATGACTCTAAACGGGAGCATCAGGGACTAAATGAACATCATGCTGTGTTGAAGAACACTTGAAACTAGAGACTGAGACCATAAACTCATCAGGAACATGTTTACTGAGGGAATAAATCAGGAGAGGAGGAGGAGGAGCATTTTCTCATAGACTTCTCAGATCAGACTTTTTACTGCAACCGCACCCCCCCACGTACACCTTAAAGAAACCTCCCTCCAGGTGTGATGTCCCTCACAGAGCCGGTGTATCTGCAGGTGTTTATACATCGGCAGTGAGATGACTCCTGTGGTGTTTCTGTCGGCGTTGAATGGAAACAATCAGCCTGACAGTGAAAGACAGGCAGCACAAAGGCTTCCCACAGCGCGGCAGAATTAATAGCACCCACGTAAGGTCCCATAGGGGAGAAGCTCACAATGTGGGAGTCCTCCAGAGGCGGGTGTGCGCGCTGCTCTTAATGGTGGCATATTGAAAACCACACTCGTCTTCCTGGTGAGTGAATCATTCGTCTGATGGTGTCGGAAAAAGAGCTGTTAGAGCTTCTGAAGACAAAGAGAGAGAAGAGGGGAAGAAGGAGCAGTAAAGATGGACGCGATTATACATAATTCATACATCAATTATGATAAATGAGGGTCTGACGGCAGCTCTGTTTAAACACTCAGAGGAACGTCTGTTAGCGGCGTCCTCAGAGCACTGCGCAGAGGCTTCATGAGTCTGTTTTTCCTGCATTAATTCACACGTTCAGTCGAACTAGCCTGAGTGAGAGGAGAGCTGCTCCAACGGTCTGTTGTGGACTCATTTCACTTTCAAATGATGACAAAACTCTCCTCATGCACACATCGTGTGACTTTTGCTTTGCGTTAAAGTTGTGAAGTGGACGACCCGCATACCCTCCGCCCACAGCATCTTCCAACAGCCTCAGTTCCCCCCCGACCCGTTCCCTGGTGTGGGCTAGAAAGCACCGCGCCACCAGATCCTCGAATACAAAGCAGGATGAAGAAACATCGGGAATAGTTATCGTTTTGAACAAAGATGACAAATACAATCGAAACACCCACAACACAAATATATCAACAAAAAAGCACCTTTATATTGATGGATTCTGCAAAGGTGTTTATTTCTACCCTAAAAAACCGACCTGAAAACAGTGAATGAGGTTTGTTACAGGGTATTTAAACTGTCCTGCTTGTGTGTTGTATTCTCTTCTTCTGACCCTTAAAATACCAAACTCAAGACTTTGCAGATGCTTTTTATTTTAATGCAAGGTTCCTTTCACAAAGGTTCCTCCCACCAGTTTAAAGTTTAATCACATTTTACAATGTTACATTTCATTTATCAGACGCTTTAATCCAAAGCGACGTACATCTGATAATTAATGCAACACAAGCAACCATCGAGACAGAAGGGAACAAAGTCAGTGAGAGCCAACAAACAGCTTCAGGTGCTGACAGGCCGTGCACAGAGGCGACGCACAGCAGCAACGCACAGCAGCAACGCACAGCAGCAACGCACAGCGTGTAAACAAGCAGATATATTCCTTTTATTCTTTAAAAAGAAAAAAGACATTGTAATCAACATCAGTGTTAAGACACAGTATTTAAAGATTACATTTCATCAACGCTTCTCGCTTAAACAGTCTGACTGAAGCAGACAGCCGATGGTCGCTCCTTTTTGTGCGGAAGAAACGTCACATGACACGTAAAACGTCCCTGTCTCTGTGAGCGCGCTCAGAGCCCGAAGCAGAAAGAGTTAACAGAGGAAGTTAACAACCACCTCCATGTTAGACACAGGAATGCCTTGCTTGTATTCTGACAGACAGATTAGACGCACAGAGGGGGAAGATGTGCATTTCGAACGTCCGACAGCCGACCGCTAACATTTTAGTCCAGTCTCGTCTCGTTAACAAAAACAAAACGTGTCGTCAGTTTTTATTATTAGTTTATATTACTAATCAACATCAACAACGAAATCATCATCTTCGTTATTGCCATCAACGACCTCATCAACGCGGTGGTTGTTGTCACTAACAATGTTGCCATCCTCAACATCAACGTCGCCGTCGTCGTCAACATGTGCAGAGGTGTTCATGACGGAGCTGGGTCTTTAGCTTCTTCTTAAAGGTGAAGGGAAGGTAGAGACTTTGGGCCCTGTTGTGATGGGAGCACCAGGCGCCTCTCATTGGCAGAGCGTAGTGGGCGGGACCGAGTGCAGACCTGGATGAGGGCGTTCAGGTAGGCAGGAGCCGTTTGTGTTGCTGTGTTGTAAGCGAGCAACAGGGTTTGAATTTGATGCGAGCGGCGACTGGGAGCCAGCGGAGGGATATGAGCAGTGGAGAGACACGCTTTGTGTTGACTGAAGACCAGTCGCGCTGCTGCGTTCTGGATCGTCTGCAGAGGTTTGAATGTGCGTGCAGGAAGGAGCCAGCAGGGAGTTGTACTTTTAATCTCTTAATCTGAAAAGGCAGAGGTCATTGAAGTTCATTTATTTTGCAGGATGGTTCGGATGATAAATTCTCGTTATGGTCACATAGAGTTTTTTTTTTAATATGTCTGAGGAAAATGTTTAAACTCCAAACAGCCGTCTTTTCCTTTGCTTTGCTAACTTGTATTTTTTATGGTTATTTAAACAATTCTTGGATATTTACGTACAAAAGAAGCACTGAGTCTATAAAACATGGCTGCTCTGTTATAGATTAAGCTGTCCGACAACATATTTATTGCTTAAAATGAGCTCAACCTCGCACACCGAGCTGCAGCGATGGTGAACACTGACTCTTCTTTTTATTATCAAGCTGCCTCCGAGGTCGTCTTCTCATCCTCATCATCACTAACCTGTTAAATAAAATGACCTCAGTCCTTTTCTCTAAACAGCTCTACATCTTTATTATTTCACAGAGAGCAAATTCTATCCATGACTCCGTCAGCCTCTTCCTACATTTCCTCACACACTCTCTGTTGTAGCGTCCCATTAAATCCACGCTGCACCACCTACTCTCATCCTTTTATTTTAGCTCCAGCTTCCAGTCGTTTTCACAGCTGACTCCCCCACGTTTCACCTCTCTTTTCCCTCTCCCGCCTCGTCCTCCGACGGGTTCACCTCCTCCTCTCCATCTAATGGAAGCTAATGTTTCTGATTTATTGTTATTCTTCCTGCAGAAGCTTCACGGAGGAAAAACATTCAGATGTATTTAAAGGTGTAAATCGTGGAGGAATTTAACCCCTGGAAACATCCGCTCTGTTTCCATGCGTTTCATGTTTATCTGCAGTTCAGAGATGAAGCGTGTGTGTTGTGTGGGGAGCTGGCATTTTCTCCCTCTTTCATGACAGATCTCACTGTGGTTAATGATTCTGCCGACCGCTTTCATTTCCACCCTGATGTCGGCTCACCTTAATGTGCTCTGTACAGTAATCTCAAATTAATGGCCATCATCAGGCTTTTAGTTTGCCACTGTGTCTCTGTGTGGGGGGTCATATATCTGAGTGTGTGTTTAAAATGTGTGTTTCCACGATGGCTCCTGTATTTCTGTGCGGATCGATTATCTGGTCACATGATGCTGAATTACGGCCTGATCATGTCTCCCTGAAGCTTCTTTATTTTGTCATTATGTCAATGGTGGAGCTGAGGGAGCTTTTATACGCTGCTAGCTCAGACTTAAAGGGGAAGTCAGGTGTTTTTAAACCACTTACTTTGGGGTCTAAGTGACGTCAAAGTTTAAACTTTAGTAGATGTGTTCATCCTGCAGCAGTGAAACAGGCTGTAATGGCTGCAACATAATCCTTGATGGGTCAAAGGTCGTCCACTAAAAGTTCTTGTAGTTTCCACTGACAGGCTCAGATTTTTATTCTAAGTGTGTGACAACATGACAGAAAGGATCCCTACAGAGATAGACCTTTTTGTTACAGAGGAAGATGATTGTTTTAACCACACACAGACGTTACATCGCTCTCTGCACACACACCAGACTCCATTCAGAAAAACACTGATTTAACCTCACAGACAGGGAGCTGCTGGTCTTCTGTTCCTGCATCAGTTAGTGCGTTTGTGTAATTGTGTGACTTTGATGTCACATCCAACACAAGTTGTGTGACAAACAGTAACCCAAAAAACTAACCAATCAAGGCAGAAGTATCAAAGCATTTCTCGTGTTCTGAGAGGTAAAATCAGTGTTTTTCTCAATGGAGTCTGGTGTGTTTGAAGAGAGCGATGTAACGTCTGTTAAAAAGATCATCTTCCTCTGTAACAAAAAGGTCTATCTCTGTAGGGATCCTTTCTGTGATGTTGTCACACACTTAGAATAACAATCTGAGCCTGTCAGTGGAAACAACAAGAACTTTTGGTGGACGGCCTTTGATTGGGCGTGTTTGCCGTAAAGGCTTACAATTACTACACCCGAATTTACCCTCTGGGGATCAATAAACGATTATCTTATCTGTTATTCTAGGTGTCTGACAACACTACAGATAGGATCCCTCCAGAGGTAAACCTTTTTGATGGAGTAAAATGCTTTTTTGAAACAAGAAACAGACGCTGCATCGCTCGCTTCAAAGACACCAGATTCCATTTATAAAAACACAGAACACAGGAGCTGCTGCTCTACCGCTGCTTCCATCAGTAAGTCTGTTTGCTTTGTTGTGTTTTACACAGAAATTGTGCGGAAGTCAAACTTAACATTTCAAAGACCTTAGTCACATTCTCTAAAGTACAGAAGCCCTAAGGGGACATGGGGACATGCTTCCATACACACACAGTGATTTCTGGTTGTTTTCTGGAGATCTTATTTATCTCGCTGTCTTATACACAAATCAGAATATGGAAGAATGTTCACTGATATAATGATATAACAACAGTGCTCATAATATGCCGTTTAAACTTTATATGAGGTGAACATTTCACAATAATTTACTGCTCTGTGATCTTTTCCTAGAAACATCAAACATTAACAGTCTGTCCTGGGCTCACTGTGTTGTTGTAGAGAACACTGTGGGGACTGCATGTTGATTTTAGTGTAGAATTTATAGAGAGATTTACCTCATGTGTTTGTAGTATATTCTTTAGACTTCAGGTATGTTTTGTTCTCCAGCTTCATAAATTCAAAGTTACCATGCAGGACAAACTGAGTGTTGCAGGACTTGCTCTTACATAACTTTGACATTAATGAAGGATTTAATGTGTTAAAAGCGGCTCCAATAAAAGCCGAGCCTCGGGATCAGGTAGTTAAACAGGACTCACCTCAAAGCTCTTCTGATGTCGGCGTGTAAATCTTTTAATCAAACAGGCGAGTAGGCAGGTAGTAACCCTGCAGCTTCTGTTCTGAGGCTCTTGGGAGTTTCCTCCCTCGCCTTATTAACAGACCTCAGATGCAGCCAGTGACCTCGTTACAAAGGATGCAAGTCAGCTGGTGAGGCTGTCAAAGACTCAGCACAATCACAAATAAGAGAATGTTGATGGATGAGCTTCGCCTGCAGAAGCAATATTTCATATCCTGTCATATTAGATGTGGGCTGGTCGAGGGGGGTCGACCACACGCTGCTTTGTTTTTGGTTGCAGCTAGAGATCGGCTGAATCGACATCCCGCCTCCATTTACCTTGTGTCCTCTTGTTTTGGAGCCCTCAGGTGTCCTAACCGTGTTGGGGCCCTCAGGTGTCCTCTTGTGTTGGAGCCCTCAGGTGTCCTTGGCGTGTTGGGGCCCTCAGGTGTCCTCGCCGTGTTGGAGCCCTCAGGTGTCCTTGGCATGTTGGAGCCCTCAAGTGTCCTTGGCGTGTTGGGGCCCTCAGGTGTCCTTGGCGTATTGGAGCCCTCAAGTGTCCTCTTGTTTTGGAGCCCTCAAGTGTCCTAACCGTGTTGGGGCCCTCAGGTGTCCTCTTGTGTTGGAGCCCTCAGGTGTCCTTGGCGTGTTGGGGCCCTCAGGTGTCCTCGCCGTGTTGGAGCCCTCAGGTGTCCTTGGCATGTTGGAGCCCTCAGGTGCCCTTGGCGTGTTGGGGCCCTCAGGTGTCCTTGCCGTGTTGGAGCCCTCAGGTGTCCTTGGCGTGTTGGAGCCCTCAGGTGTCCTTGGCGTGTTGGAGCCCTCAGGTGTCCTTGGCGTGTTGGAGCCCTCAGGTGGGCTCAGTCTGCAGCAGAACAGCTTCTTGTGTCGGTCTGAAGCAGATATTCACGCTGATGGAAAGTTCAATGACTGTAGTGTTAGTGTTAGTTACGGCTCCTCTCGCCGTTCCTCCGCTACTCGGGAACAGAACGCTGAAGGAGCCACATTTGTCCACAGAGCTGTCAATCATGAGATGTGTAAGCCAGAAGCCAACAGGCCGATGCATCGAGCTTCATACGGCGAACACAAGACTGAAAACATCTTCAGTCTGAGCTCAGGAACGAGGCCAACAGTGTCAATCTGAAACATGTGATGGAGGGATGAAGCTGCACATCCTTCAGTAGCTTCTTACATAACAAGCAGACAGGACTCACTCACACAGATAAGCAGAACAGTCTGGAACATTCCTGATGATATCTCAATGCAGCTTTTCTTTGGCCCGTCAGAGGGTCCAGATCGGACATTCGATGAGGTTTTTACAGAGTAAAATGTGTCTACGGGAGAATAAGGGTTAAGTTGTGGTTCCTGTCTGACAGCTGGACGTCTGTGATCACACTTTCAGAGGCAGCAGAGAAACAGAGAATCTGCATTCACACCTTGTGGGGTTAGAAGGGGGCCACATGTTAACTGGGCTTTTATTCATCAAACCTGTAAGAGTTACACTTCAGAAAGCTCTAATGAGACAGTCTGAGCAGAAAAAGCACATTAATCAACCGACTCACTCACAATACGAGCTCCCAGGTGATCACATGATGAATTACACGTCTGCGCTGAGCAGGAGTAACCACTTAGACACGAGGATTTAACCTACATCTGACAGACTGTGCATGACTTCACTTAATCTTTACCTCCACACAAACAGGAGAGTTTACACAATTAGAAACCGACATTTTAATTCTTATCTATTGTCCTTTTTATCCTGAAAATAAATTTTAAATCAACAAATCAAACTTTAACACCTGCAGCTCAGCGACTTTTACTTTTCCAAACTCTGGATGTCTTGGTCAAAGTTCTGCCATTGTTTAATCAATCCATCCTCCCTCATCACCACCAAAATCTGACTCTATCGGTCTAATACTGCTCCACCTGACTGCTGCCTTTTCTTCTGTAATATTGACAATGGCCACTAGAGGTCCCCACCTACATTACAAGGTATGAATAGGTCGTAAAAAGCTACCGCCTTAGCGTCGTACCTTTGGTGCGGACAGTCTCGAAACGAAACAGGAGAACATCTTCTTCCAAAGATAATTGACAGCTTGTTAACCCGCTTCGAGGTGCATTACCGCCACCTACAGGATCGGAGTGGAACAGACGAAGTCGATTTATGGCAGGGGGTGAAATATTTGCAGTGACGGCCCTTGTCCTTTGTGTTTCCCGGGCTGTTGCTGTTCTTTTTTTGTTACAGTGGTTTGGTCCACCGCTTGTGGTCTGCTATGGCTTGGTCTTCTGTTTGCACTGTCTGTTGACTCCGCCCACCTGTGATTGCTGACTGGCTGCACCTGGATGGAAGAGCATAAAAGCCAGGTTTCATCTCAGGTCTCTGTCCCTCCCTGAACAGCCGAGCTCCTGATATCCTTTTTGTTTTCCATTCATCCCTCAGTTATCTACACCGCTCATCCTCTTCAGGGATCCTATGCCAGCTGTCACTGGGCGAGAGGCGGAGTTACACCTGGACTGATTGTCAACCACAGGGCTGAAATATAGAGAAAAATGCTCGCATTCGAACCTATGGGCAATTTAGAGAATGAACCTAACGAGCATGTCTTTGGACTGTGGGAGGAAGCCGGAGTACCCGGAGGGAACCCACGCATGCACGGGGAGAACATGCAGACTCCACACAGAAAGACCCACTACGTCTGCACCGGGACTCGAACCAGGTTTTGGATTAAACTATTATTTAACACAGGCTTACTGAGCTGACCTCCCTTTCTTCTTATGGCCTTACTGAGCTGGTCATAACGAACGGGGTCTCATCCAGGATTAAACAAACTTACAAATACGATTCAGATCCCCTGAAAGCAGGAAAATGCAGTTAAAGTATTAAAAGTATGTTTTATATCATTAGTTTTATTCCTTGTGCATTCATGTAAAAGCAGGATTGTTCGGGGGGAAAGTGAGAAATACAAAATCCAAAATGAACCCCGTCACACTCTGTCTGAGCCTTCAGCTCAGCAACAATAAAACTGCTCTTTCTTTGTGTCTGAAGGCAAACGCAGCGTGAAAATCAGCGGGCCTGGACAGATTTCAGCCTCTGAAAGCTCCTCTGTAACACAAACTGTCAAAGACACTTGAAGGCAGCACACTCATGCAGCCCTGGGAGCACTGATCGCAGCCGTCAGAGGAGACCGTTTCCTCCGGGCGTTTAGACGTGGCTGAGCCGAGGGCAGGTTATCTCACAGCATGACCCCGAGGAGGATAAGAAGACGTCAGCTGTGAGGAGAAGTGTCCTCGATGTGATCAGGAGAAAATGAAATCGTCCGTGCAGAGAGGAAAAAGAGGACAGAGCTGAAAGAAAGGTGGAAAATTGTTTTCCCCGGTCAGAGGATGGGATTCGAAATGGTCAAAGATTGATGTCACATGTGAAACTGATGAGAAGGTGCAGCGGAGGAAGAGATGGAGGCAGACTCTCAGCTTTCTCTCTGTCTCTCTGCAGAGCATGTGATTATCTGGAGACCCTTCTCACCGCAGCAGAACAAACAGGTACTTGAGGGGTAAAGCGAGGCATTATCGTCCAGCATTCAGTCGCAGATCATTCACTCGGACACATACAAAACAAACCGTTGTAATAGAAGTCCCTGCAGGCGTCCCTGTGATGCTGCTTCTACAGGAGTGGGACAGATGTAGAGCGCACAACGCCGGATACAGAGACTACGGGATGCCACTCTCTTCCTGTCTCTCTTCAGCTGTCCAGGTCAAATAAAGGGAAAAAATGCCCATAAAATATATTTAAAAAAAAACACCTGTACGTGGGCTTCGAACCAGGTTTTGAATGAATAGCTGCAGACCGGTCAGGGTGCCCATGCTGACCCCTGTCCACCACCGAAAGCTCCTACAACGGGCACGTGAGCATCAGAACTGGACAATGGAGCGACGGAAGAAGGCGGCCTGCTCTGATGAATCATCTTTTACATCATGTGGATGGCCGGCTGCGTGTGCGTCGCTTACCTGGGGAAGACACGGCACCAGGATGCACTCTGGGAAGAAGGCGAGCCGGCGGAGGCAGTGTGATGCTTTGGAGCGATGTTCTGCTGGGAAACCTTGGGTCCTGCCGTTCATGTGGATGTTACTCTGACACGTACCACCTACCTGAACATTGTTGCGGACCAAGTGCACCCCTTCATGGAAA
This sequence comes from Semicossyphus pulcher, assembly GCF_022749685.1. Classification (NCBI taxonomy): domain Eukaryota; kingdom Metazoa; phylum Chordata; class Actinopteri; order Labriformes; family Labridae; genus Semicossyphus; species Semicossyphus pulcher. The sequence continues at coordinate 20,784,765 of NW_027211696.1, read as the reverse complement.
CAGTATTTCCTCATGGCAGTGGCCTCTCTCAGCAGGAAAATGCATGCTGCCACTGACTCGGCCTCCAGATTCCCCAGATCTCAATCCAGTCGAGCGTCTGTGGGATGTGCTGGACAAACAATCGATCCATGGAGGCCCCACCTCGCAGCTTACAGGACTTAAAGGATGTGCTGCTGACGTCTTCAGAGGCCTGCTGGAGTCCAGGTGGTTATATTGTTTTGGCTGATCGGTGTATCTCTTCGTGAGTGCCCAGTGTACACGGTGTGTATTTGGACTGTCACAGCTGTATGAGCTGACTTTTGGATTATAGTCAAACTTTAATGTTCAAGCTGTCTGTCTTAAATAATTGTTGTTTGACCCCTTTGAGGATATTAAATTTAAATCTCTGTTTGATGTGTGAGTTACCTAACACTTCAAATGTGCGTGTTCACTGACGGACCTCCACAACAGCTCCTTTAATCTTTAATCTGCTCCTGTGGACAGATGGCTGAACCAAGCAGAGTGAACACTGTTGACAACCAGTCAAGTTGAAAAACTGCTAAACAACCAGAAAAACCTCCAGAGAATGTGAGAGCGCCACACGGCTCTGTGACCCCTCAGATCTGCAGCGTCAGCAGGAAGCGCCTCACCAAGATCGCTCCGCTCGCCAGCAGCATAAATGCATGACTAAGAGCCGAGCGCTCCGAGAGCAGGCGCTCGTGTAAAGATCCACGCTCAACCACGTCCCAAAATCAATTATGAGCTCCTTGTGCGGCTGAACGGCCCTCCAACACACACTCCAACACACACTCCAACACGCACCAACACACACTCCAACACGCACTCCATCACACACTCCAACACACACTCCATCCACTCCGCAGGCTGTCGAAAAAACTCAGGTACTATTCACTAAATATATTCTCCAGCTGCTGTTATCTTTCCCAACCTGTTATTTAACACCTGAAAGTCCCACACTTCTGCTGCTGCAGAGAGGACAGAGGAGAAGTAATGAATATGTAGATGAAGGGATGAGAGATTATCAAACCTCTTCTCTGCTTCCTGCACAGATTAAAGAAAAGCTGCAGCAATAATCGACTTCATCTGTTACTGTTAACTCCAGATCAACGTAGCAGAGATGTCCCTAAGCATCGGTTACAGGGAGCAATGGACGCTGTTAAAACCTTCTTTTATTATCAGACACACAGCAGAAATTATCAGAGAAGGGCACGTAGAAAACTAAGAACCTTAAAAGTATGGAAGCCCGAAGTGGACATGCATCCATACATTTTATGTATTCTGTTTTCCTGTGATAATGAGTCACTTACTTACTTACACTGCAGCAGCGTAACATCAGATGATTGTAGCTGGTATCCTCAGAGCTGCAAAGCACAAAAAACTCAGGCTGAAGTGACCTCATCAGTGTGGCGATGGCAGCACGTCCTGCTCTGTGACATCACAGTGAGCAGCTTGTTCTGTTTTCTACACCAACAGAGACTTATCCCGTTATCGCGAGAAAACCAGCTTTGATATCTCGAGATAAATAAGTCGAGATCTAAAGAAAACACCGTAAATGACTCGTTATCACGGGAAAACATAAAAGTATGGATGCATGCATGTCCACTTAGGGCTTCCGTACTTTTACGTACTATAACAACACATGTTTTGTGTGCCATTTCACGCCCTTTAGTCCACACTTGGAGGAAGTTTCAGTGGATGGAGTCCAGAAAACGTTGTAAATAAAATGTATGGATGATGTCCGCTTAGGGCTTCCGTACAAAAGGACTTAAGACATTGGCTTGTTATTCACACACCAGCGTCCGCAGTCAAACACTCCTCTCCAGTCCTTCCAGGAAGTTGCAAAGTTGCGTTCCTGCAAATTCAACCAACTTTTTCTCTTGCAATTCTGTCTCTGTGAAGCGTGAAGTCGTGTACGTCACCAGACTCACTTCTTTGATGTTCAAAATCATTTCATGGTTATTAGGTTTAGTTTCCGTCAGTTTTCACACATTTTATTTGGCTTCTTGTCCCAGAAATCGACCAGAGGCGATGTAGACAAACAGCTCACTCAGCCAATAGATGGCTTTATTGGAGTGTTTGTCCCGGTGGCTCACACTGGATGTGAAATGTGTTAAGAAAACATCACAACTTGCGATGCAGCTATTTTAAAAAGCTGCTGCAAAATCAGGTTTTTTTTGGCCGCAACAATCACAGAAAATGTTGTGAAATCAGGTTCTCACCAAACTCTACTCTGTTACACAAATATGGTTCAGTGAGCTCCGTCTGACTGTCTGAACTTTTACGACGTCTGTACGTCAGTGAAAACAATCTTCATGATTGTCTGTGCAGTGAACAAATCGCTTTAAGGCGCCTTTCTGTGTGGAGACTGTGAGTCTGCATGTTCCCCGGTTCCCTCAGAGGTCTCCGGCTTCCTCCCACAGTCCAAAGACATGCTCGTTAGGTTCATTGGTGACTGTAAATCGCCCGTAGGTGTGAATGTGAGAGTGAAAGGTTGTCTGTCTCTGTGTGTCAGCCCTGTGATTGACTCTGAATAGGATAAGCGGTATGGATAATGGATGGTTGATGGCTTTAAGGGGAGGTACACTACACTATTGTGAAAGGGAATGTCCATAGTCATTCATGTGGAGTGCTTTTTGTATCTGCCTGATGATCCATCCATCCATCCACCAGGCTAAGCAGGCTAAACAAGGTGACCCAGCTCCTCCTGGAGAATCCCGAGGCGTTCCCAGGCCAGATGGGATATATAATCACTCTAGCGGGCTCTGGGTCTGCTCCGGAGTCTCCTCCCAGTTTGACATGCCCAGAAAACCTCCACAGGGAGGCCGGGAGGCATCCTAATCAGAAGCCCGAACCACCTCAACTGGCTCCTTTCGATGCGAAAGAGTAGCGTCTCTACTCCGAGCTCCCCTCAGATGTCCGAGCTCCTTACCCTCTCTCTGAGGCTCAGCCCAGACACGGAGGAAACTCATTTCGGCCGCTTGTATCCACTATCTCATTCCTTCGGTCACTACCCAAAGCTCATGATGATGGGTTGGAACGTAGATCCAACCTATGGCAGCCTCAGAATTTCATCGCTGCTTTTTGCAGATGATGTTCTCCTGTTGGCTTCATCAAGCTGAGGCCATGGTTCTCTGCCAGAAAACGGGGGCTCGCCCCCTCCAGGTGGGGAGTACGTCTTTGCCTCAAGCAGAGGCGTTCAAGTATCTCAGGGTCTTGTTCATGAGAGAGGGCGAAACGGATCATGAGATTGACAGGCTGATTGGTGCAGGATCAGCAGTAATGCAGGCGTTGTACCGGACCACCAGGTGAAGGAGCTGACCCTGAAGGCAAAGCTTTCGATTTGTGATGAATGTGAGTCAAACACTGAGCCTCTTTTATCTTTGTTTTTGGTCTCCACCACCTCCTGAGTGAAATATCTGTGTCTATAGCTGCTAAATGCTCCACTATGATCACCAGCGGGTCTCTAGGTGTGTCTGTGTGCTGTTCACAGCTAACCAGGCAGTGTACAGTGGGTTTAGGATTATTAATGTAGCTCTAAGTGTCTGAAGTATAAATAAACTAAATATACCATTTGTGTGTGTTTGTTCTTCCAGTCTTTTCCCATTAGTCTCTGCAGAGATGGAGTCTGACATTTAACCATGTCACAGCAGACCCCCGAGCACAACGGCTACTTTCTAACTGGATAACATCCTTATTTGTTTGGACTGCGCACAATTAGATTACAGCACACACACACACACACACACACACTCGTCTTTCAATCTGCTTGGTGCTTTTCTGTCTCTTATTTGTTCTCTTTCTCACATTCCTCCTTACAACCGACACGAGAGAGACTAAGATAAAACTTTTATTACTTCCTGAGGGGAAACTCTCCTTACAGCGGCAGAGAGACACGGAGCAAAACATCATAAGAACTATTTGAATGGATAAAAAACAGATAAAATAAGAAATAAAGGAGCTTCAAAGTTTCAGGTTACACAAACGTTTTACCCCCTCAGTGCACATACTGTATATCATTCATGTTCCTGAGGCTCCGTGACTGTGAACCGTGTCTGAAAATCACAGCGTGTCACCTTGCAGTCACCTGGCTCTTACAGCTAGCACACATTAGCCCGGCTTCCTCCCCTCCGCTGCCTCCCGCTGCCTCCCGCTGCCTCCTGTCACTTTCCCCGAGAAGCTGTCGCCTCAGGCAGAGGTAGTAGCCTCCATAAAAGCTCCACAGGCGGGGAGGGAGAGAAGAACATCCAGAGAGTGGGGAAAGACAGAGAAAAGGCCAGTGATCGGGGTGTTTCTTTCTGCTCCGGCAGGTTGTGGCCTTTCATGGAGCGGCTGTGAGCCACACGTTGCTACTTGGACAGCAAAAAGGTTATCCTTATAAATCAGCTATTCAGACATTTAAAGAATTACAAGAGCAAAGTGGACATCTATCTCATAGAACGTGTGTAAAGTATGTCGCAGGATATGGGATGTGTTAGCTTAGCTTAGCATAAAGACTGTAACCAGGGGGAAATATTGGTGGGAAGTAAGAAGGTACATTTGACTTTGTACAAATTTGAGATACTTGTATTTAGTCAAGTGTACCTTCTTACTTCCCACCAATGTGTCCTCCTGGTTCAGTCTGTATGCTAAGCTAAGCTAACACATCCTAATGCCTGGATCCCATAGGGGGACGGCGCGAGCCCTCGTCTACAGAAAGCATGTCTGATCCGCAGCGCAGCAGAGCCCCGGCCCAAGCAGCTGGATTTTCAGCTGAATTGCGAAATCACGCGATAACATCAAAGTTAAACAGAGCAACACACAAACTACAGCTCAGTTTGCAGCTCCGAGGTTGATTATCTGCTCATCTGGAGATCATCCCGTGATTTTTGTGCTTCTACCATGGCTGAGGACACGACTTCATTAAAAGTGTTCTTATTTCAGGATTTCAGTGTGTTGATGATATGAAAACAGAAAAAAACCTGTGGAATTTGTGTGGAAATCCAGCTTCTGAATAGTGTGTGAATAGTTTGAAAGCTATACTTAAAGTACTACAATCCAAAAACTTTAATTGCAAGTAGAATAAATGTAAATGTACAAATGCAAATAAAACATTGGAACTTCCAAAGTTTGCATTAGCATTGCGTTAGCTAGTTAGCTTAGCAGTACTTCAACAATGAACATGTTTGGGGTGTTTCGTTGAAGGAGTTTGAATATTCCCCGGTTACATGAGCAGACAGAGAGCCAATACAAGGCCTACAGTACTTTGCTTAGCCAACACTTTGCTAATCCTCAGCTAACATGTTTTTTTACTGTTATTCTTGGCTGCTTCTTCAGCGTGTCCTCCCATTTAGAAGGTTATAGTTTGATCAATTTATGTGACATAAGACTCTTAAATCAACTTCATTTTATGTAACAGGTTACATCAGCAGCGTCCGTGTCAACAAAAAACAGAGTTATGGGGACACATGCGTGACTTCTTCCTGGCAGGTTAGGGCGCGGTAATGTTGTCTTACATTTGTGGTTGTCTACCAATGAAACAAGAGATGTACAAGGTATATACGCTTTGCAGGTGTTGGTAACATAATGTAACATTAGGACCAGGATGCAGCGCCGGCACCTCTGACTCTCTAAACATATGGCATTTCAACGTGACGGGGCTGGTAGGGAGAGTTGTTGGACATAGTTTAGTCCAGCGGTCCCCAAACGGTGGACCGCGGTCTGGATCCGGACCGAACTGCCGTCGTCTCCGAACCTGGACCTATTTACAGTTTTGACAAGCGCATCTATTTTAACCTGCGCAGCTCTTTGTCTTTGCGGTAATGATTTGGGGTCCAAGAAAGTCGCAGACCAATGAATTCGTTGTAAATAATCACACATGACGCTACTCAGCCAATCAAATCTGTCACAGACTGTGAGAGTACAGACACAGACTGAAGAGCCAGCCGACAGGAGAGTTACAGAGACAGTGGGAGAAAATAAGTGAGTTAGGGAAAAGTAGACATGGCATGCTCTAAAATGAGAGCAGCAGAGAAAACCGAGTTTTTAAGACTGGACAGACTCGTATATGATTATTAAACACGGACATTGTCTGACACTGTCACTCCGTTTGTCTCTGTTAACAGAGACTCCAGGCTGCAGCTTAGTTCAAACACTTCATTGATTAACCTGAGAGTTACACAGAGCTACATCAGGCTTCATCTTCATGACTAGTTTTCCTCTTGTGTCTGCACTTCTGTTCTTACATGTACCGGTATGTGCCCTCTCTCTCCCCCCCTCGCTCTCGCTCTCTCCAGCAGTCCGTCAGTGTACAGTGCGTTTAAATGTTGTTTATTTCATCGTTATCGTCAGTTTTAAAACTCACCATGAGAAAAAGTCTAATGCAACTGCATTTGGGCAAAACATAAAATAAAATTTGGCAAACATGAAATAAAATATAAAGTGAATCCTCCTGTTATGGTCAAATATTTGATAATTCTGTCGGGAGGCAGAGAGACAGCAGCTTAAGTGAAGAGGTAAAGCTGTCTCTCTCCTTCATTTGGTTTCTGCATGGACAACATTTTACTACCAGTAGTACCAGACATTTTATTATTTGTTTTCATTCACAAATAAAGACACTTCCATCACAAACTGGGGCATAAACCCCCGAACACACAGACACACCTTCCTTACCATTATTGAAGTATTCATTATTATTATTGTTAAATTATGAGAGCTCTGTGTTAAAGTTATTAGCATTGTTGTAAAAACTATTTAGCCTAATTGTATTTTCTTTATTTGATTTGACTGACGTTCAGAATATATAAATGTATGGTCCTGAATCATAACGCAGGTCAGACATGATGATGTTCCGGACCTTTGCCTGAGAAACAAAATCTCTAACTGGACCTCTTTCAAGTTTAATTGAGTAGCCCTGGTTTAGTCCCTCCAAACGTCAATATATTTTAGTAACGTTCTGGTCAATGTGAGAATCGATCAACAGTCAGATGAAGTCACTGCAGGGAGTCTGGTGGCGGGTCCAGCCGTGCAGCAGTAAAGTTACGAGTTTTAGAAATGTCAAAAGTCAATCCTGTGGGATCCAGGCGTAAGTGAACAACCGTATTGTAAGGGAGTCCAGCTGCAACATAGCCTTGCATCTATTTGTTCCTGCTGGCCACTTTTGGTATTACAGGTAAATAATTCCCCTTGTTTTTTTCCCCCTCAGGCCACCTCCTTAAAAGATCCATCTGTAAAACTGTAGACAAACACTGACAGTTATGACTCTTGCTGAATGTTTTTTTTTAACCAGGTAGGTTTTATATTTGTAATTTTTCTCAATCAGAGAAAAGCCGTTTAAAAATCTGTGATGTCATCACAGATTTCAGTCTATTGGCCAGGTGAGAATAGGCCAGAGGGAGAAACATGATACCCTCTTTACTGTGGATAGTGTACCCCAGAAATAAACCACAAAGCTGCCAAAGTTTCATCTGAATGTGGAGACTGTATTTTCTGCTAACTCGTCTAACTTTTTAAAAACTGCCTTTTGATTTGTTTCTCTCTGTGTTCGCTCAACGTTTTCATGGTTTCCTTTCAGTTTGTTTAATTTGCTGTGTGTGTTAAATGTCACCTTCTAACTGCGTCTTGAAAGATACTACATAAAATGTGTTATTAGAGTAGTATTCATAGTCCTGTTGTCTTTGTATGTATGTCTATGTATGTTTAGTTTTTCACTTTGGATAGAGTTAGGCTAGCTGTTGTTCCCAGCTTCCTGTCTTTATGCTAAGCTAGGCTAACCACCTCCAGTCTCAGTTTAAAACACAGACATTGAATGATGGAGCCATATTTTCAGAAAGCAAATTTCCTAACATAAAGAACATTTTCTTTAGGGACTGGATTATTCTACGTTCCTTCCTGTCCGTTAAACAGCACGGTCTTCTTCTCGTCTCTAAACCTCCAGAGAGACTTCCTGCTCGTCTTTGTGAACATTTATTTGTTCTGTTCATGTGAATCTTATTGTTTTATTTAACACACACACAAACAGTAAACCCTCTCTGTGCTGTTGTGTCTGACTGATTACAGCTCAGTCTGGGGGTTTAAACGAGCGACTGTTTAAAATGTTTCCATTATACAATTTTAAATACGAGCATTACAACCTTTCTGAGCGAGCAGCATCCATATGTAATCTGTCTGAATTATTCACAGCACTTTGCCTCCCGTGTGATCCCGAGGTCACTGACATGTAAGGAACGGCGGCTGAACACGCACATGCAGGAGACACAATGAGACATGCAAACTGTGGCTTCAATTAAACTAATGTTAGCAGACAGATCGAGCCTTTACACTGACCTGTAGTAACCCCGGCACAAAGACAAACTCAGGGAGGGTTTTGTTCTTTAGGTAGAGAGGTGAGAGGAGAGGTGAGGAGCACCAGGTGATCGCCTGTCAGACCTCTGAAGTGTTATCAGTAAAATAAACTGAGCAGTAAAAAGTGTCCTGTGACTGAAACCTGATTCTGTATGATGATATTACACTGTTCATATTGATGTTAGATCAGCATGTTGGAGCTGCTGTGAATGTAAATAATCAGTTACAGTACATGTTATCTCGATAAACAGATATCTGCATGCAAACTGACGCTGTGTCTCGAAAGTTGTTCAGCGTTTAGATTTCCCGACTTCCTCGAATGCATCATAAACGATGGCTCCGCCCTCCGTCTCATGTTAAAGTAGTGTTCTTCTCCTCTTGAGGACAGACCTGACAAAGCTTCATGTTGTTCCTAATCTGCATCATGATGTTGTTCTTTCAGCAAACTGAAGAGCCGTTAATTAAAGTCGATCACAAGAAAATCTGTTTCTGTTAGGGCTTCATCCCGCTGCAGTAAGCCAGAGTGCAGCCTCTGTGTAACTTCCTGTTTACAGTGAGACTGAGACTCAGCACAGACAGATGAACGGGCGCTCCTCCGGGGGATGGGACGAACCGAGAGATGACAGCGTTTATTTAGCAGACACATCTGGAGGGAGAATTTACCTTTGATCTGAACACACGGTCGCTGCTCGAGCTGCTGACTGGACTGTAAACGATGCAGCGCATACAGATGCGTGGGTTCCCTCCGGGTACTCCGGCTTCCTCCCACAGACATGCTCGTTAGGTTCATTGGTGACTCTAAAATTACCGGTATAGGTGTGAGTGTGAAAGGTTGTTTATCTCTAAGTGTCAGCCCTGTGATTGACAGGTGACCTGTCCAGGTGTAACCCCGCCTCTCACCCAGTGACTGCTGGGATAGGCTCCAGCCCCCCTGCGACCCTGAACAGGATAAGCTGTATAGATAATGGATGGATAGAAACCAGAGGGTAATGGTGGGGAGGTCTACATGAATTAAAGACCCTTAAGGACTTTTTTATTGGCTGACTAATCCTGAATTGTTGACCAAGTGAGAAACACTCGGCGAACATTTATAGAAGGACAGAAACATCACCAGACTGCTCTGTTATGTAATCTTACTGTATCCTCTGTGTGCTTATATTACAGAAGAATTAAAATAGTCTCGTTATAAATCAGGATGCAGCAGAATCGTCCAGTGTTGACATTCTTGTAGCTATAAAACCAGACGCACATAAATCCAAGTTTTACAGTTTACACGGGCATGAATGTGTCGAGGTGTTTGTATGATGTGCTGTCAACATGCTTTAATGTCCCTCGGCTGTTTCCTGCTGCAGAAACTGATTTATGAGGCTTTGCTGAACATCGTGACAGACGGAAACAAATGATGTCACATGGCAGAGAGCTTAATATGGCGTCATAAAAAAGGCATTAAAAATCCAACAGCATAATGCCCAGGAGCTACGAGACGCTCATAAATATACAGAAATGATGATGATATATTTCTGTCTTTGAATTCCTGCAGCACAGCATGAGATATTTTGACGAGTGGACTTTATGATGTTTGGATATTCTCACATAAACCTGCGATTCTCTTTCCTCCGCTGAGCCGCACAGTTTATAGAGACGCTGCAGTTCAACGTTCGGAGGATATACTGTATATATATATATCAGTTATCAGAGGTTACTTATGGAGTGCCATAAAAAATAACAACAGCAAATAAATAGCAAGGAATATATTTAGAGATAATTACATTTAAAAATATGCAAATATAAAAAATAAGTAAATGAAAGTGAGGAAATATGTGCAATAACCTAATACCACAGTGCAATAACCTAATTTAGTTTAATTGAACTATTACCCACTGTTTACTTGTACATTTTCTAAGAGTGTATATTTTATATATTTTGTTATCTAATTTTGTACTTTTTTATATATATATATATCGATAGATATATATATTTTGATCTTTATTTTTTACCCTCTGTGTGCTGATTCTTTCCTATTGTATTGTACTGTATAAGCTGCTGGAGACTGAATTTCCCAGAGGGAGTCATCCCAAAGGGATCAATAAAGTTGAGTCTAAGTCTAAGTCTAAGATAAATATATAAAAGAACAAAAACATGTGGAACTATAAAGAAAAATACAATAAGCATAATCAATGTTAATATATATGTTATATATTTTAACAATTTATTCTGTATTTTTTAAATATATTATTTTGTGATTGTACACGTGTATTTTTTCACTTGTTTACTTAATACATTTTTTATTTACTTATTTAGTCTTGTATTTATTCCTGTTTGCGTTTCCACTTTAATTTCCTTATCTGTTATTTTAATGGCACTCCAATGACTCCATAGTGATTAGCCTTCCTTTAATAGTAGAAAAGTCTACATAGTAGAATCTGTCAGCAGGGACGTGGATTTCCGTTCTTTGTTCTGGTTTCCGTTTAAACCACGCCTGTAGTCTGAGCAATATTGACCAATCACGTATCAGCAGGCTGCGGCGTGTGCAGGAGAAACAGTCAGTGAGGAGAGCAAAAGCAGGCGGAACGTAATCCACCGTAATCCCATCCTGGCTCCATCAGCGTGATCTGACAACAACGACGTATATTCTTATTAATCTCTATAAACAGACATCATGCTAACAGCTAACAGCTAACAATCTGTTCTAGATCCAAAATTTAACTTGAGATGACGCTGTGTCACGAAAGCCGTTCAGCGTTCAGATTTCCGGACTTCCTCGAATGCATCAGATCGATCAAACGAGCATTTTAAACATTTTCTTCTCCTCTTGAGGACAGAGCTGACAAAGCTTGAATTTTTACTTCTTACAAATCTGCATTATGATGTTGACATTTGGGCAAAGGTCAGACCTGTTAATAACAAGTGAATCACAAGAGAACGGTTTCTCTTTCTGTAACAATGCAGCAAGCGGAAAAGGAAGTCGATTATCGCTTACCGCCCGACACGTTCAGCGGTGTCCCCAGAGGCGATATGACAGAAACCATGTTTGAGAAACATGTATTTGACGTGTATTTTGATTTTATAGTTTGACTCATGTCCCATCTGTTAACATGGAGGAGGCGGGCTTTATGAGCTATACTGCAGCCAGTCAGCAGGGGGCGATAGAGAGGGTTTGGACTCACTTTTGGGGAGCTGTCATGTCGGCCATCTTTTTATAAAGCATCATCATCTTTTTCAGGACTCTTTATTACTCTCTCTATTTCTTCCATCCTTAAATAAATAAAAGAAGTTTATTTAGCTCCAGGAGAAAAAATATCAAGTCAGGAGGTGACGATAGCTGTCAGTATTACTCTAATATTTAGACAGCTGGACGGCTCTGACACCTTACATAACAATTAAAGCAAACGTGTCTCTTCACTAGTTTTATTTTTATATTTCCTTCAGATCTAGTCTACCTCTTTTTAAACATCCAAGTCAAGATATTGTGTCTTATAATCCGGTCAAAGGTCACTGAAGCAGACAAAGATAATTCCTCTAAAACACTCTGACAGAAAGCAGCGATAGTAAATTGTCTGATTCCATTATTCTTTTCTCAGTAAGTGCTCGCAGTCAAACCCAGCCGCCCTCCTCTGAGACAACAAGCAGCGTTTATAGAGTCTCACCATGTCCTTTATTCAACCCTTTATATGAAGCGAATTTCAAAATAAAAGCATAGCACTGGGACACAACAACACAGGAGCAGAGAGAGAAGATACAAGAAGGTACAAGGCAATATAGAGAGGTACTTTGATAACTACTCTAAACCTTAAAGTCCAGCTGAAATAAACAATGTGTCCCTTCATGCTGTAAAAAAAGACTTGTAGCTAAATGTATTAATAGCATTTGAAGGAAGAAGGATTTGTGAGTGATAAACAGCTGAAATTAACAGTGAGATCATTTCATTTCATTTAAATTGATTGGATGAGTCAGACTGGCATTTAAAAGTTCATTTTCGATCTCTAAAATGACCCCACTACCCAGTCGAGCAACAAAACATGCGATGTAGCGGTGCGCTGCTAGGCTAGGTAGCTAATTCAAACATCCGAGTCATACGGCTTCAACATAATGCACAGACTTTTGGCATGACATGATAAAGTAGCTATCATTTACTGTATGGGAACTACTTCACAGTTATTTTAATATCAAGGTGATTCAGAATGTTTAGGCCTAAGCGGCGGCCATATTGGTTGTTTACGAAAATGCTACAAGGCAGATTCGTCATGTTCCCAGGCTAGAGATCAGTAGTAAGTAAATCCACATGAATGATTCAAACAAAGTTTAACTTGTGGCACAAAATTGAGCTGTTGGCTTATAATAAATTGCAGCGCTCCCTTAACGAAGAGTCCAAGATGGAGGAGACTGTTATTAGCTCATTAGTTGTGTTAGCCACCATGCATGTTTTCTTTGACATCCTCTGTCTGCTTACACTCCTCATTAAAAACAAGTACATTCACGGTTTCTAGAGTTGGTGGTGAAAATAATTAGCATGAAGTGTATGTTGTCCCTTTAGCTAGCTCGGGCAGTTAGCGAGCTTGTTAGCTACTTACAGAGCTACTGTGACCATGATTGCATTTGAATAGCGCTAGCATGTTTACAGCTGGATCGCATGTTAGCAGTTGCGATCCAGCCTCAGGGTTGAATTTTGCTTTGTCACTTCCTGGGGCCGACAAATTCTTGAAAGGACCGAAATACTTGCTACCAGGACCTCAACTGCAAACAAGGTCATTACACCTGAGTTATGACTTCTTTAGTATAAGGCAGTTATCTTGGTAAAGGTTTTCTAGGCCTTTAAAATAATTCATGAGCATGCGAAGTGGGCCAATGACAAAGAAGCAAACCAAGGGGAACTTTTAGAGAGCAACTTTAACTTGTTAGCAGTTAAGAACTGCAGAATTTAGCATCTAACTGGACACTTGTTGACACTGGCAGGTCAGTCTTTAAGTAAGGGGAATATTTTGTCAACTACTGGGGAGCAATGAGTTGTTGTAAAGTCTATCTCCTGTAAGACTCACCCTCAGGTGTGGTTACTGATAATTAGTAAATGTTAGAAGGCTAATCCATAGAGTTAGATGTTGTACCTGCTGAACATTACCGTGCCTGCATGAAAGTATGCTGCCGTTAGCATACTCAAAGGATAGTTTCCCAGAGTTGCTAGCATGGTAGATTCTAAAGCTTTGTTCAGACCAGCCAATTTTCCCCTTGTGCTACCAACGCGGGTTTGATCACAGGTTCATACAACACAATCTGCACCCATATGTCTCCAACCAAACACCATTATCACTAGTTCATAACACCATCCAGAGGCTCGATGAGCTCGTTTGATTCCCCTCCTCCTCCTGAGCTGTGTCTGATGAACTCTCCTGCTGCTTCCAGCTCCTTGAGGCTGACCAGTGCCCAGTGTGATGAGCTGTAAGCTCGGATCAGTACCAGGATTTCTCTGATGGACACCAACTACAGGCGTTCTGTTTCAGCTGTGGAGCGCCTGTCCGTCTGTCTCCGCTGAGTGGCAGTTTCACTGTATCTAACAAGTCACATGTGGGCTGAGATCTGTCTTACTACAGCGCTATGAAGCCACAACAAACAGATGTTACTGAGATTTAATGACAATAACTGTGTCAGGAGCAACGACATCGTGTTTTTTACTAAGTTAAAATTAATCCTTTTCCTGTCTGCAAGATGAGACGTGCAACATTTATTTAAATGTTTTTATTTTGATTGGATCAACAATTTAAAATGCAATCTCAGGACGTCGTTCTCGGCACAGCATCCTGCGAATTTTTGCTCTTGTTTGCATCGATTTGCATCATTGCATGAACCAAGAAGGTAATTGCCCTTATGCATAAAGATCGCTTCGCTTTTTCTAAACACACTTTAGTCTTGATCACATTTGTTGCAGAAAAAAACTTTTATTTCAGCTGGACTTTAAAGCAATAAGCAACTACTCTTAATGTTTCAGCTATTACTGTACAAAAGCAGATTCCACCACCAGGGTTATCTTACATGTGTATACAGTACTGGATGCTTCAGTCAAGCAAAGTTCTATTGGCTTTCAAAAGATAAGAAGTGCATTTTTCAAAAACATGCCGCTGCAAACTCAGCCACACACACATACAGTATTCATACACCCACAGAACCAGATCAGTCCAGAGTGAGGAGGAGCGTCTTCATCAGGGATTCTGCTCATCGCCGGGGTCAGCGCAGAGTTCAGATACAGTCTGTATTGCTTCGGCAGCGAGCACACGGAAAAGGGCACGGAGCTCACTGTCCATCATGTTCATTAAATATTGCAAATAATCTCAATTAAAAAACACCTTGAATTGCAGAAGCTCACCTAAAACAAAAGCACTGACTCCCTGGGTCAGTTTTAGTTTAGAGGAGGAGAAAAAACAAACCTTAAAGCGGAGGAAAGATTAAAGGAAGAGGGGGAAGTGAACGTCTCACGCTGTGTTGCCTCCAAGTCGAGTTCCCAGCTTTCATGCAGCCTCAACGCTCCTGCTCTAGTTTTTTCACAGTTAAAGCCTCCTGGCTACAACCTTAATGAGAGATTCCCAGTGCGAGGTGTAACATCCAGCAGTTCACAGAGACTAGGGAATAAAAAAGCACTATCCATCATAATTTACACGTCCCAGGGTACAGCTTGAGATGAAGAAAGAAACAGAGACAGAAAAGAGAGAAGAGGCACAGAGGAGGATGCTCACATTATCCCTGATCTTGTGTTCCTTGAGTGCCCATTTTATCTCCAATAAAGGACACTTAGTGATATTTGTTCTCTTCCAGTTAGACCCTAAGGCAACCCTCCTCAACTCCCATGCATACACAGTCATACAAACACACTAAAACGCATACTCTATCATAGTCCTGTTTGTACTTAAATCACCGAACACAGACCCTGTAACACAGATCCTGACTTCCGTTTCAAAATATAATCATATCACTCTTCTTCAGAGTCATTGAACACAATTAGGCTGTATTCTTAAATAACATTAAAGAGAATTGATTGAGCCACTTGACCGGGGTTTTCTGAAATCTTCCTCTTTGTCAGAGCAGCTCTGACTCAGCCGACAGCGTTCAGACAAACACAAGGGGAAGAGAAAATGGATGCAATTTCCTCCTTAATGTACAAGTGTTAATGTCGCTGCTAAAGAAGGTCGATCCCGGTCGAATACATAAAGAAAGAAGTCAGTTTTATCGTCCCATAAACGGTCCGTCTGTCCTCTAGCAGTTTGAGTTATAATACTCCTTTCTAGAAGAACGTACCCTTCGTGTTCCGGCACAGTATCCTCTTGAAGGCCTTCCTGAAATCATTGTTGAAGACTGTATATATGACCGGGTTGAGGCAGGAATTGCAGTAGCCAATCCAAAAGAAGAATTTAAACAAGGGGTTTGGGATGCTGCAGGCATCCGGACACACCGCCTGAAGGGAGTAAGTGAAGAAGAAGGGGAACCAGCAGATCACAAACACTCCCATCACTACTGCCAAGACAAAGGTGAACTTCTTCTCCCGGTTCATCATGGCCTTGCGGCGGGATATTGGCGTGCCCTGTTTCGTAGGTGTTTCCTCTGGAACCAGTTTGGTGCCAGATGATGTGGCCATAGTGTTTTTGTATCTGTGGGCCAGGTTCAGCACCTGAACTCTGAACCCTTTTCTTTGGGAAGACTCTTTCTCGTCACTCTTGCTCTTGTCTTCTTTGCTGTCGTCTCGGAGAGCCCCTTCCTCACCCACGTCCATTTCGGTGTCAGACCCAGAGCTGGAGGCGTTGTCAGGAAGCGATTCCTCCCTTTTGTTGTAATGTGTTTGGGACCCTTTGCGAGGAACAGCGGAGACGATCTGGCTGTCATGTTGTGGTAATGAGGGAGAGGAGCTGGATTTTTGGACAAGAGTGGTGGTTGAATCAGGAGGGTAGTGCTGAGTGTCCTGGCTCAAGGTATTGTCAGGGGGTTTTTGAGGTGATGACGGGGTGGAATCAGAGCCAGGCATTTTGATCCGGACTTTCTCTTTTTGGCTGGCAGTCCTCCCTACTTGATTCCCGTTCTGTTGCGACTGCTCAGATAACTTTGCCGGTGTCTCATTGCTTGCGAGGCTGGCATTTCCTCCTGCTGTCGCTTTATTCTTATGTCCTGGCGGATGGCGTGTATGCTTTTTAGCGATCTGATAAATCCTTGCATACACCAGAATCATTATCACACATGGGGCGAAGAATGAACCAATGGTTGAGTAGAGAATATACCAGCGCTCGCTGTTTAGTTCACACACCCCGTCACCTCCTTTGCTCTTGTCCAGGGTGAGAAGAGGAGGGAAAGAGATGACCGCAGAGATCAGCCACACCACGACAATGGATGCCTTGATGCGCAGGGGAGTGCGTTTGGTGCCGTAGGACACAGGCCTGGAGATCGACAGGTAGCGGTCCAGCGCTATTGCGCACAGATGCACAATGGAGGAGGTGCAAAACAGGACATCCAGCGCCAGATAGATTTCACACCAGATGGAGCTAAACGCCCAGTAGCCCTGCAGCTCGTTAGCCAGCGAGAAGGGAATAATGAGTGTTGCCACTAAAATATCTGCTGCAGCCATCGACACCAGGAAAAGATTCTGAGCCCCCTTCAGGGACCGGGACGTCAGGACGGCGATGATGACCAGGATGTTCCCGACTATGGTCATGATCATCATGGAGGTGATGGCGATGGCGAAGGCTGCGGTGGCTTGCGGCGTGTAAGGCGGAGTCTTGGCGATGCTCTGGTTGCAGGTCGGGCTGACTGAGACGAGGCTGATGTTCCTGTTGGGGAGTCCGGCGAGTTCGGTCAGGCAGGGTGGTTCTGGAGCAGCTGTCATGTTGGCGACCAGGGGAAACTTTATGTAAGGTCTTTTACAAGGTGAGAGACGGCTGAAGGGTGGATCTGCGGTAAACCATCGAGACACAGGATGTCCCCAGTAAAAGGAGGAGGTTTCGGTCAAGGTGAAGCCATTGGCCCTCGTGAGGAGGATCTACGAGACAGAGAGAGCTTCATGGTCAGGATAAGTGTTGGATCCATGTTACTTTGCATGCATCGTTTATTATAATTCTTATTTTGATTAGATCATAAGATTCAGGAGAGACAGCACACGTGCACAGTTAGTAGGTTTTCAAAGTTACGGTAGAACTCCCAGTGTGTGGGAACGATTTCAGTGCTTGTACTTCAGTAGTAGTTATTCTACTTTAGGTTAAGGTTGAACAGAACCAAAGCAACTGTTTTGTTTTGTTAAGCGTAGAGTCACAGTTTAGGCACCAAAACGATGTGGTACAGGTCAGGAAAAGATCGTGGTTTTGGCTTAAGCAATAATATATAGGCCCACTACATTTATATAAGAACAAGGACACAGAAACTGAGCAGATTTTTGTTGTTGGACATAATTCAGTCCATCATAATATACATAAATATGTAAATGGGAATATTTTTTAGCACTATTGTCACATATAAATCTGCAGGAGGTCTAGTCATGGTTGCAGCAGTGCAACATAAAATGATCTCTGTGTGAAGTTAGCATCAGGCTGAGCTCTGCTGGAGCTTTAATCTGCAGGTTAACACAAACATGAGCTTCATAAACTACCTCTTATGCCACGCTACGTTACGCTTTTGCTAGCTTATCCAAAGTGTGAATGAGAACGTGCATCAGACACAAAACACTCTGACGCAGTACAGCAGGATGTTTTTAGGGAGTTCTTGTTAGACACACAGACAAACTTTGAGTCTGTGGAACGTTGTGATCTACTGCCAGCAACGTTAGCATTGTAGCTAACCATTTAGTGCAGCTAAGAGCCCTTTTTTTAGGCTGTAATATAAAAATCTTAAAGCTCCGCTGGTTAAGATCAGGATAAGTTTATTTTCATTTGTATAAAATCACCTGAAAAAAGGAATTGTTTTGTTTTTGTTACATAAGAATGAGCCCGGAGTCGGCCATGTTGCACGCCATGTTTCTACAGCAGTTTGTTCCCTTAGTCGTTTTTGTTTGTTTTTGTTTTTCGCTTGGAAGTGAAGGCTAAAGGGGAGCAGTTATCTGAGGATTGCAGTCTCTTGCAGTCATCCTACACACTGCTCCTGTGAGGACAGAGGGTGTAGTCTGCGTTACAGCTGCTGATTTGAGATGTACAGTAAATAAACTTCTGTTTGGATGTTATATTCTGCAGAGTCAGACCAGTGACTGTGAGGCAGGGACAGGAGGACGTACAGACGGATGAACAGATCTTTGATTTTTCTTCAAATTAAAAACTTTCACTAAAGAGAAATGTTTGTTTTTACAAATTGTTCAGTTGATTTTCATGTTTTTTATGAATAACATGTCATATATTTTGTTGGTTATAAAAGTCTTTTTATCATTTGACTCTTTCTTTTGGACAGTAGGAGGTTTTGACTGCATAGCCTACTTCCTCGATTGCTGATTATTAGTCGATATATTCTTTAAATCAGTTTCCCAAACTGTAACAGACAATGTTCAGTTTGTATATCTGTTTATTTTAAAGAAAATAATAATAATGCATACATTTAATTTCGTCCAATGGTCTGATAGAAATATAAAAAAAAGAATTATCTCATGATGAAATCTTAAGATCACCTCAAACACAGACTTACTGGAAGATGCAGCTCTTCTCTCAGGTGCGTCAGTGTGTCATTCCGTGCCGACAACTTTAAAACTTTAATTTCTTCTTTCTGTCTTCTCAGAAATCTGCAGAATAAAGATGAAACTCTCCGGTGATGCAGCAACGACACGAGGCAGTGAGTCCACTCTGGATGCTTTGATCTCCCCTTAATGTTGGGTTAAAAAAAGCGAAGGTCAGGAATGAAGGAAACTGTTGAAAAAATAGATCCAGATTCGATCTGTGAAGATTAATAAAAAGATCGAGACCAAAGTTTTCTTTAAAAGTAGATCCCAATGAGTAAAAGCAGATAAATCCGCGTGTAGGGCTCCTCTTCACGTCCCGGTTTGATGCTCTCAGTCCGGACGCTGGAGACAGATCTGCGCACTGAGGGAGACGTGGAGGAACTGATGCGGATGTTACCGGATAAACGAGGACGCGCTTTTTACGCACAGCTTCTCCAAACGGAGACACTGAACGGTCCTCACCACGACGCTGCGCCTCATGATGTGGGAATCAGGTCAAAGGTGAAACACGCGTCTGTCAGTACATTTACTCACGTACTTTATAAATGTGATGCATTTCATTTCCATGCCACTTTCTGATTCTGCTCTCACATCGTGTAACTGACGCTTTAGTTACTCTATCAATTAAAAAAGATAGGAAGAGTTTATAGAATATGAGATTTGCTATAATTTAATAAGCAATTATTTTTATAACTGTTGAAGTCTTTATTTAAAAACGTGTCATGCTTCCAGCCCGTCAGGTGTGAAGGTTTGATCCTTTTCCTTTAATGATTTGAGTGTACAAAACAAGCCTCGTCAAGGTGTCACTAATGCTAACTGGAATATTACAACATTTGTTGTACTGTTAAAGCTTTATTGATTCTATTTACATACTTTTACTTGTAACAGAGTATTTTCAGGTTTCAGTACTTTGACTTCAGAAGCCTAAATGATCTGAATACTTCCTCAGCTCCTGTCAGGACTGTTCAGGACCTCCACCGTGACATAATGGATCACATAGACATTAAGGTTGTCGCAGAAATAAAGGATTTGTCTCTACAAGATGTTTCACCAAGTAGCATCAAAATCTAATTTAAAATATTCAAATAAAGGCAGCTGTTAGGATCTTTATTTTGTGATGCTGTGGACAAAGTGTGAGAGGGAATCCTTAAAAGTCTGTCTGTATCTAAAGTTGATCCAATCCAGTGTTACTTTGAAAAACCTGGACATCAGGTGATCTTGGACAGAACGTTGTTATCCAGATTAAACCTTCTGAACGACCGGGCCCAGAGCATCGACGTCTTCGCCTCTAAAGAGTCACAAACTAGTTTAACACCGAGTCCAGAGCGACGTCCACACAGCTCACAGATACCTACAGGACTGTCTGCTTGTAGAAACACTTCTTGTGTTGTAATGAATATTTAATCTAATGTAAATGTATTCACACCAGGAGCTTCTCTGTGGGTGGAAACACGCAGGAGAAACAAGATTGATGTTGTATTCAGTTTCTCTGCTTGTGTCTGCCCGTTAACATCACATTTACAATATAGAAGGAAAAGCACGAATGTTCCTGCTCCTACACGTATTCAAAGATCAGATATCTTCAATAAGCTTCATTTAGTTGTTTTCCTTTCAGATGTTCTCATCAACATGCTGATTGTGTAAATCCTCACGCTCTGTTCTTTCAGCCACAAACGTTCGTCTTTGATTCAGTCACAGAAATCAGATGTTTATTCAACATTTGTGACGTTAAAGTTCTCAAACTGTCTCCCAGCAGAGTTTTACACAGACGTCACTTTTATTATGTTTTAATCACTTTCATTAATAAACAGGTTCCACTGATGAACCTGACGTAGGCTTCATTACCGGGTTAAAGGTCAAGTTAAATGAGGAGTCGCTGCAGTGACACACAGTGACATTTGACTCTGTTGGTTCAAACAATTAAAGGGAAACTTTGTTGAGTAACAAACTCATCAGTTTAATGTTGGGACAAACAGACTCCACAGTGACTCCACGAACTCACCCTGACAGCTTCATAGTGTGAACACAGTGACTCACTGAGCTTTATGCAAAGCAGACACAAGTTATGCTCAATGTTTTTTACCCACAATGCACCAAGGAAATAGAGGACCTGCTCAGGTGAGAAACATTACAATGCATGAAAAAGTATGAAAAGTTAAAAGCAGCTTAGCTTCTCTGTTTCTGAAGCTCACTGGTGGAGAGAGTTTGATGTCGCTCTTTAAAGGATGTCTGACGTATTACATCACTTCCTGTTGATGTCACAGTTTTGTACACACAATATTAGAACAATTAGTGAGTAGAAGCAGATTCTCTACGTAAATACTATAATAGCACACAGGGAAAATACAATTAGGTAAATGATGATCAGAAGGTTGTTATGCACAAAGTGTTTGAAACGTGACTCAAATTTAGAACGAGACGATGAGACGAGGATTTATAAACTTTAATGTTTTGTTTTTACAGTAACCAGACTTTTATAGATTAAATATAAAACGAGTTATGATCATGTGACGTTCGGTGCTGCTGCGTCGTTATCTACAGAGAATAACCGGAAATGACTCGTTATCACAGGAAAACGGAGTGAAGTAAATGTATGGATGCATGTCCTCTTAGGGCTTCCGTAATATTCCACCTGTGTTTGCTCTCAACACTTTCAGAACTACATGTGAAATATATTCAGAAATAGAAAAACCACTTTTCCCTTTACAGGTTGTATTCGACTCAGCAGCTGCAGGTAGAAACGCTCGTTTCCACTGTCCTCAGGTGACTTCTTGTTCTGGTGCAACTAGTCACTTTTCTAAAAATTGCACACAAGTTAAATTGTGTCCCAGAACGAAGCTTTAATGAACGTTTCAGGACGCTGCTGCCTTGTATCATCACCTGATGACTAAATATTTACCTGCTGCTCCGTTTGTCAGTCAGGAAAATGATTCTGACATTTACTCTGACATGTGGCAGCAGACAGACGACAAACAGACAATCAGAGGAGAGACGGAGGGAGCGGTCGAACATATCGACACAATGAGGACAAAACCTGCAGAGTGCTGCTTATCTACACTGTACATCACTGTAAATATCACTTATATTATCATTTAAATAAATGCAACAATTAATGCTTTCATAGATGACTAAATTAAAGACAAATGTATCAACAGGATAAGGCTTGAAGCTGAGAATACTGCCTGATAGAAAACAAATCAATAAAGACAATCAGTCACATACATTTCTGTGTATGTATATATATTCTGTTTTTATTAATAAATACTTCAGTCTCAGTTTAAGCGTCTCTGCTGGTGATGTTGCTCCCTCCACTGGCAGCAGGTTGCTGCTGCAGTGTGGCTGCTGCAGCGGTGGTTGTAGTCGTGTGGTCTTCCTGTTTTTTGGCAGAATCTCTGATCCTGCTCCTGTACACATGCGAGTCCTCCTCTTTCTCTACGCCTCCGGTCTCCTTCTCCACCTCCTGTTTTGTGATGTCTGGTGGAGAGATGAGAGATAAGACGGGAGAGTTTAACAGAATTGTAAACTTTTTAAAGCTAGTGTGTACCGACGAGGGCAATCCCACTGAAACAAGCCGAGCAGTTTCCAGTAGAAACAAACGATGCCCCTGCAGGCCTGAAGCACCTCTGTTGTGTTGACTGGATTTACAGCGTTTTTCTTTTGCACGTTTTCTGGGTTTGTGTGTTTCTGACTTTGCTGCATGTTTTTTTTTCCTCCTCAGTAGAAGTGAGCAGAGTTTCCTCACCACAGCCGTAGAGGTGTCGGACTCTCTCGATGTCTCTCTCGGTCAGTTTGACTCTCTGTCCCATACCCTTCACATCACCGTTTGGTACGATGGTGGGCAGCCCGTTCACCGAGAAGAACCCACTGAGAGGAAGAACAACAGTCGGTGAACAGGAAAGAGATATGATTAACTTTATTTGACTCTTTACCTGCCGTAGTGCATGATGGAAGTGATGTCATAGGGGACACTGAAGGTTTCGCCTTTTCGCTTTTTAAAGTTTCTCTCCATCCCTGAAACACATCTGTTAGTTTGTTGTCACATTGATCTGAGCTGAACTTAAATCTCACTGTAACACCTGGATATAAAGAATATTTCATATTTAATATTTAAATCAGATCAGAGACCTTAAACACCTTGAGATGATGTAAACACATGAGCACAGACACACTACCTGACATGATGTTATGAGGAAGAACTGTGATGAACTGTTCCCGGTCCGTCCTCGTGTGTTCATGGTGGAAGCCCAGAGCATGAAGGAGCTCATGGACTATGTTACCCACAATGCACGGCGGCCCGATAAACACAGGCTGCTCTCCACCAATGAAGCCCACATACGACGCACAGCTAGAATACAGATACAAAATGTTTTAATGTCACCTTAACTCTTTTTTGACACCAGAAACAGCCATTACATTGTTCTCTTCAAAGCCACCAAACTCCATTGACAAAAACATCAATTTTACCTCCCACACACTCGCATTGCTGGTCTTGATCAGTTGTGATTTTCCTGTTTAGTGTTACACAGATATTTTGTTGGCTCTAAACCAGCCATTTAAAAACAAAGAAGTCACACAATAACACAAATAAACTTAAACCGTGGCACCAGCAACTCCAGTATTCTGTGAGCTTAAATCGCTGTTTTTATCAATGGAGTCTGGTGTGTTTGCAGAGAGCGATGTAACGTCTGTTTGTGGTTAAAACAATCATCTTCCTCTGTAACAAAAAGGTCTATCTCTGTAGGGATCCTTTCTGTCATGTTGTCACACACTTAGAATAACAACCTGAGCCTGTCAGTGGAAACAACAAGACGACCTTTGACCCATCAAGGATTATGTTGCAGCCATTACAGCCTGTTTCACTGCTACAGGATGAACACATCTACTGGAGTGAATAAAATAGGCCAAAATATGTTAAAGTAGGGCCCTGGTTTGTCATTGATGGTTAAAATGCTCCCTCACCCTTTGCTCTTTGTGAACAGCAGGTAGTTTGTCTCAGAGGTTCTCTTGTGGAACGACACACAGGTGTGGTCAGAAAGCATCGCCATCGCAGACAGGATGTCGTCTCTCCGGCTGGCTGGAAACAAACAGTCAAATTAAGATTCCAGTAAGTAAAGACACATACCTGTGAAATGGTGTCATTGATGTGAAATATTTACCTACCTATCTCTGGGCCGATGACGTACGGTATGTCATGTGTGGGCCACACACTCTCCACAGCGTTCCTGTCACTCTGGAGGGTCAAATAATACACAAGGGTGTCAGTTCAAAAGAAATGTCCACTGGGCTTCTGGGTTCTCAGTAACTATGCTGAGAACTGTGCAGGTTTGTTTAAGTCATTGCTCATTGTGTAATCCAACTGGTTAGTCAGTTTGATTTGTACAGCAGTTAATACATTAAGATTAGCTGGATTTACTCACTGACAACACCATGTCGCCCTCTGACAGAGCGTAGTCTCTGATCATCAGCTCTGTCAACAAAAAGTGATGAAAGATTATAAAACATTTACCCGTTGTTCAAGCTTTGTTCCCACCTGCAAATGTAATGCATGAAAGTATAAAATCCATGTTTGCGGGCTAAAATGACGTCACCATCTAAAGTCTCAGGGTTGGAATCCATATAATGTAACGCTCTGCTGAACCAGTCTTCCTGGAGATCTGTAAAAACACATCTTAACTTTAAAGAAACACATAAATCTAAATGAACATCAACATATCCTTCAGTCCAGACTTAAATCCGACTGAGCTGTACCTTTTTTAACTTCCCCTATCGGACCGCAGTCGCCTGAAACACAATAAAAGAGTTACATTAAATGTTTGCTTTCCCAGAGAGTGAAATGACAGTGTTGCATGCTGATTTCTCACCATTTTTAGTGTATTCAACAAACAGCAGTGCAGTGAGGAGCAGATGCAGCATGATCTCAGAGGTCAGCACAGACACACTAATGCTTGTTGTGTTAAGTAAAATCAGCTGTGAGCTGCTGCGGCCTCATTTATTCCTGAAGCTCAGAGGAGGACATGTTTACTGCATGTCAGAGGGAAATATACACTCCGATTTAACTCCAATATTTACATTTCACAGCTGTACTTACTTTGTAGATTCCCCAATTTTTAAAAAGTAAAATATGATGCTTTGATTTGATCACAAAATCAGGATTAATTTGTTAGTATTTATTTTATTCAACCTGTTGGTGCACACCGCGAAGCACCAGGTGGCAGTAAAGCGCCAGCAATGCCAACAATGATTAAGGCAGTAGAAGAAGAAGTATTACTTCCGGCAAAATATATACACATGGGCTGAAAACTTCTCAGGGTAATGCTGTTTATACATATATTAACATTTTAACGCTGTATGTTCTGAAGTAAAAGTTTAATTTTAATCGCAAACTATGTTCTGGTGTTGTGTTATCTCACTATCGGACTTGTTTCCATGAAAAACGAAGCTAACGTTGTTGCTTTTAGCTAGCTGCTACCTGACGTGCTAACAGACTTTTCATTAGAATAACGTCAACAAAGTTATTTCTATTTTATTTTCACTATAATTCATTTAAATGATATTTTAATAGCACTTCGATTAAGCAATCACAGACAGTTTAGTAATGTTTGACTCTTTTCGCTGTATTTAGTATCAACCGTTTGTTTTTCTTTTAGTTAGCTTCGAAGTAGCTTCCTGTTAAAGGTGGTAAAATTATATATAATTAAATTATTAAATTATAATTATATCGTATATTTTAACAGCTGCTGCTGCTCATACAGTTTATGAGAACAAGATGAAATAATGTTAGTGTGAGCTAGTTTTGAGTAGCCACACATCACTGTCATGGCAAGTTTTCATCTTCGGAAGAAGCTCTTTTAAGAGATGTACACTGGAGAATAAAATGCAGCTGAAGCTTTTATTTTGGTAAGCAAGCATTGCTGCCTGATTTAAATGGTGCTAAGGAGGTCACTGTGCTTGGTGACAAATAATGAAGAGCTGCGACTATTAGTAGGTTAGTTTAAAACTAGTATTTTATTTGCATATGTTTTTTTTTCTCATTTATGGCAGCAAAATGAATAAATGTGGGTTGTGGACAAACAAAGACATTTAAAGTTGCCGTGTTGCCGCTTTGGGAAACACTGATTTACATTTTTCGCTATTGTTTAAAAGTTAATTTCACCAAATACCTATAAATATTGATGGTTAAATAGATGATGAAAATAATTGTTATTTGTAGGGTTAAAATGATCATAACTATCCCAAAACAGTTTAATGAAAATTAGCCCAATCTGGAACCTACTGTGCTGTTGTCAGAGCTGTCACATCACTAACCCTTTCCTCATTGTGTGTTAAGTCTAAGTTTGGTTCTAGCTTACATTAGCTTTACCTTAAAAACACCTTTTTGTTTCTTCAGTTTCAGAGAGTTCAGTGCCATCATGACGAGGTGGGCACGAGCAAATAATGTACATAAACACAAGCCAGCAGAGGCCACTCCATGGAATCGACTAAAAGCAGGAGGAGGGGGTAGAGGAGGAGGAGGAGGAGGAGGAGGAGGAGGAAGGGGTCCACCAGGCAGATGGGGTGGACCTGCAGGTTTTAACCAAGGACCTCAGAGGGACCACCTGAGAGGGACTCAGCCCGGCGGATCAGGAGTGAAAAAACCCAACCGTAAGAAGAAGGACTATGACAACGAGGATGTGAATGGCTTCATGGAGTATCTCCAGCAGAGCGGACGGCCGCTGCCAAGAGGAGGGAAAGGAGGCAGGGAGGAGGAGAGGGAGATCAGGGAGGAGGTGGAGACCGCTCTTAAAAAAGACAGAAGAAGAGAGGACAGAAGGATAAAGAGGCAGAAAGACAAGAAGAGCAACATGGTGAGAGATTTCAAACCAGCCTGATATCCTCTCTGATCTCCTGTCTTTCCTCTAATTCCTCTCCTTTTGTCCTTCTCTCCTTGTTTCCTTCCCTCCCCTAGCTGTGTTTTAACTGCAGGAAGCCCGGCCATGGTCTGGCCGACTGTCCAGAGGCCGACAGAGACGAGGAGATGGGCCGAGGAATCTGCTACCGCTGCGGCTCCACCGAACACGAGATCCAGAAATGTAGAGCCAAAGTGGACCCGGCTCTGGGTGAGGACGACACACAGCTGATCTCATAAATAGACACATTTATTGCTGCTTTATTAATGCTTAAGTCTCCTCTGTTTCAGGTGATTACCCGTATGCTAAGTGCTTCATCTGTGGTCAGACGGGACACCTGTCCAAGGCCTGCCCAGATAATCCCAAAGGACTCTACGCACAAGGTACAAACTCCAACATTCACCACATGTTATTATAATAATTAATGTAACACCAGTTTGAATGATGGTTTTCTGTCTGTCTGCAGGAGGCTGCTGTCGTGTTTGTGGTTCAGTGGAACATTTTCAGAAGGACTGTCCGGAGCATCAGGCAGCAAGTGAGTCTGTCTCTCTTTTATTGTGAAGGGGCTCCATCCTGCCTAACAAAGGTTACAGGATCTGTTCACACCACAGAGTTCTTCTGGAACGACTTATTATCTTCCTGATTTATTAGTATGCCACATTATTTTTCTGTCCATAAAATACTTAAAAAGGAAAACCCGCCTCTTGTCTCGGGTTGTAGGTTTCCAGGTTGTGTTGACAGACGGGTTACAATTGGGTGTAGATTTTGCTTGATAGACGATCTGGCACTGGACAGGACTGATGGATGTATGTAAAGCTTGGGGCCAGGAGGAACAGTGACACTTTAGGGTGCTGGGAGATGACCTTCAAATACATGAGAAACCTGGGAAAAGAGGAGTGTCTGCAGGCGTTAGGGATGTGAATAGTTCTTCCTCTTATGTTAGTATGTAAAGCTTTCAGGCCACCATTGAAAGCCTCCTGAGCTACTGCTGCACAGTGTGCTTTAACAACTGCACAACAGAGGACAGCGGGTGGTGAAGGGGGAAGAGCGGGTGATTGGGACCACACTACCACCCCTCAGTGACACATGCACTGGTCGGCTTCGTAGGAAAGCCAGCTGTATCACAAAAGACCCCACCCACCCTGGACACTGCCTGTCCCCCCCCCGTCCCCCGGAATAAGATACTGGACAATCAAAACAAACATTCAGAAAGAGCTTCTTCACAGGTGGTAACATGTATCTTTACTTTCTCTCCTTCCAGCTAACTCGGTGACCGTCGCCTGGTTGTCCAACAACATGAGTGCAGACTACGAGGAAGTCCACGTTCCGGTGAAGAAAGCCAAACCCAAACAGACTAAAGTGGTGACGTTCTGATCTGAAGAGTTCTGCTGATTCATCCACAGATCAAACACGTTTCTCTGGACTCTAATGAACAGACTCATTAACATTCACGTGCAGTGTTTCTTTGTGTATATTTGATAAGGAGCCTTTAAATAAAGAGTTGCTTCTGTACATTTAAAGCCCGATTGTTGTTCTGTTGCTGGAACTAAACTTTTGACTACAGATTTGTTGTTCTCTGGCAGAAACACATCGTTTCCTTTGAAACCAACAAACTCGTCTCCGTTTCCCCTCCAAAGACTTTTTTTTCCAGAGCTTTAAAACTTTCGCTCAGACTCTTTTACAGATTAGCAGTTATTGAGGAAAACTGTTGGTGAAGTTGGTAAATGGCCCTCGAGTTGACTGAGAGATGCATCTTATTCATTCTCAACTCGGTTCATCCTCTGCGCCAACTCTCTGTTTTGCAGCTGTTTTAGAGCTTTACGTCATACTATGATCATCTGCAACGGGAATTTATAAGACACTGTTGAGTTGCATTATGGGACATGTAGTGTTTAGTGTTTGTGTAGTTTGAGTCAGGATATTTTAGCTTCTGCTGCTTCAATTTAAACCATAAAGATCTGAAAGACTGAATCAGAACCTTTGAACTGTTGAAGCTGAACCTTTAAGTTTGATCGTTTTTATTATGTTGAAACAGACTTTAACTCTCACAATGTGTCATTCAGTTTTTTCTGTCTGTCTTACAGAAAGCACTGAGCGTTGCCTTGTGGTTGAAAGATGGTGCTTTGACTTCCCTTGCCTTTATTGCAGCTGTAGAGTGCAGACTCAGCCACTCGGAGGCAGCACTGTCTCACTGAGTCTCTGTTGCAGGGTGTCATGCTGCTGCTCAGTTCCTGATGTGGGCAGAGTTGAGTACATCCTGGTGACACATGCATTAAAGAATAGGTAAAATAAGAAGTGCAGGTCCTGCCTTAAATATACCAACTATCATAACGGTTAAATGTGCAGGATCTAGCAATGTGTCTCAGCTGCAGCAGCAGAAGAAACTGATGTGATGGTGACTCTATAATTGGCGGTGACAGAATCCTTGGTGCAGAAAGAAGCAAAGACAAATAAACCTGTTAGTTTTTTATTTCACATTTAATATCCCTTGTTTTGACTTGTTCTTGCAGCCTGTTACTCCTCATGCTCTGCACAGGTTCTCTTCTGTGCCCTTTTACAGATCACTTCTCTGTATTTCCTCGAAAACTGTACATGTGTTGTTCTTGTTCTTCTGTTGTGTTTCACATGAACACCCGCTCACAGCGCGAACAGAAAACACATTTCTCACTTTAAAGGACGTTTAAGATAAACTTCTCTTTCATGGACGTTGGAGAATAATGTGAGAACAAAGTGCGTCTGTTCATGATTGTAACTGCAGGAGGAGAGCGGAGCCTGATGTGACCGATCAATACGTTTGTCAGCACCCCGACCTCATTAAAAGAATCCCCCCTTAAACAGAATGCGTCAGCAGCTACAGAGGAGCTAACACACTGCAGACGCACAGAGCAGGGACGCCTTTCAGCTTCTTTCAATGGAGAAGGAGCTTTTTGTTTTCCACGATACAGAGCAGCGATCCTCGTGTGTGTGTGTGTGTGTGTGTGTACACCCCCAGAGAGTGTTTAAAAGGGTCTTACATCACTGATGATGCAAAAGGTTTCTGGGAACTCCACAGCAGACAGAAGTGGTCCCTCAAAACACAACAAAACACTTTAACTGTCAAACTCATCAGACCTGGAGTAACGATTTCCAGATTACAATTTAGCCTGTTTAAAGGTATGTTAAGTAGGATTGTCCTAGAAAAATCATATATAATATATATTATATATGTATATATATATATTATATAAATAATAAATATATATTTAGAAATACAATATAATATAAATCATCACTTATGTATGTGTTGTACATGTACATGTGTGTTGGTGTGTGTGCAGACCCTTCCCTCTGCATCTATTCTGTTGTTTTGCTTTGCACAGGACGTTTTCAGGAGGGGCGCTGTCGTGGTTCCCTGAGCCAATCACAGCGTACAGGTGAGTGTGGTCCAAATTAGCAACTGGGCCTCATTAAGACCGGCGAACATGGAGAAAGAGCTTCTTTCTGTTGGACAGGTAGGTGCCTCAAACCAGGTACAAGCTAACTAGCGGTTAGCATGCTAGTGCAACGGTAACCGTTATGCTGTCAGTGTTAACTCGACGGGGTGGGCGTGTTCTCACACGAGAGAGTGAGAGTGAGCTTCTGGTGATGAAGAGCCCAGGAGGAGGAGGGGCCCAGTTTGAATGAGTTGTTGACAATATGCAAAGAAAAATCCTACATAGAAGGACAGTTATGATCTGTAATAAAGCAGCAATATTAAGTCAATTTTATCTTCATAGTACTGTAACAAAAATCAGAAATTTGCCTTAATGTGAACATCACAGGACACGGTCTGTCTGTCCTTCCTTCGAGCCTCATTCAGATATAGAAAAACAGCCCCCCCAAAAAATACACCAAACTTCATTCACAAAAACTGTAATTTAGATAACACAGGCTAAAGGAGTCGTTTGTCCACCTCTGCCCCGATCATTTTGTGTTATTGTGTGTTACTTAAATATTCTGTTGAATCTTAACTAAAAATTTAAAACACCAAAGTCACACAATAACAAAAAATATTTTCGGCTGGCGGCAGCGATAGAAGAGCAACTCTCTTGTTCTGAGAGTGAAAATTCCTGTTTTTGTCAATGGAGTCTGGTGTGTTTCAAAAAAGCGATTTAACGGCTGTTTTCTTGGTTCAGAAATAGTTTTTTTACAGAACAAGAATCTCTGTAGGGATCTAAACCTGATCAGTAAAATCACTCCCAGAGGGAAAGATTCATACACTTATTTTATGTTGGCTTTGTCGTATTATTTTGCTGCAGACCAGTTCTGTCATTTAACTTTAAGTAAGAATTTGAGGCACTTGTACTTTATGTGACTATTATGTGAGTTAAGTTTTGATTGGTCTACCACATGCGTCATACTTCATATCTTCGACTCTGTTTGTTCACCAGTAGCTCACATGCAGTAGATTTGTTTCCCTGTAGAGACCCCCTGTTTGGGTAAAAGTGAAGTATAAAGTAAATAAAATGTGGGGGACCCCTCCTGGAGGTCACCCTCAGAGGACCCCCTGCGTCTGGTTTCCACAGAGCCTGACGCGTTCTCATGGAGGCAGAGAGAAGTGTGCACGCTGCCAGCTCACTGAGGCTGATTACACAATTTACCCCGAAAGTTTTCATCCATGGGGGAGGGAGGGCTGTGTGTGTGTGTGTGTGTGTGTGTGTGTGTGTGTGTGTGTGCGCGCCTCATAACAAAGACACAGAGGGCTCATTCACTGATGTGTCCTGGATCTAATTTAGGAGGCTGAGCGGGCTCTTTCCTCAGACTATTGTCTTTCTGTCTTTAGATTGCAACATCCAGATTTTATCCTGATATACCCTCTGAGTATGTTGCATGTTATTCCACTGTGATAAGTATTTATTTGGATTTCTGGCTCAAGGACTCCCTCAGTTATAGCTGATATACTCGATTGGCAGCCGTAATGCTTTGCCAGCTAATGAGAGACATGCCGAGTGTGCTGCGTGAGCTGCCAGTAATGAGCAAACTGTAGCTGGTTTCCAATTCAGGGGCTGCAGCCTTCAAAGGACGTACTTGAAGACTGATTGCGTCACAGCAGCGCGTTGAAGGCTGCCACATTTCGAAGGCTCCTTGAGATGCGTCGTCCTTTCCCCGGGGCCAGACGTATCCCCTGTTTCGTTGCACGCCAATTCAAACGAGATGGCGGACTCTCAAGCGGCCGAGGAATACACTTTAAATGTAAAAGTTGTCGTTTTCAACTAATTCGATGCAAATGTAAAAAAAAAAAACGAAAAGAGCCCTGAAACTTAAAATCATCTTTAAAATAAGAGGTTTAGTTACACAACGTTAGTTATGTATGCTAGTTAGCCAGCTACCTACCTGTTGCTAGGCGACAGGAGCGGTGTTAATCCTCTGTAGACCGTCTCGTTTCAGTTCAGCATTATGCTGCGTTCAGATGGTTTCAGGCAGACGGACAACACCACGGCACGGGGAAAGTAAACAAACACTCCGACGAAAAGGCAGGATGGCATAACGAAACACGCGTGACGAGATGTTGCTATGGTGATGTTAAATAAACTATAATCGATATACATTTATTCCGTGTCGTGTTTTCTTGTTGTGATAGGGAGGTACGTCACATCCGGTTTTAAATTCCGTTGCGGGGGACGGCAGAAAGTTAAAACAGTTTTAACATTGCACGGCAATGCAGCCTGCCGTTACCGTTGCCAGCAATCTCTGCTGGCCTCACATTTTACCGTCCTGCTCTCCTCCACTAAATTAGACGTCTATCGTCTGCCTGAATCCATTTGAATGCAGCATTAGCGTCTACACTAGGGGTGGGACAAAATATCGATATCACAATATATCGTCGCCCCGACTGGAACGATACAATTATCATATCGCTGGCACCAAATATTGATATTTTAATTCTTTAAAGATTCACTGCTCTAAACAGATCTCCCCGTCAGTTTGAGTCAGCGCATCATAGTTTATCTCAATTTGAGTTCAAATCTGTGAAACTGACACCAAATGCAGTGAATAATACATTAATTATTTTTAGGGGCATTTTTGTATTCTTCAGTTAATCAGACATCGTGATGTATCATTTTATGATTGTCTTGCAATATATCAATTATCGCTGAATCGCTGTATCGTGATATCATCGTTATCGTGGGCCAGGTATCGCATATCGTATCGTGAGTCACCCTGCGATTCCCACCTCTCGTCTACACGGGCTACTAATGACTCATGCTTCATATAAAAACATTTATCCACCTTTTTCATAGCAGCTGAAATCCTCAGATCGATCTTAGAAAGCAAGTGGAAAGGGACTGATATTCATTTGCAAAATACATCTGAGAACATCGATGTTACCGCAGAAAAAACCACCTAGCTGGCCTCGGCTTACACGTGTCCACCTGCTGTAGTTTTACAAATCCACTCGACGTCCGTTGTAGAGTTTAATAAACACAAACAACTTTATTCCACAGCCGTCACAAGTCGGTTAATCCACTGAATTTTCTTTGCTGGATAACATAAAACTTACGAACTATAAACCGAGCCTAGCCTCCACTCGATGCCACAGCTCAACAGCTTCACACAAGTACGTGCTCCAGGGTGCGCTCTCTTAAAGCGACAGTACGTTTTTATCAAAAATGCATGAAATAGGCTATTCTACACCTAAACATGAAATATTACATTTAGAGTCGAGTATAATAAAAACATACTAATTCATTATATGTTCAAAAATTCAAACTTTATATAAATGTACACATTTTAGAAACAGGATATAAGAACACTGTGAGAAAAATTCACAATATAATCCGAGCCTCCTACAATCGATTTCAATTCTCAGACTTGTTGGAAAGCACTGATTTCTCCTCTGACTCATTTGACGTATTTGTGTTGATGCTTCTCGTATCACAGAGATGCTGGCTGGCCTGGAACCAGATTCATCCCACGCTAAGCTCTCTGATACTCGAGTTTCTGGGCTCACTGAGGTCCATTTATCATAAATATGTTTTATCCCTGCTGAGACCCTGTAGACCCCGGGCTGGCCCCTCTTTGGTGCCTCTAACTTCAGAACTGGGCCTGTCCTAATGACCCTCCCTGCAGACGTTTATGGACTGTTTTAAACTGAGGAAGAGTAACCGAGGGGGAGTTTCTGCTTTTTTGCTAATGTCACAAAACTTCACAGAAACATCACAGGTTAATTATCTTGACCTCAACGCCCCGATGTAAACCTACAGCATGGCAGCGTAATGGAAACCTCATTGGTCTATGACTGAATAAAAAGACACTGAAATCCACGTATGTACTTTCAGTATCCGGGGTTTTTCTGATTTTTACTGGTGCTAAACATTCTGTCAAGTTCAGTGTCAGCTTGTTTTATTTATTTTATAGTGCTTTTGTTAATTTGCATGTGTTTAAACGTGCATAGAAGTAAATCCGCTGATCTTTTGATTCCACCCAAATGCATTTATTTAGGTTTTTTGCAATGTTTCATGCTAGTTTGAACAAACCTACCAATCAAAACAGCGACAGACCACCAACTCCCAGAGGTAAAATGACCCTTTTTGTCAGTAGAGTCCGGTGGCACCAAAGGGTTCAGGTTTAAGAACACCATTAACACCATTTTCAGCTGGAAACCTTGTGTCTGTGTCTGATAACATGATGTGTTGATATTATCAGTTGTTCTAAGGGACCTGCGTGTGACTCAGACAGACTGAGCTGCAGTAAGTTGGTCATTATTTGTCCTCGGGCGGACACAAGCAGCAGGAAGTGCTTGTTACCTGCAGACTGAGCTGGAAGTCATTACTGCAGGATCTGCCCTAAAGTGCCTGACTCATGTACACATACGAGCACATGTGTGTGCTGCAGGCTACGAGGAGCAGGCCATGCTAAAGACGGGCGGAAGGAAGGATCCCTGAGAGGAACAGAGGAGGAGATGAAAGTGAGGAGCTGCAGTTAATGACAGAGGAGAGCACATCAGAAACTGTGAGGAGTCTATTGGAGCTAATAAGGCTGAGCTGTCTGTCGGGCCCTCTGGAGACGCCAGGAGCCTCCGGGAACATGTTTCTGTTTATCTAAAGGCTCCCTGAAAGTACTAAAGGATTTAGCCGGGTCCACTAGAGTCACTTTCTCATCATGCAGGACCAAAATACATCTTTTTCATAACAATTAATTTGGCTTATTCCATCGGATAACAGGAAGAAGAAGCCTCCCTCAGACTGCAGAGAGAACATTTAAAACACTGTGAACAGAAGGAATCATATGCAACCTAATCACTCGATCAATCAATCATTTTGATATGTGCTCCTAAATCTGATGCAGGTCTGATTGTCTGCCATGCAGCCTCAACCATCATATCGGAATTAATGCGACCACACGCTGCCTCTTCTTCTCATCCTTCACCTTCTCCTTTTTCTCCTTCTTGTCTTTCTTCTCCCTCTCCTTCTCCTTGTCTTTCTTCTTCTTCAGCTGTGAGAATAAGGTCTGAATTCTGTGGTGCTGACTCTGTTTATGGTCTGAAACGATTAGGAGCCGGTTAGCCAACATGCTAACATCCCAACGGAGAGCAGAGTTTTAATTTCAACCACAGAAACAGCTGAAAAGAAACTCTTTAAATCTTGAGTAACAGTGTCAGTCAGCCAGTATAAAGAACATTTTCTTCTTCTACTCCTTCTCATTATCTTTCTTCTTCTTCTTCTTCTTCTTGTCTTTCTTCTTCTTCCCCTTCTTTTCTTTCTCCTTCTTCTTCTTCACAGTGCATGTTTAGTTCATTGGACAGATAGCGCTGATGGTCAGCAGGATTTAATCACTTATTTTCCTACCTCTGCAGATACAACCTGCTGCTGGATATAAACAATTAACATATATATTCATTGTCCTCCTCGGCTTGTGTAACACTGTGTGCAAGTCACAGTAACCACACAGTGTGCTGACGTCACTGATGGAGTAAAATGTTATCGAAACTAAATGAAACCAGAATTACCCTTTAGAGTTGATTCTTGTCCTCCTTCCAAACACTGTACTTTACTATTCAGGCCTGATCTTCTCTGCTGGTTCCCATCGACACCCACATCACCAAGCAGGCACCAGAACCCCGTCCTTTAGTGCCAATCCAAATAAATGACCCAGGCCCCAGAAGAGAGCGCTGGTTTGTTGACCTTTTCTATCGCCAGTCCCTCAGGGGTCTTTCAGATTTAACCAGCCTCCAACTGTGAGAATAAGGTCTGAATTCTGTGGTGCTGACTCTGTTTATGGTCTGAAACGATTAGGAGCCGGTTAGCCAACATGCTAACATCCCACTGGAGAGCAGAGTTTTAATTTTAACCACAGACACAGCTGAGGAGAAACTCTTCATGTCTTGAGTAACACAGCGTCACTTAGCCAGTATAAAGAACATTTCCAGGAACAACAAAGATGTCATGTTGTGTTTGACCACAAATCCATCTACATTACTGTTCAGACAAAAGAGCATTGTTTCACAGAAATGTTACTACACTTATATTTAAAGCCAAATTAAAACACTCAGCATCCTGCAAAAGTACTTGGGAAGACTTCATCTCATGCAGCCACAGAGGACTGAATCTGCTGGACTGTAATACCACCAACAACCTAATAACAACATTAATAAAACAAGCACACGTGTTTACAGAGACGTCTGGAAGCCAGTTTGATGAACTGATTGGGTCTGGATTATGGAGGCCTGAAGGCAGGATGAAGAGGTCGTTTTGCTCTTTTATATTAGGGCAATGATTGAGCACATGGAGGAACATGAGCATCCTTACATAGAACTGTTTTAGTAGAACAATAACATACAATTTATGAGCAATTTAACTGATATGAACAAACACAAAATGAAGAATAATGTGTCTTTACTTCAATGTTTTTGACATGGATTGTCAATTGTTGATGATGACGACTCTTTAATGTAGCCTGTTAGCTTTAGCTTCACTCTGTTAGCACAATGTCATGCACGTAGCCATCAAGTGCAAATTTAAGATCTTTTTTACTTGCTTTGTTTTAAAGCGAGACACCTGGAGATATTTTAAAGTCAGCTGAGGGAACTCTTGGAGCTAACGTTAGCTAAATATGCTAGCTAGCTGTGGCTAGTTCATTTTAAGTCATTTACCAAGCAGGAAAGTTTCTTCCTGTATTAGTCTGATAGGGCTGCATTTCTTACCCTTAAGTGGTGGACGCTGCTGGGATTACTGGTTTTCTCCCACATGAACTAAAATAATAAAAAAGTTATGTTTTCGTTGGCCTCTACTTTAATTCATTCCTGTTTATCTATTTGTATTACTCATTATGTGCCTCTGTTATTTATTTTAAGCTCTTTATCTGTTTTAATGTCCATCTGACACTGTCCTACTTTTCTGTTTATCATCAGCCTTAGATAACACATTTTTCTCATGGAGACGGAGTCAAAAGCCACCCTGGTTTTTATCTTTGTTCCGTAAATCAATAATAAAGCCTGTTTACATCTAAATAAAGCAACCATGAAGGCTATAGATTCTATAGATATAGATATTGAGAAGAGATTCTCAATTTTGGCGCCCTCCAGAGGTACATTTAAGAAAGTTGTACCATGAGAAAGAGAGTGGGGCTATTCAATTTAAGTGAAATCCAACAAATGATGTAGTTGTTGGATTACATGCTTTTCAAACCATGAATGTAACACTTGGTAACTCCTGTAGCTTAAGTGTTTAAAGCTAGTTAGCCAAACTACTGTTAGCTTAAACGTTGATAGAATCCAGGGTTAGCTTTTTTTCTTATAAAATATTTGGTTATTTGATTTCAGGCTACTTGAATCCTTGAAGTAACTATTTACTCCTGTTGGTGGCACGCTAATTAGCTGAACATACTTAGCTTAAACTCTGATAGCATCCATGGCAGGCTTAGATTTGGAGAAATGCAGCACATGAATAGTTGTGAATTGGACTTTTTAGTGTGTAGTTTTATTATCAGCTAACTTGAAGTA
Organism: Semicossyphus pulcher; assembly: GCF_022749685.1. Classification (NCBI taxonomy): domain Eukaryota; kingdom Metazoa; phylum Chordata; class Actinopteri; order Labriformes; family Labridae; genus Semicossyphus; species Semicossyphus pulcher. Next base: position 20,746,940 of record NW_027211696.1, on the reverse strand, counting down.
ACACTGGGATACTCCTGTCACCCTAAGTAGTATCACAATAAGGATCATACCTCATTTTTCTTCTTGCTTACCACCTTATTTCAAACATTTAGCTAGTTAGCCTATAGCCTAGCGTCAGCAGACAAACACCATTCATTACCCTTTTTCTCTTGTGATTTTGTGTTTTTTGGTTTTGGAAAGACTTAACAAGAAGCAGAGTGAGCTTGGACATGTGAAGAAATCCAAACACTAACAAACATAGCTTTGGTTGCTTTGCTGTAATTGGACAATCACTGTTCTCGTGAGGGATTTTAGCAATTAGTAGCCTAAATGAAGGCATTTGTGGTCGTCCACATCAGAATTTACTGAGATTAACTGACTGAAATGTAGTATTTCCCACAGTCCTACACATGTGATCATGCACTTAAAGGCCACCTGGAAGAGCTGCAGGTTGCTCTATGTGAACTGCTGAACTACCGCACACACGTATACATAATGTAAATCCCTGTAGAAAAACAGGTGATCGAGACCTTGGTCTGTCTCATGTTTTTCCTTAATACAAAGTGCTTTAATGCCAGAGCAGCCTCTTAAAGCAATTATTCCTGGAAAGAATCTCTGTTTGCAGAACTCAAATCATGTAATCCCTTCATTTCCCTCTCAGCAACATGTGGCACACAGCTTGTTTCCTTAGCCTCTCTGACAAGGAAACCAAAACAACACAGAGGGACACGGACCGAGGGAAACAAATTGTGTTTCAACTTTAGCTGCTTGCTTCCTCTCATCAGGAGTAACAGTTGTCTGTGTGGATTTGGCTGTCCTGGTTATTGCAGTCAAAGTTTCCGTGCATGTCAAAGGGACAAAATACCTTACTTTTGTATGCATATTCCTATTATCTGTTATCATTCTCAAGAATGGTTAGGAAGCATCCTGAGCCCACCAATTCTCTTCTTACAGTTGCATTGTTCTCTTCTCTGTTGCAGGTGTGTTTATGCGATCACTGAGGACCTCTTTAGTTTCATGAATTTACCTGTGGTTGAGCGAGTATTCCTTTATCAAAAGTCAATATGAAAGCACTGCATGGCAGAACAATCCCTGCATTAAAAATTTAAGTAAAATAATAAAAATGAAAAACCCTCAATTAAAAATGTCCCCTCTGTTTTAGTATCAGAAATCATACTGTAGATATTATATATTAATGATGCATATGTAAGTTGCATTTTAATTTTGTAGCTGATTGAAGTGGATGATATTTTATATATTAAACAGATTATATTAATTAAAGCATTGTCATAATATTTAATATGATTTTTAGATTTGTGTGTCTAAGATAACTACAGCTGTCACACAAATGGAGTGGAGTAAAAATGACACATTTAGTCAAAAGAACTTTTACTTACTTACTTTTACTTATTTTGTAGTATATATATCTTATTTTAATAATAGAAAGACCAGAATTGACACCCTATCCTGGGTATCAGTATTCGGTTCAGCCCACCTCATTGAGTTCATTAGCTGCGTCGCTTGATGATGACGTGGCAGCTAACTTCCCCGGTATATCTCCGAGCTGTCAAATCCAAACTCCACTTTTACTCCACTAAAAACTCTTTTGGACGATCAAAGTGAAGGAGTAGGTAAGATAAAAACAAACATGTTGTTGTTGGGGGTTTCTTTGAGTGTTTTTCTCTGTGTCTCATCACGTGTTGAAGCTTCAGACTCTGTTTACAAACAGTCTGACACGGTTAGCTAATGTTAGCTAACTAGCTAGCTCCTCATTCTGTCTGTGAGGGGGAGACTTTCCCTGACAGTCTCTGTTGTCATTTGAGGTTCAGGTGGACACCAAACCCCATTGAACTTTTGAAAACGGAGTCGATAAGAGACTGGATTAAGTTAAATAAGGTTTCCATAAAAACCAACGAAGATAATCACTTTGTGCAGCAGTGGTTAAGAAAGTATGAAGTGAAGTCTATAATATGTAATTATAGAAACATTTCCTGGACTCAAATTCAGTTCGTTTGAGGTGCTTTTTTAAGGATACACATAAAAGAACCACAAAAAAACCCACAAGATAATCTCTTGTGAAACACTTTAAACAAAAAACATTTTTTGTTACCTGACAGAGACTTGATACTGAAACAATTCAGAGTTTGTTATGAGGTCTAACATGGCTATGCCGTGAAAATAAAGCCATTTTAATTGTTAAAAAGAGAGAGAGTGCATTGCCTTTATGTTGTGATTTTTAAATGAAAAACAGTGGGATTACCCACCATTTGTACATTTTAATTGTTGGATTGAAACTCCCCCAGGTTACATCAAGTAACTCTTTCTCTGTGTGTTGTGTAGGGAACTGTAAACACTAGAAATGTCTCTCTCCTGCATCCCTTTGTGAAATGAGGAGTTGCTCTGTCCCTGCGTATATTTAGTTCTGAAGCAGGTGGTGTTAAAGGATGTTGTTAAAGATGCGGCTGCTGTTGTGCTCTGCTGGAACATGTGTCAGCTGTGTTTGGATGTTGGCACGCTGCTGTGGTCGGTCATTAGAATCCAGCTAACTGAGGTGCAAGTTTCTCTGCTGTGCTCTGTACTTACACCTAATGAGAGGTTGTGTATTAGTGCATTACAGTGCTTACAGAGCCTGATGACATGTTAGCATGAAGCTGCACTCATCATTTTCACTTTGGTCATTACACGACCAAACGGCACTAAAGGAAAACCCATGTTTAACAATTACATAACTCTCATTGTAGCATGAGGTCTGTGCATATTTCAGTGAAGTGAACACATCAGACCTAATCTGTTTTCTATTTGCATGTTGTTTTTTGTTGTTATCCGTTGAGACATAAAGACAGGTTCAGCAAGTTGCAAATTACAGATATAAATTATGTGTTAGATTTCAGACGTTACACAGCAGCAAAATAAGATCATCAAGTAAATAAAAGTTAATATCAGATTCAGTTCGGTCCAGTATGTCACACAGACGTCCAGCTCAAGACAAAGACAACAGATGTGGACATAAAGAGTGCAAATATGCTAAATGAATAATGTAACGGTAGGCTCTCTATAAATAAAGTGGGTACAAATGAAAGTTTAGACTCTGTGCTTTGATTTTAAAGTTATATGTTTATTTATACAACAAAATATCTAGTGTTGTAGTAACTTGTTGGTGTTCCAGGGTTATAAGATAAAAAAGTGTTGTTGCCCTGTGGAAAGAACCCGCTCTTGTGTCTGGTAGTTTTGGCCGACCAAACCAAACAATCGGCTAAGATTCTGGACAGTTTCAAAATTAAAGCCAAACAAAGCTTTGCTGTTTTATGTAACAGAATTTTCCAGTAGCATTAGCTGTCCCGCTAAAAGGACCAGGGCTGTGTGATGTAACCTAAATATCCCTGAAAGGCCTTTTTATTAATACATTTTGAATTATATGCTGGGAAATAAAAGGTGCTTTCTCACAGTTGATTATTTTCCTCCTTTTGTCTCAGATGGTCGGAATGACCTGTTCTTACTGTCTGTCCCAAAGGTCAGAACCGAACTGGTTTGCTGCTTCCTTTACTTGGAACAAATTACAAAAGATCTGGAACCAAAGGAACGGGTCTCATTGGATGCTTTTAAGGTGATTTTGAATAACTTGGAGGCAGACACATCTGGCTGTAGATGTTCAGCTTGATATATTTATGATTGTTTTAGACAAAATGTGATGGTTTGACTTGTTATTTCATGTTTCTTATTGTATTATAGTCACGTGTTCTGTGTTATGTTTGTTTGTGTGGCTGCTCATTGTTTGTCAGAAACGTTGTGAATGTGCTGCTGCCCGTCTTTGGCCGGGACACTCGTGAAAAATAGAGTTTTAATCTCGAGAGCTTTTTCCTGGTTAAATAAATAAATAATCAAACGTTCTGTGTCATGTTCACTCTCCCCATGTTTGTTTGGGTTGCCTGTTTCCTACCATGCAGAAGAACGCATCGTCCAAACATGGACATTTTTCATACAATTTTGAATAGCAGGGCTGCACAATGATTTTCATTTTAATGGTCATTGCAGTATGATCATGCGACAGAAGAAAACAATGTAAAAAACCTGCTTATAAAGGAGTAATAAAAGAAATACATTATGTGCCATGTGTCGTACCATTTCACTTTACAAAATGTCGAGCGTAAAGTAACGAGAGCTAACTCAAAGTTGACTGTTTGCTAAGTTTCTGCAAGTTACTGTTCTAATGCCTGCCAGGCTTTTGAAACAATCGCAGTTGGACAAAAGCAGCTTCTCATGTTTAGCGCTGATTTTGCTGAATTGACAGCAGATTATTTTTAACTTTAGTTAGCTAGCTGCTAGCTTCCCTGTAGCGTCTCTACCTGACCCTCATTTGAAAAGGAGGAATGCAAAAAGTTGGATTCACTGGATTGTTTTCGTATTGCAGGATTAAAACTGTTATAAAGTTAGAATAAACTCTGATTGGATAAATGTTTAAGCCCTGATGGAGGCTTTTTCTTACTTCATTTGCAACCACACCAAGTGGTTAAAGCTAAAGGTTAGCAAACTCTTGGTCTTGAAGTATTGCAGAATACTTTTGTAGCTTACAAGCTAGTTAGCGTAGCTGTTATGTAACTAGTTAGCCAGGTAATCTTGGTTTGGAAAGGCTAAAGACACCTCTCTATACACAGAATATCTGTGACTGCCGCTGTGTGTTTTTGCTTAGTTATGATTATATAACTATTGTTCGGGGGAGCTACAATTACTTTATCAGATTATTCGAGGGTTCCGGGTTTTATAATTTCATGCTACATATTCTAGTCCTGGTCCAGCTGTAAATGAACCAACAACAGGCAGACCTTGTGTGTTTTCTCCTGTGGGGGATCTGAGGTTTCTCCAGGCCAGGCCTTCTGGGGTCTCTGATGGTTTACAGATCCTTTTTCCCATTCTCTTTATAAAACAATAGATGGGCCCCCTGCACACGCTGATGACAGGTTATACAGACACACATTCAGGAGCTTTTCTTCTCCTGCTGCTTTCCTGGACAGTTTGAAGCCTCGCTGAGCAGAACGTAAAGTGTTGGCTGGCACGTGAACAGCAGGCCGTGACACATGCCAGGAAAATGATGTCAGAACAGCTGGAGGTGTTATGACAGATCTGCAGCAGCTCTGAGGAACCTCCAGGAATCAGAGCTGTCGAGAATCGGCCTGGCACAAAGTGATGAACAGGATTCCCCTGTTTAGTTTTTGATCTGATGCATTACAAATATAACAGTAAAGAAGTTTACAATGACTTTAACTGAACAGAAAACAACATAAATCTAACTGTAAAGGGCCGTGTGAAGCCTCTTTCACAGAGGTCCCTGCTTTTATCTTATGGGAGGTTTTCAGGTGCGTTTTAGACGATCAGCTGCTCTTTGGATGCTGCTGAGGTTAAAACTCGTATAGACATCTGGCACCAGATCTATTAAGGTCAGTGTAGATGGCCTTGTACTGCTGTGTAAAGACCTAAAATGGAGATGATAATTCATGCTCTTATCTCATCATGTTTCGAGCTCTGTAATTCTCTTGTTACCTGCCTCAATAAACCCGCCTCACCCTGCCTACAAACTGTCCAAAGTGCTGCTGCTCGGCTCGTAACACAGTCAAACAGATGGTCACATATTACATGTATTTAAACATCTCTGCACCGACTTCCTGTAAAAGATGTTACATAAATAATCTTTGCTCGCTCATCGATTCATTGCTGATTTATTTGCTGCTCTTATTTTAATCAGAGCGGGTGTAAATAACATCGTACGTGTTGTTTTGTGTCTGCAGGGATGAAGGTGTCAGTGCGTGAAGTCCACATCACGTCAGAGCCTGACTCCTCCTACTTCCTGCGGGTGGACTGGAGGGGGCGGGGCTTAAGCTCAGGCTTCCAGTTGTTGCTGACTGATGGACAGGATGCCTGGAGAGGAGACGGTAAAAAAAGTCACTCAGCGTGACCTCACAACTCACAACTCATCGTAACACGACAGATTTATGCTCACCTGATGCTTGGACAACCTCACCTGTCTGACCACACACACACACACACACACACACACACACACACACACACACACACACACACACATACTCTGATCACCTGGCGAGAGTTTAGAGTGTGTCTTCTTTGACCTTTTCAGCTGCTCCGACAGCTACACTTGGTGGTAGATTTATTAGTTTGACCTACAACAGCCTGAAGATCCAAACTCGCCGTTATTCTCGTCGTATCAGCATCAATACTTCACGTCCTCCGCTCACGACTCCTCATTCATTTTAATACAGTTAAACACTTTTCACTAGCTGCTCTTGTGCTGAAGGTGCCCGAAATAAAAATCAGCTAATGTTACACAGCTTGTTGTTTACCTCGAGGGAGAGCAAAGACAAACCTTTACGTACAGACATGTTTTCAAAGCAGGGACTCGATATATGCAGGTAGTTAGTTGCACTAAAAATGTAGCGTAGCATTAAAAGTGCAAAGGACACATTTATGGATGGAGAGACCTGAGTCCTTACGAGCATGTTCCACACTTTGCAGCAACAGCTCAGAGCCCTTTTTACACTGCCAGTTCAAGGCGGGATTATTACGCCTCATCTTTTATGTAGTGATGACACTAATGTTGAAGCCTGATGCTCCTCTAACAGCTCTGTGTTTATCAGTTACATATATAAACTACACGGCAAATGGACATATGACGGCGTGTGGAGAAGTTTATACTTTATAGTAACTGTGCGCGGAAATATGGACAGATTGTGACGTTATTGAGTCAGGTACAGAGCATGAGAAACACACTCACATCCGTGTCCTCACTGCGCTGCATGATTGAACTCTGATAACTAGAAGGATCACTTGATTTTTAAACTGCGATAAAATGCTTGTGGATCACATCTCTGACCCGCGCCACCTCTCCCCCTCGTCGGTTCAGGATCGTCCTGTCTTAAATACTTAAAATCAGTCTCCTCACTGAATAAACACAGACCCGATCTGTCTGTGTTGCCGTGCATACTGCGTAAATCTGCGTTTACACAGCCGGAGTGACATGAGAAATTAATAAAAACAAGAGACACAGCAGAGAAATGAAACATTAGACAGGAAAGAGAGGCGAGCGATCCACGTGATCGTTGCCGTGGATATGGAGGGAGTGGGCGGTGCTTAATGTGGCCCAGAACGCATGTGCGTTTACACTGCCACGTACTGACGTATGTGGATAAATGCGTCACAGACCACCTCCGTATGTGGCCCGAGTGATCGGATCTGAATGTGTCTTCAATCCGTCCTGGGTGTGTTCAGACCTGTAGATAAGTCTGTCCACTTGTGATCCGATCATGAAAACCACATGTTGATACCAGGTGTATTAAGGTCCTCTGAGCTGAGATCGGAGGTCCTAACAGAGGCGTCAGTGTAAACGGTGGAGCGGGCAGGGCGTAGCAGCGCCGTGTGTGTACGTGAAGCTCACGTTTTTTGCTTACATGGCATGAGCCTTTTGCTTACGCAACGCTGGAACGCAGTAAAGACACAGCACACACCGGGTGTTAGAACTGAACAGGTGCTGCTTGCTTCAAAGTGAAATGTCAAAGGCGACGTAACAGCGGAGCATTGTAACAGCGCTGTGGTGGAACCGCAATGTAATAAGGGCTAATGTCATTGGTCAAACTTGTCGTTTACACTGGCACTGTGTTACTTTAAACTTATTCTTGACCTTTTAAAACAACATCTAAATAACAATTATCTCATGTTATTTATCTGAATCTGCAGATAAAGTAAGAACTAAAGCGGTCAAATAAAGAGTAAAAGTACAATATTTCCCTTTGAAGCTAAACGTAGTATAAAATGTAAATCAAGTAAAGTAAAAGTACCTTAAAAAGTTCTTTGTTTGTGCTACATTTCCTGCACCGCATTTCTTCTTTCTGCTCATTCAGCCTGATTCTCTTTGCAGTGAGTGAGGCCGCGGTGCGCGAGGAGGCGGAGGAGCTGGAGATGCAGACGGAGCGGTACATCCAGGACCTCCAGCAGGCTCTGACGGAGACAGACACCTCCTCCACGTACAGCTTCAGCCTGACGCCGTCTCCGCCCGGCCGCAGCTCCACCGTCACTCTGGCTTACGAGAAGGTTCAGAGGGACATCTCTGTGAGTGAAGCTGCCGTCATTAATCCTCACATTATCTCAGAGGTTTCCTCAGACAGCTGCTGGAGCTGATGTATGAGTGTGTTTATTTAAGTTTCCCTCCAGTCAGAAGGTTAATTTCAGAGAGGGCTCGTGTGTTTTGACTCTGCGGGATCATCAGTAAAATATGAGTTAATTGTTGACATTAGAGACTCGTCAGAGGTGTCGATGGGTCACATGACGTCAGTGCTGTCTGTGCTGAAGATAACAGCGTCACCTCTCCTTCTTTAATCCTCCTCTGATGTTTAAAAGCTCCAGAGAAAAAGTGTTTTTATATCCTGACTGAGTGGAGGAAGTGATGAATCGAGTGTGAAACTTGAGGCTGCTCTCACCTTTAGCTCTTAGTGTTATTTCAGAAACTAACCACAGACAGACGTTACATCGCTCTCTTCAAAGACTCCATTGACAAAATCAGCAATTTTACCTCAGACAGGCTTCTTCACTGCTGCCTCCATCACTTAGTTGTTTTGTTTTATTGTGTCTTTCACAAATATTGTGTTGAATCTAAACTTACTATTTATAACAAGAAAGTCACACAATAACACTAAAAAACCCCTCACAGATCAAGGCTGCAGTAGACCAGCAACTTCTGCGTTCTGTGAGGTAGAATCGCTGCTTTTGTCAATGGAGTCTGGTGGCTCTGAAGAGAGCGACTGAACGGCAGACACTTAGAATAACAATCCGAGCCTGAAGCAGTCTACCGGAATACCTATTATTCATTTAGACCCCAAAATATCTAAAAAATACCCGAATTTCCCTTGAATATATCTGCACTGTAAAGATGTTATTGTGAAAGAAATCAGAGGGGATTTATGCAGCATGATGGTCTGAAGCAACTGACTGAATAATTCCTGTTCAGGGGTCAGCCGTGTACACACACTTACTCATGATGCAGACACAAAACCTCTGTTGCCATGGCAGTTATGACAGAATGGAAAGCTAAGTGCGTCTGTTGCAGCAGAGAGGAAATGAATCGATGCGTCTGTCTTATAAAAACGAGAGTTCAAAACAGTGGATTTACAGAAGTGTTCGGGGTGTTTCTCTTGCAACATAAAAAAACAAGCAGTAATTCATCTGTCATAAAGTTATGAGTCATAATGAAAGGCTTGGCTCTAATGCCTGCCCAGTCCCCTCTAATCGCAGCTCCTGTTCAGCGCTACAAAACACCAAAAGAGCCCACAAGTGAGACTCTCACACACGCGTGCAGGTGTTACCTGAGGTGTTAGCATACCGAACATGTGTGTGTTTGTAGGGTTGCATCTTGTCAGCTCGTTCCCCGTAACTCTGCTCACTTTCAGCTCCAATAAGTGTAAGACCTTGTGAGAACACTGAGACTTTTGGTTTTAACGCTGGTTTGTGTTTTCCAAATGTTTCCTGTTTTTGAATCCTCTGCTCAAACTGATACAGTATTGTGTAATATAATTACAACCAGATGAACCCACATTGTATTTTTCAGGGAATCCTTTAATTTGAGTAGAACAGAATATCTTAATCCTCTACCAGAGAGAGAATTTCAGACAGCACAAGAACAAACATTTTACGCAACAAATATTGTTAAAAACATCGTAAATAAAACACAATCTCTGTAAACAACAATTAGACTCAACCGCAATTAAATCAGCTCTGTGAGGCTGCACAAAATGCTAACATCAGCAAGCTAACTGGCTAACAATTATGATACTTAAACAGCCAGGTTTACCAGGTATAATGGTTACCACCTTCACTTTGTTAGCTTAGGGAGTTAGCTAGCGCACATTTGCTAATCATGGCGCTAACCAAAAGGCAGACAACCACAGTTATTACAGCTCATCCTGAGGGGAACATGAATTTCTTAACTACATTTAATCACAATCGTTTTTTAAGTATTTCACTTATAAGTGGGAATGTAAACTTTATGTGGACGTTAAAAAAAAAAGGACAGGTGTTCAAACTCAGGAGGGTTCATCCTCTAGGGACCAGGAATGTTTCAAACCAATCCAACCAGTGTATGTTGAGGTATTACACTGGATAAGCGTAACCTTTGACCTGCTGGTGGCGCATCTGGAAGGGTCAGGGGATCATCAAAGCCTTTACAATTTGCTCTCTGGGGAGCATGAATGTCCGTCATGTTAAACCATCCAGTTGGTGGAACCTGGGAAGAGTCTGGACCTCACCAAACTCAGGGGAATCCATCTTCTTGGGGCATGAATGTCTGTAAGAAATATTGTGCCATTTAAAACAGTAGACGTTGAATATTACACTGGATAAGGAGAAGTCTGGGGATCATCAAAGTGTTTACGGTTTGTCCTCTGAGAGCACGAATGCTGTGCTGTAGTGTCCCTCAATAAGAAGACAGTATTCATGGCTTCAAGTGTGCGACTATCCCACCGTGGTCAGCACCTTTCCAACACTGCTGTATATTTCTCCTGTTGCTCATTCTGTATTAATGTCTTTAACAGTCACCAGCTCTATATTAGCACCAACATCACCCACTGTGTAGTAAATTTAGAATAGGTGGAGTCGCACTCACGGGTCTCTCCCCAAATAAAAGTGTCCGGCAGCTAATTAGTGTAAATCAGTGAGTCAGAAACAGCTTTTGAAACAGTAGCGTCTCTATGACTGCATGGGAAACCTTTGCCCACATCAACAGAGCTTCTGCCAACACTATGCAGCCAACACGCTGGTGTCTCAGACCAGTCAACAACAGCATGGTCTGACCAGTAGCTCTACAGCTCAGATCCTTAATATGAGCTTTCATCTAACAGCTGAATCTCTTGTTTCTGGTACGTTTGTAACTGCAGATGCAATTCTCAGTGTCTGTGATGAGGCAACAACTGGAAGTGTTTGCCAGAGGAACTTATAATTGGTATTTTCATTTCAAGTGGCACTTTGGTCTGCCGTGTTTACTTAATATTTCTAAGAGGAGGTGAAGTCATAGCTGGCAAATATAAGACACTTGTAAATAACCAAGGTGAGAGAAAAACACAAAGCATGAGAGTTCTGTGGGAGAGAAGATGAAGGTTGTGAGATGCATCAGTTGGTTTCTATCACATTGAGACGTCTCTACATTAAATACCTCTTTAGTTAAAGTCAATATTAAACGAGTATCAGGCTGAAATATCTCGGCAACTTTTAGATGGATTGTCATGAAAGGTTTATAAACAAATTTGTGTTCGCCAGAGGACAAAACTTCATGACTCTGATGATCCTGGCTTCTTCTCAGGGTAACATCCTCTGACTTATCCAGTGTTATATTTCAACATGTAGGCCTCCTTGTTGGCACAACATTTAATTCTGACATGTAAGAAGATAAATACTACGGACTAAAGCCAACATCTGACTCTTTCCCAGTTCCAGCTTGAGGTTCACATTTATCTTTTATAGAGAAATATCTCAACAACTATTGGATAGATGGACATTTTTTTAGAGACATGCATGCTCCCCAGAGGACGAATTGTAATGACTTTAATGATCCCCTGACTTCTCCTGGTGCACCACCAACAGGTCAGAGTTTTCACCTATTCAGTGTAATATCTAAACATACATTGGTTTGATTGGTACAAGATATTCCTGGTCCCCAGAGGATGAGTCCTACCTCATACCTGGTTCCTTCTTGAGTTTCACAGTTATTGTTTTTAGAGAAATATCTGTATGAGGTGGATTGACATGATTTTTTTTAGCCCTTTTTCCTGTTAACATGATAATTTTAAGTGTGCATTGATTTGAATAAGACCAGAATTCAGTACATTTAATACATTTGTTCAGGGAAGAAAAGCATTGTGAGAACTTGTTTTAAATAGTCATATTCCTGCCATTCTAACTGATCTCAAGTCTGTAAGTTCAGCAGTTAAATCTTTAAATATTGTAGCGAATTGTCCCTTTATCTTTCTGTTAAGAAGCTGAAACAACACATTTTATCTGTCTTCTTATCCAGTCTGTGCAGTCACACACCCCTGCAGACACACAGCTGCGCCTCTGCCTGTAAAGGTCAGTTATTTAGGGAGCTGATGGTCACAGAGGTCAGCGGTGATAGTCTCTGCTCTGCCTCTTATCTGTGCGTAAACATGGTACCGTCTTATTTGAGGGGAAACTGTCTCCTGGGGGAGAGTGGTCAGTGACCAGAAACTAAAATCAACCATTTACTTGGAAATATATAACAACATGTGAAAGTTACTTTAAAGCTGTTAAATGAGTGTTTTTCATATTAACTATGGATCAAAGTAATATAAGATAAAGTGATGAACTCACAGAGGATTATCACCCCACTCTGCACTTCCCCTCAACTCTGGCGTCCTTTAATCTTCTTTACATGGTTTTGATTTTATGACCCACCGCTCGGCTCTCATTAAACTCGTCGCCAGCAGCATCGGGCATCTGTTTGTACTGAAAGAGCTCTAAAAAGTCCTGTTCACTACCTGCACACATCCAAACACAGCAGGCAGACACAGCTAGACAGTAGCTAGTGAAGAAAGTGGAGCCGCTGAAGAGCCTGGTATTGATCTCAGGAGTTGTAGACCAAACCAGGGAGGCATGTAGTGAGTCTCCCAATTTCTACTGAATTCTAACAACAAGGTGGGGACCTCTGATGTCTGTGTTTCTTCTTTTCTTCCAGTTCCGGTTGGGTTCTGTCCTGCTGCAGGCCGTCCCAGAGCCAGCGGAGGCAGTGAGAGAGATCCTGCTCCACAGTCTGCAGAGAGGAAACACGCTGTTGCACCACAACCACAAACTGGAGGAGGAGAACGAGAGGCTGAGAGGAGAGCAGCAACGCATCGCTGCAGAGTAAAAACACACCCTGCACAGAACAACCACAGTGAATAATAAGAAGAACAAACCTTATTCATGTAGTCTCTTTCACATAAGAATTAAAGTGCTTTACAATGAGGTGTTTATAATACAAGAACCAGAATCACTGACCACAAACCAAAACACAAACATGGCTGGATTTTTCCTGAATACAACAACGACAATAAAACCACTGAAAACAGGAAACACACGATCAAAGAATAAGGTAATTGGGTATCATAACTTCACAGCTGAAGGGTTTGACACCCAGCTGTAGGAAAGTGAAGTTATTTACACTAAGAATTGCGACATGTTGAGGTCAAAATCACAAGTTTTAGTTCCTCTAAAATCCATCACTGAGTTTCCTCCGAATTATTGCCCAACTCATGTCACACTGTAAAGGGGGGCCGTCTGCCGTCAGCTGTACGTCACTGAGAGCTACGAACTGATTTCACAGAGGTGCCAATGTTCATCCCATCCAGTAATGTCAATGACAGTCTGCCTCACTACACTTAATGTTTGGTTAGAAAGAAGACCGCTGCCATTGTTGCATATTTGGGTAATTGTCAACAGATCCCATAAAACATCCGAAACCAAACCTTTTATTCCGGCTCATTACGGTCTGACTTCCTGTCTGTAGCTCTCAGCTCCTTCGTTTACAAGTGAAGATACATATCTTTAAAAAACAACACTTAAAAAGGCTCAGTCGTTTCCTGAAACAGCTGCTCGCTGTGGTTTTTATCAAACAGGAGAAATTTTGTTTGGGACTATTTTCAGTGGCGGATGAATTCACATTTAATGCCCTAGTGTATTTGTGGGAAGCAGGACAATGTATGTGGGATTGGGTTAAAACCATAGACTGTATATAAGAAGTGGGCGGAGACACTGTGACATCACCCATTGGTTCGTGGACAACTGTTTGGCATTATTGGCGTGGCCATCTTGGTTTTTCTGGAGCCAGTCGTGACCATATATGGACGAAAGGCTGGAGCTGGAGAGAAATTATAAGCTACTGCTAGCTCTTGCTTGGTTAGCATGGTGCATATTACATTCTTCATGTAACTGTGACATTAATTGGGATGCTAACTGTGGCTAACTAAAAACAGGCTTTAAACAAAATGTTCTTACTGGACAAAAATGAGCAGCCGTCTCCTCAGAGTGTCTTTTAGTTCAACAGAACGCTGATCTATACATTTTTCAGAGCGCTTTGGTAGTGACCTGTCAATCATAGGTAGCCCCGCCCTAAACCCTCCCCTGCTGAAGATCATGCTGTGTTGAAGACGATTTGAAACTAGAGATTGAGAACATAAAGTCGTTAGGAACATGATTACTGAGGGAATAAATCAGGAGAGGAGGAGGAGCATGTTCTCATAGAGTGCCCCCTGTTGGCTGTAAGAAATAAGGCAGGCTTAAGGCACTTTACTTTTCTGAACCGAAGGCTACGTCCACTTCTTATACACAGTCTACGATCCAAATTAACACAGAGCACAGCTCTTGTTGTATGACTGATGTCTCTGTAATCTCTCCTCTGACTGCTCCATCCATCACAGATTAGCAGCTCTGGTTTTAAGTTGCAGGAGGGAAACATTCGTGTACTGTTCCTCACATCCAGGAGATGATTTTGGATAGAGAGTAATAACACAGTGATTAAAGACGTGTGTGTGTTGCTGTGTATTGCAGGATGAAGAGGTATGCTGGTGGTAAAGAGGTCCTGGAGGCGGAGCTGTACTCTCGCTTCGTCCTGGTCCTGAATGAGAAGAAAGCCAAGATCCGCAGTCTGCAGGAAACCGTCACACACCTACAGGAAACCAGGTATGCTAAAACCTTTGAAACTCACGCTGTGTGTCTCCTTCAAACTGAGCTGTACTGAGCTGGACTTACACTGTGCCACACTATCTCTTGATTTTAATCAGTCCGGAGGTAAATTTTAAGGTACTTGCATCTTATTTGACCTTTTATGCCTTTATTCAGAGGGAGAGGACAGTGGATAGTGTCAGAAACAGGGGGAGAGACAGTGGGGATGACAGGCAGCAAAGGGCCGAAGGTCAAACCCTGGGCCGCTGCATCGAGGACTGAAGCGTCTGTAAATGGGACTGCTGAGCTAAACCGGCATCCTGAGTATTTGAATTTTATGAATACTGAAAACTAAATAATTGATGTGCCCTCTCTGGTCTCTGTTGTAGGAGTTCAAAGGAGAAGAAAAACGAGGATTCAGTCAAATCAGACCGAACAGCAGCTCAGGAGGAGGACGATGAATATGGAGGCAGCACTGATGAGGAGCCAGAGAAGGAGCAGCCGACTCCAGCCTCCACTTCATCCACCCGGGGTAAGATCTCTGATCTGCCTTACAGATACCCTTTCCCACCAAAATTAGCGCGTTGACGCAGGTTTTTCAGACCCGGGAAGACCCGCTAATAAATGCAGGTCGTCTCTTTTCCCATTGCCAGTGAAGTATCCTCCTGTCGGTCTCTTTTCTGCTGCGTCACCGTCTGACGTCACAAACACGCCGGAGACAGGGTTAGTAACCAGTGAAGATGTTACGGTGGTTAGGTCTTTATTGTATCTGTTACTCTTTCAGTCTGTTTATCAAACTTGGTGCAGACACATTTGGAACGATGTTCAAGCGCTGCTCAGACGGAGACGGGCGGAGTTTGTAGTTGTGCACGTCCCAGCATCGCGTCGGAAAGGGGGCGGAGATTAGCGTGTCGACACGGGTTTAGTGTTCCCATCAATGCCGATCGGAGCCGACGTGATAATTACCCGGGTCTACTGCAGAGTCATGTGACCCGGGTCTGAATGTCGATTGTAACCTTTCCCACTAAGCAAAAAAGCCAGTGTTAGCGGGTGTTAGCGGGTGTTTTGATGACCAGTGGGATCGAGTTTACTGTTTTTAGAAGAGCCCACATGAACGCCTCCTCATTGACCACCTTACAAGTTGAAAAGTTGCACTAAAGTTGTTTCGTGTTTGCTGACGTTTTCATCAATGCTGGATGGACTCAGCACAGATAGTCTGTTTATGTATTGTAGTTTAGTTGTGTAGAGTTTAAACATTCCCAAAGGCCTGTGATGTCTTCGTGTTTCCTGCATGATGTTACCTGCTCGTCTTCATTCAAGCTGCGGATCCTCTTGAACACCAACCCTCAACTTCCTCAAATGTCGTAACTAAAAGCTTCAGAAATCCCTTCAAAGGGGAACTTTTCCAGGAAAATACGTAACACAACGAGGCCGTTTCAAAGTGAGTTTTCAGACAGGACGTTTAACGTATCATCTGCAGAAAGTTACTTCATTTTGCCGTTTGAACATGAGTCAACATTAAATGACACGAAGCAGAAAATTGCAGATGTTGGAAAACACCTGGCGAGAGCAGTGACATAACTTTCTTCATAGCATCTGAATAATCAGGTCTGCAAAGCTGTCGGAAAAACAGAAAATTCTATGTTTTTCAAATTCTAAGGTATCACTATGAGTATGATATTTCTGGGTCGCTTGTTGTCATGGAAGCTGAGTGTGCCCAGAAACAGACGATGACATCACTGAGGAGTTACGTAATGCAGAGCAGCGGGCCTCTGTTAGCTGACATCCTGAAACACCTTTAAACACAAGCAGCTTCTAACGTTGACGTTTCACTTCATCAGCCTGCAGACTGCAGCTCCCAGGAGTTCTGTGTGTGATTAATGTGGCACCAGCAGGAGGGGTCGTGTATGGATGGAGGTGTGCGTTACAGACAGACACATCGGGGCAGGAAATAAGTTGCATATTAGAGGGTTTTTTAGGGGAGTTTTGACCCGTCAGAACTGTTTACTTCCCTGATTTTTCCACTTTCTCACACATGTAAAATCGTCCAAAGCCAGGTTGTTTGATACGTCAGGGCGTCGTAGGTTTCCCCGGCCGTCTGATGAGGAAAAGCTCTCTAGATTTTTGTTGTTTCTGTTGCCACGACAGTGACTCAGGCGGCCGCGTGCTGCCAGTTTGTGCCAGCAGATCTAAAAGGAGGAGAGGGGGAAGTTTTAGGAAATTGGTGCTTTCAGTTTGTGTGTGCACGGCCGTGTTTACAGGAAAGTGAGAGTTTGGATTCACACAACAAAGCATCTATTGTGGAAGTCAAGTTGTCCCTGAGCCCATT
Source organism: Semicossyphus pulcher (assembly GCF_022749685.1). Classification (NCBI taxonomy): domain Eukaryota; kingdom Metazoa; phylum Chordata; class Actinopteri; order Labriformes; family Labridae; genus Semicossyphus; species Semicossyphus pulcher. The sequence goes on along the minus strand of NW_027211696.1, from coordinate 20,729,926 downwards.
CTGGTGAAGTAAGTGTGTTAAATGGTGCAACACAGTAAAAAGTCTGAAACAGCTGAACTAACAAAGAACAATTTTTTAACCACAAAGGTTTTTAATTGTGATCCTCTAATAAACTGTTTTGATTTGCTTATAAATATTTCAGCTTTATTGTCGTTGCACAGAGAGCTGCAACTAACGGTGACTCGTCTGTGCGGGTTGGTCCTTTCAAAACAACATTTCATTGGTTGAGGTCAACTCCTCATCAATTTCTGAAACGATTAAACGACTAATCAGATAATGAATTGCACAATGACTGAATGTCTCTTATTTAGTCTGAGCCTTTTTTGAGCATGTGCTAACTAACAATTAAGACAATAAATACAAATAAACTCCAACATCAACTTTTTGTCCGTTTAAAACCAACGACAGACAAAGAGCTGATAGAAAAAATACATCAGGAACACAACTCCATCGTGCTTCTCTTCAGACGCTCGTGCATCACCGACGTGCTCCCGTGATAATGAAGGTCCGCTTACAGATCCTGCAGGCGATCCTTTTCTCTGCAGCGTTGAGGCTGAAATGCTCCCAGACTTTACAAGGTTTAGGACGCGATGGTGTTGCATCGGCTGCTGTCATTTTGCCATGTTTTGTTTACCTGTTACTTCCCGCTCGTTGTTTTGCATGAACAACTCTCAGCAGAGATAGTGAGGATGTGAGATGGCTCACCCCTCAACAGCACAGCTCCGAGAGCGATGCTATGTTCGCGCACAGCATGAAAAACACGCACGATGACGTAACCGACGGAAATTAAATTTGTTTGTAACTAATTTTGTCAGCAATTTTGGCCGACTATGTCGACCAATCGTTGCGCAGTAGTGCTGACACAATGAGTAGCAGCTTAGCATCTGAATAGAACAGAATAGAAAAGTAGGTCAAATATTTACATGGGGTGGGATTTAAAACGAATGAATTGGTTGTAAACGGAGCATTCTGTTCTGTTTCCTGGACTCTGAAATTTCTTAGCATCAGAAAAAAAGTGTTTCACTTGTGAGCAAACAGAAGAAATCTGATGGTTTGTTAGGAGGTGTTCACTGCCCCTCTCTGTCCCTCCTCTCTTACTTTACACGTTTCGTCCTCTGTTTGAAATGAAAACTTTACAAAGCTCCAGATGAAAGGAAAGAAGCTTTAATATCTGTCAGCTTCTTCTCTGCACTCTGACACCTGCCTGCTTTGTTCTGTGGTCAGTCGGGTCACTGAGTTTAACAAGCAGCTTTTACAGACTGCTTCAGAGACCCGAGTCAGTATATTCACAGCAAACACGGAGGGCGATGTGGAAACCAGCCGCAGACTAGAGCAGAGAGAAATATATCAGCGATCAGTGATTCATGTAAGAGATGAGAGATTCTGCATTGTTAATGGTGTTTCCACATTTTGGTCCTCCTGCTGCTAGCTTCAGCCGCCGGTTCCTCTTCCTTTCTGTCCCTGTAGAACGAGCTGATTTTTCAGGTGGAGGACCATCTGCTTCTCTGTTGTTCCACACGCTCGCGCCGTCGTTGTCACGTTTAAGGACAGAAAGGTGGTGAAAGCAGAAGCAGACAGCTGAGCAGATGTTGGTGAGATGCTGGGCGACATCTCTCAGGCTCACACTGTAGAGAAATGTAAAGAACTGTTAGTTATGAAACCAAGAGATACTTCTGCAGTCAATACAAGTCTATGAGAAAACGTTCCTCCTCCTCTCCTGATGTATTCCCTCGGTAAACATTAATGAGTTTATGGTCTCAGTCTCTAGTTTCAAGTCTTCTTCAACACAGCATGATGTTCATGGTGCAGAGGGAGACGGCATGCAGGCAGACAGTTCTTTACTACAGAGGCGAGTATTTTGACTTGTCTCTGCAGATCTTAATGAGTCACTGAGCCCGTACTTTCGGGTCGACTGGAAACCGAGGAAAGCTCATCTCCGAGTTGTTTCTTGTGGAATTAACACATCGAGACACACTATGTAATGACGGTTTCTTCTCTTGCCGCTGATACGTTAATCCTATCCAGATCTTCTGCTTTCTTCTGAGTCATCTCCTCACATCGACAAACTTCTACCGGAAGCAGGAATGCACCCCACGCCTACCCTGCAAGTTGATAGACGCCCTCTTGTGCAGGGAGCGAATAATTTCAGTCTGAATGAAATGATTGGACGGACTCATTCAGGCCTTTGACGGGCACTGACATCAACAACCTCTTCTTCAGTTTTTTACTAGTAATAAATAAAACAACTAGTAAGTAAAGAATGTTTAAGAGTTTATTTGAGTTATATTGTACCTTAAAAAGCGAACAGACTTTGAACCACAGTGCTTCACAAAGACAGAAATACGTAAAGTTTGTTTGGTGTCAAACTTTCACAGAGCATGAACAAAAAGTGCCTCTGAAAATATTCTGAACAAAAAACATCAGAAAAACAGTAAAAGATCTTCTTGTGCTGTTTGTGGAAACAGAATAAAATCCAAACAACTTAAACCTTCATGTAAAGCCTCACAAACCAGAAAAATAATAAAAGGTTAAACACATCAAAAGCAATTTACTCTTCCTTCCTCAGAGTCCTCCGCTGCGAGCCCGTTGGACGACAGCCTGAAGGACATCACAGACGTGGCCCCCTGTCGAAAGCGGCGCTTTCGTCACCTCGGGGCCCCGGACCCTGCGGTCAAAAGACCGAACCCACCGAGCTCAGACAGAAAGAGGTACAGCGCTGCACCGCCACTTGTAATGTCATTCACACGTGTCGTGTTCAGTGTTTGTGCTGCTGCAGTTTGTTTTGACAATGTGTGAAAAAGTAGTTCCTCCTACATCATCATCTTCTCCTGCTTTGTGGTTTCACTTCATGTCTGCCTGGAAGTTTACTGGCTCTGTAGCTAGGCAACCGCTCATACAGATACCATCAAATGTGTTCATTAAGCCAGGGTGGGACACCTCCAACCAAATATAGCACCAAACACAGTTACTCTATTTAAATGCACTTTGCTGAGGTTGTAATGCACCTCCCTTCTTTATTGTGGAACAAAAGCACAAAACACGGAGAGGAGATCTTCACAGCTTCTTTTTTATTATCAGTTTCCTTTGCTGAACCATCTCTGTCGTCTCTTCTTGTCCTGCTCCTTCACCTCCTCCCCCCTCCTCCATCTCCTCTTCCTCCTTCACCTCCTCCCCCCTCCTCCATCCCCCCCCCCCCCCCCCCCCCCCGAATGGGAAAATCAAACATAATAAAAGTTGCCTGTCAGGGATCTACTTTATGTCGGGTAATTACACCCAATTAGCAGTCGTTCTCTTCTGACTTGCCCCCCAGGTTGCTGTTGGTCTGTACGTGAAAAAAAACACACAAGAATAAGGGCAGCAAAGATAATGTCACTCGTATGGCTGCAGTCGGTTGTAAACCTCTGTTTGACAACAACACAATCAGTAAATATGTGAAGGAATGTGGCAGCAAAGTGTGTGTTTCACAGGGGAGACACACACTGACATCCAAGAAACAAGAGGGTTCATTTCTTTAATCGTCTGTTTATGTTTCGGCATGTTTGTCCTTCCGTACGTCCTACTATCCATACGTCTGTCCATCCATCCGTCTGTCCATCCATCCATCTGTCCATCCATCCATAAGTCCATCTTAAGTCCTTCTGTTTGTTGGTCTGTCTGTCTGGACAGTCATCTGCTTGTAGGCTGTTTGACCGCCTGTCTGTCCTCTCTTCAGTCCAACTATCTGTGCCTTTGTTTGCCGCCGTGTGTGTCCGTCCATACTTCCCTTCTTGTGAGACTGATACCTCAGGAGAAAACACCTTTAAATCTGTGAAATGTCCACTTTGCCTCGAGGATGAACTAGTGGGTAAAGATCACTGTTATTTCACGTTCATCCCATTCTCATGAACGCGATATCTCAGGTTCTCCGAATTTTTAGCTCTTGTCTTTTTTAATTTTTTGTGTTCATCTGAGAAAATGACGCCATTTGCGATCGATTACTGGACACTCTCTCCCTCGCTCTACCCCTCTCGCATCTTTCTGCTGTCAGAGAGGAGTCTACTGAGTTCTCTGGTATTATTTCCTTACCTCTAACTCTCCCGTCTTTTTTTGTTTTAAGGTTAATGTATTCTTTTAAATATCTTTAATATACAAAATATGTAAACTGCAGCCTGACTGGTCGGTGGAGGCAAACATCTGCGAGGCCGTTATTTTACCTCTCTTTGTGACCTTGTTCCTGTGTCCGAGTTTTTCCTCCTGCTCCGTGCAGAGAGAAAGCCCAGCTGTCCACCTTTAGGGCGTTATCACATTTACAACATTCCTCTGAGGGCGAATATCAAATTCAGCTCTCTCTCAGTTTATAGGTGATAAAAGAGCCGCGTTATCCTGCAGGTTTATGGTTTGTGCTGCTGGTCTGTTCTATCGGTTTTATCTGTTTAAGCACACAAACACATGCTGCTTGGCTTTAGGCAGAGCAGCTGGTGATGAGCCGGCCGAAGGAGGCAGCCTCGGGAGAAAAGACCTTTTCCACTCTGGAGTTTATGTGAACACACAAATCCACTAATGAGTGAGTGGAAACCATCGGGAGGCTGCAGATAGTTTGGGCTTTATTTGTCCATTTCTTTAGATCTTAATCCCTCTTTTAGATAATCCACACACCCAACATTTCTCATACCAAAATCTCACCCTGCGCCGGCAGATTCTTCATTTATATGCAGATATTTGAAGTTAGGTACTGAAGGTATTGAAACTCCAGGAGAACTACAGGGACAGGGTCAGGTATAACAAACCATTGTCTGTATATAAAGATGGCCGACACGTCTCCTCCTCCTCTCGTTGTACAAAAGTGAAGCCAAAACCCACAAATTCTGTATCCAGAGTGTGTGCAGCAGAAGTCCTCTACCCAAACACACCTTTACCTTATGTCCTTGGCGTGTTGGAGCCCTCAGGTGTCCTTGGCGTGTTGGAGCCCTCAGGTGTCCTTGGCGTGTTGGAGCCCTCAGGTGGGCTCAGTCTGCAGCAGAACAGCTTCTTGTGTCGGTCTGAAGCAGATATTCACGCTGATGGAAAGTTCAATGACTGTAGTGTTAGTGTTAGTTACGTCTCCTCTCGCCGTTCCTCCTCTACTCTGCTACTCGGGAACAGAACGCTGCAGGAGCCCCATTTGTCAGCAGAGCTGTCAATCATGAGGCCACGCCCCCTTTTTATAGCATCAAATAACTAATTAGAAGTAAACTTGTCAAAATGAACACCATGTTTTAGAAAAATGTATTTGACGTGTATTTGATTTTGTAGTTTGACTCATGTCCCATCTGTTAATGGAGGAGGCGGGCTTTATGAGCTATACTGCAGCCAATCAGCAGGGGGCGATAGAGAGGCTTTGGCTTCACTTTTAGGGAGCTGTCATGTTGGCCATCTTTTTATACAGTCTATGGGTGAGCAAGCATGGGATGCTAACTAGCTAGCTAGCTAAATTGAGTCAGAAATTTGCAGGAAACCTCGAGGTTTTTCGTTATAAAGAAAATTAGGAAACGCTACCGATGGAGGATTTCAGCACGTTAAAAAACTCTAAGTCGTCCCCCAAATGACTTTTCTTTCTCATGCTTGTGCCAGCATACCTCACAGGAACTCTTAAAACAAACTCCCAATGCTGAGGACGATTGGGGGTCAACTTAGGTTTGCAGAAAGTCTTGTAGAAAGATGGCGTCTCCATTCTAAATCCTGCAGAAAAACTCTGAGTGCTATCAATGAGCTCAACATCAGAACAATTTGAAGTGAGTGAACAGACTGGTGACGTGGGCAGTGATTTAGACGTCTGAATCTAGACTTCTTAGAGCTCACAGATAGATCTCTTCAAAGCTCGACACCACCAGAGTTAAGTGAGAAAGTGAACCAGGCTTTTAATCTGCTGGGTATTGGTGAACACCATTCTTCTCCGGTCTGAGCACAGTGCAGCGGGGGCATTTCTAAGGGAAGTCGAGGACATGACCCAAAGCTGAAGCCAAAGTCAGTCACTGCTTTCAAAGAAACAATTATGCAACTTTCTTCTTTTCTGTCTTTAGTCTCTGTATCTACACTCAGAGTCAGACCATCTCAGCTCTGAGTCCCTGTTGCTGCACATCCAAAGCCTCACAATACTCAGACTCTTGTTCCCGTATCTCCCGTCTGCCAGCGTCTTTTTGGACGTGGCCGTTTAGAAAATACTCCAAAGACATGTCTCAATCTGACATTGTCCCTGTGTCCCTCTAACAGAGGGGGGAATATACCGAGTCCAAGCTCCTCCGAGTGCCAGCCACTGTAAACTGTGCCACATGCAGATGGCCGTAAGTGGTGCCATCCATCCCCAGCTGCTGTCAGTAGTTGGTAGTGGTGCCCATTACCGGGGCTTATTACCAGCTCTGACGGCTTCAACAAGAAGCAGCAGTGAGCCGGGGAGCAGCTGTTTGATCGCTGCAGAAGCTGCCCCCCCTCCGAGCTGGCAAACGCGACCTGCAGAAGAGAGGCTTTGTCTGAGAGGGGGCTGTTTACGGTGGGGGGTTCAGAGCTGTTGGCAGTCCTACACCCAGCTATTGTTTTTTCCATTTCCATCACTACTCGTTATCACTAACCCGTTCACCTTCAAATGTTACCTCCATGTTGTTCTGCATGCAGGTCGTCCACACAGAGGAGAGAGAGGAGGAGGAGCAGACAGTGAAGGGAGTCAAAGAGGAGAGTTAGGAGAAGGTGACACGAGCAGAAGATGAAGATGAGTCATTAAAGGAAAATCATCTCATTTGCTTCTGTAAAGAGTGAGATGGAACGTTTCTCGGTGTGTTCAGCACAAACTCATTTCCTCTGCATGGTACAGCTCGACTTGACTCACTTTCATTTTTGATTTTCCAATGACATAAGACGGGATAGTACCTGGTTCCTGGTACTTTCTTTGGTGCACTAGTTTCATTCTGCAGTGGTGACTTTGTAAAAGAGTTAAAGTTGTCAAGTACACATGAAGAGCGAGTAACTAAACAGAAGAGGCATAAATGTATCGCTTAAGTTAGATTCCTGCCGGTGTTTGTGTCCCCTTGAAGACAGAAACACAGCTGCTGCCGACAGTCAGCAGAGACTGTCTGTGGAACACCAAGTAGACAAAGTACCAGTTCCAGGAGAATCAAGTCAAGTAGAGTCAGAGCTGTGCTATGTTGAGAAGCAGAATTGGAGTCGGGATGTGGTTAGCGTAGCTGAGACTGAAAGCAGGGGGAAACAGCTCACAAGTTCAAAGATACAACACCTGTAACACGATACTATTAGCCACAAGCAAAGTGTACAAACAACAGGTTTAGGCTTCAGGAGGAGTTAGGTGCTAGAACTCTTGCTTTGTTGTTGTTGACCAACAGGAAACTTGGAATTAGTTCCATCATGCCTGTCAGAGACCAACACTTAGACCATCAATACTTGTAGGTTTCCTAAACAATCTCCCTCCAGACGCTTTTTAGCATCATTCCAGGAATCACTGATTTTGGCACCAGTACTGTAAAGATGTGAACTGGGAGGACTCGTATTTTTCCCCACTCTGTGTTTCCAAACATCCTTTCTTGGAGAAGTTGACAATCATATGTGTTTATGTTCCGGAAATCCGGATCTGTCCGTCATTTTGACACATGTTGTAGTGGAAGAGAAGCCAGCCAGAGGTTTGATCAAAGTGGAAAACAGTGGATTAAAAACCAGAGCTAACTTTCCCCTCCCGTTTTCAGTCTTTATGCTAAGCTAAGCTAAACACATCCTGCCCCAGCTCTGTGCTTGAGACATCTTTTTATCCCACTCTCAGCTCGAAAGCTAAAAACATGTATTTCCTAAATGGTTGAACTTCTCTTATTTTCTGAGGAAGCAGAAGTTTTGAGTTGTATTAAACAGTTCTGCTGATCAAAGTCTCATCTCTGACTCATTGCAGTTCCTGCTAACACGTCCTTGAGATCTTAATTGTTTGTGTACTCTCAAGACTGTTTTCCCATGAAAAGAAACTTTGAGTGAAACACACGGACTGGTTCTGTAAATGATCACACATTGCTCCTAGCCATCACAGATAATCACTACAAGACACAGCCCTGGTACAGCCTCACTGTGTGTTTGCATTGTGCTTTACACTCATAGTATAAAGCACAATGAGTGGTCGTATGACTTCTGATTGTTGTGCTGTGTCCTTCTAATATGATCAGACTCAGCTGTTCAGTGTATTACAGTTGTATGATGGAGTTTTTGATGATCCGTCAGAGGGATTAATTCACTAAGTGGTTCCCAGCCGGGGGATCAGGACCCCCTGAAGAAGGATTTTAGGGTTACAACAAATTTTTGCTTCACAAGAACAGAAGCTTAACATTTAATGATTCTCATACTTATCGTCAAATACTGGATGATTATACCCCTTCAGTCCTCTCAAAACTAATTAAACAATCTTAAAAGGAATTGTTCCAGTAGATTGCTTAAACCTGCAGCAGTGAAACAGGCTGTAATGGCTGCAACATAATCCTGAATGGATCAAAGGTCGTCCACTAAAAGTTCTTGTTGTTTCCACTGACAGACTGAGATTGTTATTCTGAGTGTCTGAGAACATTACTGAGAGGATCCCTACAGAGATAGACCTTTTGGTAGAGAGTAGGGTCAAACACCCATTACGTTGCAACCAAACTCCATTGACAAAAGCAGTCATTTTACCTCCAAAGACTTGGGAGTTGGTTGTCTACCTCTGCCTCCATTGGTTAGTTTGTTTGATGTTTATTACGTGACTTTATTGTTTTAAAAGATAAGTTCATACAACCACAAGTTTAAATCAACCAACACCAGAAGCTTAAGGATCGAGGCAGCAGTAGATCAGCAACAGTAGAATTACTGTTTTTATCAATGGAGTCTGGTTACTCCTCAACAGAAGGGTCCGTCTCTGTAGGGATCCTTTCTGTCATGTTGTCACACACATAGAATAACAATCTGAGCCTGTCAGTGGAAACAACAAGAACTTTTAGTGGACGACCTTTGATCGGACGTATTTGGCCTGAAAGGTTACGTTGCCATTACAGGCTGTCTCACATCTGCAGACTGAAACAATCTAAAGAGCAATCCAAAACTTTTTGTAGCTATTAACCATTCAGAGCCCAAAATCTGTAGAAATACGGCCCAATTTAGAAATGAAGGAAATTCCCTTTTAGGGTAAAACAATGTTTTAATGAAGTTGTTGCACTGAATGTTAAACTGGCAGATCTTTTGATATAAATTCTTTCATTTAGACGAAACTAATCAACCTCCCCAGCTGGAACCAAACTGATCCTCTGTTTAGTTTGTTAAGCCAAAAATCAGCATATAATTGGTGAACATGCTGCAGCTCTGGTATGTCACCAGGCCAGCTCTGTGTGGGGGCTCCTGTGTGCCCAATGCCTGAGCTTAACCTCACCTCTCGGGGTTGAAACCGCTCTCGTCACGTCCCCCTCCCGCCATGTGTTCAAGTCTCTGGTGGTCCTCCGTGGCAGCGTCAAACAGCTCCCCCTCTCTCCAGTGAACACGTCTCTTGTTTCCTCTTAACTGGTTCCAGGAGCACGGCACTGTTTCTCTTACAGTTGGTAATGATTTAAACAAGCTCAGGGCCTCTGCTCTCTTCTCCTTTCTCTCATCGCCTTCTTTCATTCAGCTAATCATCGTTACAGCGAGGCCCGATTGGATGGAGAGAGTCGGCAATCTTGTACTCTTGTTCTTAGAAAATCCTCAAGTTCTTAAAAAAGCATGTGACCTACAGCTCAAAGTGCTTCTCCGGGTTGTTGTTGGTCCTCAGGTCACCTTGGCCTGAGATTCATATGTCATTCATAAATGCAGTAAGGCTGGAGGAGAGAGGGGCTGCATGTTGGATGGTTTACAGAAGGGGAAATCAGCAATATTTTCTTGACCTTAAGCGACCTGATCATTGTTTGATTCATTCCCCTTCCATATTTCAGATCCTAACTTAACTCGCACGTTGGGTGGTTCACATGGACTACTAAAATGTCTCAGAGTTGGGAACACATCGTCTGAGGAGCTCTTCAGACCGAATGCAACCAACTCCAAAAAAAGAAAAGAGCAATCTATCGAAGAATCTTTCCTTTGGCATCATTTTTAACTGACCTGTGTTGTGGCAGCAGCTCAATGGGCATCACACAAAGAAGGGTTGTAGCCATGTAGAAGTACTCTTTGTTGGTCGAGTTAGGAGTAGATAGTCTTTAAGCTAAAGAGGAACCTTGAAGGGTACATTGATTGAATACATGAGCCAAAGCAACTCTGGCATCCGCCATCTCTGTAACAACCAAAATAGGTACCCTTAAAAATGGGCAGAGGTGCCGGTACGGAGCAGGCAAAGTCCTCGATGCATTGGGCCCTTTGGTGCATGTTATCGCCCACTCTCTCCTCCCCATACTTCCTGTCACTGCTTGTAGCTGGATTTTCTCACAGAGGGCTGCTGCCTCGTCCTGTTACTCGTCTTAATGCTAGGCTTGGCTAACAGTCTGCTAGCTGTAGCTTCATACTTGTTGTGTAGATATTAGAGTCATATCAGTCTTCCCGTCTAACTGGCAAAAGATCCAACAAGCAAACGACCCGTGACGTAGAACTATTCCCTCAAGACTGAATATTCAGACCTTTACAATCAGCAGCCCCCGAGGATGAAGAGCTGTCTACAAGTTGCCCTACATTTGTGTTGTCCTTCTCAAGTCCTTGATCTCCTCTTGCCCTCTTTTCTCTGCTACCCACTGTGCATCCTTGATCCCTCCTTCATCCTCTGCATGTTTGACATATTGTTTCCTGAACCCTAAACATCACATGGTTTTACATTCAAGGGAAGGCAGGATATATGAGCGTCTATACACTGCGTGCACAATTATTAGGGTGTTTTGACCATATCGTTATTTTTATGTATACTTTCCAACTCCAAGCTAAATAAACTTGTATGCCTATTGGATTTAAGCTTACTAGGTGATGTGCATTTGTGTAATGAGGAACACCTTATATCAGGTGTTCACAATTATTTGGCATCTTCTTTTCCTCAGGCAAAGTGGGCCAGAAAAGAGATCTAACAGACTCTGAGAAGTCAAAAACTATAAAACATCTTTCAGAGGGATGCAGCACTCTTGAAATTGCCATGATAATAGGACGTGACCAAAGAACCTTCAAACGTTTGGTTGCAAATAGCCAAAAGGGTCTCAAGAAACGTGTTGAGAGTAAAAGACGCAAATGAACTGCCAAAGATTTGAGAAGAATCAAACGTGAAGCTACCAGGAACCCGTTATCCTCCAGTGCTGTCATATTCCAGAACTGCAAACTACCTGGAGTGTCCAGAAGTACAAGGTGTTCAGTGCTCAGAGACATGGCCGAGGTAAGACTAGGCTGATACCCGACCACCACTGAACAAGACACATAAGTTGAAACGCCACGACTGGGCCAAGAAATATCTGACGACTGATGAGATGAGAGTTACTCTTGATGGGACAGATGGATGGGCCCGTGGCTGGATCAGCACTGGGCATAGAGCTCCACTCCGACGCCAGCAAGGTGGAGGTGGGGTGCTGGTATGGGCTGGAATTATTAAAGATGAGCTTGTTGGACCTTTTCGGGTTGAAGATGGACTCAAACTCAACTCCCAAACCTACTGCCAGTTTCTAGAAGACACTTTCTTCACACAGTGGTACAGGAAAAAGTCTGCATCTTTCAAGAAGACCATGTTTTTTATGCAGGACAATGCTCCATCTCATGCATCAAAGTACTCCACTGCGTGGCGAGCCAGTAAAGGCCTTAAAGAAGAAAGAAAGTTTGAGTTGTTTGTTTATTATTTGGCTTTAAAAGATGAAAATAAAGACGTGAGATGGGAATATTTTTGCTTTTCTTCGAGTTGCGTAATGATTCTGCACACTAATAGTTTCCTAATAATTGTGCACACACAGATATTCTTCGCACATAAGCCAAAACCTCACTTTCACTTCCTTAAATGTTCAGGTTTGAGGTTTATTAACATTTTGGATTGAGCAAGAGCGCTGTTGTTCTTAAATAATAAAACTAATCCTCAAAAGTGCAGCTTGCCTAATAACTGAGCACGCAGTGTAGAGCAGAAGCTGGAGGAGAACTCGAGGCTCTACGTGGTAAAACACACAGGTAGTCAAGTCCAGCATTTGATGTAGAGCACTTAAGGTGGGGGAGCTGCTGGGCCCAAATTACACACACACACAGGCACATCTACACATCTACATGTCTACACACCGGTATTAAAGTTGCCCATGTGTTTCCAGTCTTGCTCCTTATGGGCCACATGATACACTTCCCGTCTCAACAGGAAAACTCTCCTGTAAACCAGCTTCATTAGCCCACTGACCCGTTCTGTGTGTGTGTGTGTGTGTGTGTGTGTGTTGCACAGGCCCGACCCCCCTGCAGGATCCAGTAAGCAGCCGACTCCCCGGCGCTCCACAGATGCTGCAGCAGCAACTTCAGATGCAGAGGACCTGTTTGACGACTTCTGACCTTTCGCTTTCAGACTGGTTTGAGAGAGAGATGAACATGATGACAGCACTGATTTATACTGATAAAGGTGTCATATTTTTATACCATATTTATGTAATAAGGGTGATGCACTCAAATGATTTAAAAGCAACTACTGTAGATCTGTAACAACATGCAGATAGGTGACAAATAATAATGGAATAAAACAGTGTATTATGGAGGTGTTGTTCCATCAGGAGCACTTGGAACAGCTTCAGTTCTCCTTGTCGTAGATTCTCCAAATCTGTCGTACTCTACTAGAGGGTTGGAAATTATTCCTCTGGCAGATAGTGGTGTTCAGCCACTTACCAGTTCCTCTTGATCTTGGGAACCACCATAGGATCCGAAAGTAATGCTTGAACCATATAAAGAACCAACAAAACCTCTAAAAGGATCAAAAGAACAACCTAAGTGTACCCTAAAGTAACCCTAGAACCTCCTAAAGGACCACATGAAAGATCAAAGGAGATCCTAATACATTTAAATGATGCCTTGAACCACCCCTAAAACACTGTAAAGGATAGCTAGAACCACCTTGAATGAATAAAAGGAAACTTTTTACATCCTATAAGATCACTACAACCACCCTAAGGAACCCTAGAGCCCTGCAGGGGCCGTTTGAACCATGTAATGCTACCATAAACCACCTAAGGGATATCTAGAACCACCTTAAAGAACCATGTAGTGCACTAAAGCCCCCTGAATATGTAGGAATATTACTACTAAAGGAACTCTAGAACTACCTCAAGGAACCTTACAACAACAATCATTAAAAGGAACCTTAAAACATCCTTAATGTTTGCTAGAACCACCTACTAATCTTAAATGATCCCTAGAACCTCTGAAGGACTGCAAGAACCGCCTCAACAAACCCTTTGACTTTCTAATTGACCACGAGAAGATCCTCTGATCAGGGAGTGTAGTTTCTATAAATGTGTCTGATTTCTGCTTTGGTATTGTGACTCATGAACTGGTGATGAAATGTGATTTCTACATATTTAAAAACTTGTCCTTTTAATATTTGTAACAATAAATATTGTGAACATGTGATTCTCTCATGTAAATTAAAAGGGTGTGTTTTTAATCAACTATATTTTAAGGGGAAATCTTGCAAGTAGTGCTGATAATCTGAAGGTCTTAAAGGCAGGAGCCTACATGAGTAGAACTAATGCATGAAGTGTTTTTTCAACGGTATGTTTAGAGAACCCGAGAATCTCCCGGAGAAATGCTGGATCCTCTTTAAGGAACTTTTTATCAGCTCAATGGATCACTGCGATCTGCAGTAATATCCATAACCTCCTTCAGGCCACCGCCTTCAGAACCACAGAAGCCTCTTAAAGGATACAACTTCACTTAGACTTGTTTGTCATTAAATCTCAGTAACATCTGTTTGTTTTGGCTTCATCGCGCTGTAGTGAGACAGATCTCAGCCCACGTGTGACTTGCTAGATACAGTGAAACTGCCACTCAGCGAAGACAGATGGACAGGCGCTCCACAGCTGAGACAGAACGCCGGTAGTTGGTGTCCATCAGAGAAATCCTGGTACTGATCCGAGCTAACAGCTCATCACACTGGACACTGGTCAGCCTCAAGGAGCTGGAAGCAGCAGGAGAGTTCATCAGACACAGGTCCTGGAGAAGACCAACCAGACACAACGGTGTTTGGTTTTTAGACAGTTTGGAAGTGTTCATATCTGCAGTTTGTGTTTCATCGACAAAAATGAACACAGATGATCCAGCAGTCGAACTTGTGCGAGTAACAGGTCAATTAAGTTTAGTGTTGGATCAGGATCGATCGTTTTGGACCTGTGGAGTCTTGTTGTCGGAGGCGGCTTTGATCCTACTGCAAAGATTCTATGGAGTTGCATTATGGGACATGTAGGATCCAGTTTTTTTCTGACTTGTTCCATACTTTGGATAAAAGCTAAGGACTTTGCGACATCTACTGCACAGAGTTTTATGATGTCTTTTAAACCTGTCTCCTGAAAGTCATCCCAACTTTATGGAGGCGGGATGATAAATGAGTGGAGCGACCCTTTAATGCTTCTCTTTCCTCCTTCTTGGTGTCTCTCCTGGTGTCCCCATTCTCACTTCCTCCATCTCCACCTCCCACTCTTCCTCTCATTCACTCTGTTCCTCTTTCTGTCACACCCCCCTCTCTCCCCCCTCCCTGCACTGGGCGGTGTACTATGGGGGTGTGTGCGGACATGTGCGCCCCTCCTCTTCGTAATGTGTGGATAATAGCGGGTGTAAAGTGGATTTGAACTTGCAGCCAGTGCTGAGAGGAGGAAGAAGAGGTCCGACCGGCAGACATCTGCTGCAGCTGAGAGAGAGGAGCCTTCAGACGCTGCGGTTTGTGCGGGACCTCCGAGAATCTGCAGGAAAAGTTTCAGGTGATAAACCGAGAAGAGCCACCTGGATTTTGGACATTTTTTTCTTCTTTTTTTAGGATTTACAAGGTAAGATATGACATTTTTACACGTTTCTTGCAGAAATTCGTGCACAGAATTTTCTTAGATGTTGCTTAAATCTCGTGAGACTCGCTGAAACACGTGCACACGAGTTGCTCGATAGTTTCAGGGCATTGCTTTTACTTGATGCTGTATTTTGCATGCCTCTCCCTGCTACCACCGGAGGAGCTGGGGTCTTTCTGGGTGGTGGGCAGGAATGTTCCCACACTGATACAGCTCAATGATAACGGACTCATTGATTGAAAGTGACACTGGGGACTAATTAGGTGCATTTACATCCACTGACAGCTCGAGCAATTGATCACTTGATAAGCTTTATCACCGCAGCTGCGCGCGTATCTGCTCCAGCTGTGACCACACATCTGTCCCTCAAACCAGCCGGGAGTTGGTCTGATTTCACTTTTGCCCAAAATGTATCTTAAAAATAATATAAATCAATATGAATTCTTTAGTTTAGAGACTTTTGCTTTTGGAAGATCCCATGTGAAATCATGAAATATCATAATAAACTGTCATAGACCAAGATATAAGACTCGGTACTCGGTACAGTGTTTGTTAAAGGTGAAACGCTTATTATAGAGTTTGCTCAGGGTTTCAAAAGTGAGAGTGCAAAACAGATTAAAGTAACCACTGTGTGGAAAGTGTAACTAGTGAATTTACATGCAGACAGAAAGTTACAGTGCAGTGGAGGAAGAAGTGATTGCAGCTTCTCTAATGTGAAAATGTGCTGCTTTTCTTGTCTTATTTTAAAGTTAATTCATATATTTGGACAGTTGATAAGACAATATATATATTTACACTCCAGTAAAACTTCACACTTCCCCCACATACATGCTCATATTTAATAGCAAAGTCTGTGTGGTGAAAATATGATTTAGTTGCAGATCTTCCCCAACAAAGAAGGTCAGTATTCCATTGTAAATGTGAACAGCAGGATCAGAAGCAGAATACTTAAAGAATCCAACGTTCTGCAGCAGAGCAAGTTATCAGTGTGTACAGTCTGATTTCAGGAGAAAAGTTTCTCTTCACTCACCTTTAATCTCAGACAGCAGCTGGTTTTACCTGCAGGATTTGTGACATCACAGCTAGTCTGCAGCCAATCAGGGTGCAGTAGGCATTTTAGAAGCTTGTGATGTGGAAACACTGAGACTACAGTGAAGCAGGAGACATCTTGTGTCCAGCTGTGAAACTTTGTGCGTATTCATCGAGTCAGATTGTTAATGACGAAGAAAAGTTTCATGTTCTGAAAGTTTCGTGAGATAATTTGACTTTTTTATGGATTAAACCGAATCAGAGACCAATTATTAGATTTTCTGTAGTCCTTACACTGTGTAAGGATCTGAAATGTGCAGAAGCAAAATGTTTTCATTCTTCATTTTCAGCTCATTTGCTGCTTCCTAATAATATTGCAATGATGTAGTGTATGTGAAGATCAAACCAAATGAATAATATAGCTGATATATAAATAGAAGATCCTCCCCAACGAGTTCTTTCACTGTTTTAAGACTTTGATTCAGTGAAATCTTCAAAGTCTAACTTTGATGTAAAACAACTGAGTGCTTCACGACTGCTCAGACCTCTGTTGATCTATAAGATCAATACGTGTTGATCTAAAAGTGCTTATCACTGATCAGAAGTTTGAATCACTCATCATGTTTCCTCTGCAGATCGTGCTGAGATGATCCCTCACATCCTCACACACCTGCTCTGCCTGCTGTGTGTGTGTTCAGCTCGTCCTCCATCAGGTGAGTTATTCCAGCAGGAAATGATGTCACCACTTTTCCTCTTCGTCATGCTCTCTCTCTCTCTCTCTCTCTCTCTCTCTCTCTCTCTGTCTCTCTCTCTCTCTCTCTCTCTCTGTCTCTGTGACGTAGTCGTAATCAGACCCGAGGCAGCCTGCAGGTTCAGCTCTGACAGAGTGGAAACTGGTTGATGCACCTGGCTGCTTCTCTGCAGCAGGAAACGTCTGATTGCAGATGTTTGTGCTGCCAAAGCTCCGTCCTGTCCTCTCAGCCTCGCTCTGAAACATGAACCTTTGTTTAAGTGAAAGCTGCTCCGAGGGTTACTTCATGTGTTCACTGTGTTTAACACCTACTTAAGACGACTTCACATGACTCACAGGAGGAACAGACCCTGAAGTTTTTGTTTTACTTTGATGATCTTTAAATAAAAACACTGAAATAAAAGTTTTTTATTGTAAAAGTACCAAAACATTAACAATAACTAAAACCTTAATATGAATGATATCCAACAGACAGCTCTTAAAGCTGCTGCTTCGTGTCTGACATGCAGGATCCTGTTTTCCAGCTCCTCCGATGATGATGATGGAGAAGACCTCTTCTGCGTCCAGCTCTCTGGCGGGGCGGGCGGTGCTGCCGTGCCACTTCTCCATAACACCTGACTCCACACACTCTCCCTCACACACCACGCCTGCTCCTCCTCGCTCCACCCAGAGCCCGGAGGAGGAGCTGAGGATCAAGTGGACCAAGCTGGAGGAGGCGGAGGAGAAGGTGGTGCTGGTGGCGCAGGGCGGGGTGGTGAAGGTGGGGAAGGAGTACCAGAACAGGGTGTCGGTGCCCAGCCACCCGCTGTCCGTCGGAGACGCCTCCCTGATTATCGTGCGGCTCCGGGCGAGCGACGCGGGGCAGTACCGCTGCGAGGTGATGCACGGGATGGAGGACACTCAGGGCACCGTCAGCCTCAATGTCAGTGGTGAGTAAGACAAACACACGCCGCCAACGCTGCTCTTTTATAGGTCGAATTAGGAGTCAGTGTGAGAGTCCACAAACGTGTTCAGTGACTGAATCCAGATGTTTGGAGCTGGCAGAGACCTGACAAAGCAGGAGGGGCTCTCATCACATACTGTTCCTGTAAAGCTGCTTCAATCAATGTTTTTATATCTACTATGGATAAAGACGATGTTTTATGTGAAAGGTGCCGTCATTATTATCGTTATTTCATTATTTCATTATTTCATTATTTTAAATCCTGGAAAAACACATTTACATGGTGCAAAGGACAGAAATAGAGCATCCTGAGATGAACAGGAAAACAATTAAACAAGGAAAATTCTGAATACTTAAAGGTAAAGGTAATTACAACGAGACGGATAAAACAACCAATGAAAGATTCAGGACAATTAAAAGATTCCAAGCAACACCAATTTAAACTATTAAACCTCACCGATGTCTCAGTGGTATTAATGTGCTCATTATTGACGAATATAGCAGCTGTAAATAGCATTTTAGCATCTTTTAGCTCATTGTTTTGGTTCCCTGTCCAAGCCAAACAAGCTGTAAAAACACTGTGACATATGTGTTCAGTAGCAAACAGTAAACAGACACAGTAAGCGACTATAGCTGGTGATCATAGTGCAGCGTTTAGCAGCTAAAGAGACAGATATTTCTCTTAGGAGAGTGTGGAGACCAAAAACAGAGCTATGTGTCTCTGTAACTGCTGATGTTGGAATAATCTTCTGTTTACTCACAAGGCCGCTGTAAAAACCTTTACAAGGTGATAATAAGTCCGCGTTGTGGTCACAGCTTGTAAATTGTCCCCCAGTGGCCAAAACAAAGAAACACTTAATGAAAGCTGTAGTAGAAGACAGTAGTGACGTCAAGAGAACAACTCAGCAATGGCACATGTACAACAATAACATCTACATTAGTGTGTTCATCCTGCAGCAGTGAAACAGGCTGTAACGGCTGCAACATAATCCTTGATGGGTCAAAGGTCGTCCACCAAAAGGTCCTGAAGTTTCCACTGACAGGCTCAGATTGTTTTTCTAAGTGTGTGACAACATGACAGAAAGGATCCCTACAGAGATAGACCTTTTTGTTACAGAGGAAGATGATTGTTTTAACCACACACAGACGTTACATCCCTCTCTGCACACACACCAGACTCCATTCATAAAAACAGTTATTTAACCTTGCAGTATACAAGAGTTGCAGGTCTACTGCGGCCTCGATTGGTTAGTTTAAATTTGTTATATTTTGTGTGCGATCTAAAATAACCGGTTAAAACAATAAAGCCGCCCGATAACACAAACAGGTTGAGGCAGAGGTAGACGAGCAGCTCCTGTGTCCTGAGAGCTAAAATCACTGTTTTTATGAATGGAGTCTGGTGTGTTTGCAGAGAGCGATGTGAAGTCTGTAACAAAAAGGTCTATCTCTGTAGGGATCCTTTCTGTCATGTTGTCACACACTTAGAAGAACAATCTGAGCCTGTCAGTGGAAACAACAAGAACTTGTAGTGGACGACCTTTGACCCATCAAGGATTATGTTGCAGCCATGACAGCCTGTTTCACTGCTGCAGGCTGAACTACTTCCAAAACTCTTTGTCCCTTTTAGCAATTTAGACCCCAAAATATGTTAAAAAATAATGTTTATAATGTTTAAAAGACCTGAATTACCCTTTAATCAACCAACTCATTTCAGCTCTACTTTGGTGCACAGTGAAGCAGGCAGACAGCCTGACAGGTGAATCTCCCTGTGGTAGTTTGTACATGAAAGTCACAGTGACTTCATATTGTGGACTATAGTGCATTTCAAACATATCTCGGGTTCGGCCGTCAGAGTTCATCCAGTGGAAACCCCACAGAGACTCTGCCTCCGACATTTACACAGATTCCACATTAATAGTGAACAGGAGTCTTTGTTGGGACGCTCCTCACAAAGACGCTCCCTATGAGTGACACACAACTCTCCATTTAACATCTCAGCCTCCTATTCAGCTCTGCCAGGATATCCTCGCAGCAGAGAAATGAACCCTCCCATCCAGCCCAGAATAAAGGAGCTAATGAGTCCAGACAACAGTTACATACACTCGGAGGAAGACAGCTGGAAGAGATGAGCGGTTTGTGTTTCTGTGGACTGTCGGGTAATGATCGGGGGTCTCTATCGCTGGAGTTATTCTGTCTCTGTCAGGAGGACTCTCTGGTGTAACCTGGAGTCTTTTTTATGGATGAGACACTGAAATGTGATGATGGTTTCATCCAGGTTTAGGAAATGTACAATATTTCTTCATTTCCTTTGTGGATTTTTGGCTTTTATCATGTCAAAGAGCAAAAAAAAAGGATGCTGTCTTCCCAAACGTTAAATCGTCTTAGTTTCTATTTGGTATCAACACATGTAGGTTTTTCTGGAGCAATAATTCAGATAAAGTCAGTTTAATCAAATGTTTAAGGGCTCTTAAAATCACTAAATCCTTTAGGGGACAAACAGCCCTCTTCCAGGGGATGAACATAAGGAGTATCTTACCTGCAGAACTCAAACTGGATCCACAGGGACAGTTTGGATTTCTAACATGTAAATGAAAAATTATTTCTTCTTCAAAATTGAACACATAGCAAACTGTACATGTTTGAAGAGGAGCAGGATGAAGTATAACGTTCTTAGTACTTTTAATGATAGCATACACAAGTGTTACGGACTGTTCCAGTTGTTTTTAAATGAACCAGCTATCACAGCCTGTTTCTTAAATGTTCCATAAATCCAGCCACAGACTGTGACCGTTTCTTTGGTTAAACTCAGTCATGTAGTCTCATGAGACACTCGTACAGTTGTCTCCTAATAAGTCGTTAATTGTTTAAATATATAATGCATATTAACATTTTAAACCATGAACTTATTGTGCTTTAGTGTAACTTACTTTGTCTTGTCTTTTATCTGGACCTCGAGTCTGTGTAAGTCATGTGTTAACAAGGGCTTCCTGTTTTCTGGTATCGTGTTATATTTTGTATCTTGTTTAGTTCCCTCTGATTTTAATGATGAGTTTGTGTTTGTGTCTCTTGTGCAGTTGTTGATGATTTTTATGTATCTTAAAGGTACATTCAGGGACAGGCACGGAAGTGTAGCGTCAGCTAAACGCGCTCTGGTGTGTGTTCGGTTTACAAGCTTTACTCTTTAAGTTACAGATAAACATTAAAAAGAATCGAGTAGGAAGTCACGACATTGACTCCTCTGACGTTTGTTGTTAAGCAGTAGACCTACAAAGCAGATATTTATTCTGACACTTACAGTAAAAGTACTTTTCTCTCAGAGACAATGTAAATGTTGAGTCACTAAAGGTGAACTGATCAGAAAATATCTGTTTTATTGATAAAAAGTCGAAGCGAAAAGAAGCCTGAGGACATAAAAACTGAAGGAAATCAACTACGACTCCCAAGATGCTTTTCAACAAGACGCATAATAAAAACGTTGTTACCTACGTGTTAAGGCTTAACACACTTTTGAGTAAAATAAAAACTAATATCTGACACTTAAATTAAGAGTTTGTGACTTTAGAAAGTTTTTAGAGAAACTAAAACAGCTCTGAAAAAGTGAAATAAGAAAACTTTGCGCTGACGACATCATGAAGCGGGACACTGTAAACCTGCTCTGTCTCTGACGCCCTCGTCTCTCTGCTCCCTCTCCAGGTGTGGTGTTCCACTACAGAGCGAACACCAGCCGCTACACTCTGGACTTTCATTCCGCTGTGAGGGCGTGTCACGACGCAGGCGCCCACATCGCCGAACCCGAACAGCTGACGGCTGCTTTCGAGGACGGCTTCGACCAGTGTGACGCAGGCTGGCTCGCCGACCAGTCAGTCAGGTGTGTGTCTCAAAATGAACATTTTCATACACAACATGTTTACTGTGTGATAATTCTCGTGCCTGTTTCTTCCTCTTTAATCACACACGTTCTTACTTCTACAAAATGCTTTAAACAAGTTCATTTTTGTTTGAGTCAGGTTCAAATATTTGACTTTCTATCATTTAAACTCTGTGCAACCTTCATTGTTTTTCAGATACCCAATCACAGTGCCCCGTCCCGGCTGCTCAGGTGACCTAGAGAAGAAACCAGGAGTGAGATCGTACGGCATCCGCGACCCCACCGAATATTACGACGTGTACTGCTACGTGGACAAACTACGAGGTAAATGAGTGCAAGCAACTTTAATAATTTAATCAGACATGCTCTCGATAAGGGGAAGCTTAATTTATGTAAAACTGTTAGTTGTAAGTGAGAGTGGTGCAAAAAGGACAGACTACTGCCCCCTGCTGGTATGGAGGGTTATGTCCCCCAAGCAGCCGCAGAACGTTCATGGTTGTTGGCTTTCGGCTGCAGTCTTTGTGGTGTGTTCAAGTCCAACTTCTTGGCCCAGAAAAAGGCAACATGACGCGACCCATCAGTTGGATTCGGTCGCTGCTCGTGCTTTGGTGTCTGTTTGGTTTGTCTGAGGCTTAAAACCACAAATAAAGCCGACTGATTGGCTTGTTCTTCAAAGCACTGGTGGCCCAGGCTTGTTTTTTGTGTTTTTATTGAACCTTTGTTTAAACAGGTTTGTCCAGTGAGGTCAGAGATGTCTTTTTCGAGGGAGAGCAGGCCAGGAAATGCAGCAACACACAGTTTTTACCATAAAAAATGAATTTAATACGACCTCAGCTTTAAATATTAACTTCCTGTGTCTCTCTCTCTCTGCTGTGTGAAGGCGAGGTCTTCTACCCCGACCTCAGCGATAAACTCACCTTCCAGCAGGCGTTGATGGAGTGTAAGAAGCACGACGCCGAGTTGGCCTCACCCGGTCAGCTGTACTCAGCCTGGAGGGCGGGGCTTAACAGCTGCATCTACGCCTGGCTGTCCGACGGCAGCGTCCGCTACCCCGTCACCGTCCCCAAGCCTCAGTGTGGAGGAGGCCTGCTGGGGGTCCGCACGCTCTACAAGTTCAAGAACCAGACCGGATACCCCGACCAGTCTGAGCAGCATGGAGTGTTCTGCTTTAAGGGTAAGACTTAAGCACCTGACTGTACTGTCTGACATCACTGAAGATTCAGCCGGAGGAGGTCACACTTCTCCTTCAGATATATTAGTTTGTACTCTGGCTGGTGTTGAGTGCATCCTGCTGTGGGTCATCTAAAGGTTTAAGCCTGTAGGGATGGATCCAATCGGTGTGGAGAATCAGAACAGCAGGCCTGACAGAGAGACTGACAGCTGATACTAAAACATTATTGTTTTTTAAACACAGGGACTGAGTCCTCAGCTGATTTTCTTTGTTCCTTTCTGAGCATTTAACCTTAAAGTGTCACAGGTCCTTTTCCACTGACAGGCTCAGATTGTTATTCTAAGGGTGTATTCACAGCCACCGAACTCCATTGACAAAAAGAGTTGCCGGTCTACTTCTGCCTTGATTGGTTAGTTTGTGTTATTGTGTGACTTCTGTGTTTTGAATGGTTAGTTCAAATCCAACACAATATTTTTGAAACACTTAACTACACAAGCAAACCAACCAATCGAGGAAGCAGGAGATCAGCAACTCCCGTGTCTGCGAGGTGGCTTGAAAGAGAGCAAGTGAGCAGAGAGCAGCTTCAGGCTGATTCTGGTTAAAGGATGTTACCTTTGAAAGATCAGTACACAAGCCACATAGAAAAGGTTTATTTTTATTAACTATATGAAACTGCTCCCTCTAAGATCAGTATCTGTGTCGGGCTGTGTCCAAAAGTCCCTCCAACGATGAAATCTACCGTTATTTTTTACATTCGATAGCACCAAAAGGTACCGAAGTTTTAAAACAGCAGCAGATCTACAGTCAGATTTTCAACCCAAAGCTGCCGCCAGCAAAAGAGGGAGAGCAGCTGTGGTCAAGCGACATAGACAGGAAGTGAAGAGAGCAAGCGCCAACAGAGAAATAAGACATTATGTTCTGGTTGTTTCACAGCAGTTAAACAACAAACTAACACGCCTACACCTCCGTACGACCCCGCAGGAAGGGACAGGGTTTAGTTTTTACTGTGTGTCTGTCTGCTCCGCCCTCCGTCACACCTGCAGCTCTGACAGCAACGACACAGCCGACTGTTCTCACAGAACGACACATGGAGACGTTTTGTGATGGACGTCCAGAAACGCCCCAAACAGCAGAATAATAATAAGAAACACAGCTGAAGGGCAGATCCTCTGCAGACGCAGACAGCAGAGATGATTAAGAGGGAATATTTAATATGGAGAATCCTGCTCATGAAGCCTTTCAGTACCATTAACAGTGTCTGTGATCTGGTGTGTGTTTAGTGACTTGGCACCTGCACTGTGCACTGCAAGGTTGGAATTTAAAAACAGGAAAATTACCTCATTTTTTGTTTCTAGGACTTATATATTTTTGTTGCCATGGTAACGAAACCGGTATCGAGTATTGTTTTCTTTTTACTAGTATCGTATCAAAGTTTGAAATTCTGTTATCGTGACAACCCTCCAGAGATCACCACTGAATGATGAGGACAACTGACCCTTCGCTAAGCCCCTCCCTTTAACAGCCAATGTCCAATCGCGGGGTGTCATATTTTTAGCTTTTACTTAGCCACGATCTGCGAGCGATATCCTGATGCGCTTTAAACTAATTGAAAAAGGGAGTCTTGTTCGCACTGGGCTGAAACATATTAGATAATAAAAGTTATAGCGAGTCATAACTAAACATTAGCTTCAAATAAAACAATATATATTGACTTACCCTGCTGTATGAGAACATGTTGATCCTGTCTATGATTGTCCTTAACATGAATTGTCGAGACGTGGGGTGCCTGACGCTTGCTTTGGGACCGGTGAGCGTTTGCCTCGATGTTCATGTCCTCTTCATCCTCAACGCTCTGACACATTATATTCTGGATGTAGCTTTCAGATGTGTGTTGTCGTCCTTTCTGTCGACTTCTCTCTGATATTTGGGAACTATTATTCCAGAAATTTGCGATTAATTCCGTCATAACATCTCTCACTGCAGAAGCTTGACAGGCATAGCAACAGTAACCAAGGGGGGCGGGACTTAGCAAAGGGTCAGTTGAGAGATAGGTAACAGAACTTTCTTCAAACTTGAGTCAGGATGAAATTGTACCAATTTAAGGAGACTTCCTTGAAGAACAGAAAGAAAACTATGAACGATGAATCTTAAGATGAGTTATTTATCGAGGTGAGCATGCACAGGTTTCCTCCCGTCCTTTCTCATCATCTGCACGAATTTAGGTCAGCGCTGAATCTTTGTGAAAGCCCCCAGCTGACCCTCCTCCTAATGTCCAAACTCTGACACATTTGTCTCACGAACGTTACTTACGTTTACATAACTACTGAAGTGTCCTGCAGCACAAACAAGCCGCAAACTGCAGAGAACAAACCCAAACAGGAGAAGAGTAAAGTCCCCCTGCCCTGTTTATGGTGGGGCACGCACTTTTATGAGGGGAAAACCCAACTCATGCACTCTAACACAGATACAGCAGAAAGGGGACAGGTCCCTAATGCTTCACAGCTGGACCCTGCCCAAACACAGACAGACAGACAGAGGGAGGAGGAGGTGGAAAAGAACAGGAGTACAGCGCTAGCTCTCCTAACATCCTCATTAAACAGAGAGCCTGAGAGAGGTGAGCAGCACAGGAACCAATTACACTCTCAAGTATGATTCTTTACAGATGATATAATTGCAAACAGTCACATGTTTGGCAGCGCAGAGGTACTTTCAGAACCTGAAAGCTGTGCAATGTGTTCTGCTGGGTACGCAGCAGAGAGGTAACGTACAGTGAAGTGACAGTGTGAGGACAGACCCCAGACCAGCCAGATGACTGTAAGCCAGCCAAACACATGACATCATATCTGGGCGGGGCCGAATAATGCGGCCAGGGTCTTCATGGTGTGAAAGACCGGAGCAGACCGCAGCTGATCGACAGAGTCTGCAGGCAGTAAACACCTTTATGAGCAGTAGTGGAAAAAGTACTCAGATGTTTGCTGTCGTTAAAGTATGAATAAAAACAGTCTAAAGATACTCCAACCAATCGAGGCAGCGGGAGTTTCAGTTCTTGTTGTTTCCACTGACAGGCTCAGGTTGTTATTCTAAGTGTGTGACAACATGACAGAAAGGATCCCTACAGAGATAGACCTTTTTGTGACGGAGGAAGATGATTGTTTTAACCACACACAGACGTTACATCGCTCTCTGCACACACACCAGACTCCATTGAGAAAAACAGTGATTTTGTTTTGCAGAATATGGGAGTTGCTGGTCTATCACTGCTTTAATCGGTTAGTTTTTTTGTGTAAATGTGTTAACAACATAAAAAAGGTTTGAGATCAAGGCAGCGGTAGAACAGCAACCCCCGCGCTATGCCAAGTAAAATCAGTGTTTTTCTGAATGGAGTCTGGTGTGTGTGCAGAGAGCGATGTAACGTCTGTGTGTGGTTAAAACAATCATCTTCCTCTGTAACAAAAAGGTCTATCTCTGTAGGGATCCTTTCTGTCATGTTGTCACACACTTAGAATAACAACCTGAGCCTGTCAGTGGAAACAACAAGAACTTTTAGGGGACGTAAGATGTCAATAAACTGTTACAGAGGTAAAAACGAGATGATGAAACTGAAAAGGCAACAGTCAAAGCTCAAACAAGTCTAGCTGTAAGATAAATGTATCTGCTTGAGAGTGTAGGATGAAAAATGGAAAATTAAGAGGGAGAGAGAGAAAAGGGGGAACTCCACCAACTCTCCCACCCCTCCCACCCATACGTCTGTCCATAGGTGCCCCAGCCTGTCAGGCAGCAGGGAGGGACGGCGGAGAGTCAGTTGCACAGCGTTTATTAAAGCATTATGTCAGTGACGTTCAAAGCCCAGGACTACATGAAGTCAGCACTTAGACCTGCACAAAGCAGACTATTGTGTGAGTGTTTGGCATCTTATTTCCTGTCTGTTCTCATGTGGTATGTGTTCCATCATAATGAGATATAAATCTCTGCTAGCATCACAGGCTAATTTAAAGAGGGCTTTACAACAAAAGCCTTAGCTCTGTTCAGGACTGTGAATAAAGTGTGTTTAGAGAAGAGAGATGGAAGCTCACCGTGTAAGCGACTGCAGAAAATAGCAACAGAAAAGGTTAGCTTGTTAGCTCTCGTCTTTTCTGGCCCCATTCAGGTTTTCATTGTGACTCCTCTGTTTCAGCCGTCTCCGGGCCTGTTTCATTTCTCACAGGTGACTTCATGGTTCAAGAATAAGAGCTGCTACATTTCCTTTTAAAGCCACATCTGTCTGACAGCTGTGTGATTAGCACTTTCCACATAGTGCAGTTTTCTTTTCTTACTGAGTCACAAAATACTGAATCATTCTGTAAACATTCTGTGGTATAACTGACGCTGGCTCGACCGACCTGTTTTAAAGGAGGTGCATGTTTTAGCCCACTTATGATACAATTATAAAACTTGACTTGGCTTGGGTACATTGTTTAGCGCAACACTAGATTAAAGGTTGATTTTCAGCCATTTTCAGCAGCCGTTATTGTTTCATATTGAAGTTACACAATGTAGTTTTTGGCAAAAACCATTTCAGCTCTTTGTGGTGGCATTCGTCGCTGCTGCATAAGACTGCATGCAAACCCAAAGCTCTGTTCCAGAACCAACCTGTAACCCCCAGTTTCAGTAAATCAGGACCAAAGAGTCGAGGGTGGTTGAGCAACTTTGTAAAAAAGGCATGAGTGAAGATGTTGAATGTGTCCAACTAAAAATACAGAAACCGAAAACCTCTGCCGTTCTTGTGCAACTAGCTCGCCAGCTGTAGCTTGTGGAAGATCAGCTCATGAGCAATGACAACTAGAATGTGCACAGGTAGACAGGCAGGTAAGACATTCCATTCTGTTCAAAAGAAACGATCGGATTGGGTTTATTGATTTCTGTCATCAGATGCTTCCTAATAAATTGACTCCTGGACATTTAATGTAAGTCCTAAACCAAACCTGTGAATAAAGGCGCTCGCTTAATTACCTGTAGGATATAACACTGACCATGTTGACATTTACCCTAACGCCCTTGAGCCTGAGGTCGCTGTGGGAAAGAATCTCGTCAAAGTGTGTTGTTTAAACTTAGTTCTCTGTTCTTAAATCACCTTTGAGACTCATTTGGGTTCATGGTTCCCTTTTGTGATGATTGTTTTGGGGCATTTGGGCATTAGTGGTCATGTGATCCTGCAAAACTGTCTGAACCGAAGATGGTCAGAAGCAGTGCGTAGGATCAGGGCTAGCTGACAGCCAGTGTTGTTTCTTTGGTTTTTACATCCCCTCTGCTCCTCTCTTCCAGCTGCACCTCCAGAGCCGACCACCAGGAATCCACCGATGACCTCAACTAAGCTCAAACCCGACAGCCCCACACACGCTCCCAGTAAAGCAGTCCCCGGATCAGCCTTAGATCCCGAAAGAGCAGAAATTCAAACAAGAAGACCGGCTCATGTCGCATTCTCACCCACAGAGAGACCACACACTGCCTCACCGGACCAACACGCAGCCCCCCACACAGAGTCAGACCACACCACAGGCTTTGTGACCCCCACCCCCGAGTTTGTCGACTACGATGTCAAGGATTTTGACTCACATAGGGTTGAGTCCAAACCACTTAGAGGAGACATTTTGCCCCCCATTCAGATCCCTCCTTTACCCACCACCCGCTCACAGCCCCCACAGCTCGACATCTCCAAAGGGGGAGAGGGGGGAAGCCAGGCAGGGTCAGGCCGAGGTGAGAGCAGCGGGGAGCAAGGCAGCAGCGATGACGGCGCTAGTGGGGCTGAGGTGGGAGCAATGGTGACCCCGATACCGTCAGATCTTCCAGGGATCACCTCTGCACCAGGGCTGGGGGTCGACACCACATCGAGACCCTCATGGCTTCAAGAGGTCACACCGGAGACGGGGACCGGCGAGGAGGGCCGACATCCTGCCTTAGTTTTTAAAGAGGACGTCACTCTTGGAACTGCCTCCACGTTCGACATCGACCAACTGGCTGTTCCTTTAGACGGGGACTCATCAGGCAAACCAGTCCATGTAATAGTCGTCAACGTGCACGACCAGAATCAATCAGGTGAGTTACAGGATTCTGCTGTATTCCCTTTTTCGGTCATTTCTCCCAATGACAATGAAATTTAAGTCCAGGAAAATTCACTAAAATACCACCAGAGCAAGTGTTGACACAAGCAACACGTTGCTGAGCCTGTCGGTTGATGAACAGACCAATCTGATGTTTCTGGCTCGCTCGTTCATCTCACATCCTGCTGAATCAGTTTAACGGTTTAACAACATTACAGAAAGGATTCCAACTGATAAATCCCTTTCTTTGAAGTAAGATCCTGCCATTATAACGCCTTCTTCAAAGCCACCAGACTCCATTGACAAAAACAGTAATTTAACTACTACAGAACTTGGGAGTTTCCGGCTGTACCGCTGCCTCGAAGTGTTTGTTTTCTGTATCATTGGGTGTAATACAATCATTGTGTTGGATTCAAACTAACCATTTAAAACACCAAAGTCACAAAATATTACAAACAAACTAACCAATTCAGGAAATGCACATATTGCAAATCCCCTGTTCTGCAAGGTGAAATTACCGTTTTTGTTAATGGAGTCTGGTGTGTTTGCAGAGAGCGATGTAACGTCTGTGTGTGGTTAAAACAATCATCTTCCTCTGTAACAAAAAGGTCTATCTCTGTAGGGATCCTTTCTGTCATGTTGTCACACACTTAGAAGAACAACCTGAGCCTGTCAGTGGAAACAACAAGAACTTTTAGTGGATGAACATTGATCTGGTACAAGGATTACACTGCTGCTTTCTGAAGAAATCTACTGGAGTAATTCCGAAAGGTTTTCTACATATTAGTCAATTAAATCCCATTTAAAAACAAACTCACATTTCCACTTCAGTTTTCTGTCATTTACTTCCCCTTTCACATCTCATAAGCCCTTTGAGCTGTGGGACCCGGCAGTCTCACATTTCCCACATAGCAGTTCGATCTCTCAGCAAGAACGTTTTTCTCTCATTGACCTCATGTTTGTACAGTGCTGGTTGTTGTCTCCATAGGAAGACAGATAAGAGTTTTGGTACTTTGTGAATATTTGCAGACAGACATCACACACACACACACACAAACACACACACGGAAAAGTTATGAAATCAGTCGTATCTGCTCGGCCAATTTCGCAGCTAAACATATTGTAAACACATCACGGTGAGTCCGCTGGGAGAGCAGCAGAGACATATGAAGACTGTAACATATCAGAGTAAGCTTTCTTTCTGTTTCTCACACTGTCAAAGACTCTCTGTTGGTCTGATTGATTGGCCGCTGTTCTCTTGAGCAAGCGGTTCTAAATAGCTGGGTTCAACTTTCAGCTCTCATTATCTGTAGAAGGAGCCAACAACAAACCACAGATATTTAACCTTACAGTTATTTTCTCTCAGGAGCTTCCTGAGTTACACTAACCAAAAACTTCTCCCAACATAACTTCACTCCCACATGAGTCTGTATTTGGTGTACATGAAGAGATCAGCGTGCACAGGCCCAGGGGCCCGATGGCTCCAGGGTGCCTGAGTGTTGTTGGAAAGTCCAAGAGTTCAGTCAGAAGGACTTCAGGGAAGTTTTTTTGCTCCTTATCTTTGAAAAGCTGCATTCCGATATCAGTACTTAATACTGTTTTGTAAGCCAGAAAAAGATTAAAAGTAGGGCTTTCCCCTTATCAGTCCATACTTCGAATTTCCAGTCTGGAAGACTCTGAGTCGACCCGCATTTTATCAGCTGAATCTCTGAGTTTAGCTGTGTCATTGTTGGCAGAGAAATGCAGGAGCGACAAACTTTGGTGTTAATTGTTCAAAGGATTTTAAAAGGACATTATCCACAGAGATCTCCTCAACAACAACCGTTAAAAATCAGTGTTTTTCAAAAGCCCGGGTAGCTAACTTTAACTCGGCTCGATTGTCTTAAGAAAGCAGTCAGCTAGAAATGTGTTAATGTCTTGATATCTGGCCATGAGCTACGTTTGTTTTTGTTGATCGATTCTTTCGTCAATAAGATTGGCACCACAAAAATACTTGTACCATTTGTATTGAATCAAAGAGTAGACCTGTGTTTGTTAACAAAGTTCCATTATCACATCTTAATGCATGTCCTCGTAGCATACCGTATCGTACCTGTATCCATATCTTATCCGTATCTGTATCTGTATCTGTATCGTATCGTGTAGATCGTATCTGTATTAGTATCGGCATCTGCAATTCTGGCCCTGTATTACTGGGTTTTGGATTATAAAGTACCATCATCACTTCTAAATGCATGTTCTAGTATCATATCGTATCCGTATCGTATCGCATCATATCGTATCGTATCGTATCAGCTCTGGCCCTGTTATACTTGGTTTTGGATTATAAGTTTATTCATGTCACAGACCTCTACTAGTCAGTTGCCTGTTACCTTGCTGGATGAAGGGACAGATATGAGAGGGTTATTGATGTTGTTGTGAAAATGTCTTCAAATATTCCTTTTTCAAGATTGTTGTAACAACTTATTTGTTTTTGACAATTTGCTGCTCTGTTGCCCGGCACATGTCTGAGAAAAGAGGAGAAAACATTAAAACAAAAGACTGAATCCATGAAAAAACAACTTCCTTCCTCCCGCTCTGAATAAGATAAATGGTGATCATAAAGCACCCGGGACGCCGCATGCCTTGGTGTCCCATGAGCCCCAAAATCACTGGATGTGAGTTGGGGGTTTGGTGCAGGGGCCAGTCACTCAAATTACAGCCCTCCTGTGTTTGTTAGCCCCCAGCCGAGCGGTGCCATCTCTCAGCAGCTTTGTTTATTATTGAAATGTTGGAGGCGGATTCAGTTGCAGGTAATACATCATCACATGAAGCTGGCACTCACGTGTGAGGCCCAGCGACTCAGTGTTTCCACGTCCTGAGGAAATTAGGAAAATCTGGGCATCGAGTGTTTTAATAGAAACTGTTCCTGTGTCGGTTCTGAGTCACACAGAGGCTTTTTGACTTTGGGCGACATGTGTCGACTAACACTGGTTAACTAGTTAAATCGGTCCAGTTCAAAGAGAAGCTCCTGGTGTGTGTGTGTGTGTGTGTGTGTGTGTGTGTGTG
Source organism: Semicossyphus pulcher (assembly GCF_022749685.1). Lineage (NCBI taxonomy): Eukaryota > Metazoa > Chordata > Actinopteri > Labriformes > Labridae > Semicossyphus > Semicossyphus pulcher. Next base: position 20,698,073 of record NW_027211696.1, on the reverse strand, counting down.
TTTCTGTTCTTCATCGCACACAATAACTAAACTCAGGTCTGTGTTTGCGTCACGTTGCACGTTTTGCAGTTCCAGTTCCCACGATATAGCTTCCATGTGTACCATAAAGTCTTGATGAAGAGACACAGGCGTGCATTGTTTGGGAGCAGCCCCCCCGGCATCGACTGACCTTCACCGTAAACCGACTGTTAACATCAAGATCTGCAGCGAGGCCTTGTTTTAATAAACATCAGACACGAGCTGCTCGAGATCCTGCACAACAACTGAGGCACCGAGCAAGGAACGTTTTTTGCAATGGGTTTCAAATCTCAATACTCAATACTGTGTCTCTGACCTGTAGACTCGTGGTTCACCGAACAGAACAGGGTCCTCAAGCTCCCTGCAGATGTAGTTACACTATTCCTTATCTAAGTAAAACCTGACATAGTGCATGGCTCATTTAATTATAGTTTTGTATATTTTGTTTAATAAAATATTTAAAAAGCAAAGCTACTTTCAGATGGGGGACCTGGTGCGGTCATGCTAATCAAAGTGTTCAGTCTATCCTTTATCATCTGATTATTTTAAGGACACTAAGGATCCACAGATGACTCACTGGTGACTTCGTGAAATGTCTTGTTTTGTCCAAAACCCAAAGATAGCTGCAGATTAAGTTGGTATTTATCGACTGACTGCTTTAGAGAGTTTGACTTCTGTCGTTAATTGAAAAGCAAAACATGATTACTGCTCAAAGTAAGGTTCACAAAAAGGTACGAGTGACTGAACGTCTGTATTTGTTTCAATTCTTTCCTGAACTGTCAGTAGTGGACCACATCCTGGACTTCTTGAACAAACCTGGAAACGCCATCGACGGCTCCACCTTCTCTCAAATCAACGACCTGTTACCACAGATCACCAGTGAAGCCGTTCTGGGCAGCGGAGACATCGATGCTCTCGAGCCTTCTCCCATCACTTTGCCTCCAGCTGTCAGCTTTGTCAACGGGAAACACGAGGTACCGTCCTTACAGTGACGTGTTGAATTAACAGATTGTTGTGCTTAAAATGATAATGTTGTTCTGTCCAAATTAATACACTTTATTTACTCATCTACCATCTTTGATCCATTCAGGTGACTTTTGCGCCACAGCTACCAGAGGAAGCCAGAGGAGATCAGTTTGAGACGGCCACTCCAGTCCTGTCCAATGAGGTGGGAGAAGGAGACGAAGATACCGGGGAGGAGCATGTGACTCCCTTTGACTACGGGACCATAGATATCCACCCAGAGGAGATACCTACAGAGGAAACCGGTGATGGTGCCACTCCTCCGACAGAAATATACCCAGATGAAGTAACAGACTCCGCCACTGATGTCTTTCCTGACTCTGACTTCGAGGGATTGAAAACTGAAGAACCAGGGGATCAGACAGGATCAAAAACCACCACCATGACCCCCTACATGCCCCATGTCTCATCACCAGCGCAAGGCCAAGTCACTTCAGGCCAAGTCACTTCAGGCCAAGTCACTTCAGGCCAAGTCACTTCAGGCCAAGTCACTCCAGTTGTCTCCCAGCCTGTGACTGATGGGGTCTCCACCTACGAGGACTCTGAAGGCTCTTCAAGTTGTGAAACTGTTGAAGAGGCAGGTGGGGCGGAGGAGGGCTCCACAGCCGACGCTGTACCAACCCAAGCTGCAGGGATCCATTCTGTTGTCATAACCGATGAGACAGAAATTGGAGAGACAGAGCCTCCTACACTTAGCCCAGACACAAAGTCACAGGAAACCACCATACAACCCCAAACGGAAGACTTGGAAGGGTCTGCCTCTGGAGGAGAAGACGAGGGTTCAGGACAAGAACCAGCAGAGACAGGCTCAGGTGAAGAGCAGCTGTCCGGAGAGGGGGAGGTTTCTGGGGAACAGGGTGGTCTGGTTGACCTTCCAACAGGGGTCTCTTCTACTGCGACTGTTTTCCCAGATGTGGCAGCTGTGACTTTTGGAGACCACACCACAACCACACCCGCCACAGACACAGAGGTCACGACCTCAGAACCCAGAACACCAAAATCCACCACACTCTTCTCTCTTGCTGCCACAGATGATAAGAAACACCCAGCGGTCACCACAGAGCCTGCACCCACAACGTCTGAATACCAAACCCAACGCACCACCGAGTCTTACAGAGTCCACACCGAGCAGTCAACCACAAGAACCACGCCGTTATACACTTTCGACCACAGCTCCCGCTCTGTCCCCGAGTGGGCCCTGGTCCCAGACCCTGCTGCCACCCATCTATCTGAGGATGAATTCGTAGACTATGACGGAAACAGAGACTCTTCTATGGTGCAGTCGCGGCCTCAGATACCACAGATGACCCTGACCACAGAGCAACTGGAAAGCGGCACTGAAGCAGCTCCTTCTCTGGAGGCCAGCACTGTGGATGTCAGAGGTACATGAACTTCATTGTTTGTGGTTTGTCTCAGAGCTACTTCAGTGGTGTAAACATCACAGCAGCTTATTTTTCTGGTTTACCGCTGCTGCTCCGCCTGGCTGAAACCGTGCCAATAAGTGAAAGCACCAGCTGCCTTCTGTGGACCTTTGTCTAAACTATGCCTATCAAGCTTTGGTGTATGTTCCCAGGGTCCTACGTTCACCTACATTCTAACAGATTGGTTAGAGCTGATATTGAAATGGAGCTTGAGTCTTGCCTGCGAGTTTCATCGCATGTTTTTCAAAGATAGTAACATCAGTAAGCTATAAGGGCGAGATGGGGTATATATAAATAAACACGAAACATAAATTGAACATTTGATGGTGGGAAACAGAGAAACTTAGTAACATAGATGCGCTCCTTTCAAATCTAGCACGGTAGAGACACTCTTTACAAATCTAATGTTCAAACATTTAGCATAAAAATGAGATATTATTGTAAGGTGATAGGTCTTTAATTTCAGCGTCTGCTAACTTTTTTCCTTTGCTAACCTTTGCTTGCCTGGGCTGCTAGCTAGCTAACCAAATAACGCTAACCTTATGAGTCGGTCTTTTTTGGCATTTTGAAAGTATCATGGATATATGGATATGCTTGGTAGCTACATGCATGATGTGCTATTGGACTGATGCTAATGCTAACAATTCTTTGGCACCATCTATACCAGCTGATGATCCATGTTGAAGATATCTAGATTAAGGGGGCAGCATTGCTAACGTGTAGCAGAGCGTAACCCAATTTGAAAAACATATTTAAGTAGCACAAAGGTTAGATTTTTACTGTATTGTTATTTTACACAATTTAACGAGAGAAAGATTCTGGAGGCGGACAAACCACCTTCGACTGAGTCTGCTCAACGGAAAGCTAGCTCGTTCGGCTGGAGAACCTGGACTTTGTACTTCCCCAAACAAACTATAGAGTAGAGCAGAACCAAGCTGCTAACTTTTGCCCAAACTCTAACATTGTAGCATGCTGGACAAGTTACCACACAATGGATGTTTTGGTCCTGAACTGTGTAACCTTTAACCCCTCAAAATGTTGAGGTTAGCTATGTTTCTTGTCTTTTGAAGCAACTGTTGTGTTTTGGCGTTGTAGGGCAGAAAGATAAATTGAATTCAGGGCAGGTGACTTAAAATTCATTACAGCACTGTTAATGATGCAATATGTTAATTTGAATTATGTCATTTCCATAGATCTCCTGCCGTGTTTAACCAGCGTGTGTCAGAACGGAGGCGCCTGCTACAAAAAAGGAGCACAAAATATCTGCGTGTGCGCACCTGGATACACCGGGCAGCACTGTGAAACAGGTACACACACACACATTAAAATACACACAAGCATAGAGTCCTCTATTTTAACTAACCCTACTGACCCCATACTGACAGATGAATGATGCTGGATAATATAGGCTTGTGTTGTGCGTCTGCAGATGTCGATGAGTGCCAGAGTAACCCGTGCCTGAATGGAGCCACCTGTCTGGATGGAGGCAACTCCTTCACCTGTCTCTGCCTGCCCAGCTATGCAGGAGAGCGCTGCGAACAAGGTCAGCGTCTGAGTGATGACAAAGTGCTACTGTCACGCAGAAAATGTACGAAGTCAAGGTTTTTCTGCAGACTTCAGCAGACAAATAATTAAAGGACAACTTGGGTCTTATTTTGAAGTGTTGGCCATCATTCTTATCAGCTGTCATAATATTTACTCACTGAGGTAATAGGAGGTTTGTTTACAACCTGTCTCATCATCTGTAAGGCTACATTTCTGTCATGTTATTACTGACGTGAATGATAGCCAAAGCTACCCATGTTAAAGGGGAAATACAGTCATTTTAAACTTTGGTGGCCTTAATGACTAACAGGTACAGAAAAGTTTTGGAATGCTCCAGTAGATGGTTTCAGCCGGAAGCCTTCAAACAGGCTGTAATGACTGCAATGTAATCCTTGGGGGCAAATGTGCACCATCAAAGAACATCCAATAAAAGTCCTTGTTTTTGCCACTGACGGGTTGAAATTGTTACTGAGTGTTTGACGACATCACAGACAGGATCCCTGCAGAGAAAGCTTTTTATTATTGAGTAAGATGCTTTTTTTAAACCAGAAACAGCTGTTAAATCATTCTCTTCAAAGCCACAAGACTCCATTGGCAAAATCAGTAATTTTACCTCACAGAAAGCAGGAGTTACTGGTCTACTACTCCCTCTGTTGGTGTGTTTTTTTGTGTTAATGGTTGTCACACAAATATAGTGAACTAACCATTTAAAACAACAAAGTCACACTATAACACAAACTAACTAACCGACGGCGGCAGCGGTAGATTAGCAACTCCTCCTGTGTTCGGTAAAATTAGTGATTTTGTCAATGGAGACTGGTGGATCTTACCTTCGCAAAAAGATACACCTCCGTGGGGTTTCCTGTGATGCTGAATGGCAATCTGGATCAAGTAGAAACAAGTGCTTTAAGTGATCGCATGTTGTTGCACCGTTCGTGTCAGAGTCTACGTGACACGAACGGTGCAAGGCGGTTTGAAGCTTCAACAAATGTAGCATCCACCCGTGCACACACTGACACACAGGTGGATATCGCGTGTAGCCTCTTCTGCTCAGCTGTCCTCCAGCTCTGGGCGTTGGCTCTTCAGCAGAGATTAGTTCCAGCTTCTCCTCCAATATTTCTGCCATTACTCAGCAGCTAATCGAGGTTCAGGACTACAAGCAGACTCCAGGGATTAATATTTTCCATGAAGATTAACCAGCTCTCAGAGAGTTGTAAGATGTCTCTTCCAGTGTTCTTTACAACAAAAGTAAAATGTCATTTGGTTTAAAGACTACATTGATACGGTCACATTCTTTGTTTGGGGTTTGGTTGTTATTGTAAGTCCTAACACTGACCTTACAGCTGATTAAACAGAGAATGCATCAGTTCTCTTTCTTTAACTCACAGATTTAATAACTTTTATTGCTGCCTACAATAAATTCTTGACCTTAATTCAGATTATTAAAGGGTTAAGGCAACCAATAATATATCAAACAGAGAAGCAAACGTCATACTTTTTATGCACTTGCACACATAATCAACACATTTATGTATCTATATCGCAAAAATACCCGTCACAACTTAATTAATTTAATATTTTACTTATTATCAATTTAAGTATTAATGCAGATGCATTAACATAAACAGGATTTTATTTTGTAGCTTGCTGAGGTGGAGTTGATTCCAGCTATTAAACATACTGTTGAATAACTGTGGATTTACTTTGTAATAATGGTTTTTAACGTTGTTAGCTATCTCTGTCATCAATAGTACAACATTTACTAGATGCAGGATTTTATCTTTAGTAACATAGATATCCTGAGATGTCCTTTTGAATCTAGCACGGCAGAGACACTGTTTACAATGGTATAATATCTTGCTAAAAATTCATTAGTATTGTACAGTAATAGATCTTCAATTATAGAAAGTAAACAAAAGCGTCTTCTAACTTATTTCCTTTGCTGCTAGCTAGCTAACCAATTAATGCTAACCTAATGAGTGGGTTGAAAACTGTCTTCATCTTTGACCAGAGATGTGGACTTGAGACTTGGTGACTTGGACTCGAGTCACTGTTTTGATGACTTGCAACTTGGACTGGAGGCATGATGACTTGTTAAATATAAAATGATAAATTTCAATGCTGTCAAGTTTCTGTCTAACTATCAAGTATGTACGCAGCGCAAACTGGGAATCATGATTGGACGACTCAAAAAGCTCCCTCTATGTGACTGTCATGATCGGGCTGCTAACACCTTGTCTTTCCTCTTTATAAAGACTGGATACTACAGGAAAGAGTGCTGCATCTTGGGTGGAAAAAAAGTGACTTGACTTGACATAACCTGTGACTTGACTTGACTTGCCCAAGAAAAAATGACTCGAGACTTGCGTGAGACTTGGACCAAATGACTTGAGACTTACTTGGGACTTGAGCAAAGATGACTTGGTCACAACGCTGTCTTTGACACTTGTTATTGTCAATCATTCTGTAGAAGGTGGAGTCAGAGAAGTGGAAAGCCCCTGACCCTAATCCCTCGTCTGAAGGGTGTATCCATGTATGCAGGATATGTGCACAACATAATGCAGAACTTTAATTACCAGCACGACACTGTATATTTTACCCATGCTAATAGAGAACCACAGACACAGCTGTCCTCTCGTAGCTTCTGCCAGTGGAAAGAAGGAGTAAAAACAGATCATTGTTCCATTATTTTGCCAGAAAGCTTTTGCAGCTGTGTGGCACTGAATCAGTGGTAAATACAGCTAAATGCGGCCTCAGACTCAATCAAGATCGCCTTTATCTTCTGGCTTTTAGGATGAATCTGCTACTTTAAAACTGCCAGAAAGAGTTGTGTGTTAAAGCCCTGCATTTGTTAGTGCTCCTGGAGACCTCACCTGACCCTCCAGGTGGCTCCACAGTGGAGTTATTAATATGAGGACAGTCGACAGTGGCTAATACCCTGAAGCCTCCACAGCAACTTTCCATCACAGCTTTATTAACGCTCGCATTATTCTGAAGCCCCTGATACAAAACAGCCGTTGTTTACTGAACCTGACAAAGCAGAGGACTGATTATGTGGCTAACAGTCATTGTACAGCTAACTTCATGTTTTTGTTTCACATTAACTCTGTGTTGACCTGCAGACAACCACAGAGCTGTGAGGGTTAATGAAGTCCAACTGTGTGATACACTCTTTCCTCTCTCTCTCTGTATGTCTCTCTTTGTCTCTCTGCCCTGAAGAACAGAGTTTGATGAGAAATAAACAAACACAATGTTGTGCAGCTGCAACTGATTCATTGATTCAATCCACAGGTCCACATCAACGTGCTGTAGGCAACGTTATTTATATAATCGGGCTAAAAGTAAACAAGACAAAATCCTGTTTGAGACTGGATGGTTGTTTCGACTATGAACTGTGCTATAAAGCATCATTACTGCAGTATATGTGACATAATGTACGTTATTTTTTTAAACATGTCTTGTTTTTGCATGTCAGAAGAATCTGTACCCACTTACTTGTTAGTTGTTTACATTTTGAATGTGGAAGCTAATGTGCTGCTACGTGGTTTTTGATAGTTTGCTAGGTGACTGCTATAGCTACCACATGTTTAAATTGGAAGCTAATATGCTGCTAGCTGTTTATTCAGAGTTTGCTAGGTGGTTGATATGGCCTTAGTATTAGCTACCACATTATTAAAGTTGTAGCTAATATGTGACTCCATGGTTATTGCGAGTTTGCTAGGTGTTTGCTTTGGCTTCCTTGTTAGCAACCACACTTTCAAGGTTGTAGCTGATATGTGGTAATTGCGCTAGCTTTAGTTGGTAGTAGTGGTTGCTCATATGCTGGTCTGCGGTTGTAAAAGTTTGCTATATAAGTGGTTGCTAATGCTAAACCTTTAAACATTAGCAACCTTTTTTTTTTTTAAAGTGGCAGCTAAAATGCTTCTCTGAGAGTTTGCTCTGTGTTTGCTTTGGCTTCATTGTTAGCAACCAGGCAGTCAAGGTTGTAGCTAATATGTGGCTATGGGTTTTTTTACATAGACTGTATAAATAAGGTTCTTTGAGAGTTTGCTAGGTTGCATTAGCTTCAGTATTAACTACCAGATTACCAAAGTGCAAGCTAATACGCAGCAACGTGGTTCGTGAGAGTTTGCCAGGTGATTGCTGTAGCTTTAGTATTAGCTCCCACATTTTTATGTGGCTATGTGTTTTTTGAGAGTTTGCTAGGTGGTTGCATGTTTAAAGTGGAAGCTTATGTGCTGTTTTTATTAAGTTAATTAGGCGGTTATTATGGCTTTAGTAATAGCTACAAAACTTTCAAAGTTATAGCTAATAGAGATTTTCAAAGTGGTTGCTTATATGCTTGTCTGTGGTTATTGAGAGTTTGCTAGGTGGTTGCAGTTGATTTAGTATTACCTACCTCATTTTTAAAGTTGTAGCTTATACTGCTACATTATTATTAGTGGTTGCGATGGCTTCAGTATTAGCAACCACACATTCAAGGTTGTAGCTAATTTGTGGCTATGGGTTTGCCAGGTAATTGCGCTAGCTTTAGTTGGTCATAGTGGTTGCTCATGTGCTGGTCTGTGGGTGTGAGAGTTTGCTAAAAAGTGGTTGCTAAAGCTTTAGCACCATTTAAGTGGCAGCTAAAACGCTTCTCTGTGGTTACTGAGAGTTTGCTAGATGGTTCTTAAGGCTTTAGTAGATAGAGGCTAAGTGTTCAGTGACTAAGTGCTTGCTAAGGATCTACCTTGGGTTTTGCCGTGTCTGCTTGTCTGTTTGCTGGTTGCCATGACATAATACCTTATTAAACAGTATTTTATGTTCTATTTTTCATGATTTATGTTATCGCTGTAGGTCTTTAACAAACTGTTTCCCCTCTTTGCAGACACTGAGGTGTGTGGATTTGGCTGGCAGAAGTTTCAGTCTCACTGCTACAAGTACTTCACTCACCGTCGGACCTGGGACTCCGCTGAGAGGGAGTGTCGGCTGCACGGCGCCCACCTGACCAGCATCCTGTCGCAAGAGGAGCAGATGTTTGTCAACCGTAAGTCCATGATGTGGCTCTTGAACCACGTCTCTTCCTGTGATATGATAAGCTAATCCTTGGGACAACCAGCCCATCTTCTTTTAGGTAGTCCATTTTAAGATGCCCTTTAATGTTTTGTTTAAGGTCCCGACTAGAGGCTGATTTAAGGTATCCCTCTGTGTCTTTTATAACACCTTTAAGCATGGCCTCTTCCCTTCCCAACCTGGGGATGAAAACAGGCTGCAACCACACAGGGTCTGAAAAGTAGATATATGGTGACCATAAAAATAAATACCAAAGCTGTAAACAGCTATTGCATTTTACAAAGCTGGCATCACGTTTGACGAGAGTATATTTAGTTACAAGCACACAGACGAAAGATTCAGTGGGTCTGTTGTAAATCTGTGCTACCAGGCCAAAACTGCTCGCCGATTTTGTTCTTAAAATATTATATATCGACAGTTTTCTGCACCTTTCGTTGATAAACAGAACTCTAAGAGTAGGTATATGTCTTGAAGCTACTCTGCCCATAAGAACTATAAAGTTACTGTTTAAAGGCCTGAGCACTTTAAGAAACCTGTGTGCTTGGCAAGAGGCCAGCCATGAAAGTTTTCTAATCCAATGATGAGTGTTCCTACGATAAAATAAAGTCCTTTAAACAGAGTGTTTCCATGGACGATCAAAGCTCAGTGGTTGAGCAACATGCAGACTGTCTCTCCGTTTATTGGGGAAGCTGCTGACTGAGACGCGATGGACTCGAGCCAGCTGAGCCCGAGCGTTTCCTCTGCTCCCCGCGCTCTTGTTTGTTCACACTCGGATTATTCACCGCTGCTCCTGCTGCCACACACATGTTCAAACCACAGACTTGTAAAACACGGCATCAACACTTCAGCTCCTACTCCGTCTTCTTCTGTCACACTCCTCTTTTCAATCCAGAGTTTTTGCTCTGTTTCCTGTTTGTATAAAAAAGTTAAGTGAATACAGACTCAAAGTTAGATCCTGATGTGTTTCACCTCTTCAGGTCTGGGCAGTGACTACCAGTGGCTCGGCCTCAACGACAAGATGTTTGAGAGAGACTTCAGATGGACTGATGGCAAGCCAATGGTAAGACGCATAAGTGGATCAGTCTGTGGCTGTTTAATGTGCGTCTGATTATTTAACCTTTGACAGGAGAAGGAAGCCTGAATTTTCATGCTTGTCATGTGTTTTTTGCTCCGTGTTTTTCCGTTCATCCACCATTTTGGTTTAAACTGAAACATCTCAAAACAATAAAGGGATCGGCACAAAATTTGGTTCAGTGATTCATGTTCCAGTCATGAATCCTGGGACGTTTTAGCTCCAACCTAAGGTCAACATTTTAAACTTTCCAATACCTGCAAAATAAATGACACCTGCATAAGCTGTACTTTTTGTTTCAATTAGCAATGTTAGCATGGTAATAATTACACCTATCAGCATCTTAGCATCATCTCCAATCACAATCATCTTGGGTGGCACTAAGCCGAGGATGCAGGAAAGAGTTTGGGAGGTGATGCAAGGCAAACATGGCCTCATCCTGCAAAAGGAAATGATTGGTCCTGATATTCGTGAGAACTGGCCATCGTGAGTGAGAAAAACGGGAAAATACATGAAAATCAGACAATCAAAAAGAAGCACACAGGTTGAAAGGTTTTCTAAACGAACCATCCTCATCGATTAAAGTTCTTTTGACGCCTTTAAGGTGCAAACGAAAATGTATTTAGTCAGTATAATATAATGACCACTATTTAAACTTGCCAAGGAAGATGAGAAGCTTTTTCAAATTCAACATCACTCTTCTTCTACTGTAACAAACCAGAAACACTTCCTGTGTGCCTGCCGTGCTGCAGCTCCTGCTCTGCAGACCAGCCGCTGCACTAATCTATGTTTCTCACTCATGATGTCACGCTCTCATACATCACACTGGGAACGCTCAGCTGTGTTAGCTGCGGTGAAATCGAGGTCTGACGAGAGCCTGAAACCTGACACTGGTGGGACGCTGCTGTCGTAATGTGTTATCATTCAGAGCAGAGGCACACCCTCACCGGGGTCACCATGTGTCCTAACTCTTGCACAAGCATGTTTTGTACTGTACTCAGTAGAATGCATGATTTCATTTTCTCATGCTTATTCTGAATAAACTGAAGCAGCTTGTGGAGGATTTCCTCCTGCATGTAAACTTTGTTTGTTGTCCCTGTAGCACCACTGTCTGCTTTCCCTGTGAATTACATCCACACACACGTGTGTGTGTGTGTGTGTGTGTGTGTGTGTGTGTGTGTGTGTGTGTGTGTGTGTGTGTGTGACATGAGCAACATCTGCTCGTAGGTGTAGTTGGTGGTGTCAGACGTTGATCAGTCTTGATACAGAGACTTCTCCATGTGTCTGGGTGTTTGATATTAAAGTTAAACATTGAATTTGTTTGTTCTGACAGCAATATGATTTCTGGAGGCCGAACCAGCCGGACAGCTTCTTCCAGTCAGGAGAGGACTGTGTGGTGATGATCTGGCACGAGGGAGGACAGTGGAACGACGTGCCCTGCAACTATCACCTGACGTTCACCTGCAAGAAGGGGACAGGTATGCACACACACATACACACACATACACACTCCAACACAGCGCAGCTCGGGCTGTGAACACTGTTTAAATTCTGCTGTAGCTGTGGAGGATCTCTGTGAAGTCTCACTTCAGACGTAGAGTTTGGTGTTGTGGAGCGTTCAGACCTCCAGAGGGCTGCCTGCGCTTTCTGCATGATCCTGTTTAAACTGATCTAAAAGAAAAACTTTAATCACTCGAGCCTTCTTTCTCTAGAAATATAAAGGGAAGGCTTCCAGCTCTCGCATCATCTTGTTTTACCTCTGTCGATGACGTCATTATGCTATGTGCGCTGTAAAACATGTTCACAACAAGCGGGCGGCCGCATACATGCCATGGAAGATCATTGCAAACATGCATTAATTACAAAACCTTTAGTTTGTAGTGATTTAAGGGACATGATGACTTCCTGCTCAGCATCAAACAGCAGGTAGACACAGTTCGAGACCAGCTGGTGAACATAGTGCAGCATTTAGAAGCTAAAGAGGCAGATGTTTCCCTCAGGAGGTGGCTACCAAACACAGAGCTAAAAGAGAGAGAAGATTACGGTGATATGATGTCAGCGTTGTGCTCACAGCTTGATGAGTCATCAGTAAAGAGAGTTTAAACATCACACAGTGAAATCTTTGTGTTCCCCCCGCTCAGTCTCGTGTGGGCAGCCTCCCGTGGTGACAGATGCTCGCGTGTTCGGGGCCATGAAGCCTCGTTATGAAATCAACTCCCTGCTGCGCTATCACTGCAAACCAGGCTTCATCCAGAGACACGCCCCCACCATACGCTGCCGCGCCAACGGCCAATGGGACACGCCCAAAGTCACCTGCACGAGCCGTAAGTACTCATGTTTGAGAAAAGTTTCGTTCAGAATCACAAATGTTTTCTATTTTTCAACACGTTTCTTTTCCATCCGTCTCCTCAGCCGCTACCTACCACAAGTCAATGACTTTGCGGCGCCACAACAGCAAAAACAGCGAGCAGCAGAACCGGCCCTACAACCAACACATCCATCACACCAAGACTCATCCGAAACACAATCAGATCCAAGAGCAGCCGCAGAGCTACAACTTCTTTCAACGTCTCTTCATGAGGGCGAAGCGGCACGAGGATGAGCAAACACACGCCTAGGAGCAGATGAGACGCTGAGGGGTTTGTGGTTTTTTTAAAGAAGCGTAGCGACGGCAGCCAAACACAACCGGCTGCTTCTGTGGCTCCCGAGGCATCGATAGACAGAGAGAAGCACTGGACTGTCTATCAATGACTCTTTAAAGGAAAAGGGACATGCTTCACCAGAATCTGAATCGTAACACTAGTGAGTAGTTAGCTCTCAATGCCCCATACTGCAAAACCCGGTGCCTTAAAGTCGTCACTGTGTGCACACTGAACCCTCTGAGTGCTCTGTCAGTCATCAGTGTGTTCCCGTTCTGAACACAGTCTGTAAGCGAAACCTAATATTAAAAGTACCCTGTGGAACTTTCTGATAAACAAACTTCTGTTTACATTCATTGTTTTCTCCTTCAGGCCTCGTGTGTTTGTTTAAAGCATTTCCTTCCTCATAAAACATTTACAAAGCTAATTATTGGAAGAAGTACAGACCTACTCCAGGATCCTTTTTTGCAGTCCGGGGATTCTCGAGGGAACGTAACGACCTGTTCTTTATGTGGAGGTGCGGAGTTTATACTTAAAGGCACTTGATAAAAGACTTACATCTGTGTCCCACCCTTAAAGATCCTCCAGAAGCCTCCTCTTTCCTCGTCTCCTCATAGTGCATTTAAGGAATTGGAGTTTCCTCCATGATGGAAAAGTGCAATCAATTCCCATGTTATTGGACGAGAGAGGATTAGAGCAGTTAGCATGATGAGACGCACCCATCCTCGAGAACACGGCTCTCACCGTGCAGGTTGAAACGCTCCACAGGATACCTTTAATCTAGCTCTCACTCTAAATTATTCTCACAGCACATTGTACCCGTGTCCCGGCCGATGTCCCGTGTAGATTTTTGTACAAAATATTTTAGCTACAAAAGGTTTTTAAAAGGGAGAGCAGCACACACACACACACACACACACGGAGCAGAGGAGACGATTATGAATGTGCAGTGTAGCGCGTGCGTGCGTGTGTGTGCTGATGCTATTAATCATAGGATTATAATATAGATACTATATGAAGCCATATGAATTTAACTTATTGTATACTTTAAACTATGAATGAACTGTGATGTTGAATAAAGGTCGTTGGAACCGAAGCGATTCTGCTAGCGATGACTTCCTTTGCTGTTTACAGACTCTGTCATGTTTGGTCGCTGCACGTAGCATCTGATTAGCGATGTTAGCTCGTCGAGCTGTTGATGCGACTCAAAAACAACCCAACCAGCTGACTTTTTTTAAACATGAAGAGTGTTGGCTGGAGCCTTTATACATGTTGCTTTTGTGCTGCAGATCTGGAATCTGTGTTAAAATCCAACAAATGAGGGAATGTGAAAACTTCTACGAGCTCCACAAGATGATTTTATGTGCTCTTTATCATTTTACCTTCTCGTCTTCATGCTCTTCATGCTTTTTCATTTTTATATATTGTTTTTTTTTTCAATGTATATGCATTTTAAAATGTTTTTCTACTCCGTGTGGTTAATGAGGTTCACTGTATCCGTGGCACAAGAGCTTTTTTATGTAATCATTGTTTCTTGCTGTTAAATCATCCTGGTTTCATTGTCAGCTGCGTGTGCAATAATACAAACTCTTATAAAAACCACTTGTGTTCTTTGTTTTATTTTACAACACTTACATGAGTCTGCTGTTATTTTAACAATGTGCTCTTATGTTAGTTTGTTAGTGTTCTGCTGTAATTTCTGCCAACCACCAGATGTCACTGTGCTGCTTCAATATTGTAGGACAAGAGGCCAAAAGCTCCATAAGGCTTCAGCCTTCATGTAGTTAGCTGCTTAGCAGTAAGCTGATAAACATGTTGGAGCGTGTAGCTGCTAGAGAGGCAGATCATCACCTCAGGAGGTGGTGGAGACCAAAAACAGAGCTGAAAGAGAGAGACTGTTGCTCATTTATCACGTTGCTCTGTAACTTCTGGATGTGTAAAACGCTTTTGTATGTTGTGTTTGTAGCTTATTCTGCTGCCGCCAACCCAGCCAAAACATCACAATGGGTTCCATACGGGCTTACCTGGGATAGGTGGGCTTACTTTGGGCATAGGCTCAGATGGGGCTTCTACTTCGGGTCGATACTTGGGCTCACTTGGACAACCCAGAAGCATTAACATGGGCCGGAGATGGGCATACCATTTAGACTGCAAACATGGGTACTTCATGGGCGGCAGTCCTACATTTTGGGCCCTGTGTCGAGCATCTACGCTGACCCACGTAGGACCTCCATGGAAAATGAGGAGGCCCCAGATTGGACATAACTGCCCCGTACAACCCGTCTGGTCTCCTCTAGGAGAACCCCCAGCACGTCCAAAATGTGTGAATGCAGCAGTGTTAAACGGTGCCATTATGACTGAACAAGGTGATGTGTGGATGCATCTGTTTTCTACAGAAGCGCTCCTACAAACCCCTCCATGCCCTGGCCCCACAGTACCTTTCTGACCTCCTCCACCCCTTTACCCCATCCTGGAATCTGCAGCCCTCAGACACAGGCCTGCTTGCCATTCCCCACACCGACCTGTGGACTTTAGGGGAGAGAGTGTGGCGGCCCCCACCCTCTGGGACTCACTCATTCACTCATTTTAAAAAACTGCTCTAAACCTTCTTTGCAACAAGACCTACAATCAATAACGACCGTTACCCAGCTCACTTTGTCTTCTTTGTACTTGTGTTTCTTTCGTTTGGGTTTTCTTAAAAGGCGCCTTATAAATCCAAGTTATTGTTATTAGAAGTTAATGGAAGAGTTTGACGTGTCACCTGATGCAACCTTCACTCATAAAGAAGTTTTATTTGTATGTAGATTTATGAGACCAGGTCATTTGTTTTGGACTATTTTCATTGGCGGATTTATTCACATTTGGTGCTCTTGTGAGTATTTGGATGCAGCAGGATGGTCTTTGTCGGACTGAGTCTGAAGAAGCTACAGCTGAGGCTAACTCATGTGTTTTTAATAGTTATTGGACAAAATTGAAGCTCTTTGAGTCAGAAGGAAGGATTTGAATAAACACTGTCACCAGTGGGATCATTGTCAGATTTGGGGATTTATATAGTTACTGACAAGAAAAGCATGAACACCAACAGTTGTATTTTTTGATGCAGCCATCAATCAAGTGAAACGCTTGTTAGTCAGCAGATGGCGCCTCCTGAATTCTCAGTCTGAGCCTTTAGACTTTTACATCTGTAAAACTGTAGAAAGAAAAATGTACGTAAGCTTATTTATAGTCATTGTTGTACATTCGGAGTGCTAGTAAACGACGGCCTGACACCTGCCTTGTTCCACCTTTGCCACCTAAAAACAAACGCCCTCCAGAAACCAGCGCGAGAATATGAATCAACATAAAAACCAATACGTCACCAGAATGCCGTCGCTCCGCTCCCCGAACAGTCCAGCTCTTTGCCAGCATGTTTTTCAGTCTCAGCTGTAAGCAGCACCATGAATGGCCTCGGTGTTCCTGTGGGGAAAACATTCGTGCAGCACGGCGCTCCTCCCTTTGGAAACACGTTGAGCACATTACTGCATTACCCAGGAACTACACCTGGCACCCTCCGCTAACAGCCATCCTAAAGCCAATTACTGCCCGGCTCCAGCCGACATGAACTCTGCTGACTCTTATTTTCTAATGTGACTCCAATCTGATTGCTCATGAGTTGTCATGATATATTTGGGATAACAGGCGAACTCATTGAGCCCTGTGTAAAGAGACGAAGGCAGAGTCGTGGTTTATGAACTGTTTTATTGTCCTGTCTTTGGGTCCCACTAAGGTTTCCCCGTACGCTGCAATTAAAAACAAGGCGTCTGAAAAATGTGTCAAAGGAAATCTTGTCTGTTCACATGTTGATCCAAGAACAACACAGGTGTTAACACTCTGTCTTTTATGCAGCATGAAGAAGCTCACTGCACTCATTTTCATGTTCATGTTAGCAGTCTGATTTTACACTGTGCGTATAATACTGAACTAATGTTGGGATTAATCATCTTCACACTATAAGATGTTTTTTAGTTAAACGTCTTCTACATGGATCTTCTGATGAGGATGTTGATGTTTGGCCTTTGACCTGTTAGCTTTAGCATCGGTCTGTTAGCATGATGTCATGTATGCGGCCAAGAAGCATATAATGAGCTACTAATTAATATGACGCTGAGGATATTTTTCAGTGTACTTCAATAGAGCCTCTTTATTACTCTGTGCTTTTTGTACACGATGATCCACTGTCCATTTATACTGAAGGTGTGTGGAGCCCTGATGATAGTCTGTATGTTATTAGTTATAAGTCCTTCTATACAGTGACCTGATGGCTCCATGTGGGTCATCCAGTTTATTCAAAATGGCCTCTTTCTTTGTCCTGAAAAAGAACCTGATGAAGCTCTACGTCTAAAACATGGTGATCTGCACAAATTGACCAGATTAGAAAGTGTGTTTCCAGGGTTATTATGTCACAACAAGTCAGACGCTTTAAGCACTGAAGAGCGTCGGGGTGATCCATACGGACATTAAACTAGACAACATCATGCTGGTGAATAGGACACGACCCTTTAAAGTCAAGCTGATAGACTTCGGCTTGGCCATAAAAAGATCTAAAGCCAGGCCGGGAATGGTAACAGGTAAGAAGCAGAGAAAGGACCGTTTTCACTTCATTCATTCGGTTTGTGAGATGTTCTCTCTGTGTGTGCTTTGAATCCTAAAATATGACGGTGTGGCTCATTGTGATTCGTTCTTCCACAGAGCTCCAGAGATTACTTTGGGCCGACCATTTTCAGAGGCCATTGATATGTGGGCGTTGGGGCAGGTGGTTTTCATCATGCGCTTTGGCTGTCTAATGATCCAAACCTACTCTGAATATCAAGCAGTAAGTCATTTGCTAATCTGACTTTTTTTTGTCCACTCTTTTCCTAAAAGATTGAGTGCAGCTTTTGTCGTGAGCGACAAACACTAAAACATGATTTGTCCTTTGTTGAAGTGAACTTTCAGGAGGGTTGAGGGACATTATGGGATGTTTAGTGCTCTAGAGATCTCTGAATGTTAGCTCTGGCAGTAGGTACTAGCATTAGCATGTAGAGCAGACGAGAAACGAAGCGCTCCTGCTGCATATCCTGACGTGACGCTCTTTTATCTCCAGATGAAGTTCATAGTTTATCTTCTGGGTGTGCCGCCTGACGATCTTCTCAACCAGGGGAGAAAGACACACCGGTTCTTCACTAAGACGGAGTCCAACACCTGGAGGCTTCAGGTACTAAAAGTTGTTTCATCCTCACCAGACTTTAAGTGTGTTTGGATCAGCTGGTTGGTAGGAATGAGCTCGTTCAACATGTTCACACGGTGATCTTTCCTCTGACGTCTTGCTCGGGGTGGAAAGCACAAATGTTGTTCTAATGCTGTAATCTAGTTTTGCTAATCATACTTAATGAATCTATCTAATGATCACGTCTCTGCGTTGGGATTGATCAGGAACTGTAAAGACAATGGACTGTTAGGAGAAAAGTTATTACTTATCACCCATTTAACAACAGTTAAAGGTACAATTCAACCATTTCCTCGCCAGCGTTACGGTTTGTTGTGTTACACCACAACATGGAGAAGGTGCCACTTCCTAGCGAACGGTATCGTTGGCTCATTAACAGTAACGTTAGCTAGAAAAGGGGAGCCTACGAGTTATGAAAACAACGTATTTGCAATCCCGTCTTATAACACGACCAAATGGAGATTTTAGCGAGGACATGGCTCAGTAATAATGTAGATGCTGTCAAACGGTAGCTGATGAGTTGTTTTAACAAGAACATTAAAATCAATTCAATGAACTTTTCTTTTAGACACCTGAGGAGTATCGGGGGAAAGCCCTGACGTCACACTCAGGAGACATACATTGTCCCCTCCGGATGACCTGAAAACAGTAAGCGTGAAGTTCTTACATTTTCAGTGCAGTGTCTTTTTATGAATCCTGAGGATGACCTGATTGATGGTGGATTTGACACTTGTTTCCTAAACTAGATCTATCGGAAAATAAACGGCAAAGCTGAGGCAGACAGAGCCGTGCATCGAGCTGTTAAAGGCCATGCTGACAGTGGATGAGAGCCGGAGGATCACTCCCCGCGGGGTCCTCACTCATCCGTTCATCACCCAGGACGACCACCAAGACGACAAAGACGACCACCAAGACAACCAAGATGACAAAGACGACCACCAAGACCACCAAGACGACAAAGATGACAAAGACCACGAAGACCAGTAAGTAAAGTTTTTGAGTATTTCCATGTTGGTGGACCATTTCTGTTGCAGTGTTCAGAAAGGTTCAGAGCTTTACATCAGACTAACAGTGATTGTTTGTACACAGGAAGCGTACGACTGAGGAGGGAAGCGTTCCACCTCCCACAGCCCCTCTATGCCGTGTGATCCAGGTCCGGCCTGCAGCCTCCGAGAACACGCTGCAGCTGGAGGATGAGGAGAGAGCAGACAGGTAAGGGACTTTTACTTTCTAAACTGTAGAATAACTGCTTCTGCTTTAAGATCAGAGAACTTCTACCATCTCTGTGTTTATGAGTTCATGACAATCACAGGAGCAAAACTCTGACCGCGCGTGTGTGTGTGTTTAGTTTGCAGGACGGGTCCAGTGAGACATCGGAGGTCTCATGTGACTCAGCACCACCTCAGTCACCAGCGATGACTTCGGAGGAAAGCGAGGACGAGGAACAGAAGAAGAAGAAGAAGAAGAAGAAGAAGAACATCTGCCAGCGCTTCTGTTCGTGGATAAAGAGGACCTTCAGCTGCAACCGGGTCGGCGTCGTTCAGGAATGAGGTAAGAAGTGAAGCTTTGCATGTCCTCCCCGTGCATGCGTGGGTTTCCACCGGGCGCTCCGGTTTCCTCCCACAGTCCAAAAACATGCAGCTTGTAGGTCAATCGGAGACTTTAAATTAATCTGATCAGAGAAGAACAAATAAAAAGTGATTTAACAATTGAAAAAGAATTTGAACTGTGTTGTGACTTTGATTTAAACTGAGTGAATAAATAAATGCTTCTGATCTGATCGACTGTGTGCTGCTCAGTACAAGTTCTTTCCCTGTTTGGTAACTGAATCAATAATAATGCTTCATATTTAATAAACAGCTGATTTCATTTGTGTGTAAAATCTTCAGGTGTTTTTATGTTTCCTTGTTGGACCTCCTCTCAGGTCTGTGGGGGCGTGAACAAAACGTGCTTGACTGACAGCTCTCTCATCCGTCTGTTGACTTTGTTTTACTTTCTTTGTACAAATGGGTGAAGCCACATCCTTCCCGGCCTCTAACACCTGACCACAGGCCTCTGAGACGCTTAACCTGCACAAATGAGACGACAGAAACTGACAAGAGATGCACCCCAGACTGTGCTGCAGCTGACACAGCATCTCTGTTGGATTATAGTCACTTTGTCTTATTGAAGCATTTAATATTATTTTCTATCTAAATAACTCATCATGCAGACATTTGAGCCTCATAGCAATAAAACCAAACAGCAGCGCTAACAGCCGTCAGCAGAGAGCTGGTGGAAACTGCAGGGCCGTGTTTATGAGAGGTGTCACGCTCAGACTTTCCAACCATCACAGAAACAGTTCCACCTCTGTGTGAATCACAATCCTGTGTGAATAATAGTTTGACCTTATTATGTGTAAAATCAGGGGTTACACTCGTCCTGGACCGTCACACTTCCCCGATGCTTGGGGACAGTATGGAGCCGTGACAAAGGACAGGAGGAGAGAGGAGTTACATGTGGTGGAGCTGCTCTGGAGGCTTCACTGTCTGCGTTACAGACACAGAAACTGGACTCCCATCTGTTGAGGCTGGACTTGCCTCATCAACTGAGATCTGTGAGATTATATCTTAAATAATTCTTTAAAAAGAGACTTTAAAAACTCTAAAGTTACTCATGAGTTCAATAAGAACCTGTCATGAGCGGGTATGGAAAGTGTTTGATGTTAGGAAATGCTTCCAGGAGTGACGGTGAAATATTGGAGCTGCTGTGAAAACAAAGGTTGTGAAATCAAATCAAACATTCCTGCATGAACCCTCCACACACCTGAAAGTACCTGTAGGACACCTGAAAGCCTAGACAAGTGAAAGTAGGCTTCGTTAAACCGTAACTCATGACCTACTGTCGAAACCCTCGTAAACTGAACCACTCACTGTTCATGACATCATCACCTGCTGACAGGTGAGGTAAACAGGCTGTATATGAGCAGCAGGGCTCCAGCGGTCCGGTCGGTTTGAAGTCATTACTACTGAGTGAACCGTTAACATGAACATAAAACAAACTCTCAGCTGTTCCTCCATGATTACACACTCACGCTAAGGTCAAAGGTCAAACGATAACTGATGAGTGGTGTCTTTACTGGTACAGTGACTGTGCTAGTCCGATTCAGCAAAGGTAAACGATCCCCACAGAAGAACACGAGACTCAGAGATCACATGAGGCAGGTCAGAGTAAAACAATTATGATGCAGATGATTCACAAACATACGCTTCACTCGACCTTTAAATCTCTGCCTAACTGTGTCGAGCAAACCAGGTTTGTGTTTGGAGTGAAGTGTTCACGTCTCCGCGGGCTGCAGAGCTTCATGCTGCCTCTGAGGACGCTGGCTGACAGTATACAGGAATCATTTCTCATGCCGCCTGAACACGAGCAGAAAAAAGTGATTTTCTCGATCACAATAAAAATGTTTAAATGATATCTTGTTAAAACCTCAATTAAGAACATATATCCAAATCAAGCACAGTCATGGTGCTGAAGCTGACAGCAAACTGACCTACGAGTCAGAGGTGTTCAGGTGCACAGGTGAGAACAGAATCATCCTCTGGCTCCTGAAGTGTGCAGATTTAAACACATCCAGGAGGAAACAGGCTGTGTGAGCTTTGTGAGTTTGGAGAAGTGAAAAAAGAATCACGTGTTCTTTTGTGTTTGTCCTTTTTATGATGAGATCAGAGCGTCCGGATGAATGATAAGAACGTTCTGCTTTTTACAGAAACATCAGTCACTCTGTACCTTTAATCTTGACCAATAAACACTTTCTCATTCTCAGAGTAAATAAGCTTTAGAGCTGCGGGTGTGCAGATTTTGTGATTGTTTGACGAGCTAGGCTAGCTGTTTCCACCTGCTGAACTAGCTGACTGCTAACTGACGCCTTATACATAATGCACTGGTGCCTGTAACTTTAAAATAATTAACATATAATATCTTGTTTCTTAAATCTGAACACAAAAAAGCAGTTAGTGTTTCTTGGCTGGAGCAGAGACTTCTTTATGTTGTAACACATAAACACTTAATATTTGTAAATTGTGTACAAAAACAGAAAATAAAACACGTCAGTTTTGCAGCACTGCAGAAGACACCAAAGCCGTTGTTCTGTAAAACCACCATTTTATTCTCCACAGTGTCTCATGGCTAATCATTACAGAGATCTATTTCAATGAGTCTGTGCAGCAGGTCTTCAGAGATAAGGGTGGCAGGACTCTGATTGTTCGGTGGCTCGTCAAAGATGGAGCCAAGTAAAGCTAACTGTGCACCAGGCCCGAGTGGATGACCTAACCCAGGGTCCGGGCCAGCTGGGACCGTGTACAGTGAGCTTACACTTGATCAATGTGCACCATTCACACTCTGATACCCCTACATGGAAGAAGCCTTTTCGTGGTTCCACGCAGGAATTCTTGGTGTTTTGAATGTATTGTATTTCTGTCTCATTCAGCAGGAGGGTGCAGGTTGGCTGGAGGCCCGCTGGGTCCGATCGGTGCCTCAGAGACAGGTCAGAGCTTAGATAGCAATCAGGGAGCCCGTCGCTGCCAGGAAAAGCGTGCTCCCTCAGAGCCTGGCTTAGTCCCATCTGTGACCTCAGCACTCCATACGGTGCTGCGCGATTCAGTCACTAAGTGTTCCCTACGCAAACCTTCAACGCGTTATCTTCTCGCTCCAGAGATGTTAAGCATCTTCAAAGGATTAAATGTGGCACCTGACTGTGGTTGGTTAAACTTTAGTCACATTTAGTCACTTGATTATTGTTTCTGCAGCGTGGTTGCACAATCTGCGAACATGTCAACATGAGATCCGTATTTTGTAGTGCTGAATCTGGGAAGGGCCAATAAGGTCACATGCACGCAGTTCTTTGCTAATAGTTCAGGCAGGGACTACGAAAGTTTAAGTTCAACGTGGTGGACCCTTACGCAAAACCAGGACGGTATGTTGCCTTGCTCCTCTAAGCTAACGTTTAATTCCCTCCTTTGTTAATTTCACGCATGTGTAACTGAAATCTTTCTAATTGAAGTACAGACACAGCACACTACACTGTAACAGCACAACTGAGGACGTTTTAAAGGTGGTGCGATTACAAAGTCAATTCCGCAAATCCAGGGGCTTCGTGAAGGAAGCCAGTTAGCTGTTTACGTTAGCTAACTTTATGTGATGCTAATTTATTCGAATGAAATGACATAAATGTGACATGAATAAAACTTGGTGCAATGCGATGGTTGTTTAACAATGAAGACAACAACTCCCATAATCCTGTGCTTCTTCAAGATGTAATCAAAAGACTTCTTTTGTTTTAGTTTTGATTGAGACACCTGGCAGAAACTAAAAGTGTGAGGGATCACGAAAAGTCTTGATGATCAGATCTGACTTGTCCCCAAAGGTTTGCAGGGAACCTAAACAGGCTGACTCGCGGGGTCGTACGGAGGGGCAGAGGTCACAGAGGAGGCCTTCCTCGGCTCTACTCATTCACTATAAGAAACTACAGTATTTGTATCAAAAATAGCAGTTTATCAAGGCGCTAGATAGATAGTGTGTGTAGATCTACACTGACAGCTGCTTGTAGAAGCTACGTCATGCTCTGAAGTCTAAGATGAAGCGAAACAGAGATACAGCCTCAAAGGTCTAACCACTGTAACACTGACTCTGCAGCACAGTCTGCTTTTATTCATGCCAGGCATTTTCTACTGCTGCACGCGGCCAACTACTGTTTGCTTCCTCCCTAAAGCATCTTCTACATGTTCAGTGCAAAAATCTTTAGAAGCATCGTGGAGAATTTCTTCCACTCTTGTTGTGTTGTGTTTCATGTAAACCAAAGAGACTTTGATAGTTCGGCCAAAAAGGCAAAAAATTATACATAAGTAATTCTACAGTATATTAAAAAATAGTCATAAACAGAAATACATTTCTAGATAATAACATTCTACTTACTTAGAAAAACATAAGTGATACTAACATGTTCCTGTTCCTTATCCGTTAAGTGATGAGACTGATGTTTGGTCCAACACATTTGTATAAAAACATAAAACACTGGACGGTATGATGAAGTACAAAGTACCAGCTGTAGCACCTTGTTAAAGGGGAGTTCTGGTATTTTTCGACCTGGGCCAAATCTTTATACATTAAGGCTCCAAATGACTCACGAGTACAAAGAGGTTTAGCTTCAAGCTACAAAACAGGCTGCAATTTAATCGTAATTTTTCAAATTGCGTCCACTAAAAGTTCTCTGTCAGGCCTTACAGAAAGGATCCCCACAGAGATAGACCTTTTTGTTACAGAGGAAGATGATTGTTTTAACCACAAACAGACGTTACATCGCTCTCTGCAAACACACCAGACTCCATTCACAAAATCGGTTATTTTACCTCTCAGAACACAGGAGCTGCTGGTCTACTGCTGCCTTGAAGGCTTGTGATTTTTGTGCTACTGTATGTTACACAGCTATAATGATGCATCTGAACAAACCATTTAAAGCTCACAAAATCAGAACCCCCCCACAAATGATCAAATGAGCGGTGGACCAACAACAACTTCCATAAAGTAAAATTAGTCAAGTTTTATCAATGGAGTCTGGTGTGTTTGCAGAGAGCGATGTAACGTCTGTTTGTGTGGCAACATTACAGAAAGGATCTCTTTTGTTACAGAGGAAGATGATTTTATTAACCACGCTTAGAATAACAATCTGAGCCTGTTTTGCTGCAGCCATTACAGCCTGTTTCACGGCTGCAGGCTGCTGCAAACTATCGGGTCTAATCCAATCCTTTTCGTATCTATAAGTCATTTAGAGCCCAATAGATCGAAGCAATTTGGCCCCAGGTTTAAAAAATATCCGAATGACCCTTAAAATGTGGACGGCAACGATTGGTTTGGTTGTGCTAGGCTTGTTTTCCTACCAAACAAGTATCGCAGGATTTGAGCTTTTCTCTCTTGTCATGTGTTTCATGGCTTCGTCGTTGTTGTTCCAGGTCTTGAACAAAACGATTAAGTGCCCAAAGTATCCGTCCGACTAGGAGTTTCTCTGCTGTCGGACGTGTTCTTCTTTGTTGGATGACGTGTTGAGTCCGGTCTTGAATGACAGTATGGCTGTAGCTACAATATCCTCCCACCCTAACCCCCCACAACAACCCACCCACCCCAATTCAAAGGCATTGATTAAATAATATGAACCTTAAATATGTGTAAACTACCCCTTGTAGAGTATCAGGTCCCAGATTACAACAACATGACTCATCTGACAAGAATGTCTTAAGGTTTCCATGAAATAAAGAATCACAGTTTGTTCATACCTCCAAACAGTCTTAATAGTGTGTGAATGAATGTGTGTGTGTGCATGCTGATGTGTGTGTGCAGGATGTTTGAGTGTGTGTTTGCAGCTCAGTTGTGGCCCTTGAAGCAGTACACTCCGTACAGCTTGTGCTTTTTGTCGGGGAAGCCGTTGAACCTGACGGCGGCCTCTGTGGGGCTGCAGCGCCGGCGGGGGTTGGAGATGGGATAACGGACGCTGCCGTCGGCCAACCAGCCAGCGTCGCAGCGGTCGTAGCCCAGCAGCTTCCAGGCGGCGTACATTTGGCCGACCTTGGCGATTTGAGCTCCGTCTTTCTGGCACGCCCTCACCGCCTCGTCGTAGGTTAACTTAGAGGGGTGGATCAGGTAGTAGAACCGACCTGGGAGACAAAAAGGAACAAGATATGAAGTCAGCTAAACGCCCCCTATAGGCTGCAGAGTGTATTACACCCTGTGAAATAAACAGCTGATTACATCTCTTTCAGGGACTTCATGGACGGGCAGGTCGCCACTATGGCAGCTAGTTCTGCAGTCCAACAAGACTCTCCTGTACAACTTCATCTCTCCTCACGATTTCTTATCATCAAATAGCAGGAAACTAGAAATGTTACATTCCTAATCGATCTGATCCCTTACAGCGGCTCTTTCGGTATGAACGAGTCCATCTGAGTCGTAGTTGAGAGACATTTATGTGACAGGATTTCTCTGACTGATCAAATCCCACTTCCTGTGTTTCACTCCTGTCCAGTTGGTGGCGGTAATGAACCTCTAAGCTGGTTTGCCAACTGTCAAACACTAGAAGTAGAAGAAGAAGAAATCCTCTCCCCAATACCAAGGTAAGATGGCGGACGTTTGATCCCATGTGTTCTGAAAGATTACCCAACAGTCTGAGTTTTGTTCCACTATTGTCTTTAGGAGCAGCCTGGTTAGATGAAGGGAACCACACACACATAAAGAGATGATGACCCTTCACCTTTGTAGTGGGACGTGAAGCAGAACACGTCATAGTGGTTCTTCTCCTTGTCTCTCAGGCCGTAGTTTCGGACGCCCGGCACCGTGTTCTTTCCTCCGCAGGGCTCTCTGGGGACAGTGATCGGGTACTGGACCGTCCCGTCGCTCAGCCAGCCGGCGTTGCACCAGTCCATCTTCCCTCTCCACGCCTCGTACAGCTGGTCAAAGGACGCCACGATG
The DNA here is from genome assembly GCF_022749685.1 of Semicossyphus pulcher. NCBI lineage: Eukaryota > Metazoa > Chordata > Actinopteri > Labriformes > Labridae > Semicossyphus > Semicossyphus pulcher. The sequence continues at coordinate 20,671,562 of NW_027211696.1, read as the reverse complement.
GCATCCTGCTCCCGACACGCCCGCTCAGCATCGTAGAAGTTGAGGTTGTAGCGACCCAGACGGGGGAAGTAAGGGAAGACGACACCTACAGGGAGAAAGATGTGATAGCTTCAGTTAGCAGACAAAACCAGGATCTGTCCTCTGGGACTTTTATTCCATCTTGTTATTTAAAGTAAAGACTGAAAGTGACAGCACGTCCTGCTGTGTAAGCACAGCTGCCGCTCCGTCAGCCTGCTGCCAGAGCGTTTGGCTTCAGGCAGTAATGGCTGATCCTCTGGCTGCTCTCACACATAATGAAGCTGCTCCGACACTGATGCACACTCTGCTTACGGAACAAACTCCTGAATGACTTTCCCCCGAGCACTCGCTGCTCAGGATGCTAAATTTAGCTCGCTGTTACAGCACAATGACATTTATAGACATTTTAAAGAGTAATTCCACCAAACTATTCTACCTTCAAGGTCGAGGGACACCACCGCTGTTCCATCCTCCAGCCCGTCGATAACTTCACATTTATATTTCCCATAATCCTCCAGGGTGAGTTCTGTGATAACCAGAGAGGCGTCCATGGGGGAGGAGCCCTGCAGGTGGACGCGTCCGTGGAAGCTTCCGTAACTCCTCTTGTGGTAATCCATCGCGACAAAAACATCCACCTGGATGAAGAAGATTTCTCTGTTAGACTGTGAAGCTGGTTTCATGTACCAGACCGTCCAAGATCTCTAGGTGAGTGAAAATCGTCCTTATTCATGTGTTAGCAATTGTTAGCAGGTATCTGCGTCTGTGCTCACCACACCTAGCTTGTTCACTTGTTTGTTTGTTGTTTGCTCATTCTGGGGGAAAATCCTTGAGCACAATCTGCGTAACTTTGATAGTTTAGTGTTTGCTGACACCTTGTTCATGTCCAGCTAAACCTTTCATGTCCATGTATGGTCACTTCTGGCTCCAGAAACAAACATGGCAACAGCCAAGTTGACAAATTTGAGGCTTTAAAATGTTACTCCACAAATCAATGGTGGCTACGTTTACTTTTTATTTACCGTCTAAGGTTTGCATGTTTACATGTCCTTGTACTCTTCTTTCTCCATCTTATTACAAGTGTATTGCTGCAATTATTGACGCAATACTGCCACCAACTGTCAATCAGTGCTAAAGCTAGGAACGGCGTCCCGTGGATGCACTACAGACAGTAGCTGCAGGCAAGAATCTTAATGAACATACACTGAACTCCCCATTGTTAAAAACTAGTGCTAGATTACTGTTGCAGTTATTTCCCATCATGCACCTGGTGGAAATGTACATGCAGAAAAACAAACACTGGAGCTGAAACAGAAGCTGCAGCTTGATTGAGGCAAAAACGCTTCACGAGCTAGCAGCACGAGCGAGCAGGCCACTACAAAATCACTTCTATCCTCCCTGCTTCAAACTGTTATGAGTTCATCATCGAAGCTAACCGCTGCCATGCTAACACCATGTGCTAACACCAGTCAGTGTCCAACTATGGCATCACATTCAGTTACAGTGACAGCAGCCCTCCACACACCCCTCTCTGTGTGCTATCTACTTCCTGCTTAATGCAGGAGAGAGCGCTCCTATTGGTTGTTGTGTTCATGTCCTTAAAGTTCACTATTCATAACGACTTTAAACAGAACCTGTGAAACCTCGGACAGCAGTCTTATAAAATGAATGTTTGACCTCCTTCAGGTAGTCTGAGGTCAGCTTGGTCCATTTGATCCTCATCTTTCGGTTCGGTGCCATGGACTGGTCCCTTTGGATCCTGCATGGTAGAGTCGCGTTCCCTCCTCGTTTCGACAAAACCTTTGTTTGCTCTGCTGCGACCGAGAGTCGAGGGCCGTTTTCTGAAACACAGACACAAAAACATGAAGGACATCTGGACCTGTTTTGATTTCCCTTCTTCAGCTTGTATCTGTGCCGTCCTGTCAGGGTGAAAGAAATCAATAATCTCCTCCAGAACCATTAAATAATGTCCTCTTGCTTTTCGCCTGCCTAATTATGTTTAAACAAGAACACACGCGCTCTGTTTCTGTGCACACGAGAGCCTTTAACTGTTCATCAGAGGATTCTGCAGCTGTGACCTTCAGCCTCCGTCACTAACAGACTCACAGAGCTGTTTAACCACCGCAGCGTTTCACCGAGTGCTGCATAAGCACGAACGTCCATCAGTTCACCTGATGGATCATTGATGTTCTGATGTTCTGTACTGGTGGACGTTAAAGGGACAGTCGGCTTTTTCTTCTCCGTCACTTCCTGAATCATCAGACTGCTGTTTGATTCTCATGTCCGTCACTATCAGCGCTGTTACCTTTAACTGTGTTTATTCCCTTTTATTTATTCCTTATTTTTTACACAGAATCATTAAAGCATTCAGCTTGTAAGCTAGTTAGCAGGTTAGCTTTATTTTAGTCTTCCATTAGTTATCAGATAGTTTTCACTTAATAGTTTAGTTCTTAGTTTTAGTTAGTTATCAGTTATTAGTTAGACATTAGGCTGCTTAGTAAGTTGTTTTATAGAGTTGTAATGACGACTTTATAAATTGGTAATTAATTTACTGTTTAAAAATCCATCCATTCATTATCTACCGCTTATCCTGTTAATCCCAGCGGTCATTGGGCGGCATTGGAGGTAACAGAGCGTTACAGCGTCAGTGTAAACAGCAGAGCCGGCAGGGCGGAACAGCGGCGTGTGCTTTATGTTTACACCTCGCGCACATTTTGGGGTGGCTTCACGCCGGCGTTGCGTGGTCCAGTGTAAAATGGCAGCATAACGGTGCAGCTTCGTTACCGCAGTGTAAAAAGGGCTATAGAGACAAACACGCTCGCACTCACATCACACCTAATGTAGAGTCACCAGTGAACCTAACGAGCATGTCTGTGGACTGTGGGAGGAAGCCGGAGTACCCGGAGGGAACCCACGCATGCACGGGGAGAACATGCAGACTCCACACAGAAAGGCCCACTACGTCTCAACCGGGATTCGAACCATGAACATGTAAATTAATGCGTCGTAGATTAATTTGAAACTAGTTTGTTGTTGTTTGTCAGTTCAGCCTTTTATTAATTAATAACTAGCTAGATAATCAGTGTTTGTTATAGCTGCCACTTCTGATGTTTGTAAATGACGATTGTTTTGATGTTAACAGCTGCGACTTCGATGCATTATCCACCACATACATGTAGAACTAAGGTTATCTGAAGATAGTAGTTACAAAAAGTAATCAGTTACAAAAGTAATCAGACCAACAGACTCAGACCTCATAAATGACACAGGAGAGAAATCCACCCATATAACGCTAAGATTCTTGACTTCCTAGAGGTCAAGGGTCAAAGCCTAGATAGTGGAGAGTTCACTAAATCACTGTAAGAAAAAGCAGACGCAGCATTTTGTGAGCTCTGTAAAACCTTGTGTGGAGGAACAAGAGTTTACATCACGTTCCCTTTGCTAAATGAGCCAGGCTGTTTGTACTGCGTGATGATGACAGTGACATAGACCAGTTGCTTTGTGTGTCACTGGCTGAATTCCAGACGTCAGCTGGACACATGAAGATCTCGAGATAAATCATAAGCAGCATACTTGTCGGTACCTCAGCTGTGTTTTTCTTACAGTATCTGAGTTCTGGACCTGTTCAAACAAAGTTTCATCTGTAGGTGCAGCTGAGATAACTTTATCTCCCTGAGCTAATAATCCCCACATAGCAGCGTTATCAGCGAGCCGCAGCCACAGGATGAGCTGATAAACGGAGGAAACAGACGACGCTGCAGAGAGAGTGTCGAGAACGAAGCTCAGAGAGGACACCAGAGAAGAAGAAGAAGAGCTGTAAAACTCAGCAGTAAACTAATGTACTCACCTGTGACATAGATGGTTCTGGAGTGCTCCAGCTCGGGGTACAGGATGTCTAAGTCGTTCTGTGCTACACTCAGAGAGATCAGAGCACAGAGCAGCACAGGAATCATCTTCACTCACCAAACTGTGGGGCCGGTCACTGCAGAGACACAGAGGAGAGAGGGAGGGGTTACACAAGAGACGAGAGAGTCTCAGGGGAAGGGTCCGGTGGTTTTTCTGACCGGTTCAACTGAGCACCAGAGCCGGGCTTCAGAAACACACTCACATTTTCACTGAGAGGTTTAGGAAGAAATGTAATCAAGTCAGGACTCATTTATATTTGAATATTTGGATTAAAGTACAAATGATGAAAATATCGAAATAAAGGATGTCAATGTCAAAAATAAAGGAAAAAATGTTTAAAAAATTAGGTAGAAATGTCTAAAATAAAATCAAATATGTTGAAAATAAAGGCATAAATGTCTAAAATAATGTCATAAATGTTAAAGCAACTAAAAATGTCTGAAATGAAGGAGAAAATATTGCAAATTAACTCAAATTGTAAACGATAATGTCCAAAATCTTGAAAACAAAGTAAAAATGTCTAAAATAAAAGCAAAAATGTCACCAAAAAAAATAGAGGAATAAATGTTGAAAATTAAGTGAAATTGTCTAAAATACGAGCAAAAATGTTGAAAATTAAGCACCAATGTCTAAAATAAAAAGTTGATGGTCTAACATACAGACATACAGGCAAAAATGTTTCAAATAAAGGCTAATATCTTGAAATAAGTTGCAAAAATGTCAAAAATTAAAGCAAACATTTTGAAAATTAAGTAAAAATGTCAAAAATAAGCGTGAAAATCATGAAAAATAGTCCAAAATGTCAAAATAATCAAGAACAAACCTGAGCACTAAATATTAATTCCAAAAATAAACCATTTTGCATTTGAAATAAGAATCGAGTAACGTTTTTGTTTTTATACATAATGCACAAAATGTAGACTAAAATAAAATTTCCTCCTCCTCTAGTTCTGTCTTATTCCAGCCCTGACGCTCGTCCACAGTGTGACCCAGTGCTTCTATCTGCAGTGCTGCTTCCTCCCCGCTGTAACAACTGCAGGAGAGCAGAGCAGCCTGCAGGCGACTCACTCAGATCATCTGCACACACACGACCGTAGCCTCCTCGTTTAACTTGTCTCAATACAAAAATCAGCCTGTGACAATCATCCCACACAATCGACCTCCGTTGCACAACCTGCAGAAGCTTCACACAACAGAGGACGCACACTACACAAGCTACACAACAAGAACAGCACACACTCCTTAATATGAGAATCTGCAGTCTACATACTGTGCAGTAAACGTTTCCTGTCATCCAGCAGAGCGAGGAAGCAGCATGTCCCGGTCACACTGACAGCCCACAACTTCAGAGGGAGACTGTGCCACAGTGCAGCGTCACACACACACACCTCAGGCTACATTTACACACGCACACACACCCCACACTCACTGCAGCCCGTCCTCTACACACTCATCCAGAAGAGAGAGGGATTCACTGTTTGACTTCAACTTTAGGCATTTGATTTATGGAAGTCCAGAGCTGCCAATATTTAACTGAAGTCTCTGAAACAACTTGAAACGACACTTGAAACAATGTTTTTTGATTTTAAAATTTAATTATAAAGTAAATTAATTTGTTGTCTTGCTTTGAGTCCCAATCCCCCAGGGTTGGGAGGCTAAGGAGACTTTAAACTGGGCTTGAGCTACTAAAATCAAACTCCTTCTCTGGGTCATAACTCAAATTTAAATACACAAACATTAAACACATATTTTTTACAAAAATTACGACTTACACTTTCAATGGACACACTTTTTTTTTTTGTCTATTGTCAATAAATATATTTAAATCCACATAAAAGTTGTAGCTAGTAAAAGACGTTCCTTGTACCTGCAGAACTTGCTTTAGAAAAATGTCATTTTTACGTTTTCTTCACTGACAAAGTAATCCAGTGATAGCTGTGTGTACATGCATCGGAGCACTGCAAACAGGAAGTGCTAATAGCTAATTCGGCATACTTTAATTGAGACAGTTTGTTAAATGAAAACAGATGTAGGCAGATATATAACAAACTGCCTAATGGACTGTTTTAGAGTCAATTTCATTAAATGAGTTGATTTTAACATTGGCAGCCCTGGGCTTCCATAGAAAGTGTATGTTAGGGCTTTTGAGTCTTGTGTGCGAGTTCAGGGAGTGTATGTGTGTGTGTGATCACTGTGTGCGTGTGTGTGTGTGTGTGTGTGTGTGTGTGAGGGGGTAGTCATTTGGATTGATTCCTCTTCCCCCCCCCTCCACCTCTTCCACCCTTATCTTCATTCACCATCCCAAACTGCTGATGCTCCGGCCCCCTCTGCCAGGTGGAGCTCCTGCAGTCAGCAGAATAACTGCAGCACACACACACACACACACTGTGCCAGTTACACACACATTTCTGATTACCCCTCCCTGCCTGAAAATAGTCATTACGCATACCGGGTCAGGACGAGGAGGGGGGGGCTGCAGGGATAAGTAGGTGGAGCGAGTGGAGGAAGATGTGATTTGTCCTTTTGAAACAGGGTGAAAACTTTGAGTTTTCTCTGCAGGAGACGAGGAGCAGCTGAGGTGTGAAATGAGAAAAGAGGAGAGGAGACGGAGGGAGATGAAGATGATGAGATACAGCAAGAAAAAAAAGCTGAAGCAGAGTGGAGGAGGTGGAGGAGGAGGAGGAGGAGGAGGAGAGGAGGTGGAGGAGGAGGAGGAGAGGACTCTGCAGCAGCAGAAATGATGCAGAGCTGGAGTTTCATGCTCCATTAACAGTCCTGTACTTAAGTTCAAATCTGGAGTATCAGTTCTGTACAGGAGACTTCGTCTGTCATAACAGATTATATTTCTACTCCAGTACAATTATGTGAGAGCTACAGAGACTTCATAAATTAGTGTTTTACATTTGAGCTTAAACCATTAATACAACATGTCAGCTTGGTCAGTCTCTTTTAGGTCCCCGGTCAGTGCAGTTCAGCACACGCAGGGTTAGCAGTCAAGTTAGCAACCACAGGTTAGGTTCAAATACAGAGGGGAAGTTAGCAGTAATCAACATAAATCCTCAAGTTGGATCTTCAAAATAAAGCGACGAAGTTAAAGATAATTAATTAGCAAAGTCAGATAAGATTTTCAAAATAAAGCGGTGAAGTTAGTGATAATGAATAAACATCTGTTTAGACTTTCAAAATAAAGTGGTTACGGTAATGATAATAAATAAGCAAAGTCAGATTAGATATTCAAAATAAAGCGGTACAGTTAGCAATAATAAATGTGCAATTACAGGTCAGATTTTCAAAATACAGCAGAAAAATTAGCAATAATAAATAATGTCAGGTTAAAATTTCAAAATATTGCAGTAATGTTAGAGATAACAAATACGCAGTCAGTGATAATGAATATACAACATCCGGTAAGACTTTCAAAATAAAGCTGTCAAGGTAACTACGATAGATATCCAAAGTCAGATTAGATCTTCAAAATAAAGTGGTGTAGTTAACTATGATCTTTAACTTTTAGAATAAAGCCCCAAAAAAAATAGCAATAATGAATAAACAAGTTAGAGTCCGGTTAGGACTTCAAAATAAAACGATAAAGTTATTAACAATAACAATAATAATAATAATAATAATAATAATAATGCTACATCAGGTTTGATTTTTGGACTAAAGCTGTAAAGATCGTCATTCTAAATATGTGACGTCAGCACTGACATTTTAAATAAAGAGGTAAAGTAAGCAGTAAGAGATATTCGAACAGACGATTCAAAATACAGCGATAACGAGAGGAAAGTAAAAAAGCTAAGTCACATTTTCAAAATAAAGCGGTGACAGCGATTTAAAGTACACAACATCAGGTTAGATCGTCAAAATAAAGCGGTTAAGTTATTTATAATAAGCAAGCAAAGCCAGGTTTAATTTTCAAAATAAAGCAGTGAGGTTAAAGTTAATGATAATAAATGAGCAAAGTCAGATTAGATCGTCAAAATAAAGCAGTGAAGTTAGCAATAATTAATAAGCACCATCGAGTCAGACTTTCAAAATAAAGCGGTGAAGTAGGTGATTATAATTAAGAATTTTGAGGCTGGACTTTCAAAATAAACCCAAAATATCTCACATTTTATGATTTTTTAATGTGCAACAATAATAACTAGACAATTCCCCATTGGGAAATCGCGAGAGTGGGCTGTGCTGGAGTCTGAACAATTAATTGGCCCAGCTGATCTCGGTTGCCACGGTGATGGTTGTCGGAAAGCCCTAGAAACGGCTTATGTGACCACAGCTGGTGTCTGTGACAGCTGATCTGAGCGTGATTTCTGGCTCACATTTAGGACGTCAAACTACTGCCATTTCTTCAAAACCAAACATGATATCGGCAAAATTTCTTGACCATCAAGCCAGAAAGGCCTTAAAGAACACAGACATAAGTTTTTGTGGTCCTAGCTTCTAAAATGTGGTAATAGGAGCGAGTTAAAAACATGTGCAGTTTTGAAAATCCTGGAAAATCCTCCTCCCGATTAACATTGGAGTAAATGGAGCAGTTGAGAGCTACTCTTGTCGGTTAGGGGCAGATAAATCAAAAACCGTAAATCCTACTGATAAAGTAGACACATTGGGAGAAAGAAGACAAGTGTGGCTACAACTCTGTGAAAAAATCACAGTTCTACTGTGTAATTTGTGGCTGGGGTCGTCAGAGAAAGAGAGAATTTCTGAGAGGTTTTTTTGAGTCTCTCCACTCTGTCAGTTAGCTCTGCACGAACATTCCGCAATACACACCCATTATAAATCCTGAATTTTTCCAAAATAACTCACCATCTTTAAAGGGTCACCGTTCAAAAACGAAACATCGTAGGAAAAAAGAATACAACAAATACAACTTAAATAGACAAGACCCGTGCCTACATTTTAAAGTTTGAATGGTGTTTCTAGGTGAACGTAGGCCAGAGCAGGAGATGTTTGAAAAACGTCGCAGATTTGCGAGTTTTTTGTACCTCATCCCATTCATTCCAGATGGGAAATTTGTCGCAGTTTTTCGCGTCTTACGACAAAATCATTGATAGGATGAGTTTATATATGAAGTGTATCATTGGATATCAGACCTGAATACTTCTTCCACCACTGGTTAGCAACATGAGCAGGTGTTACCTGTAAACACACTCAGCTGTTTATGACGTAAACCTGCACATGGCTAAGACATCATCTGTGTGTGTGTGTGTGTGTGTGTGTGTGTGTGTGTGTGTGTGTGTGAGATCTCTGGACACACACACACAGCAGATCGAAGATGTGACAGCATTCCTCAGCGTCCATCTGTGTGGAGGGTAAACAAGGCCGAGGCTTTACAGGCCAGGTGTGAGTGCATCACCTATTTGTCCTCAAACATGTTGCCGGTCCCGCTCATAGACGGGTACGATGACATGTGAGGCTGTAACAGTTTGTGTCTGCAGAGAGCGTAACATGTGAGGCACCGTGCAGGGATCCAGAGAGGGTTTCATTCTGGGTGTATTTAATGAGTTTCAGTCCCCAGCGCCTCGCGACAGTATGTTCAGATATCACTGAGCCTTAACGTCTCCAGAACAAGAAGAAAACAACAAACAGAAAGCATGTCTCTCTGGGAGGAGGTCAGATCCAGTGATGGGGTAAGACTCAGATATTTGCTTGCAGTTGTTTCTGCAGTGATCTGTTGTCCCTGAGGAGCAGCAGGACTCCACCCGGCCTCTGATTATTAGGAAAACAAACACATGCACTCGCACACACTCTGATACTGGAGGGGATTTATTTTGAAAGGTCAGCAGTTTCTGCGTTTGAAAGTTTAAATAAATTATTCTGTTATGATAATTTTATTGCAAACTCGACTTATTTCTTCACCACAATCCTGCAGGGAATCAATGAATGACATCACTAACAGGAGGAACTCTTCAAGCTGCGTCAGTGTGATGTTGCAACATCTCAACAATGAGCGGACTCCTATCATATGTTGTGCAGACATTCATGATCCCCAGAGGACCAAACCTTTCCTCTAGTGCCACCATCAGCTCCATTTTAAAGAGTTCGGTTGGAGCAAAAACCTGCAGAGCATTCATTCCTGTTAGCGCCAGCTGTTCTTTGTGTTCGCAGCTAATTATCAAATGCTAGCATGCTAACACGTTAAACTAAGACGGTTACATCATAAACAACAAACTTGCTTAAATTCAGCACTTTAGCATTGTTATGGTGAGGACATTAGCACACTGTTGTTAGCATTTAGCTCCGTAATTAGCTGTGCCTAGGTACAACAGCTAATACAGCGCTGCTAGCTTGACTGTAGACTTTCATGCCTCATTTCAACTGCACGTTAGGGCTCTATTTGACTCTCTTGGAAGTCTCTTTTTTTGGGGAGTTACATCTGCAAAAGTGGACCGTACCTGGCACTCTTTTAGTAACACCTCAGACCCCGCTCACACCTGGGGGCTGGTAGCTGGAGAGGTGCCAGCTCCTTTCCTGGGCGCCATCGAGGTGTTCTTGAGCAAGGCACCAAATCCCCAACTGTCCGGGGCGCATGTCCATGTGCAGCCCCCTCAGTCTGACATCTCTCCAATTAGCGCTCATGTCCATGGAGTCCTGTTTGTGTGTGTATTCATGGCCTATTTGTGTCTAGCATGTTCCTAATAATAACAGAGTGAAGACATTGAATTTCCCCTCGGGGATTAATAAAGTATCCCTTCTTCAAGGCTCCAAGCGAGCTGAGGTGATACCAGAAGGGGGAGTTGAAACATTGCGTGCATTGACCACTGATTGGTCGGGGAGAATCTCACGGGACATTCTGCACAACCCCGCCCAGTTTAGGTAGTTAGGTTGAGCGGTCTGCAGCGGCAAAGAGTGACAGATCTGGAATACCCATAAACAGCAGCCAACATATCTTAATACTTATATAAATGCACAAAGCTCAAGTTTATCCGTTAAATGACGTTCAGTTCCTGCCTCTAAAAGCAGGCGTCAAATGGATGTTTCATGCTGCACTGCTGAGCTAAAACTCTCCTGCAGAGAGCACAAATGATCTGCAGTGGAAAAGTAGAGAAAGTACAAGTAGTCATAAATAGAGCCAATAAGAGCCAATGTATAAATAATGTATGCATCTTAGCAATGCACAATCATAATAAGACGCAGGATAAGGTTTTGTGAAACGGTCCAAAGCTTCACCAACATTGGCAAAAGTCAAAACTCTCGTGTCGTTTTCTGGCTGCAAAGTCGAAAAACAAACTTATGAAAGTGTTTCACAACAGCAGAGCGGGTCAGAGAACCAAGCGAGGTGAGGTAAAACAAACCGGAGAGGCAGCGTGTGTCTAACACAGTTACTGTCACACTGCTCGGACACTGCTGTGTGAATCTGAGGTGGAAGTCTTGAAACCTTTAAAATGCTGGACCTTCAGGATTCTGGCATTTTGTGAACGTGACACAATCATGAGGAAAGAACAAACTGACAAAGACGAGCCGCCGGCACACACAGAAAGTTTCCACTCCATGTTTGGTAACGCTCTGTTCTTTATTCTACACGACTAATGCAGTCCATTAGACTCATGTTTATACGACCTTTAACCTCTTCTCCAAACAATAAAGCCTTTAAGCAAGTTCAGACGTCTAAATGGACAGATTCAGTCTGCAAAATGACATAAAAAGTAATGGCATGCCTTTTGGAAATCGTCTGAGTGTTTGTGATTGAAGCATAAACCTAAAGTGCATCAGCAGCTGCAGTGAAGAGACACACCTGCTCTGCTTTGTGTGAGTCAGAAGAAAACACACTTAGAGCACCATCAGCACCATCAGAGCCTCCGACCACATCTATGACACGAGCAGTTCTTCTAATAGGTTTGGTGTTCGTGGTTGGTCAGGGTGTATCTCTGCAGTTCAAATCCAAAAGGACATTTTAAGTTCAGTTTTACAGGCAATTAAACGTCCTGGCACTGTGGAGACATCAAAGTCTAAGGCCAGAAACACAGGGCACGTCCTGCTGCTTTGAGTCTGTTGTTGTCAGATATTTATGAGGCAGCTGAGAAGGGAGCGAGTCGCCACCCGACCCTCACAAACCTCCTCCAGCAGCAGAGCTAAACGAGGTGTGAAACAGCAGAAGCCTTCGAGTCTGACGGAGACCCGAGGGGGCACGAACCGAGAGAAAAGATGGAAGATTAAAGACAAAGAAGACTTCATGACGTTTAACAGTTAAAGGAGTGCGGAACAGAGGTTTGTACAGGGCGGACATGTTGGACAGACTCTAAACAGAAACAGATACCTGATACAAAAGAGGTCAGAGGACAGACACCATGACTTCACAAAAAAATATAGTCATGATCATTATTTTGCAAATCTGTAACCTAGGCCAGGTGTGTGTGTGTGTGTGTTTGTGTGTGTGTGTGTGTGTGTGTGTGTGTGTGTGTGTGTGTGTTATGGGTGTGTGAAGTGAACGACTCTATAAATCTGGTCCTGAGCTCTTTGACTGGGTGAAACTTTATCTGAGACTTTAACAAGCCAGGTGGTGAAAACATCCATCTTTACAAGCGCTGGCCCGAGCAGCTGCGAGATCACAAGATCACGCGACAATTGCAAAATCACGCGATAATTTCTCTGGAGGTCAGATTATAAACAATGACGACGCACGAAACAGGAAGTATTGGCAGGATATCCGACATGATGTATCCTGATATCCGCTGGCTGCACCGGAGGCCTGTAACATTTTATTCACACTTAAAAAATGCACTTTTGGTGCTTCTTGTTTGTCGGATCTTTAAGTGATAAACTGTATTTCATGCTGCATGTTTGGCCTGTTTTTGACTTCCTCTTTCACAGCGCTGTCATGGATACTTCCTGTTGAGTGCAGATCTTATAAAGACGTACGTTTAACAAACTATTTACTCTTCATCCTCAAAGTCTTTTTTTTTTTGTTTTACTGAAAATTATTGGTGAAATGTCCTTTGATGAAGAGTAAACTTCACCTTGGTGTTTCATATTCATGATTGTCCACCAGTGTGGAATATGCTCACTGTTGCCCCCTGTGGTTGATGAGAAGAAACACCACTGAACTCGCCTTTCCCTCCATTCGTAGTATCTTTGTTTCTGTCTTCAGCCACAGGGGGCAGTAAGGAGCAAATCTCTGCCTCATGCAGCATAAAGAGGCAAAGAAGTCGGCACAACCAGGAAGAAACACCAGAGACAAGATTATGGACAACAGGGCGAGTAGAGAGCGATGTGTGCAGGTGGAACCTGAGCACGGGACAAAGTGGGTGTTGGTTTTTCTAAAGACAACTGGAGCGGACAAAAGGAATTCATACAGTTGGAGAATAAGGGAAAGCAAAACCTGAAGGTGGCAGTAATGCAACTACATGGACGCCAACTGCTGTAAAACCCAGAAGAAGAAGAAGCAAGCCACACACAGGTGAGGTCTCTGCTTCATCAGAGGAGTTTTCAAACTACATTTCCTGGTTTGATGAAAGAAAACACTTTAAGGTTCACAGGTGAGTTTGTCTAACGCACTTCTGGTTAACTTCTGCACCGCGGTTAAAAAGCAGCACGCAACACTTATATGAGCTCTCTTAAGGAAATGTTTGGCACCATGTGGGCTGCTTCACAACACCAGAAATCTTAATCCAACACTTGGATGATTAATTGATCTTTTAAGCACAAATGTGATGATTTGCTGATTTTAATCTGTTTATCTTCCTAAACAGAAACATTTTTGGATTTTTCGACTGGTTATGGGACAAAAAAACATTTCAAGTCGTCACTGTGGGATGTGGGAACATGTGGAGGCCACGGTCACAAGCCGAAAACATCCCTGCTGTCATTCAATAAACAAGATACACATTAGCCAGTAAACAGAAGTATTACCCTTCAACAAAAGAATGACGATGATTGACTGAGAGGATTTTACACCTTTACCTTTACCCTAAAAGTTAAGTTCAGGTGATGTTTCAGTTTAACATCCTTTGACGTCTGCAGAGTGAGACCCAGCCGGGCCTCTATGAGTGTGATGTCAGAGGCCTCAGCGGCTCTCAGGAGGGCAGATTAACGTATGGACTCTATTACACGCATGTCATAATGTTAACACTGACTTATGTTGTGAAACGAGACCATGCTGTAAAGCTCTGTGTTGTATTTCTCTGTCTGTGGTATGTCGCAGAGCAGAGGCCACAGCCGGTCCTAATGTACCTCAGATCCACCATGTTGAGGATGGAAGCACAAAAGAACAGTTTGAAGCTTTAGCTCTGACGTCACAATTAACTTCCCTAAAGAAAAAACTAATCTTTCACCTTCCACTTGTTTCCAGGTGTTGTGAAGCACCGCTGCGTGTGTACAAAGTTGTAATAAGTCTCTGGTGTGATAACTGTCCTCGAGTGATGTCACTTGAGTCATGCTTTTGATAAGTCAGACAGTTTGCATTGTAGTTCCCTAACATCCGCGTGGGAGTGTGCGTGCCATGCTAATGGTCACCATCTTTGTTTAGCATGTTTCATCCTGCTAGCAGTAAGCACATAGTGTGGCTGAGGTTTTGACCAAGTCCCTGTACAAGTGCTGCGTCAAAGTGGGCACGACTGTCAGTTTCAGAAACTCGACAGTAAAGTCGAAGCAGAAACCCCTGGGGGGGTTAAAGGGACATTGCTGATGATCTTTGGTGCACTTAGTTTACAGGACAGATGTGAATTCTGCATTTGACATCACTCTGAACTGGTGTAGATAAACACGCAGAGGTGATAACCCGACAGGCTGTTCTGGCTGCTGAGAGACGGTGCTGCTATCTCAGTGACGTCGTCTCTAAACCAGGACTTCTGCAGCTCAGAGCTCTGGAGAACATTTCAGGTCACCCAGCTGACACTTACACAGATAAGAGGTCACGCCCAGCACCACTGCAGGGATTCAAACCATCACCACTTCTGTTTTTATAAGACCGGCCATCTGTCTGTGTGTAAAACTGAGTGAGAGGATCATTCAAGCCCTTTTTTTTAACTTATTTTATGGTGCAAAAAGTTCTTGTTGTTTCCACTGACAGGCTCAGATTGTTCTTCTAAGTGTGTGACAACATGACAGAAAGGATCCCTACAGAGATAGACCTTTTTGTTACAGAGGAAGATGATTGTTTTAACCACACACAGACGTTACATCGCTCTCTGCACACACACCAGACTCCATTGGAAAAAAACAGCCATTTTTGCCTTGCAGAAAATGTATGTTTCTTGTCTACTGCTGCAAAGATTGGTTTGTTTTTTATGTTTATTGTGTGTAACATAAATATTGTGTTGTATCCAAACTAACCATTTAAAACACCAAAGTCAAACCCTGACACAAAGAGTCTAACTCTTTAAGGCAGCGGTCGATCAGCAGCTCCTGTGTTCTGCAGCTAAAATCACTGTTTTTGTCAGTGGAGTCTGGTGTCTTTGAAGAGAGCGATGTAACGTCTGTTTGTGGTGTAAAGAAAAGCGTCACACTTCTTTGTAAATGTAAACTGAACTCTCGTGTCTGAGTGGGTCTTTCCTTTTTTCGGCCTGATGCAGGAAAGTTGCTTCATCCAGCATCTCTGCAGAGGCCCGGGAACACCCTGATGTAACAGGCAGAGCAGCTGTGGGACAACCTGCTCTGGAAAAGTCCACCGACACTTCAGAGAGCTGGTAGGTATTTGTGTGTGGGTGGGGTAGGAAGTGATGGGCGGGGTATTTGCCGAACACAGCCTCTGGTATTCACAAATAGCTCAGTCAGTTTCACATATGTTTTCCTCAGCGGTCAGAGCGGTGGGTTCAAACCGGTCCACAGTACCTACACGTCACGTCACACCATCATGGCTGCCACAAAGAGTCCTCAGTGTGAGCACAGGGCGGCTGTGAGGGCAGGTGTGGCAGCCGGGGACGCAGCTGGAGTGTTAAGAGTGCTTAAAGGCTCCAACGGCCAATCAGAACGCTCCGTGTGAATTCATTAGGAACACATGGGACAGTTTTCAGGTTTTCAACAGCAGACTCCCTGAATGTGAACCCCCCCTCTGACCTCGAGTCTCCATACGCTCCTCTGTGATTGAAGCACAGACTCAAACTTTAGAAGTATTAAACTCCAAACATCTCTGAAGTTATTTCATGAACGAGCAGTTCGGCTCAACTTCCACGTAAAACATACATTTAAATAAAAGTGTTTCATTGTGGTAAACAGTTCTTCATGTTCAGTCTGAGAGTTTGACGAGAAGATCGATGACACTTTTACACTCTTCCTGTGTTTCACTCATTTCTGTAACTTTATGAGTTTCTAATCATCTTTTCCTGCACGCGACCAACCTGCGACTGTTTCACAACGTAAACCACTGCACGAGCTCTTCACGTAGTTTTGTATCATTTCATTTTACATTTCATCATTTCTTTATTTATTTGTTGCTATTTCGTTTCAGATAAAGTTTGATACTCATACTTGTTATTCATATATTTCAGTATTTCGGTTTTCATTTGGACAGAATCTGTAGCTTTTGCACCGGGTGAAGGACGGGCGGGCGCCGAGAAGGTGAATGTTCTTTTAGCAGGACACACCTGAAGATTGTAAAATGTTTTTCTCTTCTGTACAGCACTTTGCTCCTCTGTGGTTGTTTTAAAGTGCTGTACTAATAAAGTTGGATTGGATTGTCAAACTGTTAAATAAACAGAAAAGAAACCGTATTTTTTTCTTGACCTGTACAATTAGTTTGATCCTGTGTATGATCCGCTCTCCCCCCGTGCCACAGATTGATTTTGAATGTTGTTTTTTGTTTGTTGACACATTGATACTAAATCCACTTCTTCATGTGTTTGTTCAGTATCCAAGGATCATAAACATCGTTTGATTGACAGCTGATCTTTTCTTGTCGTTTCGGTTTGAGGACACGTTTTATTAACTATTGATGATATGCACAGAAATGACAGTCATCAATGTGAAAGCAGCATTTTACCATCGTAGTCCAGTTTGAAATACTTCAAACTGCTTCAGTTTAGAAGTGCCAAAACTAGGGCTCGGGCCCCTGCAGAGGATCACCAGATAATACTGAAGGGTCGTGTGTGGAAATAAGAAGACACTAACTCCTGATGCTCATATTTTTGCAGCTGCTTTAAAGAGAATTTCTGGGACAGAATAAAGAAACTCAATCTGAATTATTGTCCCTGTCTAGTTCTGCAGAGTCACAAGTTTTACGTCCTGATTATAAAACCTTTGAACTTTAAATCATGACAGTTATTCTGTCCGGGACATTTGACACTTAAAGGAGCAGGTAATCTCTGCTGTCACCCTTAACCCCCCTCCCCTCTCTCCTCCCCCTCTTCCCCCTGTGAGAGGCTAATTTACGACCCCTCTCTCCTCTCTGTTAACTGCTGCCTTGACCCTGACGGAGTCATACAGTTAAAAGTTAATCTGACTCTCCATCCCAGCATGCATTGTGTTTTAAAGAAGGATTAGGGTGAGGGACGGTGTGTATGTGGGGTTTTATCCTCGCTTAATACCCCCAGCTCAAGGTGCCAGGGGTGAGAGGCAAAGGTCAGAGTTCAGCTCTGGTCACAGGCCAGAGCTACGTCTGATATTAAACAGGCTAATGCTGCTGTCTTCAGGGTGACGTCTCATTTCCTTTTTATAAACGGTGTAAAACTTAAACGGTCCTTCAAGATACTGCAGAGGCATTTAGCTTAGCTTAGCATAAAGGCTTGAAACAGCTAGCCTGGTCCCTCCTAAATAACTCTTAGAGGACGATTTGAGTTGTACAACTGTGAATGCAGCGACCCAAACCAGCACTGCTGTTTACCTCCTGTATCTCCAATCTGTACTGGAGATCAATGGGAGACATTTTTGTAGTTTATAACCCAAAAACATCAAATTATGCTCCTAGAAGAGGAAATTATAAGTTTTAAATTCTTGCAATGACTCAGCTGAGAGACATGACGGACTATAGGTTGCTTTGAGTCTTAGGGCTTCCGTAGATGACCCAACTTTAGTATTCTGATGGATTAATCCGTAGATCGTTGGCTTGATTAATTTATTAGTTGCTTGGTTAATAAAACAAACGGGTGAAATCAGTTTCAATCATCAAAACGCTAAGCTGATTTTCTCAAATGTCAAAAATATTTCCTGTCATGGAAGAAGACTTTTCACATTCACACGGTTTTCCTTTACTCTACGGAAGCCCGACAAGGACATGCATACATTTTATTCACTTCCCAGTGATAACGAGTCATTTCAGTTCTTTTCTCGAGATCTCGATAACAAAGCTGCAGCACGGTAACGTCACATGATCAGAACTCGTATCTCCTCTAAAGAATCACAGAAACTTAACGTCCCTCCTCAGTGTGGGCGATGGCAGCATGTCCTGCTCTGTGACCTCACAGCGAGCAGCCCGTTGCTCTGTTTTCTACATCGACAGAAAATGATCCCGTTATCACGACAAAACCAGCTTTGACATTTTGTTAGCTTTGAGATAAATAAGTCGAGATCTCCAGAAAACAACTGAAATGAATCATTGGAGAAAATAAAACGCATGGATGCATGTCCGCTTAGGGCTTCCGTACTTATCAAACAAGCAGGCAATTGATTTCATTATCAGCTAATCAGCAAATCGTTACAGCTTTGGAGTGAACCTGAGCGGGAAGGGAAAGAGAACGTCATGTTCAGACACCTTCACCAAAGTCACATGACTTCACTCACCTGAAGACACCTGTGTGTTCTCTGTGGCTCGTCTGACTGTCACGTGTTTGAGCTGTGAGCAAGTCTGACTGTTTTTACCTTTAATACCTGCCTCATTAAGGTTTGAGCTAAAACGGAAGAAATGTGTCCTCAAGAAGGTGTTTACTGCTCAAATAGTGGTGAACACACACACACACACACGCACACGCACACACACACGCGCGCACACACACACACACATTTCCTTTAAAGCTGCAGCAAACACACGTTTCTCAACCCAACACAAACTTCTATTCATGAGCAGAAAACAGAGCGCTCCTCTGAAAGAACAGAAACACACTCATGTTTCCTCATCACCAGCAATTTACTCCGAGTGGAGTCGACTGTGTGTGTGTGTCGCTGCAGAGAATACACCCCCCTTCAGTGTGTGTGTGTGTGTGTGTTGGGTGGGTGCAGGGGTAATGGGTGGGGGTCAGGGTGGAGCCGCTCAGTCTAAGCCAGCACACAGAGCTTGGTTGTTGGGCTGAGTGTCGCTCACAGCCCCTCCACGTTCTCTGGGTTTAAATCATCGTCCTCGCTGCGCGACACGCTCGACCACAACTATGAACACTCTCACAAACACCATCGACCGTCTGACGGGCGGCGAGGGATCGAAACCTCAGTTTATGGAGCGCTGCGGGGACGATTTCACACGCCGCTTCTCCACAAGACTGACGGGAAGGGGACGCGAGTTGCGACAGGCCAATAAAGCCGTCAATCAAACGGAGAATGTCAGAAATTCACTGTTGTTTACACAGAATGAAGATCTGAATGGTTTCAATCAGAGGACTTAAAGGAATAGTTCAACATTTCACAGTGAAATATGAAGCCCCAACCGGTAGCTGGTTAGCTTAGCTTAGCATAAACACTGGAAACAGGAGGAAACAATCTCTCGTTCTTCACTAGAAGCTGCCACATGTGGAGATCTGAAGGTGTGTGTAACCTCGTGTTACGTCCACAAGTTTAAGTTTGGTTGAGCACAAGCCGCTAATGTTCGCCCTTCAGGAAGTCACGTCTGTGTCCACACAGCTGTCCCGTCTGCATGAACTCTCCTGCTGCTTCCAGCTCCTTGAGGCTGACCAGTGCCCAGTGTGATGAGCTGTTAGGATCAGGCTCGGCTTGGCAGAGTTTCTGGGCTGGAGGCCGACTGCTACACGAATGACACGACTCTTTCTGAACTCTTAATTGAAGTTACCGGTTCAAAGTCTGGTGCATTCATGTCTTTGCATCGGCTTTGTTTGTCGTCGCTCTGTGCAAGAAACTCTCTGAACACACCTGAAAGTCACTGCACCTGGCCAAGAAATGTAAAAGCACGACTTTGTTTCTTAACATATGAAACAAACAAGTTATAATCTCCACTGCAGGTAAACAGACTTCATACAAACAGACAAACAGGTCTAAAGCATTTAAGTCAAACGTCCAGAGCCCTGTGTGAACATAAACTCTCTCTTATAAAACATGAACATGTCGGCATCATTCAGATGTTACAAACAATCCTCTGCAGTCAACCTGAATCTAACTCTGCTTCTGCCGACAGACGAACGCGGTGCAAATGTTCGACCTGTGCATGTCTGGATTATTGTGCATTAAGAGTTTCTGTTGGATCTCCTTTAACAACATTTGCAGCTGTGAGACGAAACATGCACCAAAGGAACAGCAGGTCTGTCTGTTTGATGAGGACTCTCCTCCAGTCACCAGACCTCAAAGAGAGTCGTACTCTAACATCACATTTCAAATATCAAGGAGGGAAATTGTTTCAATCTGCAAAAGGTCCAGTTTTCTGTTTCAGGGAGTAATCGCTCAGATTACTCGGTCGAGGAAAAGAAGACAGTGAATGCATCAGAGTCCAAAACACTAACACATCTCAGAGTCACTGTTTGACTTGTTTTAGGGACGAACTTTAAGACTCAACCAAACATTGTCAAACTCATGAATCTACAGAAACATCAGCTGATGCTTCAGGTTGTCACTCAATGCACCTTTTTAAATGATTGACACATTGATTATTAACACTGGGAAGATGTCAAAGAGATTTGTTGTTTTAACAGTTAATAAACTTTCCTTCCTTGTAAATGTTTTAATTATTTGTTATTATTCTCAGACTTTTCGCCCCCATTATTCGTGAGTTATTCCAATAAATAAAGCAGTCAATCATGCGGCGCTGTGGTTTGGTGTCCGAGTGGTCTCTGTGTGCCAGATCCCCCTCTGTCCTCTCTGTGTGTAACTCTTCGGGCAAAGTGCCAAAAAGAACCGCGCACCCATCACTTTAGAACACAACCCGTCAAATGAAGAGGAAAAGAATCTTAAATGTCTTTAAGATCATCGTTACAGACGTTAACACAAGAACAAACTCTGTACCTGCTCTGTGTCGCGTGAAGTCTGTCTCCTCCGGCGCTCCAGATGCGGAATGAAGCGCTAAACGGTTACGCACGTGAAGGTAGCAAGAAACAGGCGGTGAGGATGTTTGCAGAGTCTCCTGTTGGGTCCAACTGGAGGTAACCAAAGTGTGGCACGAGCAGCGAACACGCGCACTCCTCCTCCGCCTGCGTGTGAGGAGTGTGCGCTCTGACGCATGCAGGTGAAATGTATGTAAAACTGCGCTCAGCTCCGGACCAACCTGCAGGTTTTATTTCCACATCTGTCGCTCCAAACTGTGTGCGATCAGGAGTGTGTCCTCGGGGCTCTCGCTCTGCTCCGCATCACTGCAGAGGAACACAAGCGGACCTGATGTGGAGCTGCAGGAGTTGTTTTTCAGTCTGAAACAAAGGAGGACCCCAGCCCTGTTGCTCAATGTGAGATGGATGCAGGGAGTTGTTCCTCTGCTCCTCCTGACGC
Organism: Semicossyphus pulcher; assembly: GCF_022749685.1. Classification (NCBI taxonomy): domain Eukaryota; kingdom Metazoa; phylum Chordata; class Actinopteri; order Labriformes; family Labridae; genus Semicossyphus; species Semicossyphus pulcher. Next base: position 20,650,136 of record NW_027211696.1, on the reverse strand, counting down.
TCTGTCCCATAAAAACCTTAAAGAGCTCACACAGAACATCTGCTCCAATCTAATGTTTGCTTTAAACACCTGCCAGATGCATCTGTAAGTCCACTTATATTAGTTAATCTGATATTCATTAAGACCCTCAGCGTCGTCCTGGCTCTAACCTCTCTCTGCTTGTTTGTTGAATAAGAAGCCGTGTCCATGATGTGATGCAGAAAACAGGTTTAACTGATTTCACTGCACAACTTGAACCTGAAACTGATCCAAATCTAATGTACAGACCGATGTAACAGCACGGCTGCAGGCAGGAGGTCATGATACAGAGTGCCCCCCCAAAAGAACCCCCACCTCCACTTGTGTGCTTATTATTTGGATGTGTCATATTTGTCTGTTCTGAAACACGAATCTCAGCGCTGTTTCTGCACCTGATCTTTCTTATTGCTGCTTAGTGACCATGTGCATCAAAATATGACACTGCAGGTTACGTGCTCGAGCAGGGCTCCTTCGTGAAGTTAGCAAAGATAAAAAATGCCATGTTGGTTTGATTTGCAAAACAAAGAGATGACTTTAGTAAAACTCAATGAGAAACGTCTGTCTGCACTTTAAAATGAAGCTTGATTAGAGACATTTGGCATTTTTTGAGCCTGCATGCAACAGAAATCAACACACGGTTAATGGTCCAAGAAAATAATCCCAAAGGCAGCTGGAGACGGTTGAAGATTTTTCTCCTCTCGTCCAACAGGCTTCAAAGCATCGTCAACAACTTCGACCATCCGGCTGCCTCTGGATGAAACCTTTGAAGGTACGAGCAGCAGGCTGCGGTCGCACGCAGGAAGAACAGTCCCTGTGGAGCTCAAAAGGGGCGGAGCATCCCGTCTCCAATCGGCGAAATTTGATGACGATTTATCTTTTTATTAACCTCTAAAAAAACAGACATGCTAAGCTAACGATCTGCTCTTAGACGTATCTCGACTCGGTAACTGGACTGTTAACAATGCAGCTCACGGAACAGGAAGTCCTTTATCTCTGACAGCTAGCTACACTGGAAACGCAGAAGAGCTGGCCGTCTGTCTAAGGTTGGAAAAGGACTGATGGCAGCACGTTGGTTACATAACAAACATTACACAAACACATTTTCAGTTTTGGATTTAACTAACATATTCATGGTTTGTAACCAAGGTAGGAAAGTTACAAAAGTCGGCTTCTAAGTCGCCTAGCTACAGGTAGCTAGCAGGCTAACTAGCAAACATAACAAACTATTATTTTAAAGAAAATTAGTTTAAAGGCATTCGTGTTTTTCAACATGTGTAACGCTGGCTGTTTGATTGAGATGAAGTGTATTCCTCGGCCGTGTAAGAGGCCGCCATCTCGTTTGAATTGGTGTGCAATGAATCTTGGGATACGTTGGGCCGCGAAGGATGCACCCGACGGATCCGTCATGGCCCGGGAAAAGGAGGACACATCTGATGAGCCTGTCAAATAGGAACGCCTTTGACGCACCGCTGTGACACAATCGGCCTTCAAATACGGCCTTGGGAGGACGCAGCCCCTGACTGGGACACGGCGTACGTCACCTGACTTCAGTACAAAACAAAAAGCTGGAGGAAGTGACGCTAGCTGAGTTCCTACACAGCCGCCACATTGGAAGAGAAACTGGGCTGGTCTTTTCACAGCGTTGTATTTGTACTGTTGCTGCAGTAGAGTCTGAATGCTTGGTCCACAGGCAGAGAACACTTGTTATTGTCTTCTCTGACTCATGATCAGATTGAGAGGATAAATCCTGCAGAGTGAAGCAGCCAGAAACTCAACAGAGACACGCCCGCTCTGACTCACAGCATCACAAACAATCGTGTAAACAGGGATTTTGTAACTGCTTTATAAATGTGAAATGAAACCAGGATCGCCGTGTGCATGTGGAGGGGGGAAGTGCTCTTCAAGACACTGAGCTGAATGGGACGTGTCCTCCGTCTACATGTGTGCACCCAGCCTTCACATTAATGAGGAACAGTCCTGGTTGTTGGGTTTGTCTCCGCTCAGATGAACCGCATGCTTTCACAACACATCCACCCGAGCATTAATTACACTCTCATTATCACATCCCTCCATCTCTCTCTCTCCATCCCTGTCTCTCTCTTTCTGCCTCACCGTCACCTGATGTGCAGCATCTCACTGACTCTGTGTCCCTCTTTAATCCTGCACATGTGTTGGTTCGGGGTACAGAGACTCGTAAAGCCAGACGTCAGATCAGACTCAGCTTCTCAGAGTTACTGAGGACACAATTCATGAAGGCTTCCACATGACAGCGGGAATTAAACGTCTTAATTAGAATGTGAGCTGCTAGATTTCCTCTGGAGACGACTTCAGTGTTATGTCGAGGATTCAACAGTTGTGACAGAAGTGTTCAGATCCTTTACTTTGGTAAAAGCACTCACTCAAGTTTCCTGTTTTATTTCCTGTCTCGTCTCCTGCTTGTCTGTGTGTGCACCCTGTGCGTCTTCCCTCTCGTTGCCAGTTTGTTTGTTCCTTCGTGTCGCCTCGGTGCGGCCCTCATGCTCGTGAGTGTGTTTGTGTTTTAACCATTGCCTCTGCCCCTTTGAATGCATTACCTTTCTGATCACCTGTGTACCAAACTTGAGCTCTGTGTGAGCCGTTAGTCGTGCAACAACACTGACAAAATACTGAAAAAGTCCTGCATTCAAAACCTGACCTAACTTTTTGATGTTTTTTTTAATCGCTGCTGCATTCATGTGTTTGTTGATTTTACTGCTGCAGATGTTCAGATTTTAACTTCTACAGAAATGCATCTAAAAGTTTCTCATGTTTGTAGCTTCATGTGTCTTTTCACGAGCTCAGAACAACAGCGTGTTTCAGGTCCGTGCACAGCTCATTACAGCTGATCTGCAGGGATTGAAATCGTTCTTTTGTCCTGTGAAGAACGAGAAGTTAAAGAAGCTCATAACCAAAGCTGTCACATGAAATGGAGTGAAAGTCTAAAGCAGCTTTAATGGAAACCTTCAAATAGCAGTACTGTAGATTTGTTTGGGAACACTGAGCCGGTCTCTAGCTGCTCTCTGTTTTCTGTGTTGTTTCTCCAGCTGCACTTTGTTTGTTCTGATTGATCATTTAATTCTATTAAGAATAAATGAGGAGAGAGAAAAGCTCTCACAGAGCCTCTCGGTCTCTCGGTGCTATTCAACATAAACCCGTTCCTGTGGCCCATTGTTGTCTGCGTTTCCACAGCGGCCTGCAGTCGGGAAGATTATGCACATTAAATTAGGCAATAAAAGAAACTGCACTACACCGCCAGTCCATGGAACAAAGATGACGCCATGAAACCTGACGAACGGGCCGGTATCATCACTCATGCGACACTACAGTTAGCCTGTTAGCATCCATCTCAAAGCACCATGATAACAGTGGGCCTTTCACTCGCAGCTGAACGGAGCGCTCTTCATTTAGCTGAAGGATTAAATGCAGCGCGGAGCTTTGAGACAAACGCCCCTCACTCCAGCGGAGGCAGGAAACGTGTAACCATGGTTACGTGTCATACAAATAACAAAAGCGTAAACACCAGTGAGGCAGAGTCGTTAAAGTCACTCCACATTAGGAGGGAAAAAAATCATCCCGAGCTTCCGAGTCTTTACAGCCTGTTCAGGTCAGTTTATGATTTCATCTTCATCTTAATTTAAGCTGTCCTCGTTTGTACGGGCAATAACACCTGGCGTTGCACCTGGTTAGTAAGTCAGCGTCGGTGCAGACTCGCTGGTGGAGGGTTTAACAACGCGCTCCACACTCAGAGGTTTTGGACGGCCCTCAGTGCGGCGGAGCCTCCACGTGAGCGTGCTATCGGAGTGGAAGTGTGTCGGGAGCAGCTGTGGGAAAGGCCCAGTGAGTTTGCAGCTGCAGTCTTTTAAACATGGCGGGTGAAATGAAAACGTTACTCGACCAATCAGAAACAATCAGCTCTCCAGGCCCCGCCCTGAAAGTTCCTGGACCTTTGGAAAGTACTACCCCCCGAGCAAGCAGGGACTTCACAGGGAGCTTAATTTAGACCCTGGTTCCTGCGATCGAAACGCACCTTCTGTTGTGGAGAAGTTTATCCTGCAAAATAGGTTTTATAAAGATGTCTGGAGGTGTTCTGGACTTCGGACAAACCTTTTGGTCCATATGTCGAGTCTTTCTGGACAAAAGAGGGACATTTAGTCTCAGAGACTCTGGATGTGAAGCTTCATTTCTCCTGCACCTTTTATACCTCAGAAAACTCCTAAAGCACTCAGTAGAGAGACGCATGCAGTCTGAAGATTCTCATTACAAGTAAAACAACAAAATGCTGGATGCAGAGGAATCGGGTGGAATCGATGTGAGCATATAACTCCTCTGTCCACACACTTTTGTCCACATGGTGTGACACACTCCAGCCTCTCAGAGCATCAGTGCTCTCTCCGCTCGGCCTCCATCACAGGACAGCAGACGACTGAGACTCAAACTCATTAAGATGAGAGGAAGATTTACTCTGAGAGGATCCTGTTGTTCAGCCGTTACAGCTGACAGGCTCGTGCTGACCTTTTCAACCCTTTATTACTTTAACCTTCTGCTGAAGCTCGCTGACCGACACAATGAGCAGTTAACGGGGCGGATTCCGCAGAGTGAGCGGGAGACACGCATGAAGCTCCTTTACTCTCAAACAGGCAGCAGATCCTCGACGTGCTGCGTGTTTAAAGCTTTGTTTTACTGTTCAGCAGCATTTTTATTGAAGGCTTCTGATCTTGAGTTTTCTTCTGTTACTAGAATCGGCTGATCATCGTGTTAAACAGATCAAACACTGTCCTCAACCGCTTTGATCTGAGGAGCCACATGAGCTCAGATTAACACCTTCTCTCATGTTACAAATGTTCTTTTAAAACTGGTTGATGTAGGTGAGTTGTAAAGTTTAGATCAGTAGTTGTCTCCCTTTGTTGTACAGCTTCTCAAACGTCTTAAAGCTGCTGACGTCCACACGGTGGGGAGCAGGTCGGGGGTACAGGGGGTCTTTGTCCCGCTCTGGGTGGAGTTCAGGGGAATTTGCCTTAATGACATGAACACACACACACACACATGAACACTGAGACTTTAACATGCTGCAGCCACACCCCAACATCTGACATGTGGGGACAGCCATTCACAATTCATGGTGTAGAAGAGCTTTATTGTTCACATGTTGTTTTTTATTAGATTTTTATTGTAAATGTAAAAACAAACGTGCAAAACAACGTCTCAGATCTCTCACAGCGCCGGCCGTGTTCCTCGTCTGTGGACAGCTTTTGTTCTGTTGTTGAAGTTTTGAACATTTCTCAGTTCTGTGAGTCCGACCTTTTTATGTCTGAAGCCGCAAAGTTGCAGGTCACCTCGGTTAGGGTTAGGAGAAGATCATTGTGTGCGTTCAAGTATATAAAAGTGTGTAAGCTTCTGTTACAGCAAGCAGCAACCAGGAAAGAAAATGAAGCCAACGCTGAAGCACCAAACGCTGCAGTTCCTCTGGTGTCCACTTGAGGCTGCCTCCAGCAGTGAGTCAGTCCCCATAGAGCCCCATGTTAAACTTTACAGCAGAAATAAACATGTTTACAGCCTGGTACAAAAAACAGTTTGGGTCTCTATAGCTCATTTCTCTCTTCATGACAACTGTACGGGGAGAATCTTTATACAGCTCACCTGTTTACATTATATTAAGGCTTAAAGTGATGCAGCATTAGGGGCGTGGCCTCTTTGAGTGACAGCTGGGAGCTGCTAGCTGTCTGCTAGGTGTCCCCTCAGCTAACTCAGTCACTGAACGTAACCTCTGGGCCATGTTTGTGCTGTTGGAGCCTTTTGGAGATTTGTTCATGTAAATATCAGACAGATAATCTGTGTGTGAGTAAAAAAACACCTGTGACACCTAAAATAACTTTAATGAATCAGTGGGAGCGGCAGGTTAAACATGAGATATATTAAAGTCCACGTGAGGTCAGTGAAGGCAGCAGCAGCTTCTGTCCTGTGTGTGAACTCCAGCTGCTTCTGTCCGACCTCCACCTCTCAGACTCAGGTCGAGTTTCAGCCTCCTCTCTCTCCCTCACCTTGAACTCGCTCCTTGTTCCAGAGGGGAACTCGAGGAGGGGGGGCGGGGGGGTTATAATGAGTGAGGCGAGTATTTACCTTATCCAGAATCAGCTGCAGCACAGAGGCGGCTCTTTGAGGACGCTCACATGTGAGAGCGAGCCGCCGGAGTACGAGTGGTGTAAACAGAGCGGAGGATGGAGTCGGGGGGGGGGCAGGGCGGGACTCAGAAAGCTGCTTCTGTTCTGACTCTGACAGACTCTGATTCAGTCTGTCAGAACACGACGGCACTCACACCAGGTTTACTGAAGTCCTGATCAGGACTCTGCAGGAGGTCCGCTCCGTGCACAAGGAGAAATGAGTGAACTTCATGAAGTCATTTTTAAACACAAGGGACTACTTTTAGCAGAGGAAGGTTATTTTAGATGAAAAGGTGTTGCATCTCGAGAAACTCTTGCAATCTCATAAGCCCTTTCCAGCATGCTCTGCGCTCCTGAAAATGTCTCCACATTGTCCGGGTGGGCTGCATGTGTGAACACAAGCAGACGAATTCTTCACTCTGACTTTCTGCAGACTTTTTCCTGCAGCCTCCTGGTGAACGTCCGCAAGAAGTCGGGGTGAGTCGACGTGTGAACGCAGCAGGTAACAGTCAGGAACATTCACGGCGAGCGAGTGGGCGCGGTGATGGCCTTTATATCATGTGACCGGTGTGAAACAAGAAGAGCGACACACAACAAATCTGATCAAACAAACAAAAGGTGCGTCAACAAGTACCAAAGCTACTGCAGACTGGAGAGATGAAGAGATTCAGGAGCGTCTGGCTGTGAGGGCCGACAACGAGATTGTTACGGGGACCACAGAGTACTTCTTACGTCATGAGACCATGAGTCTGTCTGACATGGACAATCTGCGGCTGTGAAGGACGTGTGCGAAAGGGCAACTGTGGAAAATTTCAGGGGCAGACTGTCTGGAAATTTTCTGGAAATTGTGCACATGTGAAAAGGGCTCCAGTGTTATAATCAGTTTATCATTTTATTATTGGCTTAATCTTCACACTAAAGAGTTAAAATAACCCACCTACTCACTCTGTTTGTTGGTTTACTAATATTTTTATTAAAAAATATCTAATGTGCTGCAGCTAAATATGATGCAGAACTTTTTTAACCCTACATGTACGGAAGCCCGAAGCAGATCCATACATGCATCCATAAATTTTATTGACTCTGTTTTCCCTTGATGACGACGAGATCTCAACTTACTTATCTCGTTATCTCGAGATAACAGAGCCGCAACACCGTAATGTTAAATATTAACGGAGTACGGACGTATGGATGCATGTCCGCTCAGGGCTTCCGTATGTTTGTGATCCCCCTAGCATGAGAAGATAACATTTGCATTGTATTGGAGTGATGTTTGGTGGAGTCTGTATGTAGAAGAGACTGACATTCGTGGTCCTCAGAGGATGAATCCTGACTCTTCCTCGAGCATCGACCTGAAGTTTATATTTGTAGTTTGGAGAGAAATATGTCAACATCTTTTGGACGGACTGTCATAACATAGTAAAAGATTCCTCAGAGGTTTCTGGACAAAAAAAGCAACAACTTGAAGTATTTTATTCAATTATTATTTAACAATTATGAATTAATTAATTCCTGATTTACTGAAATAGAGAATATTTGTGCACCATCAGTCACAGGCCGCTCCTCCTCGATAGAAAGCTTTAGTACACTTACGGGAGTTCATCCTCCTCAGCTGGGTGGGACTGACTTTTAAACAAATGTGGAATCATGTCAGATAACTCTGCTGTCGCTCTGCACGTGCACACCGCTGCATTTTTAGGACACTTACTCACGTACTGCTCTTAAATGTAAATCCGAGGTACTTCACGTCCCTCCTGTCTTGCGTCCTCACTGAGCGGAGGTAAAGGAAGTGTGGAGGGAGAGGCCGAGTCACAGCGAAGACGAGACTCTGAGGAACAGATACGGGTTCTCTCCCAGCCTCTATCTCAGCTCACACATGTGAAGCAGGAGCCTCGCCGGCAGATAAGCAGAGACCCGGCGGCTCCTCATTCACACCGAGCCGTCGCTGCTGCTGAGAACTCTCTGTGGGAAATCCGTGATAGAGCTGAGGAGGAGGTCAGAGGTCAACAAGGGAAGAGAACCTTTGAAGAGGCTGAATTTATGAGGACAGGATGGATTAGAAAACAGCTCTGGGAAATGTTTCTGTCATCTACACGTGAGGAAACGAGACATACGTACCTCATTTAAATATACAAAGGTCAAAGGTCAAACATATCCCTGACAGATGCAGCAAATGCAACGCTCTTCAATAATTTATGGTAATATATGGTAAGAAATTATTTAGAAAGTGGGACTGAACACATCTGAACCTGCCAATTAAAGCAAACATAGCCTGCAGCCTGCAGATGTCAGTAACTCTAAAGTCTCTATTTAGAGGAAAGGATGCTCCTTTGTGATGCTTGTTTTTGGCTCAGTGGTGCCTCCAAGAGGAGAAGAGGTAGAACATGTGTCCAGGATGTGATGGGTCTGCAGTGACTGTTCCCAGAAAGAAATCTACTATTAAATTCAGAGTATTGTGAGAAATAGTTAGGGGAATATAAAAGAAGAGTCAGTTATGATTACATCAAGAATAAGACAAAAAATGTCCCCTTCACATAATAGGGCAGCGACCAAGCAGTCTTTGTGAACATAGTCGAGTACAAGAAACAGTACAATATTTCCTCTTTAGTTTCAATCGACAAAATAATAATGAGAGAGGAAATTGAAGCCATTAATCCAACTAACAAGAGCACGATTAGCCGACTGAAGTCTGGTAGAACATAATTGAGCCGTTTCATGAGAACGGGACAAACTATCTCCACTAGATGGCGGTAATAACACACTAATGATTCTAACGGCCGTTAAACCCGCAGTAGAGGAAGAAGAATTTAAACCAATCAAGGAACACTTCACTGCTGCCTGGTGACCAGCGACCAATAGGAAGCGCCCCTGTGAGCGCGGATAAACGGATTTGTTGTTGTGTTGTGTTGCTGTGATATCTGTGTGATTAGCGGCTGAAACGTTTCTGTGAATCCTTTAAATTCACCACAGAATGAGTCTTTCTCTCCGGTAAAGTACTTTTTGTTCTCCACAATTATTAATCTCTCCAGTCCGGATATTTTAACGCCGCTAACGTGTAGCCGCAAACAAATGTTAGCTCTTTCAGTTTAGCTATTAGCATGTTTGGCTGTTAGCATCAGTGTTTGACTACTAATTTATCTGCAATTAACAAACCACCTGAAAGTGTATAATCGTGACATAAATAAAATGTATTTAGCATAGTAGCTAGCTGTTCATATAGCTTACTTAGTTCCAAGTGTCAGGCTGCAATATAGATGCTAAAAGTGAACTGCTTCGCACTTTTAGGGTGCATAATTATCATGAATTTATGCATTTATAAAGCACGAGTTCTTTCATTATAAACTATCAGCAATGCACAAAACCGTGCAGCATCTCATGCAGGACCAATAATTTCTACAGTTAAGATATTAACAATAATTTCACAGATATAATGATCATGTTTTCCTGGTGAGTTAGTCTTTAGTTAAATGGACAATACGCTTGGCAGAATAGCTTAAATTATGTTATTTAATCTTTATATTATGTTTGGGAAATGTTCATAATCAAATACACATATTCCTTAGTTTTTGGTGTGACACTGTCATCTTTCTTTCCAGACCGGATCTTGCAGCGGACAAAAACAAGCGCAAGAAGAGGAGGGAGCTCACAGAGGATCAGAAACATGAAATCAAAGAAGCTTTTGAGTTGTTCGACACTGACAAAGACAAAGAAATCGACTACCATGAGCTGAAGGTCGGCAATAACTTTACAGTCAACAGCAGTTTGATATTCTGTTCTGAAAATATGCCCCTGTGTTGTCTTGTGTTATGAATCCTGTGAATCCAGTGTTTTTGTTCTCCCTGTAAGGCCCAAACCTTCAGCCTTATCTTTCTGTCCTTTTCTCTGACACTAAAATGATATCTCTTAGAGACATTTCTGCTCACAGGATTATCAGAAAACTGGATAATGTTAGAAGAAATGTGTTAAATCTGTATTTAAATGAACTGTATGCCATAATGAAAACACCCTAACAGGTGGCCATGCGGGCGCTCGGCTTTGAAGTGAAGAAAGTGGATGTTTTGAAAATCCTTAAAGACTACGACAGAGAAGGAAACGGCAAAATAACTTTTGATGATTTTAATGAAGTCGGTAAGTTTGTCTTCAATTTAGTTTTCTCTCCAGAGAGTTGGAACAATAAATATGATGGGATCAGAGGTAAGGGATGACTTATGACACTCAGTATAATACCTATGTTCACGTTTCCGCAGTGACTGATCGCATCCTGGAGCGAGACCCGAAGGAGGAGATCATGAAGGCCTTTAAACTGTTCGATGACGATGAATCCGGAAAGATCAGTCTGAGGAACCTGAGACGAGTCGCTCGAGAACTCGGCGAGAACATCAGCGACGAGGAGCTGCGCAGCATGATCGACGAGTTCGACACTGACGGAGACGGAGAAAGTAAGTGATCCAGCTCTCAGAAGAGGCGTGTTGGATCATCAGTGTTACAAACAGTTCAGCCTTCTGTCTTGTTGGCTCCTGCACATCCAACCCAGTTTTATTTTTTAAGTATGACACTGAACAGCAAACTGCGCCTGACAAAGCTGAAATGTTGTCCGACTCAGTGAGTAGTGTGGCTCAAAAACAAGGTCAGAAAGGGGCTCAGATTGTACCGAGTATACGTAACGTGTATACTCCGTTTATTTTCAGCTTCATGTTAAAGCAAACTGAAAATCTTTGAAAACTGTTGGAGAGACGTCTGAAGACGTCTTTGTGGCCTGTTGTAACATTTTTCACTCTTTTCGGATGTTTCATAGTCATGATTAATAAATGATAAACCAACCAAATAATGAGTACATTGATATTTAATCATAATAATTAATGAGGCTTGTCTGTATTAGTTGCATTTCCTTGATATATTCCAAATGAGCATCAATGATCAAAATGACACAATAGTTTTTTTCTTTGCAGTAAATCAGGACGAGTTTCTCTCCATCATGACCGGAGACTCCTGATGACGAGAGATGTGGTCGGACTGCTCGTCCATGTTGGCTGAACATCATGAACATTATGAAGGTGAATGTGTGACTGTGCTGGACTCTGGAGGGTCTGAACTGGACTGGACTCGCTCACTGGCCAGACTGTGTGAAAAGTTTAACATGCATCCCGATGCTCGAGTCCGTCCTGATGGGTCATCTGCTGATATCACACAGGTCTGTCTGTGTGTGTCTTCATAAACACAGCGTGACAAACGTTTGAGACGCTAAGATGAACAGCTGATTTACATTCGCGATGTGATGTTCAGTGTGACACACTGTAAGTGAGTTTGTGTTTCAGTCTGTTTATTCTTCAGAAAAAACACCTGATATTTGTGTTTTGAATTTACATGTTTGAATGTTTTATTTATTTTGTATAAATAAAGTCAGTTTGTCATCAAGTCTTATTATAACTCCATTATTATTGTGTGTTTGTATTGTTGTGACTGGCTGCACGGTGGTGCAGTGGTTAGCTCTGTCCCCTCACAGCTAGAAGGTTCCTGGTTTGAATCCCGGTTCAGACGTAGTGGGCCTTTCTGTGTGGAGTCTGCATGTTCTCCCCGTGCATGCGTGGGTTCCCTCCGGGTACTCCGGCTTCCTCCCACAGTCCAGAGACATGCTCGTTAGGGTCAGTGGTGACTAAATTGTCCGTGAGTGTGAGCGTGAAAGGTTGTCTGTCTGTAGCTGTGTTTGAGATGCCGTACAACACTAGCAGTGCGTACTGACGTGGCCTAAATGTAGCATGTAGTATGTTAACAAAAGCAACATGTGTAGTATGCCAAAAATAACTGTTTTTTTTATAATGGATGGATGCTAATCTTTCTTTTTGCACCTGTTTTAAGTATCATCTTGTTTTGTGTCTCTTCTTCGTAGTTTTGCACCTCTTTGTTTTGTGTCTCTTATTTTTGCGTCTGATCATTCTGCATCTTTTCGTAGATGTTTAGCGTAACGTGGTCGTTTTGCGGCTCTTTTTTTAGCAGTTTTGTCTCTTCCCTTGGTTTACTTTGTCCCAGTTTTTCAGCTCTCTGCTCTTTTTACATCCGTTGTCAATTTGTGTGTTTGCTGTCTGTGTCATTTTGTGTCTCTTCATAGTTTTGTGTCTTCATAGTTTACATGCAGCTCTTTGGTCAATGTCTCTCTCTTCCTGCACATCTTTAGTTTTTATTTTTCTCTTCATAATTCTGCTTTAAGGTGGTTTACGCTTTCTTCTGCGCCTCTTAAGTAGTTTCATGTCTGTGGTTGTTGAGCTTCTGTTCACTTTGTGTCTTGTGTAGTTGCTTTGCATCTCTTGTGCCTCTTTAGTTCTTTTGTGCTCTTTGTGTTTTATGGTTTCCATGTTGTTGTTTTTCTGTCTCTTTGTTGTCATTTGATGGACAAGAAATGTCTTCATACAGCGGCTCTACTCCAGGTCTGCTCTGTCCCCTTCGTTGGCATTTATAATGTTGGCAGTGTAACGTTTGAAAGACTAACTCGTTGGTATAGTGATAATAAATGAATGCCAAACATCCTCAGGACAATAAGGACGTTTTAGACAGTCCTGCTGTACCTCAGCTGTCCACCAGAGGGCGGCACTCAATCATGACTCCTCTTAAAGCCTGATGGTGAGTTTGGTGACACTGAACAGCTAAAGATCAGTCTGACGTAAGCGTTACGTGCTGTGAGATGGATGTTTCTGCATCTTTGAAGACGTCCCTCTTCATGTTTAAAACCACAAAGTCTCAGATACAAACTTTGACTTTAAAACAACACTGAGGTTACTCTCTGTGATGATGCATGTGTTGTAAAGCTGCTGTCACCGTCTTTGCTCGCAGCAGAGACGCAGAATCCCGACCACAGAAACCCTTTAGGCGGGTCCTCCTGAGCTCCCTGTCATTTGTGTCCCTGCAGACCTTTAACTACTGATTTAAGTGAAGGTCTCTGGTTCTCCTCCGTCTCAGCCCCTCGTCTGCTGCGCACATGATGAAGACGAGTGTGGTTCAACCAAGTTTGCTTTGGTAATAACATGAGCCAATCACACAATGACAGGGCGGAGGCCTCTGTGGTTCCCCTCCTGTGTAATCGAGGTCTGAAGTTGAGGGAGACAAATGAGAGCGATGCAGTAATAATGGACTCTTAGACACACACACACACACACACACACACACTCTCTGCAGGGACTGTGTTGAAGGTCAGCAGCTCTGATGTTGATAATCAAAACCTGGATCTGGTCCGTCCTGCAGGGACAGACAGCAGGACTTGCCCTTGCACCGGCACATGCTCAGCTGTTGGTCCACATGCTCCAGAAATAAACCAAACCAGTTCCTCCCCAGTTACAACCTCGCAGTCGCCCCCCTGTGGGTAACACTACTGCACAAACACACACACACACACACACACACACACACACACACACACACACACACACACACACACACACACACACTCTTTTGTAATGTTTGTAATCGTGTGTTGATGAGAAATCTATAAATAGATCCGTCTGGTGGACCTCGTCAGGGTCTGATTGCTCTTCAGTTCGGGCTATAGCATGTTAGCTTAGCACATGGAGGCTCCTAATGAGTTTATGGTCTCAGTCTCTAGTTTCACGTCTTCTTCAACACAGCATGATGTTCATTTAGTCGATGATGCTCCCGTTTAGAGTCACACAGACCAGAAAGAGGGGAGGGTTTAGGGCGGGGCTACCTGGGATTAAAGAACGCTATCTGTAACCTGCAAACCAGGATCAAGTCATAGCAACGACGTGTCCATCCTCTTGTCCAAATATGGTCGCTTCTGGCTAATTTAAATCTTTTATAAAGGTCCTATTGTAATAAAAAGTCTGAAAATAAAAGCTTTATTTTTGCAGCTCAGTCTGAACATTTCAAACCTTTCTTCTTCTCAGCTTCTCTGCGTTTCTTCGTACTCCTCTCTACCTCTGTCGGGCCGCTTTGAATAACTGCAGCAGTCAGTACTTTGAACATTAAAGAACAATACTCCTTCTGTCAGCCGTCCTGTTAATGAACATCCAGTATGTGCAGCTCACCAGAGACCTGCTAACAAGAGCTGAACCAATGTCACAACAGATCATTGTCCTGGTTCAGTTACAGGTCAGTTAGTGAGGGGATGAAGATAAAGACTGCTTTGTAACATCACCAGAAGAAGAGACTGTAGCACAACCGTAATGTCATTTTCTGCTAAGTTACGATGAAAATACTGAAGTAAAGAACAAGTACCTCATCATTGTATTTCAGTAGTTGAATGTCGCCTGTAATGTCTTTGTCAGACAGAAGACTCAGCCCCCCCGTTCAGTCCCTGACTCGTCTTTTAGAGTCACAATAAAACACTTGAGATGAGTGTCACTGTTTGAACCTTTCAAGTGTTTCGCCGCTTCGTGTCCTTGTGTTTGCTCGCTGGGCGTCTCTGCAGCGTCTCATCAGTAACCACAGTTCAGCTCTGTGTCCACCTGTCAGTCATTAGAGCAGATATGCCGACCATGTGACAACACTTACCCTGCGACCCCCCCTCAGACAGGGGGACGTGGAGGGAGGAGGGGGCCGATATGTTGAAGTTGAACTGACTCTGACTCGTCCTGAAAGTTTCATTTTAATTTCTCTGAAGATAAAAGCTAACAAACAAGTCCCCCGTCTGTCGGACAGAGAGAGATGTCAGCGTGATGCAGAGTGTTTACGACGTCTGTCAGCTGGGAGTGTGACTCCAGCGTCCAGGTGGGGGCCGTGACCTTTGACCCCTCCCGTAAGAATGACCTCAACCTGCACGGCCACCATGAGTGGAGCTACGCCGTGGAATGATCGGCATCTGAAGCAGCTCGTTCTGAATTTAATATGAATGTTTTCACACTGTTTTCTTTAGAGCTGAAATAATCAGCTGGTTCGTTGATCAACAGGAAGTGAAACTTGAGAAGCATCGATTCTGTTTTTTGAAATCTTTTATCACATCTCGTTGATTCAGTTCGTCTGCCTCCACAGCTCCCCTCCTCCAAACACACAAGATTCAAGTTTATTACGTTTGACTGAAGAGATGAAGCAAGAAAACATTCAAATATAAATATGTTAAATTATAATTAAATACACAAATTAAATTACATTTACACAAAGACAAATAAAAGAAATCCCAAAACAACTTTTTCAAACTCTAAAAAATGTATTAATAATCTGACAATCAATTATTGGTTGATGTAATTTAGTTTATTATTTATGAGAATAATATTAATATCTTTGAAAGCTTTTGATGCACATTTTTACTCTCGCAGCTATTTTGATATTAAATTATTTGTGCTAAAATAATTCCTTTATTTAATCATGACTCAAATTCTAAATTGAATATTTAGTTGTTTAATAAACTATGGAAGCCCTAAGGGGACATGCATCCACACGCTCCATTTTTATTTAATTTCTAGTTGTTTTCTCGTGATCTAATTTATCTCGTTATCTCGAGATAACAAAGCTGCCCCACCGTAACATCGAACTAACACAGAAACGGGCTGAACTGACCTCCTCAGTGTGGGCGATGGCAGCGTGTCCTGCTCTGTGACCTCACAGCGAGCAGCCTGTTGCTCTGTTTTCTATCGACAGAAAATGATCCCGTTATCTCGACATAACGAGATAAATAAGTGGGGATCTCAGGAGAACGACCAGAAATTACTCAGCTGACAAAACAATGTGACAATTTTGATACTAAAAACATAGAGATGAACATTTTTTACCTCTGAGATTTGGTGGAGCAGAAGTACTGAGATACTTCTGCTTAGTTTCATTCCACCACTGAAGATCAGGCAGGTTAACCCACCTTCTAAGTGTAAGAAAACTTTTCAACCTTTTTAATAATTTCTTGATGTTAGTTCATGACATAAACTGTGTTTCTGTACAGTAACAGGTCCGTGTGGAGGACGAGCACTGTGGGAGCGGACGCAGACATGAGCAGGAATGCCTCGAGACATGCTGAGGATCGTGGACTATGCTCGGCAGTTGGGTGAGGATGGATTAGTTTACACACGCTCATGGCTTTCACAGTAACTCTATCTCTCACACACAACCAACCTCACCCAACACACACAGCGGACCTGATCCTGCAGTCTGAGCTCTCATACGCACCACAGTCTGAGCATAGACTGTACGAAAAGATGGACGACGCGTCTCCATCACCTCTCATTGTACTTATTTGAAGCTAAAATCCTCTGATGGGGGCGCTGCCATCTTGTGCCGGTGACGTTATTTGTATTCAGAGTGTGTGCAGTAGAGATCGGGGGGTGGAGCCTCGGTAACGATGTCCGGCCCCTTCCTCTAACCAGGACACACATTTAACTTTCATGTCTTAACTAAAACACTGCTTCTTGTTTTGGTCTGAAGCAGGTGTAATTATTGTCTGGAGGACGTATCAGATCTTCACTTTGTACTGCAGGAACAGGAGAGTATCCGTCAGACGAGGAGAAGCTGAAGACGAGGCGGACGCAGCAGAATGTTTCCAGTCATAATATTTTCTGGATCTTTCTGTGAGAACATCTGGTTCTCTTCTCAGAGCTTATTGCTTCTGTCACTGCTTGTTTATGTTTCTACAACACCTCATCCACCTCCTACTCTATCTGCCTACACAGACAGCAGGCATGGATGCACTCCGGCTAACACAAGCACACAGTTATACATTACATATGAAGCTACGCACACATACATATACTGTACATGCAGACATCAATTCACTGAGACAAGAGTACTTAAACCCTGAAACAATGGGACATGCAGACGATATATAATATGTAAAAGAATAAGAAAACGAATGTGATAATGTCAAGAAAAAGAAAACAATGTGTCCGCAAAGAGGTACCTTGTAACAAATACTGAAAGATACCTTAGAATGGGCACTGAAAGGTCCCTTAAAACAGCAGCAAAGGATCCCTTAAGGATACAACGAAGGATTCCTTATGATAGTTACGAAAAGGAACCTTCAGCTGCTAAACAGTACCTGAAAACTGGCGCTACAGGGGATGTTAGATCAGTCTTTAAGGATATGGTAAAACAGATGCTCAAGGGTAGCCTATCTTAAAACAGATGTTAATGGGTACCTTATAACAGATGCTAAAATGTAGCTTTAATCAGCTGCTAAAAGGCATATCAAAACAGCCTGAGTAACTTAAAAAAGCTGCTAAAGGAAACCTTCTGACATGTGCTAAAGAGGACTTTAAACAACCTTGTAGGGTACCTAAAAACCATGACTAAGTGCAACTTAACAACAGAAGCTAAAGTATACTTTATAAAAGATGATAAACAGCTGCCTACCTTAAAAAAGTCACCTAGGGCACCTTAAACAACACAAAATGGTACCCTAAGACCAACACTGAAGGGCACTTAAGGGTTCTAAAGGGTACCCGTTTGGGTACCTTAAAACAGCCACTTAATGATAACTTAACAGATGCTGAATTGATGCTTTGTTTACCTTAAAACCGACTATGAAGGGTACCTAGAAACGAAGCTAAGGCCTACCTTAAAGCAGACGTTCAGGGTACTTTGAAACAAGGTTACCTTGTGGTGAGTGAATGTGTTGCATAAGCACGCCTTGATGTTTTTTTAAGGTAAGAAATTATGATCAGAGATGAGATTAGATAGAGATTTTTATTGGTCATCTTATAGGAAATGATTTCTCCGTGCATTAAAATAATATAACTTTAAGGTAAAAATGGATCTACTGTTCTGTGTCCGACCAGAACTAGAATGATTTCCCTGACAGCTCAAATCTGCCATAATTCATTTTCAGCCTCATGTTTTCTCAGCTTCCTGAAGACAGGCTGAAGTACAAACAATCGCTGTGAGCCGTCTCCCCTCCTTCCCACCTCTTTTCATTTCCTCCCCCTTTCCTCAGGTCTAAACGGTGCGGACAGGAGTCTAAACAGCTCGATGGGGGAGGGAGGGGAGGGAAGGGAGGGGGTACATGAACAGCATGTTTATTTTTTCAGGAGGAGGTAAAAGGATGGATGCAAACCCACGGAGGGGAAATTAAAACATGTTAAATTAACACACCAGAACATTTTACACATTCCCTGAAGCCTCAACGCTAACAGCCTGCCCTCGTCTCCGTCTCTGTGTGTTGTAGGAGGGAAATCAAGCACAACGTTTATTTTAAGGAGGAATTATCATTCACGCTTCAACTGTTTCCTTTCCATCACCAGGTCCTCACTGACTGAAACTCTCTGACCTGCAGGACCGAGCAGAAAGGCTCCAGGTGAGAAGAGAATCCTCTGCACATAACGATGAATATTATATCTTTGATACGGTGGAGCAGAATGCTGACAATCAAGATGTAAAATAGAACTTTAAATAGTGGATTTCTAAAATATGTTGGTAAGAGACCATAAACTATAAATGAGAAGGGGATGGTTTTAAAGTCATAAGTTTGGCATCTTGTCCGTCGCCCTCTAGGTTTTCAGGAGCTGGAAGTGCCCATATTTGGACGAGAGGGTGGAGCTGGAGGGGTTAGCCAACGCAAATATAGCGGCTAACAAAAGAACTAGCTTGATAATCAAGGTGCATCCGTGCTTCATGTTAATATTAATGTTGATGTGGGGCGCTGGTTTAGCTCAGTTGGTAGAGCAGGCGCCCCACATACAGAGGCTGCAGTCCTCGTTGCACTTATCGCAGGTTCATCTCCCGGTCTGCCGATCGTTTGGTGCATGTTGTCCCCGCGCTCTCCTCCCAATGTTTCCTGTCTATCTTCAGCTGTCCTATCAATTAAAGGCAAAAAGCCCCAAAAAATCATCTTTAATATTAATTTCGATGCTAATTTTGGCTAGCTAGAAATAGGCTTTAAACTAAATGTTCTGCAGTTCCTCTGGTGTCCACTTGAGGCTGCCTCCAGCAGTGAGTCAGTCCCCATAGAGCCCCATGTTAAACTTTACAGCAGAAATAAACATGTTTACAGCCTGGTACAAAAAACAGTTTGGGTCTCTATAGCTCATTTCTCTCTTCATGACAACTGTACGGGGAGAATCTTTATACAGCTCACCTGTTTACATTATATTAAGGCTTAAATTAAAGGGGCGTGGCCTCTTTGAGTGACAGCTGGGAGCTGCTAGCTGTCTGCTAGGTGTCCCCTCAGCTAACTCAGTCACTGAACGTAACCTCTGGGCCGTGTTTGTGCTGTTGGAGCCTTTTGGAGATTTGTTCATGTAAATATCAGACAGATAATCTGTGCGCTTTGTTGGACTAACAGACCGTCCAAGGAGTGATAAAGTTCTGTTCACATACACTACCAGTCAAAGGTTTGGACACACTTTCCCATTCGCTTCTATGAGAAAATGTGTCCAAACTTTTGACTGGTAGTGTACATAGCAGGTATCTGTGTCTGCACTAACTAAACCTAGCTTGATAGCCTAGCTCATTAACCATCTCACCAGCCAGCTAATGAAATAGCCTTTGACATAACTGTCAAACTTTGATAACTGAGCGTATGCTAAGCCCTCACTCTTCTCTAGCTGCACCCTCTTGTCCAAATATGGTCACTTCTGGCTACAAAAAAACAAGATGGCGATGGACAAAATGCCAAACTTGTGGCTTCAGAACGGCGAACGTCACAGTGGCTGAGTCACTTTTTTAAACAGTCATAATACATGAAACTGACACAGAGAGGCTGTTTTTCTCTTAGTTTGCAAACAAATTTGGACCAGCAGCTCAGAGGTGAGTCTTTCCAGCACACACCTGCTTTCCCTAACCTGTTAAGGGACGGATCCATGGGGATTGGGTAATCAGGCGAGAATCAGAGGACCTAAACAGGTCATACATCAGCTGAATAACAATAAGAGCATCCTGGTGTTGTATGACCTGACTCAGGAGGATGTGAGTCAGCTCCCTCCGTCCTGCCTGCTCCACTTATCTTTGGTGAGGAAACCAGCGGGGGTGTGTTGGTTTTGGGCTTTTCAATGACTCAGCCGTGTTTCTGCACCGATAGCCGATGGATTCATAGATCACCCAAGTCAACCAACCCTGCTGCTCTCCTCTTCCTCCCTGTGACAGGAGGGGACAGCTGGGTGTAATCCCGGGCCCAGCAGATGCTCCGTGTGCTGATATGTAGGACAAGCCTGCAGGTTTGATCTCTCTCTCTCTGGATGTAATGTGTAGAGCCGGCGGTCTTTGGAGCAGTAATCCTGGGCTCTTACAGCGAGGCCCGCCGAGGCCCTGAGTGTCAGCAACACATTTTTCTCTGCCACACACACACACACACGCAAAGAGAAACACACACACACACACACACACACACACACACACACACACAGGCTGCATCACTGACACCTCCGAGCTAAATATACCGCGAGTGACAACGACAGGTGACTGGGCTCCTCCACAGACCGACCCGCTCGGACACCGGAGGTCACAGGGTGTGAGTGTACGACTGTAACTGTGTGCGTGTGTGTGTGTGTGTGTGTGTGTGTGTGTGAGTGTGTCGACAGGACGGAGGGGGCGGTGTTTGAGCGTCAGAGACTACCTCGGCTCAGTGCGGTCTGAGCTCAGATCCTAACGCAGCCCAGTTCTGGGTCCCCCTCTCCTCTAAGCCAGCTGGTCTGGCTTAATGTCACTTTTCTTTCTTCCTTTTTTTAATCCGTTCTTGTTTGATACAAGGGATCGACCGACTGAACCCACAGCTGGAGCTGCTGGGGAACCTTCCAGGTGAAGACAGGACAAAAAGCACAGGTGAGAGAGCTGGATCAGGAGGAGTGGATGGTGATTGATGAGGCATTTTTTGCTCAGTCTAAAGGAAAATTTCTAGAGGACAGAAGAGAAACATGTTGACCTACAGAAAGAAGTGTTAAAGTTGGAGATCAAGTTAAGAGATTAAAGCAGCAGTGTCAGCTTTTCTTCTTCCTCTTTTGGCCACTTGGGGGCAGCAGAAACAAGTTGACCTTAGAAAGTTGATTCAGCTAACATGTTAGCAAACAGTTGCCAACTTACTTTTTTGGTCACTCGACAATATTGTCTCTCTTTTGTCTCTGTTTTTGGTCTCCACCACCTAAAATATCTGCCTCTTGAGCCGCTAAATGCTCCAACATGTTCACACGCAAATCTCTTACTGTGTCTGTTTACTGCTGAGCAGGTCGTGTACAGTGAGTTTATCAGCAGAACTCGACCAGTACTGAAGGCCAATACCAACATTATGTAAGATTAAAATGGAAACCTTAAATACACAGTTTTTGACCAAGCCAAGGGTTAGGGTTAGATAACGTGATAACGTGTCAGCGCTCTCTGGTGGACACATTATGTAACGGAGAGACATACTTAAATATCATTAGAGCGACTTGTGTCACATAACTCAGTCAGTTCATCCATTGTTAGGATGAAAATATTGACTACAGCTGCTTTAAATATATTTAACACTCATGGTTATATAAGCTTTGTCAGACAGCAGCTGCAGCTGTGGTGAAATGATATATAATATATATTCATGTTTTATGACTTAGTTCAATAATGTGGTTTTAAAAGTTGTGCCACGTGAATTTTGCAGATTGTGTTTCAAATGTAAATCGTGTCCTGATGTGAACTTGTTTTTTTTTATTGTTTCCGTTGAGGATTGTTGTGTTTTACGTTTACATGGCAGCATTTGAACACGTGATTTTACAGGGCTGCTGTTTGCTCATGTTATCTTGTAAAGAAAAGGAATAGCTCATTTCCAAAAGTCTGATTAATTAAAAAAAAATTCAGTAGAATATAAATATGAATATAAATGTGAACGTATATAAAAAGTGACAAGACATTTAAACACAGGTAGAGACAAAGAGTCGCACAGTTCACAGAGCAGCTGTCATCTAATTAAAATGTATTTTATGAATTATTATTTTATTATATTGTTTATACATGTTTATTATATGACTCATTATATGACATATATGTTTGTTGACTTAAAATGTTTTTCTGCATTTCAAAGTCTCTTAAACCACATAAAAGTCAAACAGATCAATAGATGAATAAGTTCATGTAACTTCAGAGAGGACAGCCTCTCCACGTGAATAAAGATGGGATTGTGTTAAATAAAATTAAAGAAGACTAATCCTTACATATTTATTAGACTCTATCTTATTTGATTAGACTCTGACGTTTGTGAAATTAGGTTTTTATATTTTTGAAATGACAGTTTATATATACAGTTTATTTATATCCTGAATTTCCTCTCAGGGTATCAGTGAAGTATTATCTTAGGTGAAGAATAGTAATGTACTCATGCATTTATAGATATCTCATGCATGACAGGAGAAAGAAAAATCACTAAAGGAGCCTTTATGTTTATTTTCAAAGAACAATGGATGAAATGAATGTGTGAAACATGACAAACACTTTTCTGTCAGAGTCCAGAGTGACCCCTTCACAATGTTTCTTTTGTCCAACCACCATTACAGAACTCTAAAATATTAAAAAAAACATTCAAATTATTCAAATCATTTTAAGGAACAGCAGCAAATCGTCACATATAAGAAGCTAGAACCATAAAACGAACAACAAAACAGTCCGAAGTTATTAAGACTAAGAGCTTCAGCTGGACTTGTTCAAACTGTTGGATGTGTTTGTCAGCTCTTCGCAGGTTTTGGTTCTAAAATCCTTCTTTGTAAAGTAAATAAAGCTGTCAGGTAAATGTGGAGTAAAAAGTACGTTTCCTCTGAGGTGTAGTTTCAAAAGTGTCCACTAAGAGGCAGTGGTGAGCCTTATTACTACAATAAGCGTTTAACAGCGTATTCTCACAGTTTACAGACATTAAACCTGTTGAAAACATGAATTTAATTAAAAAATAATTATTGAGATAAAAATATATTTTCTGTCCTCTAACTTTGGTGTTACTTCAGTTTTAGGGAGCTTTTTTCATCAGGCTGTACTTCAAACAAAATATCTCACGATTCTCATCTTCTGTCTGTTTCCTCTGTGCGCGTGTGTGCGCGCGCGTGACGATGCCGCCTCCTGCCCTCCAGGTGCTTTCTGACGAGCCTGAAGACGCGCGTGCTCCAGGAGACCCACGGATGGACTGAACCGCTGGACGGAGACACGCAGGAAGAGGGAAGTAAAGAGCTGAGAGGTAAGACAGCTCTAGGACCTGTGTGTGTGCGCGCGCGTGTGTGTGATGCTGGGCGTGCGGGCTTGACACGCCAGGAAACAAACAGAAGCGGGATAATCCTCCTCCTCGAGTCTCAGTGTGGATCTTTTCTGTAACTCTGCTCACATCAGAGAAAGTCAGGAGCAGCTGAAACATCTCCGGAGAACTTTCGGTTTGTTTTCTCGCCGGGACGTTTAGAGTTTCACAGCCAGGAGCAGAGTCTCGGGTAACGGGCTGCTCGGCAGACTTCCCCCGGCAGAGACTCGTGAGGAGAGTCGGAACTTTTCTATCGCTCCATGTGAGGAATGAGAGTGCGGGTGTGTTATTTTTCTACAGCAACACTCGGGTAAGAAGAACTGATGTTATAGTGGGAGAAAGTTTGTAAAGATGGGCACCAGAATTTGCATTTAAAGCTACTTTAATCTTGATGATCACTTTATTTTTTATCATTCTGTTTAGGGGCATTTTTAAGTGAAATTTCTTGCGTTAAAATGAGATGTTCTTACCACATGATTATGTGAAGAGTCAGGGCCGGAGCTAGTGATTTGGGGGACATGGGTAAACTTAGAAATAGGGTCTCCTTTGTGCCTTAGCCCCCTTTAGAGCAGATTAATCTCTCTTGTGGTAGAGGTGGGGATTAGTAAGATTTAATACAAAGACCATTATTGATTAGGCTTTTTGTAGGAATCTGGTGATATGATACTTATCGCAATACTTGATACAATACTTTGGATAATATCGCGAGACGGTAAGCCAGGCAGTACTTGTTTTTTATTTAATGTAAGGTAAATGTTTATTCATTGCATTAAATTTAACTTTTTTAATGCAGTAAAAGCAGGTGGATCTGCATTACAGTCTCTGTAACATCAAAACAATACTTTTAAGTACAGTCTGGGGCTGCGACTAATGATTATTTCTGTATTAATTGATCCACTAATTGTTTTCACTATAATCGTTTAGCCAAAAATTATAAGTTAATTAAAAGTCCAAAGTGACGTCTTCAAATTGCTTCTTTGGTCAAACATCTGAAAACCGAAAGACTTGATGGGAAAATGGAGCAAATACATTAAAGAAGCTGGGAGCAAGAATTGTTTGACATTTTTGCTTGGAGATTTTCCCAAACGGTTCGATTATCAAACATTTGGTGATTATTTGTCTTTTGATTTTTGTTTAACAGTGAAAAATTAAAATACTTGCATATAACAGAAAACATCGTAGTCCAATACTCCGATCTTTAGATATTTTCTACAAGCCCATTATCGATTCTCCTCATGGGTCTTATTCTGTATGATTCCCTTTTAATTCAGGATCTGTGAAGCCCACCCGCGTTATGATAGTGTTATTATGACTCAGGATATTTACCCTCGGTAACAGATGAACTGAGTGTTTAATACACCACATTCCTGAAGCCCACGTTGTAAAATCTTTCCGCGTATTGCTGGTGTTTCCATCCAAACTGGTAACTGTCATTTATCAGTCATTGACTATTACTCACGTGGTTTGATTCCTTGGATTTATTATTTATTTGTGTCTCACACTCTGCATGTGAATCTAAGCTTGTTTATGCAGGTGTGTCCGTGCGCTGTGACGTAGTTGGCATGTGTTTCGTGATGCAGCAGCTTGGAGCCAAAGACAAGTTTCTCTGCCGATCATTTAAGTACACGTGATCTTATCTTATCTTCCTGCATCATACCACGTCACGCTTCGGACTGTTTTCTGCCAGGACTTCTTTAGAAGTTTCCATCAGGGTAGATCCATAGTTTGACGTCACGGTTTTGCTACGCCAACTTTTAGAAAAACAAACACCATTGATAAAAATAAATGTGTAAGCTAAGAGAAAGAGTTTTGACGCTATAGTTGTCGACCAATGTTGTTTATAGACTGTATAAGAAGTGGACGTAGCCCCTTGGGCTGAAGAGTTTAACAATGTTAGGTGCCTTAAACCTGCAGTCTTTCTAATGGCCAGCAGGGGGCAACTCTCTGGTCTATGAGAAAATGGTCCTACTTCTGTCTTAATTTATTCCCTCAGTAAACATGTTCCTAATGAGTTTATGGTCTCAGTCTCTAGTTTCAATTCTTCTTCAACACAGCGTGATGTTCATTTAGTCACTGATGCTCCCATTGAGAGTCACACAGACCAGGAAGCAGGGGACGATTAAGGGCAGGGCTACCTGTAATTGACAATGCTCCACCACAGATGGAGGTGTAGCAAGGTGTTTCCACCCTCTCTTTAAACTATGGTCACTCCCAAAAAACCAAAATGCCGACGGCAAAAATGCCAAACACATGTCTTCAAAAATGTATTCCACAAACCAATGGGTGTAGTCAAGGTGGCTTTTCCGCTCCTTATATATAATCTATGCTTTTGTGTGAATGTGGCGGAAGTCAAACATGTTTTTGCTAATTTGTTGTCTAAATTGTTTACAAATCTGTGGCGGCTTTGGCTCGGGAGGAAGAGCCGGTCGGCCGCTAATCACAGGGTCGGCAGTCCAATCCTCGGCTCTTCCTGTCCACATGTCAAAGTGTCCTTGGGCAAAACACACAACCTCAAGTTGCTCCAGATGCTGTGGTAGCTCACTGCCGTTCGCGTGTCAGAAAAGTACTGTCTAAATACAATTCCTGTATGGCGCAATTGGCACCATAAAAAAACAGCCGAATTAGCTGTTAGCGTCTCCTGTTTGTAGGTTACCCATGTTTGTACAGACAACTCACTGTCTTACTTTAATACTAAAAACAAACGTAACACATTACGATTCTAAAGGTTCCTGACGTCTAAAAATCTCACACATTAGCTTAAAAGAGAGGCTGTCACGATGTCACAGATGTTGGTGTGATATCATCCACGTATGCTGAGCATGTGTTGTGGTGTCTGCACCACAAAGTGACTCACTTCACTGCTTATAGGGGGGCATCCCTAACCAGGCCACATTTATCAGATCAAGTTTCCTGCTTCGACATTTGAGACCTTAAAAGGGACAAATTCAACCCGTATTTATTTTTTAAAGTTAATGAGACACTTTGATCTTTGTTGGCGTGTTTCTCTGCCTCGTTTCAAACATCCAAACATGACCATCAAACTTACTGCGCTTTTATAATTAGCCTAAATTCAAGTACACATGCTGACATGAAAAGCCCCTCATTTTGCCGAGGGGGAATTCTGTGTTTATGATCTATAAATGATAATAAAGAGGACACTTCATGATCGTCCCCACAGTAATGAGAGCAGTTCACAACATATTGTTTAGTAGCCTGCAGTCAGAGAGGCTCAGACAGAGGAAGGCTTGTGTGTGATGTGATACAGTACACCGAATGTTGTGTATGTTTCAGTGTCATGTGGTTATTCAGTCAGAAAGAGTTGTCACTTTGACAAACTGTTTGCACCTACAATGTTTCATTCTGAGGATAACCTGTGTCATTGTGTCAGTACGTCAGTTTAACTGCATGTGTTATCTTTCAAAGTTCATTGAGTTTATATAGTTTGGCCTAAAACTAACTGAATGTAAATGTAAGCTGGATTGTGTTACAGAATCCACCTTCTCTACTAAACATACTTGTACCTCAAGTTGCCTGTAGGGATCAAACCAAGGCTTTGCATTTGTTTTACAACATGGCCGACCATCTGAAGTTTGTAGATCCTTCTCCCGTCTTCTTAAGAACCACTGGGTACCGTTTATTTCCAAGAACTACTTCACTCAGTCGGCTGTTACTAACCCTGCGTCTGGAGATGAATTTACTTTCTATTCTCCTGTAAGACAGCCTATCTGACAGTGTTTACTTTGAGTGTTACATGTTAGCGATGCTAACAGCTCTTTCCTTTCTCTTTAGCATTATCAAAGACCAGTTTTAGCGATCAGGTAAAAGCACAAATGTTGCCAGAGGGAGGAAACCTCAATTTGGAGAGTATTTGATGCTCGCACAACATCTACACTGTCAGTTGTTTTCCCTAAAGTTTTCTCCGCAGCAAGGAATGATAACTAACTAGCAACAAGCTAACAGATAAAATATCAACATTCTCTTGGAGAGAGACAGCTTGGTTTTGTTGTGTAAAGTTAGGTAGGCCTTAAATCGTAATCATAGTAGTTTTTATTAGAAAAGGATTGAAGGCTATTTCCTGTTCTTAACTGTCTGTATGCTAAGCTAAGTGACAGCAGGTGGTAGCTTCCTACTTAGCATACAGACAGGCTAGTGGTATCAATCTTTTCATCTGATTCTCGGCACAAACAAGAAAAATAATAATAATGAGTTTGATAAGAAAAATATGACATAATGCTCAGCTAGCATTTTAACTCTTCACAGGAAAGACTGTAGGCTAGCTGTTTCCCCGTCTTTTCACTCATGTTACTAAGCTAAGTCAGCTAGCTGCAGGCGGTAGCTTCACACTTAGCGTACAGAATTGGTAATTGGGTCCATCTTTCCATCTGACTCTTGGCAAGTAATGAACTTCTAATTATTCAGCACTTTTACAGCTCCATGATGTTTGTTAGCTACCTTCTGTCAGACATTAGCCGTTTTTACGTCTTTGCTTTTCTATTTACTCGATTTAGAGGTCAGTTCTAAGGTAGAGCAGGTCTAAAAAAGGCCTCAGACATTCGGATGGGACTGTTCACAACTGTCCATCCACCTCCTGTCTGTCAGCCCCATGCTGTGATCTAACACCCTTCCCCCCTCACCCATCACCCTCCGCCGACCACCCACCCTTCCTGGCTGTCCGACACCGAGACGTGCAGAGTGTCCTGCCAAGGAATACAAGGGCACTGCCACATGTCACCCATTAGCCCTCGCTGCGTGCTGCATACACACACAGTATGTACAGCACATATGCAAACAGGCCTCCACATACAGCCAAACTCTCCCTCTGCAGGTTTGTTGGAAAATAATTGGCATGGGAGCAGCTGAGGACTGCGTGAGATGGCTGATTTCCATCTCTCCCTCTGTTCAACAGTCGCTCTCTGTCTGTGAAACCAGAAACCGGTCGTATTGTTGTTTGGGGTAAAAAGTTCATTCTTTTATTTTTGGAGTCCTTCTGCTTTACACTGAGCCTAAAAATAGCACGGAGGTTTGTGCACGTGGGCGTGTGGAGGGTGAGTTGGGTGGAGATTTGCTGTCATCCTGGAAAAGATCAAGCTCTGCATTAAATCATACCTACAGATACCAGCACACACCCACACACTGATTTTTATTGTTTTATGCAATCTTCCCTCAGCTCCTCACGTCTCGCTTTGGCCTAAAATTCCCTCTTTCACGACAACATGCTGAGTGTGCTCGTCTGCAGGAGCTCTAAATTTAAACCGTGTTGATCCTTGTTCTGTTTTCGTGAAGCGAGGTAAAGGCTCACAGGCAGCGTGACTCACACTCTAGATATTCATGTAATGCTCTCCGGCTGGCGTGTTGCTGCTCGCTGCAGATGAGTGTGATAGTTTCACGTCGCTCCGCTTAATCAAAGTGTTTGCTTTTGTTGTAGCAAAACACATCAATTATTTCTTCATATCAGAAGCTGTCAGCTCGTATTCAGTTATTACTAATGTGGAAAACAAGGAGCAGAACATAACAGAGCGAGGTGGAATCACACGGCTCTGCAGTTATCGACTACTCTCACTGTTGATTGATCTGAGGACTATTTTCTGTATTAATCGATTACAGATTTAGTCATTAAAATGTCTGAAAAAGTTTCCTAAGCTCTAAGTGACATCTTCACTTTCTTTGTAAAATGATAATCAATCAACATTACAGCCACGTCAAACAGATACAAGCTGTAAGCCGTCACATTTAAGGAGCTGAAGGAGGAAATCATTTATTTATTGATCATAAAAACTGTTGTCTGTTGGCAGACGAACCAATTCACTGTCTAATACAATGCACACGACAGATAAGACAAAAATATAACCTTATTGGTCATTTGTGCCGTTATTTATGACCAATATTTACAATTATTAGTACATTTAGGGTGGCGGTCGGCAGCGATGGATACGAGTCCATGTGAAACAAAAAGTCACCGTTCACCTCTTTTAAATTTAGTACATACCGTAATTTATTTAACTTATTTAACTTGCGTGCTTATTTTGACACAAGAATCTTTTCTCTACAGCTAACTCAGTGTTTTTGTTCCTAAACTTGTTTTGAAGTTACTTGTGTAACCTTGATAATGAACATAACATACGTACGTAGCCTACGACGTCATTTAACTAATGTAAGTAAAGTACTTATTTAATCTTTCTTAAGTTAACCAAGAGGTTTGATGATGTAAACCAAACCAAACTTTTAAGTTACGTGAACAACATCTCTTACATACATGACGTCACTTAATTCACGTACGTTTTGTAACGCATACGTAAATTAAAAAAACATTAGAAAATGTTTTTTAATATTACTTTACATTTTAACATTAACCTTAATTTAACCAAGTAGTTTTCATGTTTAAACCTAATCAAACCAAACTGTTATGTTGTGTGAATAATGTCACTTTAATGACGCCTGTAACGTAAAAAAAAAAAAAAAACAGGAGCAGAAAATATTTTGTAACTTCTGTTTTTTTTTTTACCATAAATTTAACCAAGTAGTTTCGGTGTCTAAACCTCATTAAACCAAACTTTATAGTGTACGAAAAAATGTTACATCACTTAAATTACATGTGCTTTGTTATTCACGTACGTAAGTAGGTAACTTGACCTCGTAAATTTGTGTGTAAACCTTACCAAACCACACTTTTAAGTTACGTGAATAACGTAGTTTAAATCACGTACGTAATCTTACGCATGTACGTCAAATAAAAAACGCAAGTAGAAAATGTTTTAACATGAATAGCTTGTTTTCTTCCTACCCTAAACTTAAAGCAGTAGTGTTGGTGTGTAAACCGCATCAAACCAAGTACCTACAGATTGTATGTTACGTCACTTAAGTTACATGTGCATTGTTATTCACGTACAGAAGCTAACCCAACATACGTAAGCTAACTAAGCCCAAACCACTGACTTAACCCAGCAGTACTTTTATGTCCAAACCTAATCAAACCAAATCTCATACATGATGGGACCCATGTAGGAAATGTAAAAACGCAAGAAGCACATTTATTTTACCGTAACAGATTTTTTCTGAACTTAACCGGATAGTCCAAACTGTTCCACAACATGTTTTCTAGGACGGAGGTAAACGTAGGTAAACGGAGGTAAACGTAGGTATGAGGATGTGTTGTCTGCCATCAGAAGGGGAGCCAAGTAAGATGATATGAACAAACGGCTTTCTGTATTTGGTCCTCTTATTGAAGATCTGTGTGTTTTCATGGTGATAAAGCAACATGCACCCCAGTACTAAAGCATGGCTCACTGACGTGGTGTTTATATTTTCTCCCTTTGGCTCAGAGGAAGAAGACACACACACGACACATGTCAGAAGCAGGAAAAGCTGCATGTGACGTCTCTTTGTTTAAGCCGTCACAGTGGTTATTGTGCAGCACACGTGTTGTTGTGTTTTCTCCTTGTTTCCTCGTTCGTCTCTTTTATAAAACATCAGTATCTTGTTTGCTTTGAAAGGAGGAGGAATGTTTCTGGGGTTTGGTCTCTTTGCTAAACTAAACAAGACATTTATAGATGCCACACGTGAACGTTTTCTATTTTCAGACGTCTCGTAGACGAAGTAATCAGTCAATAATGAGATCAATCTGGTAATGCTGCTCTAGTTTTACATAATGTAGCTGTTAATAACTCTTATAATGACGATGATGAGGGAGATGAATGAAAGAGGAACATTTGAGGAGGTGTTTGGACTTGAAAGCAGCTCCGCGGTCGTCATCTCGTCACTTTTGTTCGGAGAGCACACCTGCGTCATCGTCTTACGTCTTCACGAATCCCAATTTCATTCTCCATTTCCTCCCGCGTGCCTGAGGCCTGGCACATATTCTGAGAGCGAGCACGCCTTTTCTCTTTCTTTCTCTCTTTGGCCCTGCCGCGATGACAGCGACGAGCTGCCAAGAAAACCTGCCGTGTGTGTTTGTGTTTGTGTGCGTCTGTCTCAGCGTGTGTGAACATCCAGTTAACTCGGCGACCCAAGCTCTTAAGCTCCGCTTCAGGAGCGACACACGGGTCACATGGCACACACACACACACACACACACACACACACACACACACACTGCATGCACTGACAGTCCTGCACAGTGTCACACATATTTTGTCACTTCTTTGTGCTCTCTGAGCTCCCGTCCTGTGTTTCAGGCCCTGTGGCACACAAGAGATTAACAAAAGATTTGCAGAGAATCAAACCAATAATAGACACAATATCACTTTTCTCCCAAGAGGATGGTGGGCGACCAGAGGAGGCAAATATTCCTTCTTTAGTCTAGTAGAAGATACAGATACTTGTGTTAAAAAGACTGTTTATTGTACTTGTGTCCTGCAGTGAGAGTGCAGCGTCCAGGCTGTGAAACGTCCTCACAGTGTGAAGTAAGACGGGTCCCTCTGAAGGACATTTCTGCCGGCTGTTTCTGTGCTAAGCTAACTGAAGTCACCTCATATTTGGAGACTATTAAACTGAAATCATTCCAACTTTAAACAGAATTAAAAAATATATACTGTAACACAGACATCACACTCACTAGACGCCTCCTGTCCACGCTGCAGTTTCCCTCTCTGTCTGTTTGTCTTCACACGTCTGTCACCTCCTTTTCTTCATGTCACACGTCTGTCCTGTGTGATGTGACCCGATGTATACACCAACAAATCACCTTCCCTGTGAGTTATTGTCCCAAACATTGAAGCTGAAATCGATCTTTACGATAACGGGACACGCTCTGTGGAGAATCAAAATAACTGATAATTCCTCTCATTAAAGCTGAAGGAGGGAGCCTGATTTAAAATGTAAGGAGTAGAAAGTTCCGATATTTGAGGGTAAAAGTAAAAAGTAATCTTCAGCGACTTATTTGAACTTCTCCTCACGGCTACAAAAGGGGGCGGGGTTTAATATGTGTGAGTTCAGAGGAGGTTGAAGGGGTCGGCTGTGGTGCTTCTCGTACAGCAAGAAAAAGTGTGAGTTTGTGTGTGCTGATGTTTCCACACATCATGCACTTTAGTCATGCACACATGATATTGAGGCAGCCAGCAGCATGAGTGAAACCTGCTGCCAACGAGGAAACGCTTTAAAGGAAGTCATTTTTGCACTTTTATTATTATTATTTTATATCAGTTCTGAAAATATGAAACAAACCAAAGTTACATCTTAAATGTGGTGAAGAAACACAAAAGCAGCCGGGCAGGCCGTGAACATGTTTCTCATTTCATTTGGAAGAAAAACAAAAACACTTTATTTTTTACTGTTCTCGTTTTATTTTAGAGAGACCATGGACAGCAACGAAGAAAACACCAATGTTCGATTTCTGGTCTAAATTTCCATCATGGCTGTTTCTGCAACTAAGCAACAACAGAAAGAGTAAACATTCTGCTTCCTGTTTGCACCAGCACGCACATGCTCAGTGTACCACAGTGGTCATGTGATATATGTTCTCAGTCGCGTAAGCATCGATGTAGTTTCTGCACACAAACCGTGTGTTGGGGGGCGCTTAGGTTTTCGTTTTAACCCTGTTTTGAAATGTAAGTGTATAGCCTTGATCTGTTTAAGTAACACACACATTAAAATGTGTTTTTCTTTGACCTTTTGACCTTGAAAGCTGCCGTGAATCTGCTCCTTTTGTTTTTTTATTTTAGCACAACTACAAGTATAACAGCATTATAATCAGCTGAGCTTCTCTCTCCAAAGTGAACACACTTTGTTCCATTCGAGGTTATAATCTCAACAGCTAGTGTCCCGTCTTTGACCGCTTTGATATCTGAAACACAGTCCCATTAAAAGACTCGAGTGACAGGTGTCTTAACTCGCTTTAAAAGCAAACATCAAACTCATCTTTTCAAACTTCCTCCACTTCAGAGAAACCTGTAAACCCTGAAGAAACTTTAACCTCAGTTAACCACAATTAACCTATTAATTGTTATTTACCTATTATTTTTATTCAGTTTGAAAACACTTTGATTCGTCTCTGACTTTATTTTATTTTTGAACCACATCCGCTCGTCCCGTCTCAGCTTCAGGCGAGCGGGAAACACAAAGTCCCGTCTTTCAATGTGGTTTGTCAAACCTGCAGATGTTTTTAACACAGCGTCTGACAGAGACAAACGACAAACGCATCGCTCTTGGTTATTTGCATGCCGACGTGCCCGTCTGTTTCACTTCCTCCTGAGGGTACAGTAACCCCCTGAGGAAGCTGCGTCTCTGGGTGTGTCAGGGGGATACAGTGCAGCCTGCCTGTGCGTGCATGGCGGTTAAACTCTGCATTATATCAGACATGACACCCACACCCAGTCCAACTTTTCCTGATTAAACGCTGTGTTCATACATGTTTCTGTTTGCATCTGTCGCCATGGAGAAGTGTCCATGTTGCCACACCACCTCTTCGGGTGTGACACAGTGTCCTGAAACCAGTTGATCCTCTTCCTGTCATCCGTGTGCAGGCATGTGTGAGTGACTGATGCTTTGGTAACATGTTTTTAACTCTAATGAGTTTGTTTTTGTTTCTGTGTCTGCAGGAGCCAGCAGTTTGGGATAGAGAAGTGAGGAACTGTGAGGAGCCGAAAGTCGATTAAAGGAGAAGAAGAGAAGAAGAAGAAAAGGAAAAACAGACAAAATAGTCAAGATGGGGCGGAAAAAGATTCAGATAGCACGGATTATGGATGAACGGAACAGACATGTGAGTATACAAAGACATGCATCTCGTACATGCTGACCTCGCGTCACCTTTAAATACATCCCAACATCAGTGTTTCAGCTTTTAAGACAAAAAGAGAAGCAAATTTTTCCCTCCATCATTTGCATGAATTTGTTTTGTGTGCTGAACCATCTGCATGTTAGCTGTGAAGTCGCTACACTGACATACACCCAAATATCTGTGGGAGTATTTCTGTTTGTGTTCAGCTCAGCGTCCAACTGATCTCAGCAGAAACGCCACTTCTCTCTGTGCTTTCTTGCCAGACTTCGCTCATGTCTTAAACATTTATTTAACAGATTCAGAAAGCCCTGAATAAATGTCAATTTTCAGCTTCAGATCAAGGATCAATAAATACATCTATCTTGAAGCTCCGCCCACCACATTTGACCAAACTCTCAAGGCTGGCTTTAGGAAAACTACATGGAAAAAGAAAAATCCGGCTTGCTGCAGAGGTGGTCTGTGCCACATGTGGTGACGATCACTCCGAATTTGGAGGAAGAGAAGCGAAAAACAGTTTAAAAATGGTGGACCATCAAACCAGAGGCAAGTGGACACAGAATGTTGTGTCTGAGACACTTCCCTCCTTTCGGTGCGCAGCAATATGGCCGCCAAGCATGAGGTCGATGGGATGAACAGCTCTCAAGATACAGCTAATATAGAACACAGAACATGTGATTAATTTCATTACATTTTCAACTCTTGGCTGTTTTGAAGTAGCGATACCTTTTCCTCTTGTGTAACTGAAGCTGTGAGAAGCATCAAGCCGAAGGTCACCCGTGTCCAAGTGACGCAGCCATCCCTCTAACAGATGATGATGTCTTAAACTTAAACACTTTAATTCCCTCTGTGAGACACTGAGCAGCCACATGAAGAACATAAATACACACATTCCTCAGACTGGTCACATTGTGTCACATGATTCTTACGAGGTGTGTCGATCACGACCTGCTGGCTCACTGCAGAAGATATTAGAGATGAGAGATTATTGTCAATGGAGCTTAACTGCATTTTTGCACACAAATGCACACATCTGAACACACACTCAAGTCTTGTCTGGGGGAGCGGTTCCTCTCTTCCTGTTATGACAGGAAATGCAGGCACATGTGCTTCCTGACCCCCGCAGGAGGGCAGGACTGACCTCGTCACAGTCCTCCCCTCGACTGTGTGATGGTATAATGATGTGTGTGTTGTTTAGCATTATCTGTAAAGAAACGTACAAGTGTGTTTATAACTTTTAGCTCTACTCTGATAGTGACAGAAACAAGTTCAAGGTTCACTACAGCTTGAGCATTAAATAATGAGATCTGAAGAAGCATTATTATTGCTAGAAATACATCCAACAAACAAACGTCCGGATTAATCAAACTTATTTAGAAGACAAAATAAAGAATGATAAGAATAAAAAGAGGTATCATTACCTGAAGTGTCCATACTAAACATCCATCCCTGACTCGCTTCCTGCTTCAACTTTGACCCTCTGTGTTTACCGTAGTCTGCTCCCAGGTTTCCCGTACACTGAGGGAATTATTTAAAACATGTCAGGTACATTTGTATTCGGTTTGACCTCCCAAACAAGGGGGTTTAAATAATCTGTGCTTGTTGACAATGTGTCTGCTCGTGTCTTAAACCGTTGAAGCTATTTTTAGCCACCTCAATCTTCCGTTTCCTCCCATCTCAGACAGCCATTGATTTCCATTCTTTTTACTTGTGTTCACAGTGAACATCAAGTGTGCATTCAGTTACATTATTAATGTGCGGTAAAGTAGTTTAAGTGCAGATTGATTTTAAGGGTCTAAACTTCTTCACCTCATATTGTACTGAAATAAAAACACACAAATGGATGTCTGGAAACGTTGACGAAATACACTTAACTTTAAAAAGAGCCCAAAGAGACGTCAGCTATGCTAGCAGCTCTTTAAGGCTCTGGTTACTGTAGGTACAGTGCTACAAGATCAGCATGCTAACATGCTCCCACAACGGTAACATGCTTTTGCCATATTTTACATCTTACCATGTCAGCTAGCTAAGGTTTGCTGATGAGCTAGCTAACATTTGCCCGTCAGCACCCTGAACTAGCATACGATGTAAATAGGCGACATTAGCAGTTTTGTTTACCATGCTCACTATCTAAGCTTAGCATTTTAGCATACTTGCATTAGTTGATTAGCACTGATCTAGCCTGTAGATGCATCAGCAGGCATTATGTTTACCATGTTCACGGTTCCAGTTCAGCATGCTAACAGTTAGCACTTCTGTCTATGATATAAATGGCATGCTAGCAGCTCTGCGAGTCTGTAATGAAAGCCGGCAACAGCAATGCTATAATTATAACAATGCTAGCAAGCTAATCATGACAATGCTAACATGTTAAGCAAGTATAATGTTTGAGATTCATCCTGTGGGTGTCGTTCATATTTGAGAAGAATTTCTGACAATTCATTTAATAACAAGGAGAGCCAAAATGTCAGTGTGAACCCAGAGAGTACACAGACAGTTGTTTGCAAAACAGACAGTATTCCTGTTGGTCTGTTAAACTAGCTAACAGCTAATAATGCTTCAGTATGTCCCCTAACATCTTAAAATGTATTTCTCCATATTTACCTTTCCTCTCATTTGTCCAGGTGACCTTCACCAAGCGTAAGTTTGGTCTGATGAAGAAGGCGTACGAGCTGAGCGTGCTGTGTGACTGTGAGATCGCCCTCATCATCTTCAACAGCACCAACAAGCTGTTTCAGTACGCCAGCACCGACATGGACAAAGTTCTGCTCAAATACACCGAATACAACGAGCCGCACGAGAGCCGGACCAACTCCGACATCGTGGACGTAAGTCACACACACATAAATACACCTGCTGGCATAAGAGTGAGTCCAAAAGAAGTTAGTGAAGTCCTTTTATTAAGCAAAATTAGCCTAGCTTGTTTCTCGGATAACTTAAGCTCCAAGGGTTAAAATATATACATGTGTATATATAAAAGAGTTCGAATGCCATCGCTTGTGGAAAACTCTGATGGCTGCATCTGTCCAAGATTTAAAACGAACAACTTACGTTAAATGAAACTATGTAAAACAGGTTTATTTTCCTTATGTTATGAAACTGCTTTATTTTAACGAAACGCAGCAGTGCATGTTTTCAGCCCCCTTCAGGGACCCTCAGCTTTACTTTGGACCGTGTTCATGTTTGTCTGCACAGCACAGAGCAACACAGCCGGCCTATGCTCTGCACTGAACCTTGGTCTGCCTGGACTTATGTAATAGTGTTAGCAGAACACAATAGCAAGTGTATGCCTGCTTGGACACATGCTAACACACACACACACACACACACACCCTCACCCCTCACACACTGTGGACTCTGTGGCTAAGCACGACATGTCAGCAAGGTCAAACTTAAGCTGTCAGGAGTCAAAGAGCAGGCAGGAGTCTGCTGCTGCTGCTGCTGCTGCTGCTGCTGCTGCTGCACTGACGGAGATGCAAACTTTTATTCCTTATGTTCTATTTATCAGAATGTACAAACATAAAAAGGCTGCTGTTAGTATTATTAATCACAACAGTGCTAACAGGAAACCTGCTTGAACTTGTGCAGACCCTCAAAATAAAAGTGAAAGTTTGGCATTAGAGCTTGAGACCAGTGTGCGCTCGCGTGTGCACATGTACATCCTGTGTGTGTGTTTGTACCTGAGCTTTCCCTCCACGCAGCCCACCACATGGACTCTTGGCCGGCCCCGTCAGAACCCGGCTTACACGCTCTGTAATCCTCCGTAATCTATCGCAATCCAGTTTAGCTCGTTACTCTAATCCGCCCAGGCAGCCTCTTCTTCATCTGTGCAGCGTATCCACACGGTGCACACCGGCCGGCTGATTTACTGACCCGTCCACGCTCACATCACGTTTACTTTTCCTGTGTGTTCACGTTCTTCTCTCTCTCTTAGTGTCTTTGTGCTTTTAGGTCATGAACATATGTCAGTTTAATTGCATTTAAGTCCTTTACTTTCACATTTCTAAACCCTCGCACACTTCTACCAAACCAAAACACCTCCAAACTTTGTGCCTAACCTTGTTTCTGTTGACACAACTTTTAAATGTTTAAAGGGTAGTTAAATTTCTGCAGATAAAACAAGAGAGACACTAAAATTAGAAAACAGGTGATTGCACGTCATTCTTTATGATTCACTTTAATCACTTTGCCTTAAAAATGTCAAAAAATAGTGAAAAATGTCCCAATTGTACGTCTTTAATGTCACGTTTTGACAGATCAGAAGTGCAAATATATTTTGCTTACAGCAAAGTGCTCACATATGAGAAGCTGGAACCAAATAATCCCTGGAAACGTTAAAGGGAAAAAAGGCAGAGTGTGTTTTATTAGCTTCAAATGGACTTAAAGGCCTGGTGTTGTCACACATGGTTGCGGTGATTCCCGTGTTAGCTGCTCACTTCTGATGCTCTGCCAGCGCAGCAGGTTTAATCTGCGGCTCTCTGAATGGAGGATGAGACGGATAGAAGTCTTTGAGAAACATGTGTAACCTCTCGGGGTAAAACAACAACACATGGCACGACGCGGTGCCAAGGTCACAGGCGGGCGTGCCAGAGAGAGAGAAACAAGCTTCTCTTAAAGGAGTGTTAAAGGAATAGTTCAACGTTTCTAGGAGATGAGAAGATAGACGTAAAGCTCATTTGTTTGACTCAACTAAGATGTTGTTACTCGTCTTAATCTGTACAGTAGGTGTGCTCTGTGTGGCCAAAGTCTTCTTCAGGGCATGTTTAGTTCTTTAACACAATAATGGTTTCTTTTATGATGCAGTATTGTGCTGTAAGTTTAATAAACCTCTGAACTCTGCAAAAAGAAAAGGTCAGCTGGTGTCTACACTGATATTTTTGCTTATGGGGATGTCCTTTCTTTAAGTATTTACAAATGCATCACGTCCCTAAAATCTCTACAAGACAATCTGACATGTTTTTGTTTGTTTTTATCAGATTAATCTAAATAAACAAACAACACTTGTTGGTCCAACACATTTCTGATGTAGAAAACCTTTGCTAACACTCCAGGAGTTATTTGAACTTTGTCTATTTTTTACTCTTTAGCATATTCCTATTTTTATGAGAAGATTGCACCGATGTTTCAGAAGTTTCCTCTGCATTAGATGTACGTTTGTTTCAATGCAGATGCCAGTATGGGAAAGGCCTCAGACTGGTTACTGCTTTATAAAGAATGAGAACAGGTATCAACACTCAACAAGTTGTGCTGTGCTGCCAAGACAGGTGTAATATCGCTGCCACCAGCAAACACTGTGTCAGAGCATCGAAGATTAGCTGATTACAGGTCGTTTATCAAGTAGGGATAGCAAACAACATGCTAGTGAGCGTGTGTTACGACCCGGCTCGTGAGGGGAAAGAGAAGCAACATGAAACCAGCTGTGTTTGGTAAAATCAACATTTTTCACTAACAGAGAAGGGCAGTTACAACGACAAAAGTGAGGAAAATACAACTGATAGGTGCTGCTCAAATCAATCGATAAATACAATAAGAGGAGGACTCTAAACTACAGCTAATAACATTTTCTTTCATCTTCAAGTGGAAGAAAAATATAGAAATAAAACCGCTAAACTAACTGAACCAGCACCTAGTGTCTCCAACAGAATGATCCTAATGTGAGTGTGTGTAACTGAACGACTCTCCTGTGAGCGCCTCAGAACAACACACAACTATGTGACTGAACAAATGCACGATACTCCGAGCGAAGGCTGAGCAAACGAGAGGCACAGTGCCGAGCTGAACTCTCGCAGCGCTGCGTCGTGAATGACGGACTGGCTGAGCCTTTAAAGGTCAGAGCTAACAACATGGCGATATTTAACACTGGATCTACATGCTGGAGCTTTATCCCAGCGTGTATGCTGCACGTGTCAGACAGGAGTTCTGCAGCTACTTAATCTGGTGATGTTTCCTCGTCTATAAAATGTCAGAACAAGGTGGTAATATGTCTGTTACAACTTCCTGAAGCCCAAAGTGACGTCTTCAGAGCAGACTTGTTTCGTGACTCAGAGTCTGTAACTCGGACAGATTCGATTTTCCATCACGTAAGACAAAGAAAAAACAGCAGAATCCTTCAAGCTGAGAGGAAAAGAAGAGGACAATAGTATACTGTAGTATTTCAGCCTGATTAATGACGTAAACGATGATTTGTGCAGTTTTTATTCACTTCTCACCGTTCCTCTGACTGTCTGATAGTACGAGCACAAAGCTGTGAAAAACTCTGCGCCAATGAAAAATCTGCCAGACAGGAATTTAGTCGAAGAGAGGCTCCTTTGTTTTGGTCATCTTTTTTTCCCCCTCATGTGGCGGGTTGGCATGTTGCCCCTGTGTGTGTGCGTGTGTGTGTGTGTGTGTGTGTGTGTAAGTGTAAGCTACATGCTAGATAACTATCAGCGTATTGTATTTGTTCATTCAGCCTGGGAACTTTGCTGCTATTTTTAACTCGGAGGAGTTCTGCATTCCTCACTTTTGCTCTGTTAACCTTATTTTGCTGCTCTGACGTGTGTGTGTGTGTGTGTGTGTGTGTGTGTGTGTGTGTGTGTGTGTGTGTATCAGATTAGAAACAGATGAAGTTTTCAGCACACACACGCACACACACACACACACACAGGCGCTCACATATGCTCTCAGAGTTAGTCCAGTTCCTTTGTGTTGGCTGCGATCCCTCCCAGCTAAATGGCTGGAAACCGGTAGTGGTCTAAAAATAGCCCAGTACACAGCTAAGAATAGCCATGACGGGGCTGTGAGTGTGTGTGCGTGTGTGTGTGTGAGTGTGTGACTGTGGTTTGCCTGGTGTACGAGTGTATGACTGTGTGAGCCGCTGGAGGAAAATAAGGAGGAGGAAGAGAAGTTAAGGCTGAGTAACCGAGTCTTGGTTCTCCACAACCTCCTCGTCTTCTTCTTCTTCTTCTTCTTCTTCTTCTTCTACTTCTTCTTCTTCTTCTTCTACTTCTTCTTCTTCTTCTCTCCTTCCTGTTTCCTTCTGACCGGTCCAGTCTGTCTCGTCACAGTGGAGGAGGAGAGTTGTTTTAAGCAGTACTTTTACTGTGTCTTGTGTCCATATACATGCTTCCTTCCTCCTACAGTATATGTAATCATGTAGTTTTCTTTAAATCCTTTGTATTAAAGGTAATGTATTTATATATTTATATATTTAATAGATTGATTTAAGTGCCATTGCACAGAGCACATGTTCTGTACCATTGAAACGCAGTTTAGGATCTGACTTGTGTACAAGAAGCTGTGAAATGCAGAATATTTCCCTTTACAATAAGCTGAATAAGAAAAGATACAATATGAACAGAGATGTTATAGTAAGACATTAACACATAAACAGTAAGCCAGGGCCTTTACTCTGGAGTCTAAATGA
This sequence comes from Semicossyphus pulcher, assembly GCF_022749685.1. Taxonomy (NCBI): domain Eukaryota; kingdom Metazoa; phylum Chordata; class Actinopteri; order Labriformes; family Labridae; genus Semicossyphus; species Semicossyphus pulcher. The sequence continues at coordinate 20,608,728 of NW_027211696.1, read as the reverse complement.
CTCACAGGTACAGAAAGTTTTAAATGTCTCCAGCAGATTTCTACATCCTGCAGCAGTGAATCCAGCTGTAATGGCTGCAACATAATCCTTGATGGGTCAAAGGTCGTCCACTAAAATTCTTGTTGTTTCCACTGACAGGCTCAGATTGTTATTCTAAGTGTGTGACAACATGACAGAAAGGATCCCTACAGAGATAGACCTTTTTGTTACAGAGGAAGATGATTGTTTTAACCACACAGACGTTACATCGCTCTCTGCAGACACACCAGACTCCATTAAGAAAAACACTGATTTTACCCCCCTGAACTCAGGAGCTGCTGCTCTACCTGGCTTGATTTATTAGTTTATTTCATTATTGTGTGACTTTGGTGTTTAGTTTGGATCCAACACAATATTCATGTAACACACAGCGACACAAACAACTGATTGAAGCAGCAGTAGACCAACCACTCCCGTGTTCTGTGAGGTAAAATGTTTTTGTCAGTGAGTCTGGTGGCTTTTTAAGAGCATGATGGAAACATGTTACTCTTCCTACACAGATAGACCTTTTCGTTACAGAGGAAGATGAGACGTTATATCGCTCTCTTCAAACCCACCTAACTCCTATGACGTAAACAGCAATTTTACCTTGCAGAACACAGGATGTCTGTTAGTTTGTTTGTGTTATTGTGTGACTTTGTCTTTTTTAAGACGTTAGTTTGGATCCAACAAAATATTTGTGTCAGACACAATAACACAAACAAACAAACAAATTAATCAAGGCAGAGGTAGATGAGCAACTCGTGTTCTGCAAGGAAAAATCACTGTTTCTGTCAATGGAGTCTGGTGTGTGTGCAGAGAGCGATGTAACGTCTGTGTGTGGTTAAAACAATCATCTTCCTCTGTAACTAAAAGGTCTATCTCTGTAGGGAACCTTTCTGTGATGTTGTCACACACTTAGAGTAACAATCTGAGAATTTAGTTGCAGTCGTTACAGCCTGTTTCACAGCTGCAGGCTGAAAAAATCTACTGGAGACATTCCAAAACATTTTGTAGAAATTAAGACTCCAACAGCTTTTACTTGCAGTGGAGTATTTTCACAGCGTGGTATTCTTACACTGGAGCACACTTGTACACCTCAGAGCATCATCTTATGTGGACGAGGAGGAGGAGGATGAGACCACCCACAAAAAGAGTCCAAAAGAAGGAACTGCAACTGTAAAAAAAGAAAGAATACAATCGATGGAAAAGTAGAGCGGAGAGGGCGGAGGTGTGGAGGGGTTTAGGAGGAGCAGGGGAGGGAGGGGAGGGTGGTATGATATTATGGCATCTTCCTCCCTCCTCAGCTGTCTCAGCTGAGTCCCTCCAGGAAGCTGTTCGAACCACCTGCCACCACACACACACACACACACACACACACACACCCTGACACACACATTCCTGCCAGTGGTACAAAGAATATTTACCCCACTGCTGTTTTGAAGGACTTTAGTTGAGGACTTTCATGCCTCAATATCCAATCTGTGATATATCTTTCAGTGGGAAATCGTCGTAGTACTAAGACTGTGTTTACACCAGCGGTTTAAAACCTAGGGTTCGCAACCCCTCCAGTAGGTCAGAGGATGACCCTTGAAGGATGAAATATTTGGTATTTTAATGTCTTAATAAATCAAATTAAACAATTTGAGAAGTCCAGAGGTGGAAATAAACTCTGAAGGAATCTAACCAAGAAAGAAACTGAGCTAACACTGGCGGTAGCTTGTTTCGGAGTTGGTGGAGACCAAAAACAGAGCTAAAAGCAAGAGAATATAAGACCTGCATTCATCACACCGCTCCCCTGAATGAGCATGCTGCTCTGTTTCTGCTGGATGTGTAAATAAACTACTGAATAATTAATAAAAGAGATGAATATTAATGTTTGTTCCTGCAGCAGACAGGAGGACAGAAATATCAGTTATAGCAAGTTTAAAGGAAATGATCTATTCCAGGATGCATCGAGGAGGTTACCCACACCAGCTCCGTTTCTTTTATTGAAAAAGGAAGCAGTGGGTGTATTCTGGTGTCGAGTGTGTGTTTGTGTGCGCGTGTGTGTTTGAAGAGGGGGAAGTGGGCTGCTGGAGTCGGTTTTATGTTTTAATAGACGAGCCAGATTGACAGATTGCGAGGGAGGGATGGGAGTGACGAGAGCCGCCGCCGAGCAAAAAATAGCCTTCTACGGCCATCCCTCCGGTCGCGACGCTAGCATTGGTGGTAGCTGCCTCACCCTCGTCCCCCCCCTCCACCTCCTCCCCTCCCCACAGACCCCCACTCCTCCTCTCTGCAGCCAAACAGGTGGACATGATTGGGATGAGTGGGATAGCTGCACTGGGCCAACCGCTGAGCCCAGTGTGTGTGTGTGTGTGTGTGTGTTGCAGTCATCCAGTGACAGACTGGACTAATGGGCTGTGAAGTGCTGAAGCAGGAGACTGAGAGCCAAACCACAAACTGTACAACACACACACACACACACACACTGCGGTGGGAGAAGTACTCGGAGTATTTTTCTTACATAAAAGTAGTAATATCATGTTGTACAAATACTCTGTTACAGGCAAAAGTCCCTTTAGTAGAGAGTAAATCCCTTTTTTAAACCAGAAACAGCCGCTACATCGCTCTCTTCAAAGCCACCAGACTTCATTGACAAAAACAGCAATTTAACCTTGCAGAACAGGAGGGTCGCTGGTCTACTGCTGCCAATATCAGTTAGCTTTGAATATATTATTTTGCGTCAAACAAATATTATTGTGGATCCAAACTTACCGTTTAAAGCACCAAAATCACAGAATAATACAAACTAACTAACTAAGCGAGGCAGCTGTGGACCAACAAGTCCCGTGTTCTGCAAGGTTAAAATGCTGTTTTTGGCAATGGAGTCTGGTGTGTTTGAAGAGAGCGATGTTACTGCAGTTTGTGGTTAAAAAAATCATCTTCCTCTGTAACAAAAAGGTCGGCCTCTAGAGAGATCCTTCCTGTTATATTGTCACACACTTAGAATTGTTATAATTAATATAAATAATCTGGATTTGCACAGTAAATAAAGCTGTCAGATAAACGTAGTGGGGTAGAGACTAAGATGTAAGTAAACACCTGAAAATACTCACACATAAGGTCAGTGTTTGAGCACATGTACACAAACACATCATCATCTGATACCTGCATGAGATGAGAGATTTCACAACACTGAGAAGAATCCTCGACTGAACCGACACGTCTGACACGTCCACACTTTAATGTACAGTTTACACACATTAAAATAAATATTTCTTATGTTACTCTGTAGAAACATGTCGGCTATGATTGTGCATCTTGTATTCAATCATTTACTGCAGTCCGACTCTTAAAGTTAGAGGATGAGGACACTGGGAAGTGTCACTGTGGGGATATGTGCTCAGATGGCGCCCTCTTGTGGCTGAAACAGACATTGCTTGTTTTCAATTTAAAGGAGGTCGCTACATTTCGGGTTTTTGGTCGTCGTTTTTGTTCCTCCTGTTCCCTAAAGTGATTTTATTTAAAAGAATGAGGAAGACAAAATTCTTATTCTGCTTTAAATTCATTTTTAAGTTTGGATGAAGTTAATATGAAGCTTCAGAGGTCTGAGACAGACATTATACGTGTGAAAGACAGCACGTTTTCTTTTACTACTGTTAAACTTACTTTATTATTTTGTTATTTATATAGTGTTTAGGATTTTTAAGTTGTTTGGTCCTGAACACTAATATTATGAGGGGAGTGATTTTTACACTGACAACAAGTTTTATGCATCAAATTAAAGCCAATCAAGGCTGCAACCAACTTTTTTTTATTACTGAATAATCTGATGATTGTTTTTTTATTTATTGCCTGTAAAATGTTTGTTTCGTCCAAAACCAAAAGAAATTAATTTGCTGTCAAGAACAGACAGTGTTCACATTGGAGAGGCTGAAATAAAGGACAGTTTCTTTTACATTTAAAGTTGTAAGTGACTGTTTAACGTCATGTTTTAATCAGGATGTGTTCCTGTGTGTTTCCTTTGATCAGACTCTGCGTAAGAAAGGATTAAACGGCTGCGACAGCCCCGACATCGAGGCCGACGACTCCGCCGGTCAGAGCCCAGAGTCCGACGACAAATACCGAAAGATCAACGAGGACATCGACCTGATGATCAACAGACAGAGACTCTGCGTAAGTTTCCACCTCTCTAACCTCCTGCTTCCTGCTCACATCAGTGACTATATTAACCAGCTGACTCGTCCTGATCCGTCCAGCAGGGTCTTCCTCCCTCTAACTACGACATGGGCGTCTCCATCCCAGGCAGTAACCCCGGCGGGCTGCTGTACTCTCACCCCGGCGTCGGCTGCGGACTCTCTAACCATAACCTGCTGCCCGTCTCACACACACACCCCAACCTGCAGAGGAACAGCATGTCCCCTCAGAGGCCCTCCAGTGCTGGAAACGCAGGTGTGCAAACATGAACATGATCTGTTGAATTAAATAATCCTGACGTTTGATTTCATGAATCTGAGCATGTTTGTTTCTGTGTGCAGGACTGATGGGATCAGAGCTGCCCGGCACGGTGGTCTCCAGCGTGGGTACGACGGCACCTTCTTTATAATCTTCCAGACATAAATCAGAGCTTTACAGAGAGAAAGTGAAAGTTTAAACATGTTTATGTTCAGCATTTAATCTCCTTCATGAAGGGAAGAGAAGCTAAATTTACCACCTCGAGTTTATCTTAAGGTCCTGGAGGAAGTTTGGTTTGCACGGTGACATCAAACACACGAGAGTCGATATCAAAGGACACAAAAGGAATTTAAGATTTATTTAACAAGTAAAGATATTACAAATGAAAACATGTGCTTACAAATGAATCGTAATCATAATCTTGTCATCCTGATTGTGTGCAATGTTTTTATTTATTTATTTATTTATTTTTAACTCGCGTTTGTCCGTCATGGAAGAATAATCCGTTCTTTGTTGCTGATTTCTGCAGAGTTTCTCTGATATGATGTTAAATTATGTTACAAAATCTTTTAGTTTATAAACAGAATATACATTTTTTATCTGTTTTGATAACTGAATAATAGTTGAAGTCACTTTTAGGCACATTTCCTTGTAAAAGCGTCTGAATTTAGTTTTGTTTTATTGGAGAAGAAGTTCTTTTAGTTGTAGACAGACAACATAAATTATTTGAAGACGACACACATGGACTTTTTTTACTGTATTTTCAGAGATTTTATTAATGAAACTATTTGATTAGTTGATCATGAAAGTTGCAGTGAGCTGCAGAGCTGCAAAACATTTGAGACTTGTGATGAATTAGCGACGACACATAAGAATAAAAGTATTGTGAAAAACAGCTTGTAATTTACAATGTTCCAAATAATATGAGAAATGTAATTAAATAAAGATCTGAAATTAAATTAAAAGATAAAATAGAACGTTATGAATCTCAAAGGAAATTCTTATGCCAGAGATTTCACAAGTTCTTTTAATAACAATAAAAAAAACTGTTAAAAGTTAAAAGTGATATCTGTTAATAATAATAAAATTATGTCCTAATAGTCCAACAAAATAGTTCCCTTCTATATTTCACTCAGAGATACAGTAGTAAACTTGTGGTGAATCATAATAAAATATAAAATAACAATAATAATAAAAGTTTCATGTAAACTTGACCTTTGACCTGTGCTCGTCCTCAGTGAACGGCAGCTACGGCAGCCACTGCTCCTCCCCCGGGCTGCTGTCTCCAGGAGGCGTGACTAAGAGCCTGCAGGAGAAGAGTCCTCCTCACCTGAACATGAGCCGCAAACCCGACCTGCGGACGCTGATGCCCCCCTCCAACAAGTGCAGCAACATGCCCACCATCGTGAGTGACCTTTGACCTTTAACATCCACACATCGTCCCTGTCTGATCGTCTCATCTTGTAATGTGTGTATTTACCTGTTCATGCATGAAACTCACTCTGTGCTTTAACGCTGCGCCGCAGTGTGAGGACTTTGATCTCATGCTGGTAAGTGTTTCTTTAATTAGACACAAGAGTTTCAAAGTAAAAGTCCCCACACTTCCTTCATTAGTTTAGTTTATTTAATGCATCTATGTGTGAGCAGCAGTTTAATGCTAATGCTAATGCTAATGCTAATTTAATGCTGTACGTCTGTTTAACGGCCTAAACAAACGAGTCTGTTTCATCGGTCTTTTAATTTGTGTTTAATTATTTAATGTTTTTATTAATGACACTTTTTTATCATCATCGTTTGTGTCTTTTATTTGTTTTATTATTGTTGAACATTAATATCTATTTCGTGAGGTTTATTAGCATTTTATCTGAGTCGATGTTTCCTGCGTAGTATCTTATAATCCTGTTTGTTTTATAGCTCCTGTTATCTTTACTTTCTATGTTGTTCTGTCGTTGCATACTTTTAACCCTTTGTTGTTAGTTTGCTGTGCGTTCGTCTCTACGTTCATTTTAGTTCTGTTAGTCGACTGTTCAGCGTCTGGAAAGTTAAAGTAAATGCAGCTGTCAAATATATGTTAGAAAAAAGAAAAATATTTCCTCTAAAAAAATGTAAATGTATAATTAAAATACTTGAGTGCATTCATCCTTGAACAGAAAGCACCAAACAAACTCGAGGTACTTGCACTTCACTTGAATATTTCCGTTGCAGTTTTATACGTCTACTCAACAGTTTTAGAGCCACATTAAAGAAAAACATCTGAGATTATGAGAATAAAGTCGTAATTTAAATTAATCTTATTTTGAAGGGTAATATCAGAAGAGCAGCCACCTAATTTTCACATAAAATCACTTTTCTGTCCTTATTCTCAAAGATGTTTTTTCCTTTTATGTGGCTCTAACACTCCGTCATAGTCTGACAGCTTTTTTTACAGACACATGAGGTGAGCATCCTCTCCATGAAGCCTTTTGTAAAACTAGAAACAGCCGTTGCGTCACTCCATTCGAAGCCACCAGACTCCATTGACAAAAACAGTCATTTTAGCAGTAGTTGCTTTTCCACTGCTGCCTCTAACAGTTTTTTTCTCTTTGTTATTGTGTGTTACACAAATATAATGTTGGATCTAAACTCACCATTTAAAGCACCAGAGTTACAAAATGATTCAAACTAACTAACCGATCGATGCAGCATTAGACCAACAACTCCTGAGTTCTTTGAGCTAAAATTACTGTTTTTCTTAATGGAGTCTGGTGGCATTAAAGAGAACGATGTAATGTCTGTTTCTGGGTCTGGTTAAGAGTTTTATTTTCTTTAATGTGGCCCTGATACTTCGTCATAGTCAGATAGCTTTATAAAATTGTATATAATACTTAAACAGTTTTACTTTCATACTTTAATACTTGAATGAGGTTCTGCATTCAGGACCCTTATTTGTCTCTTTTCACAGTTTTGTATTCCTCAGTAAATAATCTGAGTACTTCTTCTGTATTTAAGCTCAATAGCTGAAAGATTTCTGCTTCTCTTTGCAGAACCAGAGAATAAATCACTCTCAGACGGCTCAGACTCTCTCCACCCCGGCCGTGTCCCTCTCTGCTCAGACTCTGCCGGGTCAGGGGATGGGCGGGTACCCGTCCACTCTCTCCTCCTCCTACGGCACAGGTGAGCCCAGCAGAAACACGCACCTGTAATAGAGCAGAGGCCTCATCCTGTATGATCTGATTAATGAGTGCGTTTGTGTGTCCCGCTCAGAGTTCTCCCTCGGCAGCGACCTCTCCTCTCTGTCTGGGTTCGGAGGTTCTGGTCTTGGATCGATGACAAGCTGGCAGCAGCAGCAGATCCAGAATCTGCAGCACTCAGCACTCGGACACATGGGGTGAGCATCCTCTCCGTAATGTTTCTGAATAGTATGACGTCTTTTTTTAAACCGTTGCATCACTCTCTTTGAAGCCACCAGACTCCATGATAAAAACAGTCATTTTAAAGGTAGTTGCTTTAACACTGCTGCCTCTAACTGTTAGTTTGTTTGTGTTATTTTGTGTTACATAAATATACTGTTGGATCCAAACTTACTATTTAAATCACCAAAGTCACACGATAACACAAACGAACTAACAGATGGAGGCAGCAGTAGACCAACAACTCCTGAGTTCAGTGGCGTTAAATTACGTTTTTTTTCAATGGAGTCTGGTGTGTTTGCAGAGAGCGATGTAACGTCTGTTTGTGGTTAAAACAATCATCTTCCTCTGTAACAAAAAGGTCTATCTCTGTAGGGATCCTTTCTGTCATGTTGTCACACACTTAATAACTGTTAGGGACAAAAACAAGAACTTTTAGTAGATGTATTTTAATTGGGCCGCTCTTCTTCCAGGAACTTGTGTCAGAACTCGAACCTGAACCTCCCCTCCGCTCACCAGCACCTCCACATCAAGTCCGAGCCGGCCTCCCCTCCCAGAGACCGCTGCATCGGCATGATGGGCGTGGGGCTCGGAGGAGGCGTGACCACAGCGGGATACTCCTCCGCCCTGGGCCGGGGTCCGAACGAGCCGGGCCGCTCCCCGGGCGACAGCGCGGCGTCCAGCTGCGGGAGCTCGTACGAAGGCAGCGAGGACCGCGAAGATCACCACGGCAACGACAACTTCCTGCTCCGGCCTCTGTCCAGTCAGGAGGAGCGTCACAGCCCGTCGGTGAAGCGGATGAGGCTATCAGAGGGGTGGGCGACATGATGGGAGGGGCCGACAGCCTGAGGGGGAGGGGTGTTAGCAAAGTTACCTTATAGTGTTGTTATTATTATTATTATTATCATATTCTTCTGTACTGAGTGGGTGTGCTAAATGTTAACGGTAACGTGTACGTGAGGGGGGCAGACAGTCAGAGATGTCCTGCTGTAGCTACACCTGAGGGAGACTCCTGAGAGACGAGGATCAGGGTTTATCAAACCGCTGACGATGAAGAGCGACAAGAATCTCCGACACTAAACGTCACTTTCAGCAGTTTGATAAATCCTCGTCGTCTGAGTCGAACATGCAGCTGCAGAGTTTGTCCATGTACTGCTTGTTTTGTGTGTGTGTTCAGGGGTCGGGGGAATATAAGTAAATATGTTACACGCACACTCAGTATGTGCACACATGTATGCAAACTAACAAAGTGAAGAAGTCTGGTACTCTGAAGCTACTGGTGAGTTTAATAAAACATGCACGAGAGCAGGCGTGCCGAGGCGGAGCTCCGTCCACGCCATGTTGCAGGTTCAACATATTAAAGCACATTTAAACATGAATGTATGGAGGGTGAAGAGTGTCAGAATAAAGCAGGAAGGAAGAGAGAGGAAGTACAGAGAGAGGAAGGGGAGGAGCGATGATGAGAGTAAAGAGACGAGGAGGTTTCAGTGTGAGAGAGGAGAACAGAAGCTTTGATGTGTAAACGTTTTTCACAGTTGTTTCTGTGAACGCAATCAACAAACATAAAACTATGGAAGCAAAGAAATTACAAAAAGACTACAAATCTGACACTAGTAATTACTGTTGTTACCCTTAAGTCCGGAATATACAATGCAGTCTGCTTTATGGGGAAAAAAGTTTTCTATAGCTATTTATTAAGAAAAGCGTGTGTGTTCGACACTATTTCAATTTATTTTAATTTGAAACATTCAAAACACACAAATCACAGCCGTCTGCTTTCACCGTGCGTGTGCGGTCCTGCTCGCTGCCGGCGCTGCAGTCGAGCTCAGGCTACAGTAACGAGAGAGGCGGTTGCTGTGGCGATCATGACGCCGCATTACAGCGCCATCGTCGGGAGAAATACTGAAACACAATAACATACCTCTCTGCATTTGAAACAGGACGCAGCCCACTTTTTAGATGAAAAAAAAATTATTAAAAGTGCGTCTTATACACTGAATTTAATTTATTATAAATGATTTATTTACAGTCTGAATTTACTACAATGTAAAACTTTTCAAAAGCGGTTTACAAAGTGTTTTTACAAGACTACATAAAAACGGTAACCAATGATAAAAACTATTTAGAAGTTCTGCAACATCGAGCAAAAGAAGCTGCGTCTGAGCACGAGAACACTAAACAAACACACGTCCTGAAAACAGGACCAACTATTACATTCTTTATAACAAAACAAGACGGATGAAAACCTAAAAAACAAAGACAAAACGTTTCCTTTCTTTACTTCTTTCCCGTGTTTTTAACATCATTTACAAAAAAACCAGATGATCGACAGCTTGCACATTTTAATTCCCACTAAACGGCACAACTTAATCCAAATTTTAAAAATATCTAAATGCATCTCAGTGCAATTCTTTGCATTGTATATAATCTATTCAAATTTTCATTGTTTATTTCAAAGTTTTTACATCTGTAAAATTAAACATCTGCCCTTCTGGAAGTTTAAACACCACAGCTGTCCCAGTCCGCGGGCTGCAGCCTTCGAAGGAGGCGGTCCACGGAGGATGCTCCATTCATCGCCTGCTTAGACGCTAAAGCCGAACTGAAATGAGACGGTCTGGTCTACCCTTGCGTCACCAAACGCCCCTCCTGTCACCTAGCAACAGGTAGCTAGCGGGCTAACTAGCTAGCATAACTAATGTTGCGTAACTCAACCAATTTTTTCAAAGATAATTTAACTTTCGTTTTCTTAAACATGTGTAACACTAGCTATTCCATTGACTTAAAACAAATACGTTGGGCCACGAAGGATACACCTGATGGATCCTTCACGGCCGGGGAAACAGAGGACGCATTTCATTTAAAAAAGATTTATATTATTTTGGCCTGATTTTGCTTCCATAGAAAATCAAACAACCTGCGTTCTTTTCCTATGAAACAAACAAGCTTCTGTAGTTTGAAGCAAACGTCCTCATGGCCTCGTACAGAGAGAGAGAGAGAGAGAGAGAGAGAGAGAGAGAGAGAGAGAGAGAGGGGTTGAGCGAGCATGTGCAGAAAGCTTTGCAGGATTTAGTCAGAGTCAGGATTGCACTCCTTAAAGCCATATCCACCAGGACAGCGATGCTTTGCTGCACAAAGTTTATAGTGTTGTGTTTTTGAATTCCTTATTGTATCAAATTGATATTGTTGGATGTCTGCAGCTCTATTTAATAAAGTTACCGTAATATAAACGCAGAGACATTTTATATTCAACTTTCAGGGAGGTTTTAGGTCAGTTTCAAGTTTGCTGTTCGGCCGGTGTCAGAGGCGACGTCGAAACACAGAGACAATCACACAGAGGGCAAAAGCACAACATCAGCTTCCTGCAGTGACTTTGTAGTCAAATATACACAGAATGTGCAGCCGTGGGAGAAATCCTTCTGTCCACTGCATCTCATGTTTTACATGTTAGTTTCTACACGACCTGCAGACCGGACATTAAGACTCCTCCAGCTGACCTCTTTCCTGGTTTAAGTCACTTATGTGTCGATTCAGCTCTGTTATTTAGAAGGATGAAGGATTTTAGTTTAAATCATCCTTAGGTTAAAGTTTCCCAGCCCCAAACATCTTGCCAAAGAGCATCAGAGAAACGCTCATTTTAAACGTGAAACTGATTTATTCAGTGATTTTACTGTTTTTTATCTCCAGTTTGTTTTGGAGAGAAAAGACATCTCAGGTTAATTCGGCTCAAAGTAAAAACCTTGTGAACAATAAGAGGAGGAGTATTAGAGAATGAAAAACACTGAAGTACTGGAAAGTTGTACTTAAATCCAGGACTTTGGTTCCTTTCCTCTGCTGTATGTTTTTGCTGTAACTCTACAAAGTCGTTGCAGGCGTGGTGAACACTTGTTGCCCTCAGCTGCTCTAACACCACAGAGAGCCGAACGGTCTGACTGACGTCCACAGTTTGTATCTGCAGCAGACGGAGGGTGGCTGAGGGTCGGTCACATTTGAATATTTTGGTTTACAAACTGTATATTTGGAGCTCAGACCCTCGGCCACGGTCGCCTGTCTGAACGTGCCCCCGTCTAAATTCTCATCTCCAGCCCCCTGTTAGCTGCACTAGCTGCCTTTTCGTTAGCCGTGTGTTGAAGGGCAGAGCCCACATGTGTTTTTCTGCACTCCTTTTCTTTACGATGACCGTGTTGGTGACTTCCAGCTCAGATTCACTGAACCACACCGGCCCGGTCAGAGCCGCCCGGGCGGAGAGGAGAGCCAGGAGCTCGTCCTCCGGCTCCGGGCGGAGTCGACTGCGAGCGGGTGGAGGTGGAAGGCGGAGTGTCAACTAACCAAAGTGTGAAATAGCCTGTTTATTGTGTTTTTGGTTTGATTCTTTAATGAGTAACTGCCTGATGAGATGATTTAATTTGTATTTGGCGACATCAGTGAATGTCCTCTGTACTGTTCATGTACACTTCCCTCTTTACATGCTTCTAATTATAACTACCAGTGTAATATTCTTTAAAGAGATTGTTAGCGGCATAAGCTGGCCTTTGTCGCCACTTTGGAGACAATGATTCTCAGAAAATCAAACTGTTGTCGCAGTCAGATCATGTACAGAAAAGTCCCTCACTCACAAATGTGCTAGTATTTGTATTTTGCAGAAAAATATTCAAAAATATACAGGCTCTGTTACAAACGTCTGAGTGCTTTGTCGTCATTGCTTCCTCTTGTTTCTGTTTCTTTAAAAAGGCTGCATGCCATTTTTCTTTCACGCAAGAGACGGCAGGAAAATATAAACACAGCTTCTAAACTTAAAGAGTGTGAAATGATCAAACAAATATGTTTTTATATCCACGTTTTTATCTCCTAATCTCTTCCAGAGAAAACCCTGAGAGGCAATTAAGATTAAACATCTGGTGAAAGTCGTCGTACTGACTGCAGCCTCTTGTGGAAGAAATGAGTACTGCAAAAACAAACACTAAAACATTTAAAGAAATGTAACCTGCCAAAACCTCTTTTACCTGTTTGACAGGGAAAACGTATTTTACATATTAATAAGGAAGTTATTCTAGCTAAAACTACTTAAACGTTTGTAAATGTATCGTCACAGTTTAAAAAAATAACTTCAACAGATTATTATACAAAAAAAAAAAATCTCCACAGGTACGCTGGTACCTGTTCTTAAGTCACAAACACACAGAGACGACATTTTTAGAAAATAAATAACCAGATTTTTGTTTTTGCCTCTCAGGGCCTCCGTACTTCCCTCTCTCAGTATCTCATCTTCCTTCTGTTTCTTGTCTCATCTGCTGCTCACTCTGCTTTTCTTTCTCCTGAAGTTTTCTCCCAAAGTAAAAAAGTTCAGATTTACTGAATGTAACAAAGTTTCTGTAAAGTGTTTGAAAAGGACAAAGAGGAAAAGACACCTGACGTGACTCGTATACATATATTCGAAGCTTAATCCAAAAGGCAACTGGACTTTTAGAATGAAAATACTAATGACCTACAGAGGATCAATACTTTATTGATCAAAAAGGTAAATTCAGGAGAGCCAGTAAAGACAGCAAAAATGAGTATAAACTCAAATACAGCCGAGAGAACGACACCACTGAAGAAACCCAGAACCCAAACAAACACAGTTTGTGTATGAAGAACTCACAAATATATAAACAACAGGTAAGATAAGATATGTCTTCTTTTCCAAGTATAAGTAACCAAACACAAGACATAATGACAAATTATACAAAACAAATAAGAATAAAATATAATATTTTACAACCCTGAGTGATCACATGAATGCAGAGACAAAGACAGGGCTAAAGAAGTGATAAATCGAAAGTGTTAAAATGTGATAAAAACATAAAACAGAAACTAAATTTAAAGTCAAAGTTGTCCGCTCTGTTATTTTGTCTCATTAAATAAGCATTAATAAAATCTAAGTATGTAATATATCACACAGAACTATGATTGTAGTATTGGAGGATTATTTTAATGTAAAAACTTCACAGCCAGAATTTCGCACATCTGCTGCAGCTCCGTTTGACCACGAGGGGGCGCCAAAGACCGCGATAACTCCTGTAGTGTCTATTTACCGCGTGCTCTCGGTGAAGCTGCTGGAGTTGGACATAGCACATCAAGTTTTAAGATGTCACAGGGCTTCAAATAACAAGTGAATTCATTAACTATAATATAATATATTAATATAATACATTTTTATATTAATCTATGAATCATTTGGTCTAAAAACAACTGTAGAAAATGCACAACAAAGAAGCAAAGATTTCTGTGAAAGTCTTGTTTTGTCCAACAAACTCTCCAAAACCTGAAGACATTAAGAACTGTCACTTCCTTCAAACATCTAAAACATAATATTATAATATACATTTGACACTGTTGCCTGAAAAACAACTCAAACTTTAAATAAATAATAGATTTACTGCATCATCAAACATGTATGATGATTTAACGTGCATGAATGTTATTTGTTGTCAGTGTGTTTAAGATCAAACTGACATCGACACAACATGTGCTCACTGACAGTTTGATCTTATTTAGATGTTTAGCTGAGCTGTTGATCTGCCCCCTGCTGGTGGAGAAGCCCTTTCATTCACAACAAGTTAAACATTTGGATTATATTATGAATCAGATAATGTAAAAAGAAATGTGTCTACTGGTCAACAAAATGTCACTTCCTGTTTCCTGTGTGCAGCAAACGTTAGTTATATTTATTGTTTTATTTGCAGGATGTTTAGAGACAAACTTTTCTTCTTTTTGTTGTTAAGAATTCTGATATTATTATAAAGATATAACAGCATTCTGAACTTTGACATCCTGTTTGTCTCGTTTCAGTCCCTGTTTGATCAGTGTTTTGTGTTCGTCGCGCATCGGAAAAAGCTTTGAGAGTCCAAACCTCTCATAAATGATGTCTCAGAGCTTTGATATGAACGCAGACAGCTCGGGTGTATTTTTGGCAGTCTGGGTAACGTCCATAGATTGTTGGCTCGTTCGCTGCACATGGACGGGATGCCAAAATAAAGGGCGAGCGTTTCAGCACTTTTGATTTAGTCTCGGCTTTATGCAATCAGACAGGATTAAACCGAGCGTCTGAGCAAAACAACACCAGGCGTGTTTGTGCACATTTTCTCCACACAGTTTGGTTTTGATTAAAATAAAGCTTTATGTTCTGGGGTTGGAAACAGCTGATCCAAACAGGGAGCAGCAGCCAATCCCGAGCCGTGTTTAGAAGTCATCAAGGACAGCCTGAGAACTGGCCCTCAGCCCACATACCACACGGTATCTGCACATGTGTGTGTGTGTGTGTGTGTGTGTGTGTGTGTGTGTGTGTGTGTGTGTGTGTGTGTCAATGAGCACATGTTTATTTGATGTATTTGCAACTTCAACAAACAAGCAAACACTTGCTATTTAAGGCATTAGTAAATATGATCATATATGACCCAAAGGTCAGTGAACATCACGCCTACTGAAGCGTGTTCATCTAAGACTGTTGGCATTAAAGGAATATTCCTGTATTTTTAAACCTGGGCTCTATTTTTTTAAACATATTTTTGGGTCTAAATGACTTAAAGGTATTAAAGGTTTTGGAATCTGTTAATTGGTTTAGTCTGCAGCCATGAAACAGGCGGTAATGGCTGCAATGTAATCCTTTGGGGCAATTGCATGCAGTCAAAGTATGTTCAATAAAAGTTCTTGTTGTTTCCACTGACAGGCTCAGGTTGTTATTCTAAGTGTGTGACAACATGACAGAATGCATCCCTACAGAGATAGACCTTTTTGTTACAGAGGAAGATGATTTTTTTAAGCAAGAAACAGCTGTAACATCGCTCTCTGCAAAGTCACCAAACTCCATTGACAAAAACAGTAATTTTACCTTCAAGAACACTGAAGCTGCTCCACTGGCACTGCCTCGATCTGTTAGTTTGTTTGTGTCAATTTGTGGTACACAAATATTGAGTTGGATCCAGACTAAGAACTTTAAAGACAAAAGTCACACAATAACATGAAAATACAAAGCAAAGGTTGACTGCAACTTCTGTGTTGTGCAAGGTAAAATCCCTGTTTTTCTGAATGGAGTCTGGTGTGTGTGCAGAGAGCGATGTAACGTCTGTTTGTGGTTAAAACAATCATCTTCCTCTGTAACAAAAAGGTCTATCTCTGTAGGGATCCTTTCTGTCATGTTGTCACACACTTAGAAGAACAATCTGAGCCTGTCACTGGAAACAACAAGAACTTTTAGTGGACGACCTTTGACCCATCAAGGATTATGTTGCAGCCATTACAGCCTGTTTCACTGCTGCCTCCTGAAACAGTCAGAAAGTCTTCTAGACCCCAAAAGATGTAAAATAAGGAACACATTTAGAGAAACTGTGAGTCCCCTTTAAGAAACCTTCAGCAGCCCAATAACTTTGGGCGACAGGCGATCTTTCTTTTTTAGCTTCTAGGCGCTTCCTCTTTCACAATAAAAGCCCTTTCAGTGGACTGGGACGTCTCATAGGGCAGAAACAACACAAGCAGACTTGTGATGAAGGTGGCATCCTGTGATACTCAGCTCCTTTAACCCGTTCTAAATGTTTGTCTCAGGAGGTTTCACGTCTCTGTGCTGGGTTTTATCTGAACTCAGTAACGTTTCGGGGACTCTGTTGACTTTTGTAAATATGTGTTTCATCTCTGTTGTGTTCAAACACCTTCATGAGTTTCATGTTTCAGCCTTTCATTCCTGATATTCAGTAACCACGACATAAAACGACACCTTTCATAGTCAGCGGTATAAAAAAACAAAGCTTTATTGTTCATGGCAACATGACAAGGTCTTTAAAAACATGATGCCTATCTGCCTGTCTGTCTGTCTGACTGTCTGTCTGACTGTCTACATGTCTGTCTGTCCGTGCACATTCGCTCTGCTGTCTGTGTCTTCATCCAGTTCAAACCAGTTTGTGTTTATCAGTTGGACAGAGGCAGCCTGTATAGAAGAAGCCAAAACATTGTTCATGTGACCTCCCATCATCCGTGTGTGTGTGTGTGTGTGTGTGTGTCTTGGTATGTGAGTGTTTTGTAATAAGAGTCAAGGTAAAACTTGGAGCTAACCGAGGCTCAGACTCGACACAAACACGAGATATTTTCATGTTAGAAGAAGAAGAAGCGCTGAGTGTGGCACGCTCTGAATGTGCAGAAGAAGAAATGTGTTCACAGACGAAGATTAGTCAGAAGTTCCAACTGTGCAGAGATAGAGACTCTGAGCTGCTCATACATGCGTGTGTGTCTGTGCAGATATTCACAGCAGTGGGAGAAGAATTCAGATCAAACAGCCTCAAGAATAAAACTAAAAGTTCTGCAGATAAATTATATTACGATGTTGTTAATAATCAAGCAACTTTTAATTACTCTATACTAGTTTAGTCTAGTGGTTCCAAACCTAGGGGTCGGGTCCCTGCAAAAGGTCACAAGAAAAATCTGAGAGGAAAGCAGAATGAAGAACTCTGAGTTACAACTTACAACAAGAAGGCAAATAATAAACTTAAGTAATGCATTTATATAATGAAGATAAAAAGATAAATATAGTTACAGAAACAAATGTTTGTATGAAATCCAACAAAAAAACCCAGCATAGTTAATGCAAGCAAACACTCCTTTGATGATCTATAAAGAATTAACTAATCACTTTAAGTCGACTTTATCATAAATGCTGCTCAACAAACATTCACATCATCACAGGGCGGCTGTGGCTCGGTGGTCAGCCGTCTCTCAATCAGGAGGTTGGGGGTTCGATCCCTCACATGTTGACTTGGCCAAGACACTGAACCCCAAATTGCTCCCGTCCTGGTGGTATAGCCATCGGCCTCTGCCATCAGAGTGTGAATGAGTGTGTCCCATAAGTCATGCACTAGTTGGAGCGTGTTGTTGTTGGCGGCATCTGTTTTCAGTTTGGGTTTTTAATCTGCTACGTTTGATTTGAAAATTAACTTTTGACGTCAGAAAAACGTCAAGAAACACCAAATAAAGCTTCTTTAGCAGGTTGGTTTAATCTTTAACAAAGCTTTGTATGTATAAGCTGATGATAAGTTACGCCTGTCTGTGTCCAAAGGTATCAAATTCCACCATGTTATAATGTGACGTTTTATAGGGGGCTTCATTATCTCTTGTTGCCAGGCAACCAGAGGCTCGACTAAGATTGTGGTCCCAACCAGGAAAAGACTTGCAGATAACCAACTGTAAGTTTAAGTTAAAAACATTTCAGCACAAATGAAACAAGATGTTTTTCAGTGAGCTTTAAAGATGCTTTGGAATGAGTCAAGCTAAGCTAAGCTAACCACTTCATGGCTGTAGTGACTTTGACATGAGCCAAAGGACATAAAAACAGCTCTGAGGGGAACATTAATGAAACCACATGTTAATCCATCTTAAAGTTGTTTTCAGTAAAGACAAAGCTCCTCAAAAGAATTGTTGTGTGGATGGAGGCAGAAGAAGAAAAGTCAGAATGTCTCCAAACACTGTGGGACTGAATCGAATTAAGTCTCAGCCTGACCTCTGTTGTTTAAAGATGTTTGTCTCTTCACAACGAGCAGAAACACTGACTCATGTTCCACTTTTCGGCTCCACTTCGAGAGTCAAAGATTTCAGCTGAAAATCCAAAAGCAAGATCAGGTTTAAATCTTAACTCTGAATATTCCTTGACCCATCCCACACAGCCTACAGCAAATCCCTGTTTAACCTATAAACACACACAAACATGGCTGCTGTATTTATGTCCAAATCTTTCATCCAATAATGTGCACAAGTACCAGTGTGTTCATATGAAGTGTGACTTCTGAATTTAACTGTGAGGTAAAATATCCTCCAACATTCCCCTCTAAGCTGTTTCTGTTGTTTACTACGAGTTATGAAATAGCCTGAGTGTAAATAGCATTACTCTGTTTTTTCCCTCCATGCATTTTGTCTGTCTGCGGTGGGGATTTAGGTCAGCAGCTCACGTGAGATCTGTCCTACATCTGGTTTGCTGTAACTGCAGCAGACTGGAAGGCAGAAATCAGTGGAGCAGACAGTCAAACTGGCTGCATGTGGAGGATGGAGGAGCAGCTGCTGCAGAGAGTCACGCTACAGTGTAGTCGAGGGAATTTCAAAGTCTGAGTCAACAGACAGGAAGTAAAAGGTTGGAATAAGAGAGTTAGGCACCATCAAAAGTATGCCGAATTATCTATATGATGTTCTTCTTTGCATTGCAGTTAGAAATGTACAATCACAAGGTTCCTTTGAAACTCAGGAACACTTCAGAACGTGAAGTCTCTAGGGCAAGTTCTGCAGTAAAAAAAGTGCTGTTTTCTGTATGATTTCTAAGCTGTTTTAAGTTTTTTTCTTAATTGCACATTAGAAATAATGGCATCCATGGAAAGTGTACGTCATAGGGAATCTAAAAATATGTGTATAATGTCTGTGTGTTTATGTTTGACCGAGTTATGACTCCAAGAAGAAGTGAGATTTTTGGTGCAAAATGCATAACAAGGTTTAAATAAAGTTCTGTGGTCTTCAGCTCAACACAAACTTGTACTTACAGACAACAACAACGCATTGTAAGTAAAAGGTTGGAATAAGTGAGTTAGGCACCATCAAATGTATGCCGAATTATTTAAGAAGTTTCTGTTTGCATTACAGTTAAAAATGTACAGATAACAATCACAAGATTCCTTTGAAACTGAAAGAAAACTTAAAAACGTCAAGTTTCTAGAGCAAGTTTTGCAGTTGGGAAAAATGCGCAGCGTTTTTACTATGATTTCTAAGCTCTTTTATGAATGTTTTTTTAAGTGCACATCAGAGATAATGACATCCTTAGAAAGTGTAAGTCATAAGGAATCTAAAAATATGTGTATAGTGTCTGTGCGTTTATGTTTGACCGAGTAATGACTCCAAGAAGAAGTGCGATTTTTGGTGCAAAATGCATAACAAGGGTTAAATAAAGTTCTGTGGTCTTGTACTTACAAACATGTTCAGACACAAAAACTCTACAACAGTGAAATTATTTTATAAAATAAACCTTTTATTTTATCAAAAGTTGATCATGACAGCAGTAAGATCATGACAATAATATATAATGCACAGAAATGGAATAAACAGCGACAGAGTATATGAAAAACTAGTGCAAAAAAATCACAAATACAAAAATATATTGCACTTGGTACTTTGAAGTTTCAGGTGGAAGAAGTCATGTTTGAACAACATTCTCAATTTGATATATTCATCTGTAAACATTTTATCTTTTTTAACATTTTGTAGTTCTTTAACGCGAGCACGAAGCTTCTGAAACATCCACGGTTAGAAAAATCTACAGCGAGAGAAGCTTCAGTTCAGAGCAGGAACCAACAGGCGACTTGTGGTACTTTTTCTAGGTTGGTCGGAGTTGTGCTTTTTCTCTAGACCCTGTCTCGGTTTATACCTGGTCATTTAAACCTACACACACACACACACACACACACACACACACAAACTCTCTCTCTCACACACACATTTACACAGAGCTTTAATTTAAGTGCTCGAGGTGGTCGTTATGGACACATTTCTGCTTTCAATCATCAGAAAATGTTTCTCTTTCCGTCTCGTCTGTCTGAATTTGTTGACAGAGAGACAGTTTCCACCTGAAGTCTGGTTAGTGACGTAAACCACGGTCACACGCTCGACTATCATGTACTAAAGATAGCTTTTGTCCTGTCTTAATGTGCCTTTAAGATTACAAGATCGTTTACATCTGTGGACAGATTCTACTGTAGCATATAGGCCTGCGGCAATCTGCAGAATATAAAACCCACCCATAGAAAAACAGTAAGAACGGTATGTGCAAAATTCACTGTGAGGCAGGAGGCGGCCATCTTTGTTTCCTGCCTCGTCAGAGTCATAGTGGTGTCAGAGAGAACTTTTTAATTTGCCTCGTCTGGAGCACAGGATATGGAGGATCCAGCATGGCTCGAATCCCTGGTCCATATGTCAATGGTCACCGAATACTCTCTCAGCTGACTCCCCCGGTGCGAGGGAGGGTCCGGCTGTATTTATGGTGATATATAATCTGGTGAGAAGCTGGCTGTGCGGGCCCGGAGCTGAGGGTGACGGTGTCGAGTTTGTGCAGGAGCCCCCTGAGCTCACCAGCTCTCCTCAGCGGGACGGACACGTGTCGGGTCTCCTGACGTCAGCGGGCCCGCACACCTCCACGGGGTCGGGGTACGGGTCAACCTGAGGGAGGGGGAGACAGAGGGAGGTAGGTGTTTACAGGCTGCTGATGGATGGCTGTTTCAGACATGTTTACTGCATGTAAAGAACATTTTGTCTCAACTACTGAAGCATCTTAGCTATTTTACTCTTATGAAACCTCACTGGTTATTGAACTGTTTCAATGATCCCTGATATTCTGAACTCATTTCTTGCATCTTTATTGGATGCATTTGATCTTTTATTGCTTTTTTTCTGCATATTTAGTATGTTTTACTTGCCTGCTGGCTGCTCTCTGTTATTGAACCACTACTGATGTTTCAGTGCATCTTCAGTAGATTTTAGTACTCATTTTGTACCCTTTCAGTGAATCTTAAATGCCTAGCTTGTGCTCTTTTTTTGCCTCTAAACTGAATATTTTATACTTTTTTCACTGCATCTCAGCTGGATCATTTGAGCTGCTTTCATCGAGTCAACACTGGATTCTTTGTTCTCTGTCACTGCATCTCAGCTGGATTTTTTACTTCTCTTTTATAGAACTTTGCCTGAATATTTGTAAGTCATTAATGGAATCTTGTTGGACATTCACAGCACATTTCAGTGAATAATCACTGTGTTTTTCATTACACCTTTAGTGGATATTTTTTTAAACTGACCTGGTTGTTTTGTCCCCTTTTGTTGCATCCTAACTGGGTCTTTTGTAGGTGTCTGTTGCTCATTTGCTGCTCTCTTTGAGCTGATTTTTTTGTTCTCTTTTACTGAATTTTGGCTGAATATTTATAACTCATTTATGAAATCTGGAACAAGGCTTGTGTTTTTCATTGGACATTTGCAGTACATGTTTTTTGGATCATCACTGGATATTTTGTCATCTTTTACTGGGTCTAAACTGGACATGTTTAACCCTTTCATTGCATCCAAAGTATTTTTGTACCCTTGTTTTGCACTCTTATATTGCATCCTAACTGGATATTTTTGAAACAAATTTTGCACTATAACTATTAAACTATAAATATTTTGCACCCCTTTTCTTTGCAACTCAGGTGGATACTTTATATTCATTTAAGGCAAATAAAAACACAATTTTCTTTTCCTCTTTTATTGCATCCACTTTGATATTTGTACTCTTGACCGCTTAAACTACTTAGTACTCTTTTGCAGAGTGTGAAAGTGTTCTTAATGTGTTTCTGTAACTTGTGTTTATGGCTGTAAATTTATTGACCGAGCCTCTCATGAAGACATTTGACCAACTGGTTCTAGAAAAGGAAATGATAATTTAATTTGGTCACTTTGGTAACTCTGTGTACTCTGTGTGTGTGTGTGTGTGTGTGTGTGTTAGTGCACTGCATATTTATGTGTGTGTGTGTGTGTGTGTGGGTATTAGCTGTACCTCAGAGTAGAGTGGTGGGGGCAGATATCTGAACTCTGTGATGTATGTAAGCAGAGATCCCTGCTCCTCTCCCTCCCTGTCAGACCTATCACAGCCCTGCAGACAGTCCCGCCTTTCAGACTCTGATATCGCCAGATCGCTATAACTCGGGGGAGCTGCAAAACAACAAAAACACACAGGTTAGAGAACCTCGTTTGCTGTCTGAGTATAAGAAATAGAGAACACGCATGTGTGTGTGTTTGCTGTTTTCGTACCCTCAGGCCTCTCCTGCAGGCCCAGCCAGCTCAGCGTGCTGCAGTTGCTGCTGATGCTGGAGGTGCGGGAGGCGCAGGCGTGCAGAGGTATGGTCCCGATCACCAACGGCAACGACAGAGACAAGTTCAAGCCGCCGGGAACGTCTACATACACCTGCAGGCAGACGGGGAGTGTTTCAGACTATAGCAACAAACCTGATGAGCAAACATTTCAGTCCTGCTGGGAGCCAGTCTGACTCGTTCATGTCGGTTTAAAACGGCTCCTGAGGCGACAAAGTGTTTTAACGCACACGTGAAAAACAACCTACCACACTTCTGAGACACAGAAAGTAGAACACTTTGTGCTTTAACAACAACTTTTCAGAAAGTAATTAGCAGCTTTAAAGTTGTTTTACATCATTTTTAGCAGGTTATTAGTTGTTTATTAACAAGTTAAAAGTGGGCTGGTTATTTGGTTTTATCAGGTCATCACTGGTTATGGTGTCGTTGTTTGTGTGTGTTGTTTGTGAGGTTTTAGAAGATAATGAAGTTTAGTTTTAACGATTGATTAGTGAGAAGATTATTAGTAGTTTTATAAGGTTATTATTTGGTCAGTTACAAGCTCACTGTGTACAGGGTATTAGTAGTTATTGATAGTTTATTAGAAGGCTATTGGTTGGTCAGGTTGTTAGTAATGTGTTTTGTAGCTTTCAGTGTCTTATTAGAAGATTGTATGAGCATGTTATTATGAGCTTTGGTGTCTTATTAACAGGTTACTGGTGGTTTTTAGCTTTTTAGCAGTGTTCCTCTGTTATCAGAAGGTCATGTTAGGCTAAGGTTTTATTAGTGTTAGTGTAAAATTAGGAGGTTTTTAGCAGCAACATTTTTCTTTGTCACTATATTATTAACATCTTAAATAACGTTGTCATGTTAGCTTTCAGATTTAAGGATTTATAATATATTGTAAAACCTGCTGCTGGTCAAACTTCTGTTCTCGTGGTTAATTTAAACGCAGGACTTTGAATTGAGCGTTTTTGCGATGTTGCTACTTTTACTTAAATAAAGGAATCACGTCGGGCCTGCGGAAACACACAACGCAGCTTTAAACACTCCTGCACTCACCACGAGGGCGTACTCCACCCTGATGATGGGACAGTCCAGGATGGAGGGGGACACCGGGGGGATCTTCAGCAGCTTGCCCTCCCAGCTCTGGCTCTTCCCCTGCGGCAGAGCGTCTCCTCTCAGGTTGGACACCAGCTGCTGGATCTGCTTGCCCTTCCCCTTAGCGAAGAAGGTCTGCGTCTGGTACAGCGCAGCTTTGGGCACCACGACTCTGGAAGAACAGTTCTCCACCTCGGCGAAGATCTGGATGGACTCGCCTGGGAGAGAAGGAGAAGAGATCAGTCTGTCAGACTGAGGGAGAAATGGAATAAGTGAAAAAGTGAAGAAAAAGAGGAAGAAGAGATGGAGGAGGTGGAGGGAGGTGTGACTCACCTGGTGTGTAGCCCTTTCGTTCTATCTTGGCACTGAGGGAGATCGGACCGGAAGCACAGAACCAGCAGCACAGAGTCTTCTCCTTCGTAGCCGCCTGAGGAGCCTGTTACACACACACACACACACACACACACACACACACACACACACGCACACACAGTTATACATCCACTCCTGAATGCTTGAAGAACGTTCCACATATTGTGAAACTATATTTCTCACCAGAGTTGGACGAGAAGATTGATACCACTCTCATGTCTATACCGTTAATTGGAGGCTACAATTAGCCTAGCTTAGCATAAAGACTGGAAACGGGTAAATCGTTGGCCTGGCTCTGCACAAAGGAAACAAACTTCACCTTCCAGCATCTCTAAAGTTTAACCCTAACACTAGCAGCTTCTTTAACTATGGCGCCAACATTATTACTAAAGTAAAGAGTATTAGAAATGATTATTGTTTTTGTTTGTTTGTGCATGGCTCCTTTAAATGTCTGCTCATATCAGGATTATTGAATTATTGATTATCCTTTTTGTAACAAACATTTTCTTATAACAAGCTGCGATTTTCATGATGTAATTTCAGTCAGAAATAAACTGATATTTGCACATTAACACACGTAATAAAGTGTTTCCCTGATTGCACATGTTTGTTAAGCATGTTTATATTATTTTAAAGTACATCATTTTATTTGATCTTGTTTGTAAAGCAACATGCACAATATTATATCGGTGTACTGTAGCAGAGTTAGCTTGTTTGCTGGTCATAAATTAATAATAAATAATAAATAATGAACGCACAGCTGAGATTAAACCATATAAATAAAGTATATCTGATTCTGATTGACATTATTCTTCAGTTTGGATATATTCACGTGTATATATATATGTATATATATATATATTGTGGGTGCATGTGTGGATTCATCATAATATTGGCCTTTGCAGTAGACCTGCAGTATCCTTTCTTTTTATTTTCCTTGTAACAAGTATACCCATGCTAGCTGTTGAGCCCTGTTTCCAGTCTTTATGCTAAGCTAACTGTACCTTCATAGTTACTGGACACACAAGAGAGTGGTATCATTTCTCCCGTCTCTGCAGAGCAGCTGATGCGTGCGTGTGCAGAGTTCGTACCAGCAGCAGCGGCGTGTTGATGTCGATGTGCTCGAACACAATGAACTCTTTCTTCACTCTGACGGGCAGCAGCCACGGACGGTGCAGTTCAGCTTTCACCCAGTACCTCACACTGCCGTGCTTCCCCTCGAAGGAGGTGGCCAGAGCCCTGACAGACGAGAGGAAGGGCGGAGAGGAGCGTTAGGAGGGGTGGGTGGTCTGTGGATGTGAGCTGTAAATGTTGGTACTGTAGGTGTGCAGAGGCGAAGAAGGACTCAGGTACTTTATTCAAGCTAAAGTTTCATGAAAACAAAATCCTACATAATTAAACTACAAAGAAAATGTACCTTTAATATCAATATGACTTCAAACAATGTTCAAAGATGGAGCTGACTTATCTGCTGTAAATAAAGTTTACTAGATGTATTCAGAGGTTTCCAAACGAGGGGTCGGGCCAGAAAAAGTTCTGATACACAAAAAGTATTTGTATCTGTTTGACTGTTTGTCTTATATTCTTATAATCTTATTTATTTTTGTTAAATATAAATATTTTGACCTCGTCAGGTTTTCATCTAAAATGAGAGAACACATGTGATCCACTCCTGCTCCTTCAATTAGATTTCATCTTAAAGAATAAGTTCAGATTTTTTCTGAATGTTTTTTCTGAATATTGTGTAATATTAAATATAATATAATAAATGTATATTGAGTTATTATACATTTTTAGCACGTCTGTAATGCTAAATATTAAAGGGTACGTGCATCGAGGAATAAACAGCTGATTGCTCAAAGTTTTATGCACGCTGCATGCAAAGTGGATCTCTGTAGGACAGCAGCAGAACGTACTGTATGACAGAAAGGAAGAGTTTGCATCACAGAACAAAGAGGCTCTTTATTGCTCCATGCTGTGCAGCAACTTACAATATTCTCTGAATTTGTCTCTATTTCAATTTGTCTTTGACACTCAGAGAAGGAAAACATTATCTGAACTTTTGTTTGAAGCTTTTAAAGTGGATTAAAAGTCTTTAAATCGAAAGTCGGAAAAGTTGGAGTCACTGTTTTTATCTTTTATAAGTTTATCAGTTTTTTTATTGTTCGATTTTAATCTGAAAGGTGACGAGTGACTTCATCTGTCAGATACATTCAGTGAAGAAAAAGAGACATATTTCCCCTTGAGATGAAGTAAAAAGTACTTCAGTAAAGTCCTCGAGCAGTCGGTACTCACATCTGTGGCAGGTTGAAGCTGAAGG
Source organism: Semicossyphus pulcher (assembly GCF_022749685.1). NCBI lineage: Eukaryota > Metazoa > Chordata > Actinopteri > Labriformes > Labridae > Semicossyphus > Semicossyphus pulcher. The sequence goes on along the minus strand of NW_027211696.1, from coordinate 20,582,220 downwards.
CGAACTCGTGTAACCCCGGGTGCAGAACAGTCAGACCTTCCTCTGGACAGTCCTCATCTGAAACACAAACAACAAACGTTTTAAAGCTGCAGTCGAAACCATAAAGTCACACAATAAACTCTGTTAACACTTCACCGCAGCTGTAAGGTGAAGTGTAGACGAGGAAACGTGAGCACAAGTAAGGACAGGAACTGCCCCTCAAACATGTTTGTTTGGGGTTTTAATCAGTTACGACGTCGGTTTGGACACTTTGGAACTGGAATAAACATTTTTCATTATTTACGGACTTTTTATGGACCAAAGTCAGGAGACACATAAGCCTACTGGATAATTATTATGTATTTTTTATTATGCATTTTTTTAGGTACCGAAATGTTTTTGACTTATAAAAAATGCTCCAAAAAATATGAACCCAAGTGTAAAAAGCTGGCTCAGAAAGTGTAATGCAGTCATGTTTACTTGACCCTCGTTCAGACACGTCCTGATAATAAAACTACAATAATCTTATTCTGGCCTCTGTGGAAGCCCGACCCCTCCAATGTAATTAAACAACATCCTGTTGGTCATTGTAATACAAACCTTTCTCGTTAGTTAGTCAGTTAAAATAATAACATTCATATAAGTCATCATTAAAGAAAGCTTCTCATTGTTTCTGAATACTTCAGTCATTATTTTGTCACACTGTGTCCTTCTCCTGTTAAACTAAGTCAATATTTAAAATGCTAAGGCGTTATGTTATTATTTTCAGGTTGTTCTTTTGAGACGGGCGACTAAGTCATTAATTTGAGATAATTAAGTCTTTAAAGTTTCTCTTTTTTAAAAAATATTATTTTATAATGATGTCTTACAGGATACTTTTTACATGACATTGGCAGTTACGGGCTTCCGTAGTTCCTCTACAGGTGCTTAAATATGTTAAATAAGCTTTGTTTAATAATGATGTTAAGTAGTAAAAAACACTTATGTTTGTCAAAGACTTTCAAACAAAGCTGTTTAAAATGTTGAGAAGATTTTCAGACTAAAGCAAACAAATGTCAGTAAATCAAAAAGAACCAACACACTCCTCCGTGTTTCTGCTGACTTGCAGCAGGACACAGAGTTTCCTTGCAGGCGTATTAAAGAACTGCTGAACTAACACACCCTGTAACAGAAAGAACATGACTTCTATCACTTCCTCATTTCTTCTGTTTTTGTTTGTATTTCAAATCATGTAAAAAAAAAAAAAGTCTGAACTGAAGCAGCTGAACTTCAACTTCCTGCCAGCTCAGCGCTGGAACCGCGTCACCCTCAATCTGTCTATCTGAGTGTGTTAGTATGTTTGAGATGTCATAAACAGCCTGCATGCATGTGTGTGTGTGTGTGTGTGTGTGTGTGTGTGTGTGTGTGTGTGTGTGTGTGTGTGTGTGTGTGTGTGCGTACATGAGCGTGCGCCTAAGTCAAGTCACCGGCACACAGCCTGAGCAGGAGCAGACCGGTATGAACCAGCCCGAGCAGCTTCCTTCAGCTGGAAACTCCAACGCATGCATCACAACTCGGCCTCTCATTGGACGACAACCTGACATGAATTACAGCCTGCATTCTGATTGGTGGAGCCCCGACAAGCCCCTGCCCACATGAGCACAGCCATGTGGTGTGTTGCGTGAGAGGGGGAGGAGGAAGGGGGAGAAAGGGTGTCCCACACTGACTGTGAACTCCAGGTGGACCTGAAAGTCTCACGCAAAGAGCTGATGGAAGTGAAGGATGACAGGAGGAGACGACGTGTACGCTCAGACCTCTTTATTCAGCAGCAGACACACAAACAGAACAAGACCAGCATCTTGTTTTCCTGTTTTTCTTTTAGTACGAAGTTAACATCAAAGTTGTTAAAACCAGCTGTTAAAAGAATCCAGAAAAGCGTCCTCAAACATCCATTGAGGAGCTTTTCTGGAGCTTTCCATCGAATCACACGCTGTCGTCTTTTAAACTTTAGCAACTTTACTTAAAGTTTATTTAACTGTCATTTTTACAGCAGAGTTACCAACACTCAGCAGCTTCTTAAATGTGAGAATGTGCTGCTTTTATTTGTCTTAGGGGACATTAAACTGAATCTCTTTTTTATTCGTCCAATAAAACATGAATTCTTTCCTTCGTTTTAGTGACCAAACAAGGAAATTAATTGTTAATTGTTGGCCTATTTTAACATTTAAAGCCAGACATCATACCTGAAGTTATCACCAATGCTGCTAAAGATATTTGGCTGTTTTAAAAGTCAAACACAGACTGTAAACACACCATCTTAATACGGATCACTTCCAATATTTGTCTTCTCATTGTGGTGAACAAACACACCAAGCACAAGGATTTCCACACAGAGCCTACGCCAGTACGAGACATCTTCACTACACTTATAGATATGACGGCAGATTCATCAGTCTAATTTTAAGATGCATTTAAGTTTTATTTTCATCTATATTTTGTGAAACACTGGCACGCTCCATCTGAGGAGGAAGAGAGCTGACGTTCCCCTGCAGGTGGAGCACACAGGGACCCTATTCTGATTGATGAGACTCATAACTTGTTTTACAGTTTAGACAAAGGACAGTATTAGATTGTTATCAAACTGATGAAGTACAAGACAAAAGTCTCATAAACTGCCATGAAGAACGAATCAGTCAGATAAACACCTGACTTTCACAGAGGACTGTAGAGTTCGAGTCCCGCCTACTAACAGAGTCAACGTTGATTTATTTGCTGTTCCTCACATACAAACCCAAAGCCAAACTAAGCAGATACGCCACCTTAAGATAACAAAACCACATCTGTTTCACAACGTTAGCACGTGCTAGCTGCCACTGGTTTTCTTACATGTGCACTTGGCATTGGCTTTGTTTGCGTGCTACCCACACGTAATGTGGCGTTCAGAGGTCACGGTCATTTCACGCATGTCTGTGACCAGGTTGAACTTTTTGTCGTGATATAAACTGCCAGTCAAACATGTGTGTTATATGTAGCACCAATCTAACAAGATCAAACATTTTCTGTGTTTTTGATGTTAAATATCGGACGTATTTGTTCAGAGAAACGGCCCCAAATGTGTCTGTCAGAAGGAGACAGACTCCACCTTTTTATGCCGACATCTTTTCATCATGTGAGTTCATTAGACGCCCATTGATGTCCAGTAAAACCTGCAATAATTCCCCACTTTATGTCACTTCAGTTTGTGATTTGGACCATCTCCAGCACTGTCATCCACACATCAAACCGCAGACAGGATGTTTACAAGAGACCTCAGGAACACGTTGATGGTGTCCTCCAGATTCTTCTGGATTTAGATGATAAAATTCATCTTTCAGAGTCTTTAAGTTTCTCATACATCACGTGACCTGTTTATATTAGAGTTCAACAGTAGCGGAGCTCAGCAGCAGGTGATGGTTGGACCCACACACGCTGTCAGGGCATCGATGTAACAGCTTCATTTACATCAAACTGTACTTTCACTCATTTGCATCATTATTTACAAGTACAACAGAGATCAGCACAGGTGGAGGAAGTGGTAACCAGCAGCTGAGATCTTATTCCACACACACACACACACACACACGCATACACACACACACACACACACACACACACACACACACTCATACACAGTCAGCCGGGTTCTCCCTCCCCTCCCCTCCTCCCCCTCCCCTCCCTCTCTGGCAGTTTCTGAACAGGTTTGAACCGCTTCTAACAAAGGGAGTTGCCTGTGCTAGCCTACTTCAGGATGTCATCAGTAAAAACATTAATTCCACATCACTTTCAGTGTTGCACCAAATGTGAAAAACACCAAACAATCGATTCGGTTTCGATTTTTTGATCGATTTCTCGCTTTCTACGCGGAGTGTGTGTGTGTGTTTCCTACGATGCAACTTTTCCTCTGTGTCCTGCAGCGGAGTGTGGATGCAGAATGTGCACATTATCAAACCTGCTGCTTCTGGTGTTTCTCTTTATCTCGGCGGTGTTTTGTGCGTGTTTTCATTTAAGACTTGTAGATCTAAAGTGCGGGGAGCAGAGGTGCGGGGGTATCGCATCTACGATCAGCTGTTGCATCAGCACCACTGTCACTGAGGAGCTTTTGGGGCTCTGCGGTTTGTTTTTTCGCATGACTGCAACCTTTGTTGTGTTTGAATAAAGTTTTCTATCACTAATAAGCTGGTGTCAGAAGTTTGCGTGGCTCAGCTGACCCCGCATCGTTTCACACACTGCGACAACACGCGTGACAGTAGAGATGGACACACTCTTACCTCTCTCCTCTCCTATCAGCGTGTCGTAGTGGTGCAGGTATTCCACCTCCTCCGTGTAGTTCTGGGTGTAAGCCGTGTTCGCTCCGGCGTTCCGGGACTCTGTCCACCGCACCTTGGCGACTCCTCTCGCCGTTATGTCCAGGCTCTTCACCCGCACATCCCCGGTCACGTCCACCACCACCCTCCCTGACACCAGGTCTCCCCCGGAGAACACCGGCAGGTTGTTCTCATTCAGAGTGTCAAAGTAGACCGCCAAGGCCCGCACTTTTCCCAGCACCATGATGGAAAATGTGACTAAAACAGGATAAAACAAGAGTCTATGGAGGAGAAGTTGATGGTAGAGCCGCGCGGCGCACAGGCATGCGCCCTAGCTCCAGGAGCCCAGCACAGAGCCGGGTCTGCGGCCGGGTCCGTGGTGGCTCATCTGCGGGAGATGCACAGCTGATGGGCCGGTTCAGCTCCCTGCTCCTCTCCGCTCCTCTCTCTCGCTCTCTCTCCTCCGCGTGCAGCTCGTGTCTCTGCGCTCCTCTCTGCTGCCGTCCTCCTCCTGCCGCTCCGCTTCTTAAAGCCTCTGTGCGCAAAAATAACCTCACTGAGCATGTGCGCACAGACCGACCGGCCGGCTCACACACACACAGACACACACAGACAGGAGCTGGAGTAGTACAGCCCGTAGTACCAACAAGTACTCTGACACACACACACACACACAGACAGACAGGCAGGCAGGCAGGAAATGTCTCCACTTGTCCTCACATAACTTCAGTCTGATGGAAGGAGAGAAAAACAAAAGAGTTATCTAACAGTTACCTAGACTTATCTAACATTTACTCAATATGAAGTACTTTAGTTTGTTTTCCTTTAGTGCAACTTAAAACTTTTGCCTCAATTAGGAGGCAAATATTTGACTACAAAATGATGTGACTCCTACAGGTACGTTCGTACGGAAGACCTAAGCGGACATGCATCCGTTTAATTTACTCTGTTAACCTGTGATAACAAGTTCATTTTGGTTGTTTTTCTCGAGATCTCGACTTATTTATCTCGAGAAAAAAAAAAAAAAAGGTGATATATTTTTATGGATTAAACCACTGACGACTGAGGGAGCTGACAAAAGTGCCCTCACATGTTTTCTTCCATTGCAGAAGAAATGATGCAGTCATACACATGCTAGATCAGTTGGCTTCTGTGCACCTCTAAAAGGTTAAATAGTTTTAAGTCACTTAATAAAACTCCCTCCTCGTGCATCAGGTGAGCTGTTTATTTCCTGTTTATGCCCCTGCAAGCTTGAGTCAGCAACTTTTGTCACTTAAGAAGAATTCTAAAAGCAGTGTTTATTATTACAACCGAGTGTGGGAGCGAGTCTGCCTCAAATGAAGGAGTTCAATTGTCTTGGGGTCTGGCTCACAGTGAGGGTAGAATGGATCGTGAGATTGACAGACAGGTCGGTGCAGCATCAGCAGAGATGTGGGCGTTGTACGGGACCGTCGTCATGAAGAGGGAGCTGAGCCTGAACGGTTTACGTTCTAACCCTCACCTGTGGTCATGAGCTTTGGGTAGTGACCGAAAGGATGAGGTCGCCGCTGAAATGAGTTTCCTCTGCAGGGTGTCTGGGCTCAGCCTCAGAGAGAGGGTAAGGAGCTCAGACATCCGGAGGGAGCTCGGAGTCGGATGCCTCCTGAGGGACACCTTTTAGAGGTGACCGGGCACGTCAAAGTGGGAGGAGACCCCGGGGCAGACGCAGAGCTCGCTGGAGGGATTGTATATCCCACCTGGCCTGGGAACGCCTTGGGATCCCCCAGGAGGAGCTGGAAACCGTTGCTGGGAGGGGGGCGTCTGGATCACCTCCTTAGCCTGCTGCCACCGCGACCCGAGCCCGGATAAGCAGAAGAAAATGGATGGATGGAGTATTTCTACTTTTACTCAAGTAAAAGATGCAAGGACTTCTTGCAGAGAAAAATGAAATGTTGAACTGATTAAAGGCAACACCTTACATTAAAGCTCTAAATGTTTATAACCGGGGCTGCACGTTGGTCAGCGCTGTCGCCTCACAGCTAGAAGGTTCCTGGTTCAAATCCCGGTTCACACGTCGTGGGCCTTTCTGTGTGGAGTCTGCATGTTCTCCCTGTGCATGTGTGGCTTCCCTCCGGGTACTCCGGCTTCCTCCCACAGTCCAATGACATGCTCGTTAGGTTCATTAGTGACTCTAAATCGCCCGTAGGTGTGAATGTGAGCGTGAAAGGTTGTCTGTCTCTATGTGTCGGCCTGTGATTGACAGGCGACCTGTCCAGGTGTAACCCACCTCTTGCTCAATGACAGCTGGGATAGGCTCCAGCACCCCTGCGAACCTGAACAGGATAAGCGGTATAGATAATGGATGGATGGATGGATGGATGGATGGATGTCTAAACACACTACAGTGAAGTTGTTGGCAGTTCTAAAGACATTTTACAGGGTTTACTTCAGGGCTGTAATGACAAGTAACATAATCAATAAGTATATATTAGCAGAAAATTAATCTCTATTTTGATAATAAACAAAATCATGCCTTAAGAAAAAGAAGAAAGAAATAATACTTTTTGTAACTTCCATCATTAAAAAGAAGAAAGAATTTAAAGCTAAACATGCTAAAGCTATCACCTGACACAAACTCTTTATCTTTGTTGTTAGAGCTCTAACTCTTCAACAGGTAGAGACATAAACACTGACACACCTGTTGTGACTAGCTGAGGTTGCTGAGCTTTGATTGGACAATCACTGTCAGGGGGAGGAGTCAGTTCTCCTGTAAATACTGTCCCACTGATTTCTGTCTCTAAGATGAAGCTGTGTGACACTCTGATGACACAGCTGTGGTAACAAGAGGACAAGAGGGCAAACACACAGACCTGCTGAGCTCAACAGGAGAAGAAAAATCAGAAGATGCTCACTGTGAAGGAGAAGTCACATCGAGTCCGCTCATCAGGAAGTGAGTCCATGTACAAAGATTAACAACACCAAAGATAGCCTGCAGGGAAGAAGAACAAAAGAAGGTTAATTAGATATGTTTCCTTAAACTAAAAACATAAACTAGTACATGATCACAACCCTGAGAAACTCAGGGACGGGGGAGTCAAAAACAAAATACACCTGTGTTTTTTGTACAGATTGTAAGACATGATATCACAAATAAATAGATGATCTTTAGATTTGCAGGTATGGTGGATTTATTTTTCTTTGGACAGAGCCAGGTTAGCCGTTTCTCCCTGTTTCCAGTCTTTATGCTAGGCTAAGCTACCTGCTCTATATTTACCGAACACAAAGGGAAACTCCTGGGACAGAAATCTTCCTCCAGTTCCCAGCTGCTCCCCTGTGAGCTTCTCTGGAGATGAAATGAGTCCCTCTGCTGGTCAAAATGTGAAGCACAACATGCAGAAGGAATCCAAAAAACATTTTAACTTAAAGGTTGAATGTTGGATGGATTTACTTTATGATCAATATTTATATAGAAACGCTCCTGACATTATGTTTTTTTCTTAGGCATTCGTTATATAATGAAACAAATAAGATGCTTTTTTTCCTCTAATATTTTTAAAGATAGAAAGCTGCTGAATGTAAACTTTTCAATCCTACTCACTACATGCCTGAGAAAAAGGGGTTTTCAGTTGTGAGGGTTGGGAGGTGAAAGGGAGGCCCTATTCTCGGGTTAATAACTTCGTCAAATCGGAACACACGAGCATAAAATGTGTATTTATAGTTTCAGTGTGACTTACTCGTTCCGAGGATACCAATATCTCCGATGTCGATCGTGTGTAAAGGGCAATACATCCACTTTGAATTTATGCAAAGATGACGCTCAAGAACTTGCCTGAGGATCATCACATTTTTACGTTTTCATCGTAATGAAAGTTGAACATTGACATTTGTTTGTATTTTCACGTGTAAAGTCCAAACAAAAACTGCTGATAACTAATTCGGCATACGTTTAATGGTGCTATTATTCCCGAAATGTTAACAAATTTACGCTAACAAAGTTTTAGCTAACAACAAACCAACTAACTCCAGGGAACCATCATACTTCCTGCGTACCTTTCTCAAAGCATTATGGGAGATGTGTTAAAATATTTGTTTTTAACGAGTATCCCCCAAATTGAAGTAAAAATAGATACAGTATATATAATGTATATTGGGCTGACGAATTTCATTACTATTATATTTATAAAAAATATTATTCACACTCGATTTATATTGATTGATTATAACGTTTTTTCTCCAAACACTGCCACTCTCCTCTCTCCATTCATATACAGATCTCTTAAAACAATTGAAAGTACAGCAGAGGCAACAAAGTGCAGTTGTCTCCATTTAAAAAAGGCACACAGTACTTTGAAAATTAAAGATATGGTAGAGAAATTAGCGAGACCTTATTGGGTATTTACTTACTTACAGTCCTTTCCATCCCTGAAAATATGTTTGATTTGACTTTTATAGCATGACAATAAAGACAGAGAGCCACATGTATGTGTGTAGAAATATATTTTCTCAGACAAATGCTACACGGTCGTTAAAGTCGGTTCTGACTTTATGGCAGTAAATGCTCAACAGCAGCGAAGAGTGCAACAGAAACAAACAGACAGAGGTGATTATTCTGTGGCAGAGAGAGAGTAAACATTATATCAGATCTGTAAAGCAGCTTTGTCCTCTTTTACCTGTTGCTCAGGTGGATCTGGACATCACACAGACGTTATTAGATGAAGTTCACATTCAGTTTCTGTAAATGCTCTTGCATATAATTTATGTTCAGTCATGCAAAACACTTTGACGCACACAGATGACAGTTTACACAGACATGCAGGAAATCACATCCCCGAATCTTCCACAAGTGAAATAAAAAAATGATGTAAAATTATCATTTTTTAAAAATCCTCATATTTTGAAGCTGAAACAAAAAAAGTTTCAAGCATATTTGTATTAAAGGTTTAAAGTTTTAAACACTGTGGGTATTTTAATCTTTTGTGATGCATTTTATTTTGAAATCTTGGAACTAAAGCTGCCAGATAAACGTAAAGCAGTAAGAAGGAAGACATCTCCCTTTAAAAAGAAGTAGTGGAGCACATGAAGTCAGTACTGATCTTGGGATTATGTTTTTTTCCTGTATGACATCATTATGACATCATCAGGGTTATTTTCTCAGATGTTGTAAATCTCTGTCCAGACTGCCTCAACCCTCCATTCTGTCTAATGTCCAGCAGGGGGCGAAGTAGAAGTAGAAGTCTATGAAAAAATGCTCCTCCTCCTCTCCTGATTTGTTCCCTCAGTAAACATGTTCCTAATGAGTTTATGGTCTCAATATGTAGTTTCAAGTCTTCGGTGATGCTCCCACTGAGAGTCACAGAGACCAGAAAGAGGGGAGGGTTTAGGGCGGGGCTACCTGTGATTGACAAGTCACTACCACAGAGACCTGAACAATGTCTTGTTTAGCGTTCGGTTGACCTAAAAGAGGAGCCAGCTGTTTATTTTTTTCAGTGAGTTCATTTTGCTTGTTTTTAAACTAGCCAAAGTTAGCATCCCAGTTGCATTAGCTGCGTCTCAATTCAGGGGACGCGGCCTACGAAGGATGAGTCCTTCGTAGCCTTCGTAGACGCTAGGGCCGAACTGAAATGAGACAGGCTGGTCTACGGAGGATTTCATCACCAGCTGTTCCCGCCCTTAACCTTGCGTCACCAAATGCGGCTGCTATCGCCTGGCAACAGGTAGCTAGATGGCTAACTCACGGATTGTAACTAATGTTGCGCAACTTAACCTATTATTTTAAAGATAATTTAAGGGTTCAAGGCCCCGTTCGTTTTTTTTAACATCTGCATCTCGATTGAGTTAAAAGCAGAAACTTTTACATTTAAAGTGTATTCCTCTGTCGCTACAGAGTCCGTTATCGTGTTTGAATTGGCGTGCAAAGAATCCTGGGATACATTGGGCCATGATGGATGCACCCGGTGGATCCTTCGTGGCCCGGGAAACAGAGGACGCATTTGTCGGACACATCTGAAGGAGCCTTCGAAATGGGACAGCCTTCGACGCGCCACTGTGACGCAATCTGCGTTCAAATACGTCCTTCAGGATGCAGCCCCTAACTTGGGACACAACTATTACATCACAGATGCACCTTGCTAACCACGCTAGAGCTAGCTTTAGCTGTGAACTTAGCATTAGGCAAACTCCCTGTTCCTCTGCAGCTCCACCCTCTTGGTCAAATGTGGTCACTTCTGGCTCCAAACTCAAGGCTTCAAACGTTGGTGGCCACGCCCATGTCCCATACACAGTCTATGAGACCCACAGAGGACATCGTAGACATGCATCTCTTCCAAACTGACACTGATGTTTAAAAATGGTGGAAAGCCCTTTTTAAGGCCGTTTAAAAATCCAGCATCTGCTATTTTTCACTAGGAACATAAATGAACAGTTCATGGGTTTAACATGCTACTGCAGGTGTGGATCTGTCCAAATGTGACGTGTTGCATATAAAGTATTATTTAGTAAATACTGTCATACATGTAGCAACAGTGGCAGTAAAAACATGCAACTCTTTTAAAGTTACACTGACGACACGTAAACAAATCACAGGAATACGTAAAAGAAATAAAAAAGAGAGATGCAATAATCCATGCAACATTAGCACACCTCATACATGCATACTCTTTGTTACATTCAGAACATACATTATTTACATGTATACGTCCTGTGTGTGTGTGTGTGTGTGTGTGTGTGTGTGTGTGTTTCTTGTAAACACAAGAAATAAAAGGGATTAAAAAACATTCTTTACAAGCTTTAGAAAATAAATCTTTCCACGGTAACAAAACAAAAACAACTCAACAGTTAAACGTCTTGTTGTAATAATGAAAATATAGAAGGAATATATAAATAAGATAGTTTACAGTGTTTACAGTTAAAGAGGAATGACGAGAGACGGGACGAGCTGCAGCAGCAGCAGCAGCAGCAGCAGCTAGCTCGGGTTCGTCCTCCTGCGTTTGTTGGGACTTTGACCGGGGTCGACCTTCAGCTCACGATACTGCATCTGTACACACACACGCACACACACACACACACACGCACAGAGTCAGGTGGAGGCAAACGGACAAATGAAGATACAATAACAGATTAAGACTCAGAGTCATGTCAGGGATCATTTCCAATGAGGTGTTCATAATCAGGAACATATTACAGACGTGGAGGCCAAAGCCGTCGGACGTGATAATGGACGATAATGTTCACTCACTCATCTAAAAAAATAAGACCTTTAATTTAACCGAGCTGCTGCTCCAAGCGTCATATTCCTCTAGTAACAAACCTAACTGTGTTTTTTCATCGTGCACTACAAATACAGAGCAGTGACTCACCACTTGAACGTCCGACGGCACTCTGGAGAGGAAGTCGAGGAGCTCGTTGTTGTCGATCATGTACGGATCCCGGAGCTTCTTGGTGAACTTGTTCACACCTGCAGGTGAAAACATTAATCAGATGTTCTGACTACATGTTCTCTGTGTTTTAATTTTGTAGTTGGAATAAAATCGGGACTCACCCCACGCCAGCACGAGGTACCGCAGGGGTATGAGGTAGAGCAGAACTGTGGCCGAACATAAGGCAGTGATCGCCAAGCAGCTGAGAAAAGGCACTGTCCAGTTAACGGTGCTGCAGAGGGACGAGAGACGGCACGGGTGATCTCTATGTTTACATTTCATTCAAACACATGAATGACAAAATGAGTTTTTGTGCTTTTCATAATAATCGTAGAAAAAACACAAATTGTTTCATTATAAATACACAAAAACATTTAAACGGTTTGTTTAAAGCAATCTGATGATGAGATCGACCTTTGTGCTTCAGTTTTAGGCTCACTTTAAGTCCTTTAAATAAAAAACATAAAATAAAATTGTTCGTTTTTTACCCCAAAACAAACAGAGGGGGGCAGTACTGAGTCACGTTTGCATGAATCTTCTGAGACTTCGTGCTGCCTGATTAACGACGGGGAAACTTTTGGTGCAAATTATCGACGATGCAGATAAAAACATTTTATTGCAAGAAAAATACTTTTGTGATTAAAAATGTATTTATAAAATAAAATACAAATATTTGCAAATCAAAAACTTTTGTATGTTAATCCAACATTTCTGCTGTTTGTCCACAAAATGAAGCATTTTACTGTTTTCATTAGTTTTTAATTTAGGTTTGAATGATGGTTTAACATTCTCTCCGCGTCCTGTTGTCACTTGATGTTTTTTGTATTCATGTTTTAATGTTTTTTCTAACTGTGTCTGCGTCTTCTAAAAGTTTTATGGTCTTCACCTCGCTGCAAGACGAACTTCCCTTCGGGGACAACAAAGGTGAAGATACGTTTTCTGTTAATCAGAAAGATTTTGATTCGCAAACAGAAACTTTGATTATAATACATTTTTAATCACAAATAAAAGTTTTTTCACTGCAGTGATGATAGCGTTTGTTTTCACATCTATTATTTGATTGCAGCGCAGAAAGCGCTTGTTTATAAATAAAGATATCAAAGTGTCAGAATCAAATCCCCCTATAAAACAGGGCAGCCGTCTATGTATCCTGACACGTGTGCGTACTCTCCACAACTTAAATTAAAGGCTACTCGAACATTTTAATGCATGAATCTGTTCCTCTCGTCTCCTGATTTTAGCTGCTGGACATTCAGAAGAAAACATTTATAAACACAGTAAAACTGAGCGTGCACTAAAGGGGGTTAAAGTACAATTTAAATAACCGAGGAGGAGCACAAGGTTATCCTCAGTGACACCCACTTCTTTATCCTCTCTCCATACGACGCCACGTCGTCCAGAGCGCTCTGCACGCTGATGAACACGTCCTGGATGGCGTAAAGTTTATCCATGAAGCCCTTGTGCTCCGACTCCTGACAGGAAGAGGGAGAGATCTGTGTTTTAGTGCATTTAGAAGAATATACTGAGCAACATCACACCGCTGCTTCATGATGACACTACCTTGTCCTCTTTGTCCTCTTCGTCTTCTTCCCATTCAAACATGGCCTCCATGGACTGCAGCAGGAAAGGAAGCATTCAACATTAAACCGTTTGAAAGACAGGCGTTCATTAAAACAACCTGTTGTTGTTTCCTCACCATGTCGGCCGTTTCTCTGCTGCAGGAGAAGAAGTAGTTCCAGACCAGCAGGAGCAGCAAACCCAGAGGCAGCATGTAGAGCTCGAAGTTCCAGACCACCACCACAAACAGCTGCAGACCACAGACACCATGACACTTAGATCTGTCTTACACGTGGCTCTACATCAGTGTGTGTGTGTGTCGGTGTGTTTTTATACCACAAAGGAGATGATGCTCCTCTGTGCAGACTCCCACTCAAAGCAGCTGTTGATGTACGTCCCATAGCTGATCAGGACCATGATGCACCTCTTCACACGGTTAAAGTTCTGCTGGAGTAACTGGAAGACGCAAAGTACACAGACGACACACAGATTTATGTTCTGATCCGTCCAGGTGACTGTGTCCCATGCAAGTGAGTTCAGTAAGTCATTGATCGGATGAGCCAAAACTGACTCAGACTTCAGAGCTGAACTTTGACATCCACATTTACACAAAATGCAACAATAACCTGAGGAATGAGAGACTTTGTTCTCAGCAGGAATCAGAAGAATGTGTATCTGCCGGAGGCTGCACAGCTGCGTTAACATCTCTACAGGTCTCAGTACACACAGCTGCAGATGCTGCACTTCCAATCAACCACAGGAGGGCAGCATCAACACGACAAACAGTTTGACGAGTCAGTGCATCTACTTCTACAGTAACATCACTAACATGTAAGTAAACAGGTACATTGTTAAGCACAGAAACACACCTGTTTGGAGACTTTTGGCTCCTCCTCGATGTATTTCTGCTCCGCAGGGACGACCGTCCTCAGAGCTGCTTTCACCTGAACAGGAGGTGAAATGAGATCCAATCAGAGGTGAGAGAAGCACAAAGATCCTTCAATCACACACGACCATCATGTTAAAGGACTATGACTGATATCTGATTCTATCTGACATTGTTGGATGTTCGAGCAGCATTGAACTGTTGCAGCTGCTCCACATAGACACAGTTAGTCAGCTTGTTTAGTTCAGCAGGTCCCAACCTAGGAACCGGAGCCCTCCAAAGGTCATCACATAAATCTCAGGGGTCGTGAGATGATTCATGGAAGAGGAAAGAAGAAAACTTCTGGTGCAGAAATCTGAAAGTATTAATATTGAAATGAAAGGACTCACCGTGTTGTAGATGACATCGATCTCCAGGTAGACGTGTCCTTTGGTCGGGCCGGTCAGCTCTTTGTTTTTCAGCATGTAGCTCTTCTGCTCGCCGTTACGGACCTGAGACATTTTCAGGGTTTTGATTTGTACACTTTCAGTTTCCAACAGACTTTTGAACCTGTTATTAATAAATCTAAAATCACATCAACCAGCATAAATGATCTTTGAAATGTGCGTACATGTCTGTATCTAAAATATTCCTACTGCTAGTCCGACTCATTTCTCCTGTTTCATCTTTAAAGACGCTTACATTTGTATTTTTTACAACCTGACAGTTAAAACATTTGTTTTTAAGAGGTTACAAATATTCAACAATGACAAAAAACAGCACTGAAAATATTCCCCTGGTTTATTTATGACAATCAGAACCAGTATCGGGTCATTTTTATCGCCTCAGATGGATTTTAAATATTGATTTACTCTCACATGTAAAAGGGGGATGACCACTTTTCCCAGGAAGTCAGCACTGCGGTCTCTGTCCTCATCGAACACCGTCACCTCCAGCACGGAGTGGATGTCCTTCAGATTACTGAGGAAAGAGAGACAAAGAGAAACATGACAAGAGGAGCGATGAGGTGAGCTTAATGTGCCGGTGGACTGAGACATTTACAATCATCTTATTTCCTTTGTGCAACAAGTTTATTCTTTACTGTGATTTTGTGAATCTGTATTTTAATTTAACACATTTTGTACTTTTAGCATGACAAAGGAAAATGTGACGACTGGCCAGAGGTGGAAAAAGTTACATCAAGATTTTTTCTAAGTAAAAATACTCTTTAACATGTGCAGAAGTATTAACAGTAAACTGTGCAGATGCTCGCTCAAGGCTTTGTTTTATTTCTTTTTCTGATATTCTTGTTTTTCCTGCCAAAGGTTTGAAGAAAGTGATGAAGTGGATCGAGCATCATCATTTCTGTCCTTCAGCACTGAGCGAACAGCACACGTCTTTATGTGGCAGCGCACAGACTTGTATCAGAGGGATCAGAGTAAATGTGGAGCATCCGGTCACAGACTTCCTCTGATACGTCCTGACACCACCGGATGAACTGTGGATGCCCAAACAGCTTTCACTGATGACAAACTGTCACCGCACAGACGCCGGTGCTTTATGTTTATTATATTATAGGTCTTTTATGGTGCATTCATTTTCCTAACTCCATCTGGAGTTTACTTTGTTCAGTTCAACAGTTACAAACACTGGTGACAGTGAGGTAAACAAACGCATCACAGAGCTGAGAGACGACATCTCTGAGTGACTCACAAGGTGAAGGCTTTGTTCCACTCGGGGTTGAGGTTCTTGTAAACAGTGTGAGTCTGCAGCCGGTCGTTGTTCAGCTCCAGCACACAGAACGGATCGCTCTTACCTGAAACATGGGGAGGGGAACATTACAATACAGGAACAGGAGGTACAGTGCTTTACAGCATGCATACAGTACAATATGGGATGTATAAAGTGCAGTACAGGATCTTTACAGGAATCCTGTGGAGGAGTTCACAGTACATTACAGGGTTCAGCAGTACAGGACGTAATAAATAAATGAAAGCAGTCTGAAGAACAACAGAAGAGTTTAAAGAACATTAGAGGGGTTTGAAATACAGGACAGGATCCCTAATGTACTTTAAAGGGGGATCAGGGTGTAAAAAGTAAAGCACAGGATGAAGCAGTATTTTTAATGACCTGTTACGTCTGCAGCCATGAGTCCTTCGGCTCTCATCACCTTCACCTGCACGAGGCCGACATCCTTCAGGTTAGAGAACGACCTGAACACCCCCTGCAGGAGGAAACAAACAGGAAGTCATGCATGTCTTTGTACTCCTGGTTGATGTTTCACCCGATCCAGCGCACTTACGTATCGTTTGAGGATCTCGCGGCGCTCCTGCGGGTCGTCCAGCGGCGTGACGGACAGGTCGGCAATGGAGACGTGAGCCGAGGCCGTCAGCGTGACCAGCAGCACCACGTAGCCCCGGGACTCTTCCAGAGCCAGCTCCAGGTGATGGGTGTGCTCCTTCGTCAGGGTGGAGAGGTCCAGCTGACAGCTGGGGAGAGAAACCGTTCACACTGAGTGTGGAGTGGGAGCAGGTTGTTAAACCCTCCACCAGCGGACTTGGACTGGACTTACTGGACTTACTGGACTTACTGAGCATGTGCAGGGCCGTGCTGAGTTCGATGTTATTACCTTTACGTTTAGATCTGAAAGTTTACTTTATGTTCAGGATCTAATGAATCAAGCTTCTTGTTTCTTTGATAGTGACGTGTTTTATTAACTCAGCAGCCTGTTAACATGAGAGTGAAGCTTGTGAGCGTCCTCATTATGTGATGTGATTTTAATGACTCTGATACTCTCATACTAATGTCTGCACATCATTTTTTAAATGAATAATATATATAAGATCTAAAGAAGGTCCCGGTCCTTTAGTGGGTTAAGTGACCATTGAGGAGATTTAGTTCCTTTCAGAGGCCTGGTGGACAGACAGGAGGTGGCAGCTACTTTGCTTGGTTGTCATTAGAGGCTTCCAGAGTCTGAGAGGTCTTTAGTGACCGCTGATGAGGTTTCTGAGGTTTCCTTAAGAGGGTTTAGTGGCAGCTGTGGATGTTCTCTGCCCTTTGGGAGGTTGTTGGGCTCATTGAAAATGGACCTTTTAGGACCTTTGTTGGCATCAAGTGTCTTCTGGGAGGTCCTCTGAGTCTGTAGGAGGCTCCATGAGAGCTTTAGGAAGTTCTAGTGGTCATTGAGAAAATAATATGTCCTTTTAGAGGTTCCAGAGGTTTGCAAATAAGTCCTGTAGGACATTTAGTCGGGATGCACGAGGTTGGATTTCTTGCCGATATCCGATATGCAGATATTTTCCAACCCTTTTAGCTGCAGACATCGTGCACCCTTCTTCATGCTTGACAGAACTGTTGTACAAAAGGTCACGTGTCTGATCACTCACGTTTCTGAGCGCAGCATCCCCATGAAACACGGCAGTGAGGGAGACATGCCCGGACTTGTTTACTGCACCTACTACGGAGACATCAGTGATCGCTGACGGACTCTTTTTATCGTGTGTGCGTCCATGAACATGTGAGCTAGTTTTGCTCTGATGTTTATGTTTCTCTCTGTTAGCGTCGGCTTTGGCTGCGAGTGTATTTTCGGCGTGTTTGATGTTAAGTCGGTAAAATGAGAGAATGTGAGCTAACTGTGAGCTAGTTACTCACTTCTGTTCATCGGCTCGAGTTTCTGCGCTGAGTTAATGTCGTAGAATTACGTCAAGCTTTTTTAGGGAGTCATCGAGCACTTAGGCAGAATTAAAGCGTAAATCAGCGGAAAATATCTGCAGAAAAATGACATATCTGTTGATGTCGATAACGTGCCGATAATATCGTGCGTCCCTAATATTTAGTGAGCACTGAGGAGGTGCTTGTGATCCTTCAGGAGGTTTCAGTGATCCCTGAGGAGGCTTTACAGGTCTTTTTAGAGGTCATGAGGTCACAAGTTGTCACTGATTTTGACTCATACACTTTAGGTTTTCTTTCACTTGTCACCCAGCCCACCCTGTGTGCACTTGTTCATGATTTTTCACTCATTTCCAGCAAGTGCAACACAAAGTCTTACAGCTTTCATTGTTTCACAAAAGAATCAAACACATCAGGTCGACAAAGGAAGGACCAACTGACCGTCCAATGAAGTCGTCTCTCCTCCCGGTGTCTCTGTCCCACACGGTGATCTCCAACACTCCTCCCGTCTCCTCGTACAGGTGAAGGTCGAACTGCTCCCTCCACTGTGGACTCAGAGTCTTTGGCACCGTCTGCACGCACACACCACATTACAGGAAACACGCTTTTAATTTGAAGGAGCAACGTCTCTCCTAAGTACACCCCTTACTACTACCCCTTCCTCCACTGATCTGAGACTGGGGTCAAAGGTCAGGGTCAGCGTACCTTGCTCCTGTACTTCTGGGGTCCCAGTCTGAACTTGACGTAGGGGTCGCTCAGACCGTTGGGGTCCATGGGGATCAGATTCCTGCCTTCGATCAGCGCGATGCTGACGATCCCTCTCCACAGCTGAGACTTCCGGTGCAGCTCTGAGAGACGCAAAGACTGCTGCTGCTGGGACACACGCGCACACACACACGCGCACACACACACACACGCACACACACGCACACACACACACACGCACACAGATACAAACACTTAATATCATGTGTCATATGTCACGATTCAGAGGGACATGTCGCAGGGCCCTGCTCTTCTATGTTGGCTTGAATTGAAGGTGAAATTTGAAGTCGTCTTTTCTTTTCGGGGGATTATTAACATTTAGAGAATCTTAGCGGGAGCAGTAAGACGCTTTGGATGAAGAACAGGGCCCTGTCGAAGCCAGCGGATGGAAATAAAAGCATCTACACAACACGACAACAATGAACATGTGAGGAGCTCGGTACACAACATGTGTGATGTGTGTTCGTACAGCACGACTACGCCATGAAACGTCTTTAAGATGCAACAGAAATGACGTCCTGATGCAACAAAGCAGTGACGGACAGGTAGGTGAAGGTGTCAGGTGAAGCTGTGGCGGCACACAGACGACGATGATGATGATGTTTTTTACCTTGGTGGATCGTTTCCAGGACCTCCTGAGCAGCATAGTCTGAACATACATTAAAATGCATTATTTCAGCTGAATCCTGCAGGTTTGAAAACACTAACATCTAACACGAGGGCTGCAGGAAACATCTCTGCTTGGATGCATGTAAAGACACTTTTCTAAGCCACTAGGGGGGGCTACAGGACGGGTTTATGTCTCCCCACGAGGAGCTGAGTCTGAGGAGAGCGTCCTCTCTTCAGCTCCATGAATAAAGCATCTGAAAATAGAGTAACAGAGGAAAACACTCTGCGGGAGCTGAATATTCATGCTCTCATTAGCTTTGATCTGTGCGAGCTCCCTGTGTTCAGATCCTCGCGTTTGTTCTCCCATTATTGTTGACTTTTTCACGTCTTTCTTCCTCTCCTCTCCGTGTCCTTTCCTGACGTTTATCTGCGTCTCTGTTCCTCTCTGAGTGGAGCTGCAGCGCAGAGCGAGACTTACACCGATGATTAATTTAAATACACTGAATTAAACATGTTGAGGACAGGCTGTGTGTCATATCTTAGAGCTGAGGAAACATTTGGAAAGCATCTCCTGACACTCAGACTCTCACATACAGAATATCATTAAACAGAAACTATAAATATATGTACGAAACATAAACAGCTGACAGGAAACTTTAAACAAGAAAAGTACAGGAGCAAATAAAGGACTTTGGGTCTTATGACAAGACAACATAGCCACCATGACGTTATGTTCGGTGACAGCAGCTCCCACCTGTCACTCAAAGAGGCCACGCCCCTAATGCTGCATCACTTTAATGTAAACAGGTGAGCTGTATAAAGATTCTCCCCGTACAGTTGTCATGAAGAGAGAAATGAGCTATAGAGAGCCAAACTGTTTTTTGTACCAGGCTGTAAACATGTTTATTTCTGCTGTAAAGTTTAACATGGGGCTCTATGGGGACTGACTCACTGCTGGAGGCAGCCTCAAGTGGACACCAGAGGAACTGCGGTTTGGTGCCTTATTGTTCAGTGAAATTTAACTCGATATTTAGATTAAAAAACAGATCAAATTTGGCTCTTTGAAGAACATTAATATAAATGTGCTAATTAAAAACCTTCATCTTAAAGCTGCATTCATTTATTTCTGTCTAGCCACCTGTATGATGTCATAGTGATGTCATAACAGAAACCCTGTGTTACAAACGTGGGCATGTGGTGTAAAGTTGAGGATGTTTATGTACAGTTACAGTTATGTTTATTTATTTGAGTTATATTTAAGGGTATTTTTATTCTATTAATAAAACACAGGTGTCTAAACTACAAAACAAAACTGCAACTACAAAACCACTAGAGCAGAAATAAACTGGAACACTGAAATCACAGATGACTGCAATGGTAAGGAAACTCTCCTCTCTAGACGAGGATGTAAAGTAGGACAGGGATGTGTCAGGGCGGAGCTACAGGAAGCCACTCACACACTAATCACCTCTACACTCACTTTATTCACATACGGCTTCCAGCGATACGTCTTCACCTCCCACTGCTGCAGGAAACACAAACGCAGCCCTCACGGTGAACGTACTGCGCTGTGAACTCTTCTGTGACCTGTTACTGGTTCTATATTAAACCAGTTGTGACCAGTGCAACCGAAGACTCGTTTTGTACCTCTTTTCTTTTTTTAATTCATTATATAAAATAAAAATGAATTGTTTTAAGACCAAAGATTAAAAGAAAATTAGATCATTTTAAAATATTTTTCCTGTTTTTTCATCCTATAAATCTTGTTAACCGAAAATTTTAAATGCAATCCCCCCTAGATTAGTGGATCAATTAATCGGTGGATTTAAAGTGTGAGTCGTTTATCAAGCAGCTGAAGAACATTTGCTGATTAAACACTCTAAAAGAATGAGATGTGCTGCATATCTCTCCTTTAGGAACCTGCGATGATACATTCATGATTAATCAAATTAAGAGAAATTAATCGTTATAGGTTGCAGCCTTACAATCAGCCTGTACGCGTCTTTAAGTCTAGTTTAACAGAACTTTTCCTGTTGAAGGCTTGTATTTGTTTTTTATGAAGGGACTGTTTTGACTTTCACACTAATAAATTCACCAAATGGACCTGAGCAGAGGATACCGTAACGACCAGCAGACGTACCGTAGAGTCTCGTCGCTCCTCCAGCGGACTGTCTTTAGGAGTCAGCGTCACGGCGAGCTCCAGAGAGCCCAGATCCTGATCCAGGTGGTGAGGGTCCTTCAGGACCAGAGTCACAGAGATCATCCTGCAACAGGAAGAGAGTCAAAGTGTGAGCGCGACCGTCCTCTCCCCTTTCACAATAAAAGTTTGTGTTTGAAAAAGACGTTCAGACGGTTTCAGGGTCTTTGGATAATAAAACCTCGACCTCACTGGCTGATTGTTTTTACTCTTTGCTTTTGTTAAGACGTCCAAATGTGGGGAAAGTAAAGAAGAGCGATCATGCGAGTTCTGTCTGTACTGAAGTTTGTATCTTTATTTACGTGTACTTTAAGGCAAGTTTATTTATATAGCACATTTCAGCAACAAGACATTTCTAAGTGCTTTACACAGAACAACGAAAGCAAAGAACTGTAACACCATCATTTCTCTTTGTGCAGGACAGTTTGAGCTCATGTTACAGTGTAATGCAACTCCAGATGTCTTGTTGTTTGCTTGTAAAGCTCTAAAACCCTCTGACACAAATACTTATACTGTAAGTGACACTGATTTGATCTCTAGCTCAGGTTTGATTGAGCCTCGCTAAGCAGCTAAGCTAAGCTAAGTATTGAGATAGATACAAGATAATGTTATGCAAATCATATATATTTAATAATCAACATTCTTGAAGAAAGTAGATAAAACATGATACCGCTGTCACAGCTATATGTTTCGTTAGCTTAGCTTAGCTTAAGGGCTGGAAACAAGGGGAGACAGCTAGCCTGGCTCTGTGTAAAGATCAAAAATACACCCGAAACTCACAATTACTAACGTGTTGTAACTCATTTGTTTAATCTTAAGACGTACCGGAATGAAAGAGGAAAAACTGCGGTTACAAAACAGCCGCAGAGAGACGCTGAACAAGGTTAAAGACACATCAAACAACCACAGGAAGTTCTGTCTGCTATTTTAATGACTCTGTGTGAGTGTTCACACAAGCGACACCTGCTGTGAGTAGTTTGCATGAAGGAAGCTCGTCTGCAGAGGGACACTACGTTGTACCAGACTGTGTGAATCTTATCCAGGTGACCCACCTCTGCTGCTCCAGAGACTCCAGGTACAGGTGAGCGGAGCCCATGAAGTCATCCTGCAGGCCGAAGTCGTAGTCAAACACCTGCAGAGGAAGAATCCAAACTCACTCTCATGTTCTTGAAATATTCATGTGGAGAATCTGTGCACACGCGTGTGAGTCTTTACCTTCACATACAGCGGCTCACTCAGGCTGTCCAGGATTAAAGTCGTCTTCTCCTCCCACACCGGGTTCAGGTTCTTGTGGATCGTTTTGCTTCGGAAGACTTCTTTACCGGCGAGCTTGAACTTTACATACGGATCACTGGTCCCTGAAGAGACAAATAACGTTACAAAGATGCATAAAAAAGATGCCTGTACAGCAGACCATAGCCAGAGAATATTTTATATAGGGTTTATATATTTATATTTTATATAAACATCGGGGAGAGAAGGACTACAAAGACACAGAAAGATACAAAGAGTCTACAAAGAGATTTAAAGCTACACAGACACAAAACAACAAAACAGAAGAGATGCTAAAGACTTCAAAGACACTAAAAAATGTGGAAGAGATGCTCCAGACTACAAGGAGACAACACAACTACAAAGAAACAAACTAACAACACAAAGATGCACAAAGAGAAACAGAACAAAGAGGTTCTAAAGATTACAACACACAACAGCAAAGAGAAAAACAACAAAGACACAAAAAACGTCTACACCGAGATTTTACATGACTACAAAGAGACACAAAACAAAAACAAAGAGATGCTTTACGCTACAAAGACACAAAAAACAAAGTCACAAAACATTTACAAAAACATATATTTGACTATAAGAGACACAAAACAACTACAAAGACATAAAAGAACAAAGAGGTGCTTGACACTACAGGGGCACAACTATGAAGAGATGATAAAGACTACAAAGAGACACAAAACAATCACAAGACTAACAAAACAACTACAAAGAGATACTTAACACTAAAGAGACACCAAACAACTACACGACGATGTCCAACACTACAAAGAGACACAGAACTTCTACAGAGAGGTGTATGAAATAAGTCAGCCACAAAACAGACACACAAAACAACTACAAGCAGATTCTAAAGACTACAAAGAGACACAACAAACATTTAAAAAGACACAAAACACCCACAAAGATACACTAAAGACTACAGACACAGATAACTACAAAGAGACACAAAACAGCTACAAAAACATGTATAAAGACACTAAAGAAGAGATGCTTAAAAACACACAGGTTCAAGAACACACAAAACAAGTCCAGCAGCTGAGCTTGAACTTCACATATGATCACTTGTGCCTAAACATAAAGACAGAAAAGACACGACTGTACCTCCTCTGTCTCTGACGGCCAGATTGTTCCCTCTCTTCAGCTCGATCTCCAGCTTGTACATCCCTGAGCCGGGGGCCGACCTCTCAGCTGTGACCCCCGAGGAGCACGGAGCACCCATACCCTGTGAGGAGAAAATACATGCATCAATTACGAACCTAAAATCAATCGCTGCGTCCCTGCACGAGCCACAAAGTCAAACCACACTCACCAACATGTTTAAGAGAAATAAAAGCTGGCGGTGAAGCGCAGCCCGTATTTGTTCTTCCTCTGTGTGTGCACCCAGGCTGCTAACTGACTGAAGTGTCTAATTCAACTCAGTAACCGTCCCAGGGGTGACCACTGACAGGAAATTGCATGAGAGTAGCTTCCTCCCATCAGAGTGTTCAGATGTTTTGTTCTTTTCATTATAACTCTTTACTTTCACTGCAGCAGCATCACCTCTGCTGTCGCAATGCAGAACTCTAACAGACATTAAGATGGTTGTTCTTTTGTTGTGGTCAAAATAATCTGCATTTCACCCTCATTTAAAATGTGACACACAAAGATAAACAGATGATTGATGATCAGGCTTACACAGGGAGGTCAGGGGGCTCTGTGTCAGAACCTCAGTGTGTAGCTACTGAGAACGTCGGCTACAGAGATGTGTGCAACAACAAAGAGACACGAAACAACGACTAACAGATGCAAAATAAACAAAATGACCAGTGAGAGTTACAAAATAAGAGATGAGAAACAAAGACACAGACATACAACACCACTACAAAGATATGCAACACCACTACAAAGATATGCAACACCACTTAAAAACGGTTCATCTGCTGGAGAAACATGCTGAACAGTATTCTGCTTTATGTCCTGATGTGAGCAGCAAACATTGCTTAAGTGATGAAACTGCAAAGAGCCACATTTTACTCACTTTCAATAGTAAATCAACCAAAATTACACAACCTGGTAAATCTGTTATTTCCTTTGTGCACTGCTTTCTGTTGCACAGGTGTGTCTGCTGCTGCAGCAGCTACAACATGCTACATCTGAGCATGCTACAAAGATGTTCAGTAAGACAAAGTCTGAAGCTATCAGGACTTCTGCACATAAAGGAGCTGTTTTAAACTTGGTACAGGTTTAACAATGCTTAACATCATGTGTTTTAAAACTGCTGTAATTATTTCTGTAAGTTTTAGATGAAAGCTCATAAAATGTGATTGTACGTTAGTCTGTGTTTCTCCAATGACAACATGTTTGTGCAGCATGTGAGCCG
This sequence comes from Semicossyphus pulcher, assembly GCF_022749685.1. Classification (NCBI taxonomy): domain Eukaryota; kingdom Metazoa; phylum Chordata; class Actinopteri; order Labriformes; family Labridae; genus Semicossyphus; species Semicossyphus pulcher. The sequence continues at coordinate 20,557,214 of NW_027211696.1, read as the reverse complement.
CAGCTGTTAATCAAACATTTCTCATTTTAAATAGAGAGCTGCTGCTGCATCCTGTCAACACACACAGATCCACTTACAGAGGAGACACTCGATCGATAACTGTATAATGTGATATGAGACATGATGGTGGTGCAGATGAAAAGAGGCCTGAGCTGTGTTACAGTTCAGACGTCCGCAGACCGCAGCCCGACAGCTCAGAGGACGTTACAGACACAGTGGCTCATTTGTTGTTTGTGTTTGATTTGGTTTTTGTTTGGCAGAGAAAGGATTGTGATGCTATGATTCAAAGCACTTGTAATAAAGTCTGTTCATACGTGTATGTTTCACTGTGAGGCCTCAGAACAGCTTTAGTATCTTAATCAGTTCTAATTGTGAGTACGACTTCCCAGCCTGAGCGCACACTTTCACTGAAGCATCCGCTAATCTCGTTACCTTGTCATTAAGACAAAGGAACAGAGGGAGCTCCTTAAAGCAGGAGGCTTTAATATGTTGGCACAGAAACCACTTCTGATTCTCTGCACCAAACAGGACTTTGTCTTTGCTGTGTTGTTACTTTATATACTGTTGGTGCCAAACCTAGGGCTCCAGTCCCTCCAAAGAGTCACCAGTGAAATCTGAGGGGTCGTCAGAGAGTATAGAAGACAAATCAAACTGATGAACAAGTCTCTTGTTTTGGAGTTCATGCAATGTTCAGACAGCGAGTGTGTCGGAGGTGTTTTATACTCGCACGCCTCCAACATTAAGTGTCAATCGATGCACCGTCTCTCTGCAGACTCGTATCGTCGCTGCATCTCGAGAACCAGAGGGAAGTGTTTCAGGCTTCTGTTCAAGTATCTGATCAAACTTGTGTAAACGCAGAGACGAGGCTCAATATGGAGGCTAAAAGGCACCGATTAAATAAATGTATCTGTTATCTACACGCTCTTCTTCTATTCACAGCTGGCTCAGCCGTGACACCAAACAGCAGGCTTCATAACACGGAGACAAGACAACAAGTCAAGGTGTGAAAGCTAAAACATTTCTTTTACAAACTGTAACGTTTGGTTATAAAACATGAGCTAAAAGAAGACAAAGACAAAGACAAAGCATGAAGTGACCACTCACTCATGTCCAAGGAACACTTCATCCTGCTCCTCTGCTGCTGTAATCCAAGTGTGAGAGTTCGAGCTCTGAACGGCTCTTAAGACTCAACTTGTGTTTGTTTAGTGAAATATCAAACACATGTTCTTCTTCAGGGCTCAAACTGTTATTTAGATGAGAAGCTCGAAGGCGTCTTTGGACGTCTGACACATCAAGAAAGTGCAAACTGGTCTTTATGAGAGGTCAGAGGTCAGAGAGGGGCTTCAGTCTTTAACAAAGACGTGAATCTAATAAGCTTCACAGAAGACTTTATTGTAACATAAAGTCTTATAAATGTGGAGAAGTAAAAAGGAGAATATTTCCCTTTGAATGTAGCAGACAGAAGATATAAAGTAGCATCATGTAGGAAGACTGTGCCTCCAAGGGGTGGACTTGGTCTGCAGCAATGTTCAGGTAGGTGGTACGTGTCAAAGTAACATCCACATGAACGGCAGGACCCAAGGTTTCCCAGCAGGACATCGCCCAAAGCATCACACTGCCTCCGCCGGCTCGCCTTCTTCCCAGAGTGCATCCTGGTGCCATGTCACAAACGCCTTCCTTGGACCACTTTCGGTAGGTGCTGACCCCTGCAGGCCGGGAACACCCCACAAGAGCTGCAGGTTTGGAGATGCTCTGACCCACTTCAGAACAAAATGTTCACTTGCTGCCTGACACATCCAACGCACGGACAGGGGCCACTGTAACAAGATAATTCACTCGACCTGTCAGAGGTCACGATGTCAGGGCTGGTCGGTGGATGTTTGTTTGTGCCAGAGATGATCTGCTTTCAGAAGCCACAGGAACACAAACAACGAGCAGAACATACAAATGAAACAAATAATGACACATGATTTGACTGAGTCAGGTTGTTGTTTGTCCCCAGAGGCTGAATGTGTTTTTCTCTTGTGAACAAAAATTGTTTTCTATCTCTGCCTCCTTCAGCTTCCAATCAAACAAGAAAATATATAAATAAGTAAATAATAAGATAAGTACATGAAGAGCCTCCAAAGTCTCCTCTCTGCTGCCGCCTGCACACATAAATCAATTACACACATTAGGAAACACACACTTGTTTCCTGACGGCCTTTAAAGTGAGCCAAGTTCTGCTCCGGAGTTGTGCAAGCTGCGGAAATTCCACCCAGAAAACAGGCTGATAAAATAATGAGAGCTTCCTGTGTAACACGAGCAGGTTTCACTGAAGGTGCAGGGCTGTTCAAATGTTACGCAGCCTCTCCGGCCTCATGTGGGGTAAGTCCAGTTCAGACAGCACGCTGTTGAATAAGGAGATAAAGGCGAGGATGACCTGTTACAGGTCAGCTTTACATAAGTGATAAACACTGCTGATGCAGACCGATCTGACTCAGCAGGAATTTATGGACGTTCATCCTTCCAGAAATGTTGGCAAATAAAGTTAGTTGCATCCTAGTTCATAAGATCATCCAGAGGTGAACACACAGTTCGTTTAATCTCCCCTTCTTCTCCAGGAACTGTATCTGGGTGAACTTTACTGCCACTTAAGCTACTTAAGGTGATGAAATGTTAGCGAGGATTGGTGCCAGAATTTCTTGGTTCGACACCAACTACCAGCGTTCTGTTTCAGCTGTGGAGCGCCTGTCCGTCTGTCTCCGCTGAGTGGCAGTTTCACTGTATCTATCAAGTCACACGTGGGCTGAGATCTGTCTCACTACAGCGCGATGAAGCCAAAATAAACAGATGTGACTGAGATTTAATGACAATAAACAGGCTGAGAGGATGCTGAGAGAACTACATCAGGATGCAGGTTTGTAAAAAGGTAAATTCATACCTTGTCAGGCCCTTACAGCGAGGGGATATGCAGACAACTGTTAAAATGCTTGTTTTTTGAATGGAGTTTGGTTCAGCAAATTCGATGCAACTTCAGTCTTCAGGAGAATCTCTACACTGATCATTCTTTCACATATGTCCTTACATTAAGAGCTAAAATGTTTCACTTTCAGGAAACCAGCTGCTTCCAGTTTTTATGCTACGCTAGGCTAACTGCCTGCTAGCATTACATTTGAGGCACGGACAAGATTGATACTGATTTTCTCATTCCAGCCAAACAGGAAGCAGATAAGAAAGTCTCCTACACTGTTGAACTAGTCCTTGAACTTTTGAAGGTTTGAGACTTGTTGGTGTTGAACTCTGAGGTCAGTTTACCTCATTATAAAGGTAATACGAGGGTTAGCAGGAGGAAATGTGTCGCATCAATTCTTTGACATCTCTTGGCTTTAACAGCTGCCTGGAGGAGAAGAAGCAGAGCGAACCATAAACTGCACATTGACCCATTTTTACTTCTGAGAGAGCAGCAGCGGAGGTTTGAATCTAACGTCAGCTCCAGAGGCGTCACTTCTCTCTCATGATGATGTCAGGTGTTTCACTGCATCATCATGGCACAGCACCAACATGTTACACTACATTTAATCACCTTAGCAGGTATAAATAGTCCAAACACTTGAGAGCATCCAGAGCTGAGTCAGGGGGCGAACGTTAACGGAGTGAGCGCAGGCGGAGTTAACAAGCTGCTTAGAGGATTAACTGACGCGCTGCAGTAAATCAGGAAGCAGAGCGCTGAGAATAGACTCAGATCACACACAATCCCATCACATACAGACACACACTTATTTCAGGAGTGTGTATTTATGTTTACACACACATCTGTGGATGAAAACAAGGATTAAGTCTTTGTTTACCTGGGTTCAGGATTACTTTCATAGTTGAAATGTTTATCCCAATGATCTAGAACTCAAGTTAGCATCTAAATATGTTATATACAGAATATCCTAAAGTTATTTACTTTACAGTTATATATGTAAATGTAAAAATAAGCATCTTACACCATAAAAAGATGGCCGACACGACAGCTCCATAAAAGTGAAGCCAAGCCCTCTCTGTCGCCCCCTGCTGACTGGCTGCAGTATAGCTCATAAAGCCCGCCTCCTCCATGTTAACAGATGGGACATGAGTCAAACTATAAAATCAAAATACACGTCAAATACATTTTTCTCCAACATGGTTTCTGTCATTATAGTTAGTTCTTATCATGCTGATTTATGTCACAGTGTTCATTTTTCTGACAATTTATTATTATTAGTTATTTGATGCTATAAAAAGGGGGCGTGGCCTCATGATTGACAGCTCTGTGGACAAATGGGGCTCCTGCAGCGTTCTGTTCCCGAGTAGCAGAGTAGAGGAGGAACGGCGAGAGGAGCCGTAACTAACACTAACACTACAGTCATTGAACTTTCCATCAGCGTGAATATCTGCTTCAGACCGACACAAGAAGCTGTTCTGCTGCAGACTGAGCCCACCTGAGGGCTCCAACACGCCAAGGACACCTGAGGGCTCCAACACGCCAAGGACACCTGAGGGCTCCAACACGACGGTAGGAAGGGGCGGGACATCAATACTGGGCTCCACCAGCCGATCTCTGCTGCACACACTCTGGATACAAAACATGGCAGCGCCCGCTCCGGGGCAGTTTAGGCTTCACTTTCGTACAGCGAGAGGAGGAGGAGGCGTGTCGGCCATCCTTATATACAGTCAATGCATTAGACCCCTCTTTTCCCTTTCCTCTTTTCAACAGATGAACTCTTCTTCAGTGACAGGAAATAGTCAGCTAATCCCCGTGTTTATATTGTGACATTTTTCTACATGTGGTAATCCTACAGTTCTCTGTAATATCCATAACATCAGCTCTTTTTATTTTACGCCTGCAACTCATGATTGTTTTTGTTATCAATCAATGTTCTTATTAGTTTCCTACTTAATGTAATGAAAGAACTGTCTGATAGACCAAAGGGAAGTCTTGTTTTGTTCAGCAAAGAGTTCAAAGTCAAAAATAACACATCATAATAATAATACTTAAATATAGGACAAAGAAAATGCAGCAGTTTGTCACATTTAAGACGCGATTGTGCCTCAGAAATGGCTAAAATAATATAATTAATTCTGTGTAAATCTATTTCTTCTGATCTTCGTGTGTGAAAGTGGCAGGACATCTGTCGGGAAGCACACAATTAGAGTCGAGTGAAATATATGGTCAATAAAACCACAAAGGCGAGCTGAATACATGTGAGCAACATACATCTTCTTCACGTCAACAGCAGAGGCCTCCATTACATGAAGCTCGGCCCTCAAGGGCCCATTAACATCAACAGTGCTGTAAATAAAGACAGCAGAGATCGATGCTGAGAGAGAGGCAGAGGAGGCTGCAGGCTCTCTCCATCACAGCTGCTGTCAGTGTTTACATCCTCCAGCTCTTTATGCTTCTGCTCTGCAATCATTCAGAGGAGAATATAGTTTAAAAATATGACGCATTGTTGAAGATTAAAGCCGCTTTTTCTGCTCGTGATCCTTTTACAAATATCACTGTGTGTTTCTTTCTGAGGGTAAACGACCGAGGAAGCACATGTCAGTCTCTGCAGGGCTGACTCAGCAAACACACTGAACAACACATCGTTCTGCAAAATGACCTCACTACTTCCTGTTCAGCATAAACTTCCTGCAGCACTGTAAACGTGTTGCTGCTTCTGTACAGTCATGTGCAGCGAATATGCGAAGCAAAAAGATGAGGCTCATTTCCTTTACGTCTGGTTTTATCAGCTTATCTCATGAAGAGACCCAAAAAATAAAGACAGCTAGCGAAGAAAGGTGCCCAATGTTAGCTAGCATCAGCTGGCCTTCCCTTTTCTAAACCCCACATGTGTATAATGTGTGTTGTTTATTTATATCAACACATTAAAAGAGCACTGAGAGATTCTGAAGATCCAGCAGGTGTTGAAATCAAAAACTAAAATCAACTAGAAATCAGTGCAGATGTTAGCATGCTAACGCCCCCTTTGTAGCACATCTCCCCACCTCAAAACCCCCTAATATGATACATTAAAGGGAATAATCAATATTTTAACTCTGGACTTTTATGTATTTTTGGGTCTAAATTATTACAAAAAAAAAGTTTTGGAATTGCTCCAGTAGATTGTTTCAGACGGCAGCAGTTAAACACAATACTACAGCTTGATTAGCTAAGATGCTAATTTTGGGTCGAATTTGCATTTTGAAATGCAGGTCAAAGTTCAGGACCACACACAACAGGTCACAAAATGACTCATTCCTTCCTCCTGTGCAGACGGCCTGATCTCTAATCACAGTCTGGGTCACAGATCACACACACACACACACACACACACACACACACACACACACACATCTGACCCGCTGAGAGACCCAGAGGGCACTCGTAAACATGAACCAGGTCAAAGAGCCCTGAACATCACCTTTAATTCTTCTCTTAGACACAGATTGATCTCTGATACAGAACAGATATTAAGTGAGGTGAACTTCTGCTCACTCTAATCCTGCTGCCTATTCTTAACCTGGCCTGTATAAACACAGGTAGATGAAGTATTTAGAGGAGCAGTACTACAGTTTAGAAGTACTCTGATACAAGTTAAGTCCTGGATTCAAAACTGTGCTCAAGTTAAAGCATCAAAAAATACTTAAAACACCAAAGAAAACAGGATAATATACATTATTATCTCTGTTAAATGAAGATAGTTGATATATTAATGTATCAGTCACCATATCTAATCTTATTAGCATGTAGTTATATTTTATTTTATATTATATTATTAAATATTAACATTAAAATAACATTTTACACTTTAAATTGTTGATATTTTACATTTCTTATCGCTTTTATGTCTATTTATTCTTTGTAAATGTGTGTAAACAGTGTCTGACTGTAGTAACGAGTAACGTAACACGTTATTTCTGCGATTCAAGTGATCTGTTACTGGAAAACAAATCTCCGTATCTCTCTTTTCCTTCTGTCTCCACAGAAACAGAAACTCCCTGAAGCTCTGTCTCTGTTTCTCTCCTCCTTCTTGGCAGGTCGCTGCGTACCAGCAGAAGGTAAACACAGCTGTGTCAGTGCGCATGTGTAGCTAGCTAACTCAGCTAGCGAGCGGTCAGAGAGCGGTTCATTATTCTGAATGTTTGGGTGAAAAGGGACGAGAACAACATGACGGTGAAATGTAAGCTGTGTCTGGAGGAGAAGTGCTCGTCAGCTGTGAAGAGCTCGACTTCAAACGTGAAGAAGCATCTGCAGCTAAACACGGCTCCACAACACTGGTGGGACTAAGAGCCTGTGTTGTGTTGTTGTCATGGAAACAGCTGTCTAATACTGTCTGCCTCTGCCCAGTTCACTGTCAGACTGTTAGCATCATAAAGAGCTGTAAAGGTTATAGTGCGTCTGTCAGTCCGGGAGAGTCGATACATTCAGAGGTAGACGTACAGCAGACGACACGCCGTCCTGAAGATATAACCCACGTGTACAAGACGCAAAGAGGGTTTAACTTTTGGTAACGCAAAAGTAATCTGTTACGAGTTACTTTTAAAAGTAACGTTACCCAACACTAGCGTTTACAGTTTTGTACAAATGCAACATTAGAGGTTAAAACAGTTTCAGTGTCCCTGCACGCTGACAAGAAACTTAAATGTAGTGGAGCAGAAGTTTGAAGTTCCAGATGAGAATAAAAACACTCTACTAAAGCACAGGTACATTAAAACTGTACATAAATGTACTCAGTTACCTTCCAGCACTACAACCTAAATCATCGTGTCAGAGGTCACACACAGGGTCACGTACCGACAGCAGCCGTCCACACGTGGAGGCGAGGGAGAAGGTGTCATCGTAGGAGCCGCAGCGAAGTAACCCTCGAATCGCGTGCCGGGACTCTGCCACCACCGGGCCCTCGCTTATGAGGAGATCCAGGGTTCGAGCAGAACGCAGCGGGCCGATACCAACGGGGGAAGGAGGTGGTAGCGAGATGTCCGAGGGGAGGAAGGGTCGTTTTAAAAACAGAGAAACTATGTGGGAGACGTTGAGGAGGGAGGAAAAATACGGGTAATTCCAGGATAGATCCAGATTTGCAGAGAAAGAAAACTTCTGTAAGATGTTCAGAGGAAAAAGCCGAATGGGAAACAGCTGAATGAAAGAGGGAGCAACAGGTGAAGAGGAGGAGGAGCTGGTTGGATTCACTATAATCCTCCTGCAGTGGAGTAATCCTGACGAACGGCTGCTGAACGGGCACAGGAGAGGAAAGTATTCTGAGGTTACAGACGGATTTAAAGCCAGGAGAGTCCGAAAATACAGACCTCCAAGTTCCCATGACAGAGTTTACAGCAGGGCAGCTGGAAGCAGACAAAAAGCACCACCTGGTGGTTAAAGCAGGAACAGCAGGTCTGAGACCTTTAACCTCATTAGCTAATGCTAGCATCTTAAGTTACAGTCAGTAACCAAGTGGCAACCTCCACAGCTGAGACATGATGCCAACTTGAAGTGCAGTTCCTCTGGCGTCCACTTGAGGCTGTCTCCAGCAGTGAGTCAGTCCCCATAGAGCCCCATGTTAAACTTTACAGCAGAAATAAACATGTTTACAGCCTGGTACAAAAAACAGTTTGGGTCTCTATAGCTCATTTCTCTCTTCATGACAACTGTACGGGGAGAATCTTTATACAGCTCACCTGTTTACATTATATTAAGGCTTAAAGCGATGCAGCATTAGGGGCGTGGCCTCTTTGAGTGACAGGTGGGAGCTGCCAGCTGTCTATAATGGCTCTTAATTCAAAAATGTAATCTCTCATTCTGTGCAAAAACACGAGGGCTAACTAAATCGTTAGCAGCTAATGAATTAGCCACTGCAACCGCTGTACAGCTTTAACTTTAACTTTTGGTCTGAACACCCAAAAAGAGAGGGAACGCCGACACCAGCAGGAGCTCAGCTGACAGAGAGAAGCGATAAGTGTCAAAGAACTCGTGTAAAGTAATAGAAACTAGCTTTCGAGTTACTGCTGACGTTGTTTTACACACAACAAAGACAGAAAGACGAATAGCTGCTCTAAAGTGGGAAAACTCCATCAGTGACACGTCCTCAGCATCCAGTCAGACACATCCATCACACCGCAGCCTCCGCATCAGCACAGGGCTGACTACTAATCACACTCTGATCAATAACCTGTCTAAGTTTCTGTTTGTGTGTCAAACACACAAACACACTGACGAGCAGGAGGAGTCTCACTCTGTCTCTGTAACGTCTGAGATGTGACCCGTGCAGGTCAGCACAGGTGGAGACAGGTCAGCACAGGTGGAGACAGGTCAGCACAGGTGGAGACACGCAGACTGTGCTGGCTCTGAGGGAAACTACAGCGACTCCAGACAGAGGATGATGTTTATCTCTCGTCTCCTGTTACACACAAAAACACAGAGAAAACACAGGAACACACACACACACACACACACACACACACACACACACACACACACACACTGTATCTGTACTGTTCACGGGCTCTTCTGCTGCTCTGACCGACTTTATCTCACGACTATCAGGCGCTCGTCAGAGTCTCTTTCCCTGATTTAATTGTTCCTGACGTGCAGGCTGTTCCCTCGTTTCCTGCAGGCTCCATCTCCGCTCACTCCTAATTTACAGAACACCGCCTGAAGAGAGAGAGAGAGAGACTTTGCTCCATCTTCCCTCCTACACACACCTCAATATTTACCTGTTGTTCCTGCACAAACATCTTCTGCCATGGGAGTAATTGTTTCATTTCCTGGCTGAGACACTTTCCCTCCTCCTTATGCTGAATAAAAGATAGAGACTGTCCCTTTGATGTGATGCTCATTCTCTGCACGTAACCTGCGACTCATTCCTCTTTCTGCTGACATGTGCAGGACCTCGCTCCCCCCCCTCCCTCCCCCGTCACATGTGAGTGACTGAGCTGCAGGGTTCCCCCCCGAGGACTGTGGTTAGCGTAGGTGGCTAGCTAATCCATATTTATATTCACACTCTACAGTATACAGTATATATAGAGATGACTGAGTGTGTGTATGGATTACAGATTTCTGCCACCGGAGTGAGAGCTCGTCTTTATTTAATCATCTCTGAAGATCAGGTCAACACATGGAACTGAAGCTGGAGCTCCGTGCAGACTCTCAGGTCGACGACAGTCAGCTGGAGATCATGACACTGATTCTTAGAGATGCATGACACAGATTCTTTGCAGCAGATACGAGTGCCCAATAATGACCTCCTTCACATGCTCGCACTTTGAAATAAAAGGTCACCACCTGCACCGAGGGTAAGAAAGACTCTGGAATGTACTTTAAGGTGTAACCTGACGTGCACATCCCCAGAGGACAGGATGAGGCGGTGCTGATCTCTATTTAGAGATGCATAAAAGTGTAGAATCTGTAGGCGCTGGACCATATTTTGGTGCAGGAAGTGTTCTGGTGTCCGTTTCCTTGTATTGACTAATCGTGGCATCAGCTGCATGCAGGTAAAACGGTATTAGCAGCTAACGATCCGCTCTTAGACGTCATCTTACAACTCAAATTCAATTCTCGCTTCTCTAGTTGCCAGTCGGACTGTAAACAATGCAGCGCACAGAAAAGGAAGTCTTGGCTGGAAGTCCTTTATCGCTAACCGCTGGCTGAAGTGCAAGCCCTGAGAAGTTTGCCATATCCCAGAGGATGTACCGTCTATGGACGAGAAGGTTCCAAGCTTGAGGTGACACAGACCTGAACAGCTGTGATCAGTGTGCTCAGTAGCATCGCACCAAAACAACGGAGGACACTGGGCTTGATACTAGTTAGCTAGCTTCTACAGCACATGTCTATAGCGGTGTTGTGTGTGCAGATTGTCTGTGTTGTGGTAGCAGAAGAAGCTGAACACGGTGGCATAGAAACCCCCAGTAACTGCAGAGCAACAAAGACACACCAGGCCGCGTACGTAGGCTGTGCACTGATTTAACTCCCATGTGTGAATCAGGCGTCAGAGAGAGTAAAGATGGATGGTCTCACACTCTTGCATAACATGTAATGAGTATTGTGATCATGTCTTTGTGTGATACTGTAAAGTGATCATCAATATCTGAGACAACATGTTCACACGGCTGTTAACAATGACGACAGAGCGCCCTCTGCAGGACAATCTTCTATCAATCTTATTTTCTAATGCAACATTTCCTGGTGTGTGAAATATCTATATGTTACCATGCAGGTGCATATAGTGCAACATGTGGGCCATTATCAGTGTTACTAATTTCAGCCTCTAACCAACCCTCCTCACTGAGGCACATTTGGCTCCACTTTTCAGACTCATAAAAACTCATAAAACCTTTCAAAGGAAGCTTTACTGCTGTCTGAGGAGCTGCTATGTGGCAGCGCCATCACTTCAACCTCTGCCCACACAGCCACCATGTCTGAGTGTGTGTGTGTGTCTGTGTGTGTGTGTGTGTGTGTGTGTGTGTGTGTGTGTGTGTGTGTGAGAGTGTGTGTGTGTGTGTGTGTGTGTGTGTGTGAGTATACACTGGAGGGAAAACATACAGTAATTCTTCTTCTGTGTTTTCCCCTGACGCTTGGACATGCTGCTGTGATTCATTAGCACAAACATGAACAAAGAGTTATTCTGACAGATTTAAACGGCCTAATGTTATATTTCTTTCAGAAGCAGTGTTTGTGTCTCTCTCACAGCTGTCTCTCCCCTGGGATGTTTAAAGAGCTGCACTTCATCCTGTCAATCACATTTTCCTGTCAACCTGTCCGCCCTGATCTGCTGCTGCTCGCCTTCCTGAGGATGTGAGGCAGCAGAATCAGCCGCAACTTTCAAAGCAAAAAGACGCTCTTTCAATGCTCACTTCTTTCTCCAACATGTCCTGTGCTTTGTTTAAGGCTCTATAATTCAAGTTTATTATTATCATTGTTATATTTTAACCCTCATAGCTTCTCTAATCCCCCCTGTGACACAGACTTTTAACTGGCCAGTTTATAGTCCAATCAATCAAATCTTTATGTTGCACACGATCAATATTGTGCAGGAGCTTGTCGTATCTCTAGTTTTGTGCTTTATAAATGATGAATGAAACTTCTCCCCACACACGGCTGCTCCTGCCCCCCCTCAGTGTTGCCCTCTGTGTTATGTAACAAGAGTTTTGGTCCTCTTGTATACAAACACAGAAACGCTCGCGCTGTGGGCCTGTAGCTCATTCAGTCTGAACATTAATACTGAACAAGACTCAACCCAAGATGCTGACAGTCTGTGAAGCTGTGTAAGGTTTGTTGTTGTTTGATGCTCAGAAAAACGAGTATTTTGAACGCATCACTTAAAAAAGTCACAATGATTTAGTAAGAAAAATGATCCGCAGATTTACTGATAGGACAATAAAAATAGTTCTTGGTTGCAGCTCGTATACTGATGTGTCATTGCACGAGCCTGTGATACCTTTCGCTTTTGATTAAATGTAATAAATCTGTTTTTAATTCGTGTCAGACTCTGTTGGCTTCTACGCGGCAGTCTGTAACGAAGACGGTTTAAAAAGTGTCCTAACATCGATTAACCTCTCAACCACTGATCAACAGAGACAGTACGTGCAGACAGCTGTTCGATTAAACGCCAATAACCGTTTTAAACAGGTAGGAGCTCACCGGCTGCTCTTTGCTCTCCAGCGATGCTTCTGCAGCTGCGGCAGATGTTGCCGCGTCGCCTCCCCCGTTGCTGCCGCTTCCATTGCCGCTCCTGCCGCCCGGAGGCTCCGCCAGCCTCTCCAAACACGCAGACCCCAGAGAGGAGCTCTTATGGTGGGACTGCACCAGGTGAGCCAGCGTGGGCTTGTTCGGGCTGCCGGACTTGTGCGCCTGCAGTTTCTCTCGACCCATAGAGGAACCGCTGGCCGCCGCTTTGCCGCAGAGCTGAGCCTCCTCCACCTGGGAGGAGGAGAAGAGCAGGTCGGGCTGCGAGGAGGAGATCACCCGGTCCAGAGCGACGTTTTCCTTCCTCTTCATCTTCCTGAACATCCACACGGACCTCTCCTTCTTGTCCTCCGGGTCTCTGGAGCCCAGCTTGGGGCTGAGCAGCGGCTTCGCTTTGGCTTGAAACTGTTTCCACATCGTGCTGTGTTGCTGGGACGAGCCGCTCTCATTCTGCTCCTCCTCGCTCCGCTCCATTCCCGCCTCTGATCCGAGCTGTGACAGGCGCTCACACCGACACACAGGCGGCTGGTCTGCAGAGAAAACTTACGCAACCTGTAACGACACCGTTTATCGGCATCACACCGAGAAACACACACGGAAACACGGACACGGAGAGTGGGCTGCACCGCTGGCAGCTGGGGTCGTCCAGCCCCCTTCTCACGAAAATATTTACAACAGCAGACAGAGAGAAAACAGAGGGGGGCAGGGCGGGTGTGGGTGTTAGAGGAGCCCCTGAGGAGGACTCAACTATGCCCCCCCTCAACTTTTAATGGGGGACAAACTGGTTCAGCAGAAACTCAACAACTCTCCTCTGATAAAATAAATTTGAAGTTTAGCACCGACAGTCATGGTCCACAGAGGACTAACCTCAGTGTTTTTGGTGATCCCCTAGCGCCACCTGCAGGCCAGTAAGATAATTCACTCACTCAAACAAATCACCCTCTATCTGTCAGAAAGAGTGCTGCAGGATGTGTCGCGTAACCTGAGTGGTGTGAGCATTTGATCACTTTCAGCTCCCTCGTCTCGAGTTCAGTGGGTTTGTTGCCTGTCCGTCTTCAACAGTGTTTTTACCTGCTGACGTAAAACAAGAGAGTTAACACCTGAAATGTTTTAAAGCTTTCACATGAAACAGGCGGCTGCTTATCCTGCTGACTTTTTGCTGAGGGAAGCAGAGTGATGCTAACTCCAGGCTGGCCTGCATAAACAGGCTCCATCATCCCTGCAGCATTATTCTGCACTCTAAAGTCGGGCCACATTTGCAGCCCAATGCTATAAAATGCAGAGCACAAACTTGCCCCGTGTTATGAAGGAGCAGCCAAAACCAGTTCAGTGTGGGTTGCCAGCACTCAGTGGAGTTGGCCACCGCCGGCAGCCCCTAACCACATCATTACATTAACTCTGTCCACAGAACAAACCCTGATTTTAATCGTCTGTTTCTGGGAGGCACTGAGGACATCTGATAGGCTGATGTATTCTGTTTATTTCCCTCCTCCAATCAAGAAGACAGAAGCTTTTAGATGAAAACAAAGATTTTATTACATTTTTAACCCTTTGAAACGTGTCCTCCTCTTATTGTAAACACTCCAACTCACTTTTTAAAAGTGCAATGTAAACATAACTTATTATTTTTATTATTTTAAAGCTTATACATGATTGAGATCTTATTTAATTGTGACAGTTTCTCTGCAGGCATGTGTGTTCATTCTGCAGCAGGAGGCTTGTGCACATTACATTATTGTAACACCTGTAATAGATATGGAATAGTGGTAAATATTGATTGTTATATATTATGCACACAAACTCAAACACTCTCTTAATACTGAATTATTGTAGCGTATGTTTGTAGGATTGTTTTTACATGGTTTCTCTCTCTCGTTAGTGATTGTTCACTGCTGTGCTGTCGCTCATGTTTAATATGATTTATTCACCGTGGCTTTATTAAAGACCGTGCTGAGTGAAGACTCCTCATAGTCGGGACAATGTATTCATGAGCACACACACACTCACACAGCAGAGAGGCCGATGGTTTGTCACTGTAGATGTAGCATCGTTAGCTTGTTCTGATTGGTCGGTTTGAAGCTGTCTGTCGCTTCAGGAGGTTTTGGTTCCTTCATTTTTGCTTCTGTTGACAAACTTTTATCTCAGAGCGCCAGCTGATGAACGTCACACCTCATACGTCTGTTGTCTTTGACTTTTGCTACGTGTATTAGCATTTAGCTTTGTACACCTGTGCTTTAGTAATGCACCCCTTTAGCAAAAACAGTTTAAAACCTTTTCTAATCAATGCAGAAAATCTGAGATGTTTTTTTATTGCACACATTCTGTTGTATCCGAGAAGTAGCCTCGCTCAGTTCACACCTTTTGTTCAGCCATTTGTTTCCTGGATTTAGTTTGGGCAACAAATTCACTCTTTTCAGGAAAAGCTACAACTTGGAAGTAAACTTGTAGCTCCTACGTGATGTGAATAAAACAATAAAACAAACTTCTCAAAATCTTCAATCTAAAAGAGTCAATTGATAAAAGTCTTTATGCACCACTAATCAGCACTACTTTCATAAGCCTTTTTACAGACACAGCGCCGTAACGAAGCTCCACCATTACACCGCCTTTGCGGCTCAGAGGCGGAGCGACTTCGCCCCACCACTCCTCCTCTGTTTGTTTTCCATTAAAGACAGGACGTAAGAGAGGCGTATTAATCCTGCCTTCAACTGGCAGTGAAGGAGGGGCTAGTGACTATTGCTACGTCTATTAGCCTTTGTACTCCTCTGGTTGAGCACTGCACTCCTTCAGTTAAACAGTTAAAAACAAATGATCAAAGTCAAAGCAACAGAATCAGAGATGTCTTTGTTATTGCACAGATTCTTCTCTGTCTCAGAGAGTTAGCTTAGCCGCACCTAATCTTAGCCCGTTGTGTGCTGTAATCCTACACACAATCTTGATCAGAAATTCACTCAGGTTGGAGAGAATTCTTCTTCCATGTTGTGAGCATATATCTCATAAGTGCAGCCAATGAATCTGATCAGAAACAGGCTCATGATTGGACCTGAAACATTTTGTTCTTCTGCACAAACGACTCGACGAATGTGCAAAAGCAGCTAAATAGAAAGTTGCAAACCATCAGCGACTTCTCGTTCTGGGCGTCGCTCCACACACGCAGCAGGTGCTCACGCAGTCAGTGCATAAACTACTAAATGAAACGAGACCACGGTGCATTAGTCTCATCTCAAGTACAAAACATGATCGTAAATCTACTGTGATCTAAAGGTAACAAAGTGCAATCTACTTTCTATTGCCTAGAAGGACTCACTTGGCTAACGACTGTATAAAAAAGCAAAAAATTAAAGAAAAAACATTTAAATTAGGTTAAAATACATTTCCCAGCATGCTTTCATTCATCTCCTGTTTCCTGTGTTTTAACAACTGTGTGACAATAATTCTTCCTCTTGCAATTGAGAAGGTATCAAGTGTATGATTTTGTTCCGGTTTGTCTCCTAAATAAATGATCAAAGATGTGATGTCAGAGGTCAGGGGTCACAGCTCCTGCTCATGCATCTGCTGCTGCATCTTCTGAAGCATCTGCTGCATCCTCCTCAGCTGCACACGAGATGATGACAACAAAGAAGCAGGAAACAAGAAGGGATCAGGGACGGATTACACAATCGCACATATGGGTCATCATTTCACATCAGTGTCGCGGTTACGCAACACCTGCTGAGATGCATTATTCACTCTGTGAAGTTTTATTACGAAGAGATAAGAAATGTTTCCGCTCACTTCATCGTCCTTCATCTTGATGAGTTTCTCCGTCTCCACGTCGGGTGTGGACAGCGGCAGGATGGGGATGGGACTCTCCACACGCTTGTCTGCATTCATCTTACTGTGAGGGGAGAGATAAAGACGACGGATGAGAGCAGCAAACACCGCTTTGTTTCTCTGCAGAGTGGAAGTCAGCTCGCACAGAGAACAAATACACAAAGCAGCAACCTTATTAAAGCCACCAGGTCCAGAACTGATACGTGATTATAACCTCTTTTAAATGTGTAACTCAATGAGAAAAAACGGGTCATTTGTGAGCTGAATGCAGGCCGTTCATTTCAGGTCCCTGCTGTCTTTTCTTAAGCCCCTCTCACACACGCACTGCTGACAATGTCCAGATCATTTCACGACAGTCTGACCCTGACATTCTCCAGAGCTCCCCTTTCACACACGTCCCTCACAGCGGGAGATTTGCCCTGTCGGACAGGACATGACGTCGGCCCTCTCAGCCAGAAGCTCCTGACCCTCAGATGTTTTTAATCATCCTGTTGTGTGTCGCTCTTCTGGTTTCACACCGGTCACATGATACAAACACACCCACTCCCTCGCTTGTTGCTAACTATTATTACCTGCTGCGTTCACACATCGGCTCAACCTCGACTTCTTGCAGACGTTTTACTCGGAGGCTGGCAGGAAAAAGTCGGGGGGAAACATTCGTCTGTTTGCGTTCACACATGCAGCACACCTGGACATGCAGAGCAGGTGTGAAAGGGGCTTTATACTTGCAATCATGGATGCCCAATGCCTGGTTGTTGTTCTTGTTGTCAAACTTCAACACTTGCATGAGATACAACTAAAAAACCTCCAAAGTATCGAACATGTTCGGTAAAAGACACCTGAACTGAGATTTTCAGCTCTTTCTTGGGCGAGTTTTGTCTTTTTATTTAGCTATTGTTACGGTCTGACTTTACAGCTTCTGTGTGGATGTTGGCGCCCCCTGTGGACGAAGCGGTACGTCTCCTCTCTTTGCTGATCTCGTCCTGTTCGTGCGTAAGTCATGTTTTCTGATCAATCTTCTTCCTGATGGTCGGTTTGCTTTTGCAGCTCATAAAGAGGCATCAGGATTAATTCAGTCTGTTTCATAACCAGATAAAAAAACTCCTCACAGGAGGTTTAAATTGAGATTCAGAGCATGGCCGAACAGGAAGTGGCAGCCGGAGTCAGATCCTTGGTGCGCTGAATTTCGACAAGTCATTCACAAAACAGGAGAGTGCTCAGCAGGATCGTGGCTCAGATAGTCGGGCAAAGCTTCAATCTTTTGCTGTCTCTTTATGTTCGCAAAGACTGCAAGTTGCTTTATTTAGGTCGCTCAGCTGTCTGATTAAAACCAAAACAATCCCGAACAGGAGATGTTTCATCTTCTTCTGCACAGATTCTTGCATGATTGAATTCCCTAAAAATGATTTGCAGGAGCTGCAAACACAAATAAATCTGTGATGGCTGAGCTGACGGTGGCCTGGTGGAACATTTTAACACATCGGCCAACATTAGTGCAGTGACAGTATTTAAATGTAGTGCAACAGCAGCAGTCCTGATGTATTAACTCAGGATAGTCCCTTCAAGTTGTCTCCACCTCCCTCACTCTGTCGCCGTGGGCAGAAACATCCTGTTGTCAATACCAATGAGGTTTACCGTTTACATCCATGGTCGTTGGTCAGGTCTAACACCTCTCATCTAACTGCCCGACTCTTTGCCCTGAGAGTTTGACCTGTCAGGTTAAAGTCAGGCTGGCCTAACCTTCTGATTTCAGATACTGAACTGATGTAAACTGAGTCCTAACCAAAGACATATCGTCAGACAGTATGGTTATCATCACAGGTACCTGGTCATGGTCTGGATGCACTGGGCTCTGTAGTTCTCGTAGTGACAGTCGCTGGTGATGTCCTTCAGGTCGTGCATGTGTGTCCGGATCAGCATGGTCCTCAGCTTCACAAAGTCGCAGTGGGACGGGTTCTCCACTGCGTGCAGGAAGAGATAAACATCAAAGCAGGGCGGACAGAGTTTATCAGTGTTGTCACGGTAACTGAAATCTTAAAATAGCAGCGGAGAGTTGAGACAGATGGCTGCAGAGGGTTTCCTACCCTCCACGATGCCCCAGGGGTACAGCCTCCCTCTGACCCTCTGACCTCGAGCCTCGACCACGGTGTTACTGCCGATCACGGCGAACGGAGAGCTCTCCTGCATCACAAACATCCGCAGCCTTCAGAACTTCAAGTGGAAGAAGAAATGTCACTAATGAAGAATGTCCTGCATCTATAACTTTAAATAAACGTGCCTGTGGGTGCAGTCACACTTTAAACAGTAAACTAAAAGAGTTAAAATAGTTCGCTTAAACAAACGAATAATTGATTAAATTGTTAGCTGGTAATTATCCAACTTTATATAACTTATAGTATAAATAACATTCAGTTTATTATTTATTAGTATATTAGCATGAGCAGCTGTGTTGATGAAGGAGTCTGACGGCCTGTGTGAGCGTAATCCTGACCAAACTACTGCATCATCTTTATCTTGGACGAGGTGTGGGGCTAACTGAACGATACAGATGAGGTATTTAACCACACACAATTGTAATACACAAACTGTGCTTCAGTGCAGAACTTGAGTGACCCTACAGAACACTGAAACACCTTTTAAAATAATCACAGGCTTCCTGTGGAGATCACCTTCAGCTCTTTATCCTGCCGCTTGAACTCCTCGTCCTCATCAGAGTCACAGTCGGGAAACTGGTAGATCTTTATCCCGTATTTATCGATCTCCTCCCTCAGCTGGAAGCGGCGCACACATGAGAGATGTGACGGATAACAGCAGAAACACACACTCAGATAGATACAGCCTCCCACTGAGAGCTTAAATTTATCAGGCCGTCGCTGCCCTACAGAAAGTTTTACAACCGAGTCCAGATTCAATCTCTGAGGAGAAGTGAGTCATCCTCGCACAAACCAAATCCAGCACATCATGTTTAACTCTGCTACTTCCTGTAGTCTGAAAGGCATTTAAATAAATCAGAATATCTACGTATTTGTTTCTACGTTCTTCTTTATTTATATTTATTTTATTCTCCATCTTTTTAAGAGCAAATTTAGACGATAAATATCAACCTCATGTTTGTCTTTCAAATATAAATGGAGCTGGAGTTCGGACAAGGTTAGCTTAGCTTAGCATAAAGACAGGACGCATGAGAGAGCTAAAACTAACAGATAAACTAGCAAAACGGCAAATAATCAATGAAATAAATTTACAGCTAGATTTCAAATTCTTTCCAGTGTTTGTTTTATGCAAATGCACAGATGTTTTTGTGGCTTTAATTATGCAGAAATATAATTTAGAGCTGCGAACACCTGCAGCACAAAGGGAGGCTGAACAGGCAGAAAGGTCAGAGCTATAATCCAGCTTTTATTTTGAAAGTATTAATCTGTCATGACTGTTAGGTACACAGAGGTCTACTCTGGTGATCGTGGATTGTTTGTGTATTCTGTGTTGTGCTTTAGTGTCTTACCCGCTCTTTGAGCTTCCTGATCTCAGTGGGCGTGAGACAGTCGGCCTTCGAGATGAGAGGAACCACGTTCACTTTGTCCTGCAGGGCCTTCATGAACTCTATGTCGACGGGACGAAGCCTGCAGGACCACATGGACTTTACTAATGTGCATGTTTAAATACCACGTGTGTATAACATCACAGTGTGTGTTTGTTACCCGTGTCCGAAGGGAGGGATGAAGTAGAGGCAGCAGTGCACTCTGTTGTCCTGGATGTTCTTCCTGTTCAGCCCGCTCTCGTCTCTGAAGTACTGCTCAAACTGCAGGTCGATGTAGTTGGTGACGGCGCTCCAGCTGCAAAACACAAATATATCCGTATATTGTTCCGTTATTTTACTGCAAAAGGAATGATGTGTTTCCATGAGTGCAAAGCAGGACAGAAGCTCTACACACCTGCTGTACATCTGAGGTACTTTTCCCTCCACTAAATTAATCTGTCAGCTATAAAAGGCCTGATTGTCTGATTTACTGATAAACAACCTTGTACCTGAAAGCAAATCACTCAGGTACGCTGGTTACCTGCAGCTGTTCACTTAACTCTCCTGCAGACATTCATGCACAAAGTCTGCAGAGGGTTAAAACTAGAATTAGACTCATTTTCTTTTGATTTCATCTGCATTAAATATTTTAAATATAAAATGTTTATCAAACTTACATTTACAATTTCTATTGAACCTATTTGGATAAATAGTGACTAGTAGTCGAAGTAGATCAGTCTGTAGGGACTTGACAACTGGAGGATTGCAGGTTCAAATCCCGGTACAACAACAAGAATGGAAATTGGGATTCGGTGCTAGTTGATGACTTGGGAACTGTCCCGGATACTCAGGCCGCTCGTCCGCGTGCAGCTCCCCTCGCTCTCTGTTAGTGCACGTCCACAGGGTCATGTTTGCACATGTGTATTTAAGCCTATCTGTGTGCAGCTTGTTCCTTTGCTATGTTCATTTTTTATGCCTTTATTTATAGAGAGGACAGTGCATAGTGTCAGAAACAGGGGAGGAGAGAGTGGGGGATGACACACGGCCGAGGGCTGAGGGAGGGAGTCGAACTCGGGGCCGCTGCAGTGAGGACGGTCACCTCTGTGTGAGACGTGCGTTTTAACCGCTGAGCTAAACCGACGCCTCGAGCAGCATGTTTCTAATAATTGAGTGAATAAAGAAAGAATATATTGAAAGTGTATCTATTATCTTCTTCTTAATCATAAATATATTTGGACTTATGCACAACTGATATTTCTTAAATGAACATAAAGCATGTGTTCCCCGTGTAGAGCTCCAAAGTTCCCTGAGAATCACTGTTTGAGAAGCGCTGCACTGAGTCACTCTCTGAGGCGTCAGCTGTTCATTTATTCAGCAAGTACGTTTTGTTTATCCCAATTTCATCCTGATTCATTTCTGTGTTTGGTGCAAACCAACACGGTGACGACCAAAATGCCCAACCTTTTGTGGTCCACAAAAATTATGGACGACATTTCAGTGGCTACATTCAGATAGTCTGAGCAATGATTCAAACAAGACCAAGTCAGACTGTAACTGCAAAAATCCTTCATCGAACTGACTAAAGGTGAGATTCATCTGTGACGAGTTTAACTATTATTTATAAAAGAATATAAAAGCTGTTTCTTAGTTTAAAACGTGCAGATCCTCACTTTCAGTCAGAGAGTGCAGAGGTTATATGTAATCACATTTCTATGAATGGGGGTCAACATGCAGAGGTCGGGCTTGCCCTGAGGGATGACGAGCAGCTGAATCATCCCCCAGTCACGCAGTCGATATTTATTACACTATTATTCAATATAAATCTGATGAAGCATCTTTACTGCTGATGTGCACTTTAGTTTCTGGAGTTAGTTTAGAATCAGCAGGCGAGGTGTCACTGCTGAATGTGCAGATCAACACTTGTTTACTCTCCTCTTTGGAAACAGGTCTGCAAGTTCAATTAGTCCATTAATTAGATAACAGCAGCCTTAATGCAGCATGCACGACATTATTAAGCAGTTAACCAATAAACTCCTGAAAGCAGAGCCATGACGCTGAATCTAACGCGACCGTGAGTAAACAGCAACAACTCCAGTTCCGGCGCTCGTCTCCTGTGCTGCACAAGAGGCTCATTATCTACATCATCACATCAAAGGATCCTGACTAATTTCTCCAAACGACCAGGACGTACACGCTTACACACAGCAGCTGGTTTTCTGACGCAATCCTCTGCAACCCTTCTGTGTTTTTTATTTAAATAAACTGCAGAAAATCAGTTCATTTAAAACAGAACAGCAACACAACAAGGGAAGGAAATATGTAGTAAGCTAAGTCATACATTTCCTCACAAGCAGGGAAACAACAGATCAATACTTTAGGGTCAGCGAGAGTGAGTGAAATATAATAAAAGGATGAAATCTGATCGATACTGTAGATGTAAACAAAGTAGCCAAAGAGAGCAAAAAGCACACAATGCATTAAACACAATCGCAGAGTCATGAATCATAGCTTTACGTCTTTAGCGTGGATGCATACAGAAAAGTGGACATCAGAGGTAGGGCCCCGCTCATTCCTCGCTCAGAGGACCCTGTTCTTCTGCATAGTTTCTGCAGCCTGGGGGCCCAAAGAGCAGGTGCACAAGAGTTTACTTTAACCATTCCTCCCAAACCCTGTGATCTGACACCCTTTAATGTCAGGTACCTCTGAGAAACATGGCCGAGGAGCAAACTCAGTGAACTTGGAAGGGATACAGAAAAGAGGGGAGGTCAGAGGTGAAGTGTCACTTTCACTTTAACTCGTTGGAAAAGCCATCAGAGCCAAGGTTTATCTAACGCCATCAGCTACATATATATCCTCTGGGAGTGATAGCAAACTTTTTGGGCATTCCGGTGCAGCCAGCGTTTAGCAATAAACAACCTCCAGCCCAGACTTCCTCCTCCGTGCGCTGCATTGTTTACCGTCCAGTCAGCAGCTCGAGAAGCGACCGTGTGTTCAGGTCAAAGGTAAATTCTCCCTCCAGATGTGTCTGCTAAATAAACGCTGTCCTCTCTCGGTTCGTCCCATCCCCCGGAGGAGCGCCCGTTCATCTGTCTGTGCTGAGTCTCAGTCTCACTGTAAACAGGAAGTTACACAGAGGCTGCACTCTGGCTTACTGCAGCGGGATGAAGCCCAAACAGAAACAGATTCTCTTGTGATCGACTTTAATTAACGGCTCTTCAGTTTGCTGAAAGAACAACATCATGATGCAGATTAGGAACAACATGAAGCTTTGTCAGGTCTGTCCTCAGGAGGAGAAGAGCACTACTTTAACATGAGAAGCTTGTTGAACATTTCTGATGCATTCGAGGAAGTTGGGAAATTTAACTGCTGAACGGCTTTCACGACACAGCGTCAAGCAGATTGTTAGCAGCACTAACGTTCAGATGTCTGTTCATAGAGATTAATCGAGATAAATCGTCGTGAGACGTCCGCCAAGGGGAGCCGGGGTGGATTACGTTGCACCTCGTTTGCTCTCCAGACAAAATGTTTTTCCTGCATGTAACCAAAGCCTGCTGATGCGTGATCGGATCTGAGAAGATTTACTGTATCTAACACTAACAACACTACAGACTACAGAGTCAAGCTGAAGACTCACATTATGCATAACTGTTCATTTGTTTTGTTGTAGAAAGAGACACAAAACAGGAGCGAGCTGCAGACCGATGGCGGAGGAGATTTAGCTCCAGGGACTGTTTTCACGTAAGGACAAAGACGTGTTTCGAGGCCATTAATAAGCACTGTTAGGATGTTTATGCCAGGACGTTGTTATACCTGGAAAGAATGATCAGCTGATTTACAGGCCTCTCTACCTGGAGACTTGCTCTCTATGAGCTTCATTAGGAAATAAAATTGGTGACCAGATAGAAACAGGATGAGAACAGAGGTGCCTTTACCAAAACAAGTCCTCCAGAGGAAACATTAAAACACACGTCTGTCTGTGCCCTTCTGGAATGACGCATCATTTGTCAGTGTCTCAGAGAACTATACCTGAATATGAGGAGAAAATGAAAATGACAAATACTTCTTGCAGTTTGATTCTGTACAATCTTCACAAGTAGGCAGGCAGGTTTCTTTTATTTTCACACTGAAAAGAAGAACTGAGAGCTTTCTTTGATACGTGGGTGAGCGAGACGGAGCTGAGAGAGAGGGTCAGATAAGTGTGATGTAGGATTTACTTAACTTACAGCCACAGAGAGGGAGATACAGCTCACATTCTTTTACCATCCACGTGTGCAGAGCTGCTTCATGAAGCAGATGTTTGTGTTCAAAGCGAACACTCACCACTCAGTGTTGTTGACGGCGTCTCCAAACCCCGGAGTGTCCACGATGGTCAGCTTCAGCTTCACCCCCTTCTCCTCGATGTCCACCGTGTGCTTCGTGATCTCCACCGTCTGATTGATCCGCTCTTCAGGACAAAAACATCACATAAGTCTGTCTGATCACAGGTACGAGAATGCAGGTGGAGTATGGAGGAGTGTGATTGGCTGGTGACTCACCCTCTGCATTGAGCAGCTTCCTGTCTTTGTGCAGGTCGGTGAGGAACAGGCTGTTCACCAGAGTGGATTTACCCAGACCGGACTCACCTGGAGCACACACAGAGACACACATACAGCTCTCATTAAAGGAGAGTTGGGATAGTTCGACACACCTGGATGAGGTGACTCTTCTTGGAGAAGAGCTCAGCATGTGAAAGGAGTTCAGTCTGTTGTGAGAATGAGTCATCACTTGTCTCACACTGGGTTCAAAACTTCAGCTTTATAACAGAGAGTCCTGGAGGGTCTGAGGGAAGAAGGATCCAAACTCGTGACGGCACCTCCTGTCAAACCTCTGAGCTACAAGCTTTTGTAAGCCAGTTATATGTCTGCATAATAAAAGACAAATCAGAATGCACTACAGCGTTTACATAGAAGTAGAAACCTTTTCACGTTTTCAACAACACAAAAAACTACAGTTTAAAATGACTTTGTTTGATCCATATCGTTTTACGTCTTTCAGGCCCCTTTGCCCTGCTCGTAGTTTTTACAGAGGCTACGTCTGCTTTGTCTGAACTTGTAATTTAACTATCAAGGAAATGGCGATAGTTTAATAATAATAATAATAATACAAATAATAATAACATTATTTATATAGCGCCTTTAAAAACAGATGTTTACAAAGTGCTTTGACAGACAGAGCAAAGACAGGAGCGAGAGAAGACTCAACAATGAGGCCGAACAGGAAGTCTACAACGGTCAATACATGCAAATTAATAGAATAAACATGACACAACATGCAGATCTGGAAAGGCAGTTAAAGCAGTTTAAATAATATAAATACAAATAAAGTGATTAAGGAATAAAAGATGATAAAAAGATATGAAACAGTAAGTTGAATAAAAGATAAATAAAGGCTATTAAAAATAAAAAAGGAAAAATGCAAAAAAATAAATAAAATTGACTTTTTAAAAACTATAATTAGTAACTGTACAACAAAAGGTTCAGTAGGTTTAAGCTTGAAAGTGTAGTTATTTACGTTAACATCTTGAAGCTCTTTTTCAGTGTTCAGTTGCATCATGGGGATTGTAGGATTCTGCATTTCTGGAGCTTGGCCCAAAATATGGACTAATGTCCGGACATCTCAGTGCCTGCTGATTAAATCTTTATTAATCCGTCTCTTAGAATCCCAAACTTCATGGAAGTGCAATATTAAATCACTTGAGTGCCTTTAATAATAAAATGCTTTTTGTAGGCAGATTGGACTCCTCTGTTACTTTGCTCTAAGATTACAAGTGTTGAAAGAACAACTTGTGCCGTAAGGACTTAGCATACAAGGCTCAACACCTCAAATTGTTGTCATAAGCTGCTCTTAATGGACTCAGATTTGTTAAATAGTACAAGACGTGTGATTAAAACAAAGTAGTCTTCAGTTCACTCTTCAGAACAACAGCGGTTGTGCTCTTACCCTTTTGTCCCTCAGGATGTTCAGAAAGCTTCGACCAAATGTGATGAAATGATCATTTTTTGGAGACAGCTTTTTGGGAATCGTCTTGTTCCTCAAAATTAAAATTCAGATTTTTACAGAGACCAAAATGTTCACAGGACAAATGGAGCTTGTGAAATCTGAGAGGGTGCAAAGACATCCTGCAAAGACATCCTGCATCCTTTTTGTGTGAACACATCTTTGTATTTGATCCACATGCAGAAGACGTGTATATTAGGCTATATTTAGAAATATACAATTACAAAGCAACAATTCAAGAGCAAAACTGTAGTGAATTGATTAAGAATGTATGCTCTTACTCCAGCTGCTTGCATTAGCATAACTAGCTAACTAGTAGCCTAGCATTATCTCTTTCCTCTTAACTAAGGGGCCGATAGTTAGCTTTCTGTTTTGTGGGATTACAGGTTAATTAAAAAAATATCTCTATCGGAACTGAAACATCCTGAGTGTGTGTGTATCACAATATCGCTAACGCTCCTTCAGAGTTCTGACATCAGCGGCTCTGACTGTGTTAGGTTTGGAAGTTTTGACTTAAGCATTCGATTGCATTAGATCTTCCCCCCAAGATTCCTTACACACTTACCTGCCACCATGAGGGTGAAGTCAAATCCTTTTTTCACTGACTTCCTGTGCACCTGGTTTGGCAGCGTTGCAAATCCAACGTAGTCTTTTTCCTAGAAACACACACACACAAATAAATTATCCATACTGGTCGATAAAAAGCAAACGTGCCGTAACTTCAGAGGCAGTGAAGTTTAACCAAAAAGGATGAACGTTTTTAGGCTGGGCAGCAAACTGAAAAAGAAATAAAGCTTATAGTGCTTTGGTTTTACGTCTGAGAGTTTAGTTCACCACCACTGGACCACACAACACCTATTACAGGTAGGTTACTGCACTCTGCCTGAGTTCTCACTTTTACATCAATATTTACAACTTTAAGACATTAAAGTATTTTAACCACCGAATCACTTCAAGTTTGCAGCTGCTGAGTCATTCAAAGATAGCTACTTTTAGCAGATTAGCTTGTTTTTTTCCTTGTCCATCATTACTTGACAGGTGGTTCATTTATCATTCCACATATTCAGTTTACCAAAATGAATATTTTTCATTTACAGATACGGAAAATCTATTACTAAACTTAGCTCAAGCTTAAGCTAAGGCTGCATCTAGCTTGCAAGCTAGCTTTCACTTGATACAGCCCATCTTAGGCTACATTAGCTTCCCGGTTAGCTTTACATATATGGAGGAGCTAAGCAAGCTGCCTATACTAAGCTAGCAACTATAAGCAGAAGTTTAACTTCTTTTTACCCTTCTCCATCATCAATTCATGTTTTTGATTATCCACATATTCAGTTTATCAAGATGGTATGAGGGAAAAAGTAACTAAACTTAGCATCATTTTTAGCTAAGCTATCTCACAAGTTAGCTTTCAAGCCCTATTTGAGCTGCCGAGTTAGCTTTATTTCTACGGTAAAAATGATTACTTTAAGGGGTTTTTATGTAGTTGATTCAAACGTATTCAGGTTTACTAAAAGACATTACACATTATACAGTAAACAGCTTTTACTTATTAAAGTCCAACTTACGGTTGACTACTTAAGCTCTCTAGTTAGCTGTATATCAACAGAAGGGATTGTAGTTATTTTGGGGATTTTCTGTTATGTTACACTTTAAACAGGTTTTATTGAAAAACACATTTACTTTGAATAACAAATATCTATATCATAACGGCCGACCTGCAGCCTTCTGGGTCAGATCTTCCCTCACAGCTCTCAGCGCTGGTTCAGTAGCTGTGTTAGTAGGACATTCCCATGATGCCTTTCATATTTTATTGAAGTGGCGGAGAGAGGGTGGCGGGGAGACCGAGAACATGCCCCGAGGTTCTCCGAGTATTCATAATACAGTATGGCAGGCAGCCGCCGGCACATAAAGAGGGGGTGGGGAGTGAAAAAGCGGGGCACATGTGTACATCTGAATACATAGAAAGAGGAGGAATAAAAGATAAAGAAAGCAAACAGTGGAAAAGGATGAAACAGAGGACCGAAGGAGACAGATGGTGTGTGAAGTGAACTAAGAAGACAAAAGTGCATGAGCTAGATTTTCCTAACATTCCACTTCAGGATGCTTTTAATACCAAATCTAATAGAGAGTGCATTAGCCTGACTACTTAGGGAGAAGGTAGCTGTGTCCATGTAGGTGTTTGCTTTTTGGTATTGCTTCCATATTGACATTTTGTCTGTGGATGTGTTAGCAAGTCACTCCCACACACAGATATCAGACTGCTGGGTAACACTGTGCTGCGTCTGTGTCCGCTGCTCTGACTCAGCCTCAGCGCTGCCGTCCAACTCGGCAGGGAAAAAAACACAGAGCTGTGAAGCAGGATGAAGGCAAAGAAATCATGAAACAGCTCGTGGGATTTGGGGGGATATGTATCTGAAAATAAAGCTGCTCAGTGCCCAGAGAAGGCGGGGAGGAGATGCTGCATGTAGGACATACCAGGACAAACCAGCATCCCTGATTTTACACCAAAGGATCTCTTAAGATGAAAATGAATGATTGAAAAAGAATAACAAGGTTCACAGCGACGTAGTTTATTAATTCATATGATATTTTTATGTAATTGTGTCACTCTGGGTGTTACTTAATGATACATTTTGACCTCTTATTTCTGACCTTTAGCAGATTTAAAGTTTGGAAAATCATCTTATTTAATGCTGTCTTGAATTTTAGTCAACATTTTTAAGCTGAATTAATTACCTGATGAACTCATGAATTCATCCTGCCAGTTTTCTAAAATGCTTAACCTTCTTAGTCTTCATTTTTAAGCATAGAATGCGAATTATTATCTGATTCTAGTTTCTCTTGCTGCATGTATCTGTTTTATATCATTTTAAAGTGGATATTTTACAGTTTTGGACAGTTGGTTGCATCATGAGAATAGTTTAATCACCAGAGCATCAAATTGATGTTATGCACCGTAAACTCAGATCAAAATGTGCTTTTTTACACTGTGGATGAAACACGAAGAGCTCCAAGTTAAAGTGTTTTGATTATCTATTAATCATTTTGTCTCTAAAATGTCAGAACACTGATTTTATATTCCAAATAGCCCACGTTGATTGTTTCAAATGTCTTGTTTTGGGCAGCCAACAGTCCACAACAGAAACAATGATCAGTTTGTGTCACAAACGTCAAATTAAAGCAGCAAATACTCACATTAAAGCAGCTGGAATCACTGAAGGTTTGATATTTACAGATGTTGCAAATGAAAGAAAATCGATAATGATGAGTTTAATTCAGCAGAATCCATAAAACTAGAATATAAGGAATTATTTAAATGTCATAATGTGTCCGTATGAGAGTGAAGCAGACAAAGGAGGGAGGCTGGACATGACTGAGCCGGGTCACAAACATTTCTACAGCCACCAAAACAAAGGGAGGATTTTGGTTGGAGCACAGCAGGGGGCTTTTATTTTGTAAGATTAACCCTCTCTCTCTCTTCCTCTCTCTCTCTCTCTCTCTCTCTCTCTCACACACACACACCTTTGTCTGCCGTGTCTCTCTTACCTCTGCATCCTCTGTGTCATGATTCCAGGAGACATCAGTCCGTTTTGGGAGACACATCCCAGCGGTTTCCAGGAGGGGGGGTATCCGGGGGGAAAAATAAAAGCATCATGTGGATTTGTGAACATTCATTAATCGATATTTAATTAAAAACGCAGCTGTGTCGCGCGCGATGGGTGATTAATCACCTGCAGGAGCTTACCTGACCGGGGCGCGCGGCTCCTGTACCTGCTGTTGGTCGTCATCTCTGGACACAGTTGGTGGGAAATGCGTCCAAACTGAATGAAAGGGGCGGGTCTGCAGCCTCTTAATTTAGGCTGCACAATATCAACAATATTTCACAGCAACAGCAACAAAAAGGGTCCAAAAAGAGCGCGTACATGTGCAAGAAATAAAGCGAATTCACAAAAAATCCAGCAAATGTTTGATGTTTACGCCGTATTTTAAACGCCAGACTGTGTCTTCATGCATGCAGACTGATCCACTCATTGTGAGATTATTCGTGTGAAAAACTACCTGCAGTTTACCTGAAACACCACGCGATGGCAGTATTACTCTGTTCTTGTACTTGTCAAACAACATTTATATGCAGTGCATATTGTGTGCTGCAAATTTATTCTGTATTTAATCTGATTATAGTGATACAAAATGACGCACGTACCTACATTAGGCTTTAATAATATGTAAAATCAGATTTTCTTTATATATTCAGAGTTTCCAGTACATTTCCATAACGTGTGGCCCGTTTATAAATCTTCTCATAGGTATTTATCTTCTTATATTCTGTATAAATATTTTAATCTATTTTGTTTTACATTTAGAGTATTTTTCTTTTCTCCATTTTCCTCTTATGTCGTGTGGAACTGCTGCATGTTTTTGAGTTCTGAAAACCATAAATGTTGGAAATCAAAGCAGATCATTAATTATTATTAAACTGCTTCCCAATTGATCAAAAATTGAAAAGACAATGTTAGTGAAAATCTGGAGGCACATCTGGCCGTATTTCAAGTTAATACAACATATTTGATAGCTGGTACTATCAGCTATAACACGACAGATAACTTTAGCAAGAAACCAACTCCTAGCTAAAATTACTGTTAGCTAGCTAACATAACCGTATGTTAGCTAACATTACAGTTAGCGAGGAATTTGTCCCTTTTCTATCATGTAAAACTGTTATGTTAGCTAGGACGTGGTTATGTAAGCTAATGTTAGTTGTTGTCTAACTGCGTTTTTATGTCTACTTAGTTGTATTTTGGTGTAACTGACGCAAACTTAAAAAGGTTTGTTTACAGAAGTTACTGAAGAAAAATATGTTTTTTCATACAGTAAAACGGCTGTCAGCAACTTTAGCTTTGAGTTAATAAAAGCAAACTTATGGTAAGTTGCTAATTTAGCTCTCTAGTTAGCTGTATTTCACTGGAAGAGACAGCTAAATCACAACAGCTAATATTAACAAGCAACCAACTCCCAGCTCACATTACTGTTAGCTAGTTAACATTACCTTTAGCTAGCTAACATAACTGTTAACTAACTTATATTACAGCTTGGTAGGATTTTAATCTTTTTCTATCCTGTAAAACTATCAAACTGTAATGTTGGCAAGGAAGTGGTTGAATGCTAACATTAGCTGCTAACTTTATGAATATGTGTCACACTGCAGTAAGACATTTTAAAGAAAGTTGAGCCTCCCACCCAGAGCATGTATTTAGAGGAAAATGTATCTTTAAATTACACATTAAAAGTCTAATATAGACACTGTTGTTTAATATAAATCCTGCAGGCTGCATTTACTAGCCTATATTTAGACATGTTTACTTGTCTATAATGGACATAAAGTAATCACTTACATACCTTTTCAATATTTATTACTTGGCAGTCTCTTAACTGTTTACAATTTACAGGAACAGTTTGACTCAGAAATAGACGTTGTATGTTGTCTGTCATTGTTGCTACATGTATATTTATACAATACGTATCTATATGTTTACATCTGCCAATCTTTGTTTGGACTTATTGTCCTAGTTTACAGCTGTGTGCGTTTCGATCTTCAGCGTCATGCCCTCACACACCTGGATACAGACGTCCTGGTAGGAACTCAGTGTTTTAAGGAAAATATCTATCAACGCTGCAGTATTGTCTGCCTCTGTGTGGGATGCCACCCACCAACAATAACATACAAGTCTGAAAAATGTGTATATGTTGACTGTGATGGTGTTAAACAGAGGTGCTAAAAGTACACATATGCCTTATACACAGAACAAGTACAGACTAACCAGACTAACTAATGAACCACAGCCTGGATATGCCTCAATGGTCAGTGACAGTGAGTGATTCAAACACAACAAACTGAGGACAAAACGTGCCAAAAATCACATGAGGTTTGGTGCGAGTTGTCCTGCAGGTATCTGGAGCGAGGAGCAAAGAAACAATGATGAGAACGTGGGACTGCAGGCGGGAGCAGGGTGCCCTAACTGCCTCTGTTTCCTGTGCTAGCTCATGACCTGCATGGGTGGTGGTGCAGCGGGGGTCAGACAATGAGCGACCTTCCCTCCCAACATCGCCTAAATGGATTTCTTCCGATCTAAGGGGGGGGCATCGGGACCACAGTGACCTCTGCACACAAACAAAACAACAGTGCTGTTTGCTTTGCTCTTTATGTATTTATAATGCCGAAGATGCTTTCGGCGCTCAGTTATGGCGTCCTGCAGTGTGAGCCAGAGATGGATTGAATGTATTAAAGTGGGATTAGCACGAGCTGTTTGGCCTCAGGGTCAAAGATGCAACAAATAAACCAGAGTTAAGTGGTTTAATCTCTGCGAGCCGATCATATCATCAAACAGAGACCAGCCGCCAAGCACTCTGATGTCTCTGTAATGACACAGTGACTAACAGTAATTACTTTAAATCTTAGGTTTCATTCAGACTGAAAGCTAATCAAATTATGCATTAGTAATTTAGCTAATAGAACCACCATCTTTCATCAAGCTCTTCAGGAAATATGAAGTTTTTCCCTCTTGGTTTATTGAAGAAGTAAAGATGTGTCAAAGTGAAATGGTGGCCTACATGAAGCAAGGGACATAAAACACAACAACCAGGTTGATAATGAGCTCGTCCAGGTAATTGTCTCCAACTTAAAGTGATATTCACACAAAAAACAAGCTTCCATTCACATTTCTTTAGTCTGTTTCTTGAATTTCAGATAAGATTTTCTCTAAACTTGGACATAAACCTGGTGATTAAGCCGTAGTAAACTCAGTAATCATCTGTAATCACTGTGTTATTGCTGTTGACTCAGACTGGAGGAAATCCCAACAGTAGAAAGTCATCAACCTGCTGTGATCACAGATAGAAGTCCTGTAACTGCTCCTTTAATGAGCCTCCTCTTCCTGGTGACTCAGTCCACCTGTTAGAGAACAAACAGCGGACGTGACACGTCCATGAAACTCATCACAGCTCAGTCATCCTGTGAGGAATCAGCTCCACTGCTTTCATTATGAGGACACTAACACTGTAATCAAGACTGTAAAAACACAAAGATATACAGTTTAAAATTATGTTAAAGAAAAGCAGGAAATTCTCAGATTTTTGAAGCTGAAATGGGAGCATATTTTGCTTTTTGCCTGTTTAATGTGAGTTTTTCCTTTCAAGCTGCTGTTTAAGAATCAAAATATGAGAAACTTTATATAAAGTACATACAACACAGATTAATATGATAATATCTATTGTAATAGATTTTTCAACATGACCTAATTTCTATAGGACTATTTTTAACCTTGTCTCGTTCCAAGTTGTAAATAGGTGCATTTGAAATACTTTCTTTTTTCAGATGGAAATTTTGGAGAAGCCAATCCCTTCATTTTGTCGAGGGTACAATTTCCAGGTGTAGAGCTGCTGCTAAAGCCAGGACACCATTCCTTTACATTGTTTCTGTTTTCTATGTAAAATGTACTTGAATAAAAGCAAATATCAAGCATACAGAGCGATTTAAAACAGACTGAAAGTGGTAATCTCAAAGATCTCAGATTCGTTCTCTCTGGCGGCACCTCTAGCAATGAACAGTAATTGCGGGAGCACACTTCCCAGATATCCAGACAGTGCTGCATGTGTGACGTCCACGGTCGGCTCCGGTTGTAACTCTTGATTTTCCTGGCTGACGGTCGCTTTCCTTTTCAGACTGTTTGCTTCATCTGAGCGTCGAGTTTGTTTCTTCTTCTTTGGATTTTCACTTCTTGTTGAAGTTGTATCTGTAGTCATCCATCTTTTCTTTGTTTGTTCAGCCATAGTAGATTACTGTTTACTCGCAACACTCGCAGAGAGCGGAAAAGCAGCCGCTTAGCTCCGCCTACCCTCTCTGGCAGACCAACCACTGCTGGCTGATGGAAAACGCGTCACTAACTGGGCGCCGCCACAGACACCCAGCCCATAATAATACTATATACTGCAGATGCAAAGGCTTTCATCAGTGGGCCATAGGCTCAGTCATTATTGTGTTACCTCATTCAGAGAGAGAGAGAGACTTACAGACATTTATTTACATGAAAATCTTACTTTAACGGTCACTACCAAGGGAAGGGGAAGTATCGCCTTTTCGTAACTTTTGTAACCTAGCAACAGAAAGTGCAGGTGAGAAGCACTCTGAAATTGAGGTCGTTGGCGCTGCCAGTGCAAAAAAACGCCGTTAGTGGACACAGGCCCTTATGTGATTTACAAATGTAGATTTTGTGCACAAAAAAACATGTAAAGATGTTCGTTTTAATTTGAACTTCCCGAAAGTTTAAACAAGTAAAGCTGAGAGGATTTAAAGATTAATCAATTATTCGATTGACAGAAAATTAATGAGTAACTTTTTTTGAATAATTTGAATGTATTGTAATAATTTAGAGGTTTGGACTGTTGGGTTAAAGTCAAACCAAGCAATAGATTTATAATGTTTATAATTATTAGCGGCAGTCAGATACAAAAGAGTCCAAAGCTCTAAAAAACAAGTACAACAGTGAAATCCTGCTTTTACATTTTCTAATAGGATTAAGGATCCTTTTATTCCGCCCTGCTGTGTTTCCATCACATGCTCTCTTTGACACGGAGTAAACACGGTAATAAACATGTCACTGAACATGGAGGTTAATGCACTTTTCAATATGTCATCTGGAGGCGGAGCTCGGCCCGAGGGGGGTATGTTCAAATTGTCCTGCTGACATGTGACCTCAAAACGTTGAAAGAAGAATCAATACTTGTTTTAATGGCAGCCATCCCCTTCACCATGGAAACACTGAAGACATTTGAGAGACGCGTAACCTAAACAGTTGAGTCACAGTAGTGCCGACTCCAGCTTCTCTAAAGGACTGAACGATGGGAAAAGAGGAGCTTGATGGGGCAGTGAAGGTTTGTAACCACTGGAGTATTTAAAGCACCAAACCAGATTTCCAGCAGAGTATTCCGTTAATTCCTGACCGCTCTCCTCTCTGCTGCATCGGCATGGACTTGTTTTGATTTCCGGAGCCACTTTTCTGCCTTGTCTCCTCCATCAGACCATTTCCTGTCTCTGTGGAGCACAATCACAGAGATAACACAACAGCCGCACAAAAAAACTCCTTTTTCTCCTCGTTCGGCGTCTTACTCGCTGGCTCTCATTCATGTCTTATCGTAGACATTTTTAACCGCTTTTAAGACATCAAATGTTTGAGAAATGACTTCTGTTATCTCGCTCGCTGGAGTCTATCTTGCTTACTCCTGACAACTTGACCCACATAGGCCTTCGTAAAGGGCAGGAAATTAAACACATTAATGTGTTCTGACAGAGGAAAATGGAGTAAACAAGTGGAGGAAGAACTATTAAGAAAGTCCTGTATTTATAATCCTTCTGAAGTGAAAGTACAGAAGAATGTCCTGCTAAACTCACCTAAAGCATCAGCAGTAAAAAGTCTAATTTTCCTTCATGTAGTTTTTTCTAGTTTTCTGCATCTTTTCCTCCAGCTATCTCTCTTCTCCTCCCCCCTCGTCTTCCATTGTCCCGCCATCAGGGAAAAGGAGAAAAGGCCTCGCTCACAACAATAAGCACATCCTCCCGTGTGCTGTCGTGCCCGAGGAATCAGCTCGGAGCACATGTGATGAGCCATTGTACAGCGCGGCGCTCAGGCCTTCCTGCGTTAGCCGGTTTCCTAGCTGAAGTCATTGTGTCACCCGGTCTCTGTCTGCGGGGAGGAAACGCTCATGTATATACCGACATTCTCACACAGGCATGTTTCTCACACACATGCTCCGCCTGCACAAACACATCAATTTGTTGCAATCAAATGTATTATTGATAAGAAACACAGGAGAGAGGATCATCTGCAAACCATCAGACACTAAAAATAAAAGAACTTACCTCCGATAATCAGAGTTTTTGAAGATTATTGTGGATCTTAGGAAAACAACAGCCCCACCCATCCTCCATCACCCTATATGACCTTATATGTCCACTTATATTGGTGAGGGCATAAAAAGCAGACGGTAGACCGGCTGCAAGAGGCCGTGGTCCATCTGGATTTTGGCTAGACTTTTCTTTTGATTGTGAACTTTACGCAGCACATCCCGAAGCATTTGAGGTAGACAGTGTATCAGTGTACATACTTACTTACGCCTACATCGTCAAGACCACAGACTGTATAAAAAGATGGCCGACATGACAGCTCCCTGTAAGTGAGTCCAAACCCTCTCTCTCGCCCCCTGCTGACTGGCTGCAGTATAGCTCATAAAGCCCGCCTCCTCCATGTTAACAGATGGGACGTGAGTCAAACTATAAAATCAAAATACACGTCAAATACATTTTTCTCCAACATGGTTTCTGTCATTATAGTTAGTTCTTATCATGCTGATTTATGTCCAAGAGTTCATTTCTCTGACAAGTTTACTTTTAATTAGTTATTTGATGCTATAAAAAGGGGGTGTGGCCTCATGATTGACAGCTTTGTGGACAAATGGGGCTCCTGCAGCGTTCTGTTCCTAAGTAGCAGAGTAGAGGAGGAACGGCGAGAGGAGACGTCACTAACACTAACACTACAGTCATTGAACTTCACATAAGCGTGAATATCTGCTTCAGACCGACACAAGAAGCTGTTCTGCTGCAGACTGAGCCCACCTGAGGGCTCCAACACGCCAAGGACACCTGAGGGCTCCAACACGCCAAGGACACCTGAGGGCTCCAACACGCCAAGGACACCTGAGGGCTCCAACATGGCAAGGACACCTGAGAGCTCCAACACGCCAAGGACACCTGAGGGCTCCAACACGCCAAGGACACCTGAGAGCTCCAACACGCCAAGGACACCTGAGGGCTCCAACACGCCAAAGACACCTGAGAGCTCCAACACGCCAAGGACACCTGAGGGCTCCAACACGCCAAGGACACCTGAGGGCTCCAACATGGCAAGGACACCTGAGGGCTCCAACACGCCAAGGACACCTGAGGGCTCCAACATGGCAAGGACACAAGGTAAAGGTTTGGTCGGGTAGAGGAAGGGGCGGGACGTCAATACTGCGGCTCCACCAGCCGATCTCTACTGCACACACTCTAGATACAAATAACGTCATCAGTGCAAGATGGCAGCGCCCGCCTTGGGGGGATTTTGGCTTCAAAGAAGAACAACTCTTCAAAGAATTTAACTGAATTTAACTTGATCGTGCTAAAGTGTTTTGCAAATGTGGGCCGACATATACAAAGTTTTAATTATGTTTTATTCTCATAAAATTCCTTCTTTATGTGTTAAGTTATCCTGCAATTTGCAAAATAAAAAAGGAAGGTTTAGACATATTGAGGACCATCTTTAAATGCAATACACCTTTATAACTATAAAACACCTCTATTCAAATGACATCCCAACAATATCAGAGCTCCCTTTTACTTTGAGGAAAGGTTTGGAGGGAATGTCAGCACAAAGAAAGAGTCTCAGCAGCTTTACAGGTTGTGTTGTGTTTTACAGCTGGCACAGGACAATACAGATCAAAGAGGTCAAACACACACACACACACACACACACACACACGTACACACACCTTGGATTAATACTTATACAACCAACATTAAAGGCTCTCAGCACCACACCACCAGCCCACGTGCCAAACGTCGGCACCGGACAGACGCACGTCTCCACAGAAAGCCAAGGCCTCACACCTCGGCGAGAGCCAAACACCCGCTGCAGGTGACAATTTCTCCGTGGATAATAAAAAGAGTCGATGTGGAACAGCAGGAGGAGAATATTCCCGGGGGCTCGGAGAACAATGGAGTGGAAGGGAAGTGATAAGAGACAGGACATCCTAACGCTGCTGTGTGTCAGCCCCCCCACACTCTGCTAACACGTCAGCTGGCAAACCTGCAGCTGTCAATCAGAGTCACACTGAGACCAGAAAACAACAACACGCAAACAAGGAGATGAGACTGTGACGTAGGAGGTTTGATTGTTCAGTTGTTGCTAAACTGATTCATTTAATTGTCGTTAAGCTGCTGCTCTCTGACGGTCCTCCTTTTAATATCGCCTTACAGTGAAGAACTAATTATTCCCTCAGACTGTATAAATAATGGATGTAGCCACGGTGACGTTGCCCATTGGTTTCTTTACTGCGTAAATGAGGCCTTGAGTTTGGGAATTGCCCGCTGTCATGTTGGTTTTCTAGAGCCAGAAATATATGAATATGACCATATTTGGATGAGAGGGTGGAGCTAAAGAGGAGTGAGGGGTTAGCAAACGCGAAATTATCAAAACTTGACAGTCTGTAGCTGAAACATTAGCTCATGAATGAGCTTTAACTCTGTGTTTCCCACAGAGGAGATTCTGTTTGTGGTGTTTATTTATCAGAATAAAGAAGCGGACTCGCCGCTCGCTCGCCCACTGAGAGAGCAGCAGGTGAACAACACTTAAAATCTTCTCATCACTACGGTCCGCTTTAATCTCTCCGGGGAAAAGCCAACAACAATTCTGACTCCTATTCCTTCCAGCTGACGAATAAATAAATGTATGATAGATGCTGAACAGGCTACAAAGTGCCAATATATCAATACCAAGCTGGAGCTCAGACGTGTTGGACGGTCTGTTCATCCAATAAAGCACACACAGATTATCTGTCTGATATTTACATGAACAAATCTCCAAAAGGCTCCAACAGCACAAACACGGCCCAGAGGTTACGTTCAGTGACTGAGTTAGCTGAGGGGACACCTAGCGGACAGCTAGCAGCTCCCAGCTGTCACTCAAAGAGGCCACGCCCCTAATGATAATATAATATAAACAGGTGAGCTGTATAAAGATTCTCCCCGTACAGTTGTCATGAAGAGAGAAATGAGCTATAGAGACCCAAATTGTTTTTTGTACCAGGCTGTAAACATGTTTATTTCTGCTGTAAAGTTTAACATGGGGCTCTATGGGGACTGACTCACTGCTGGAGGCAGCCTCAAGTGGACACCAGAGGAACTGCAGCGTTTGGGACTTCCGCACTGGCTTTATTTTACCCGCTTGGGTATTCCATAAAATTCACAAAGGACAGAGAAGTATCTAGAAGAGAAGATAAGTGAAGTACTCCTTATCTGACCTCATGAGCAGCCAATCAGAGAGAAGGATTTACTCCACATCTGCCTTATTGCTCACAGCCAACTCTTGCTGCTGTTTTAAGATAAACTAGTTATAGGAGTATGTTTTCAGTTTATATACTTTAGGTTTACTTTGCAGCCATCAGTGTGTGAGCGGTGAGTGGTGGGAGCTGCAACTATTTTATATGTTACTGCAAACACTCAGGAGGAAACATCTGGCCTTCTGAGGACACACACACACACACACACACACACACACACACACACACACACACACACACACACACACACACACACACACACACACACACACACAGACACAGTTGTTTCCATCAGTCTTCATGCTCCTGGCAGCGACTACATGCCTGCCTGATTAACAGATTGGTGTTTCGGTGTTATCGAGCCAACAGGAAGTCAGCTTTCCTGACCCACTCACCTACTACGTGACATCATGACTTTATTCCCCTTCACGTGCACATACGTGTGTGTGTGTGTGTGTTTTTCAAATTAATGGACTTCCCAGACGGAGACCTGATTGTGTTTTTCTGCTGGGATGTTGTTTGTCAGCATGTTGACGTCCATGTTGGACCAACACCTGCTACACTTGGCTCCCTCTGTCCTTCAGTCCTTCTGCCAGCATGAATTTAGCATCAAATCAGAAACAAAAACCAGCCTAGCTTAAATGTTTATCAATATTTCACACGCTGAATTGTTATTTTCAGGCCTTTAACTCCACATCAGGACAAATACTCAAAGTTTAGCTCAGATTTTCTTCAGTTGTGGTTTTTACAGACGTTATCTCAGCAGCTCTTCCTTCGCCATGATTGTGTCAGACCCCCTCCCCAAAATACCAGCAGCCTGATTCAGACCTCTCAGGAAGATGGAGCAACTTCATGAGTAAAGCTGGAACGTTTAGTGATTTCAGTGGGTGTGGTGCAGCTTTTTATCTACACACATCACTTAAGCTGCAGTAAACAGAAGTGGTTACTAACACACACATGGACAGGATAACAGCTGCACAGGAGGCTATTTCCAGGCGTTCCAGTCAGATGCTGATAAGGAAGAATCAAGTCAAATTTGAACATAACGTACAAAAAAACTTGTCTCAGCTTCTGGGCCTGAACTTTAGGAGTTAAAGAGTTTTTTAGAACATGTTTATGAAGAGACTTTCAGCAAACAGCAGCTTCGAGAGTTACTGATTCATCACCCAAACACATCTTTGCTATTCAGTTAATTAAAGCTGCATTCTGGGGGCGACTCCACTGCTTCAAAGAAGAAGCCTGATTATATTATGAGAAAATTAGCTTATTTCTCTCCTGATGTATTCCCTCTGTAAACACGTTCCTAATTAGTTTATGTTCTCAGTCTCTAGTTTCAAGTCTTCTTCAACACAGCATGATGTTCATTTAGTCTCTGATGCTCCCATTGAGAGTCACACAGACCAGGAAGAGGGGCGGGTCTAGGGCGGGGCTACCTGTGATTGTGAACGTTTGTTTGTACTAAAGGAACGTTGGGTGTTACAAGCATGTTTTTTTTTACAGCCATCCCAATTAGTAACAGTTTCTGTGACTAACCGATGCTCCCCTCACTGGTACCAGTTGATCTACGTCATGAGCTTTGTGTTGTGACCGAAAGAAGGAGATCGCGGATTCAAGCGGCCGACATGAGTTTCCTCTGCAGGGTGTCAGCTCAGCCTCAGAGAGAGGGTGAGGAGCTCAGACATCCGGAGGGAGCTCGGAGTAGGGACGCTACTCCTTCACATCGAAAGGAGCCAGTTGAGGTGCATCTGATTAGAATGTCTTCCAGGCACATCCAACTGGGAGGAGACCCCGGGGTAGACCCAGAGCTCGCTGGAGGGATTATATATCCCACCTGGCCTGGGAACGCCTCGGGATCCCCCAGGAGGAGCTGGAGAATGTTGCTAGGGAGAGGGAGGTCTGGGCTAACTTGCTTAGCCTGCTGCCACCGCGACCCGACCCCAGATAATCGGAAGAAAATCGATGGATGGGTGGATAACCACTCGCTTCTCTCAAGCCCCACCCACTTGCCCAAATATGGTCAATTCTGGCTCCAAAAACAAGATGGAGGCGGCCAAAATGCCAAACTTGATGCCTCAAACGTGCTGCTAGCTTTAAAGACCTTTAAGAAAGTAAATTAATTTGCGTAACTATAAATAATACGTTTTTGTTCACAGCACAGAAGCAGACAAAGAGGAAACATGTTTTTTATTTAAAGCCTTAACAGGAAGCTGTCATTCATTTTCCTCCAAAGGAAGGCCTCTGTAACGGCCCAGAATGCTTTGGTGCTTCTCTCATCACACGCTGACAGTGCAGCATGTAGAGGATGTGTATGTTGGGTCGACTCAGGCTGTTCTCCTGTCACGTCCACTTAAAGCACAAAAACAAAAAGAGAGCTGAGAGGATTTTTCAACAACACAGTGGCAGCACAATGGAGCGAGTCAACATGGCCGCCGTGTCCTCTGCACGTGCTTCCTGTGTGCTTCAGTCAGTGTTTGTGTAGCTTAAAAAAAATATCAGTCACAGCTGAAGAAAAATGATGCTGGATGACAGAAAACTGACGTCATCAGAAGCAGAAATAAACATGTTTACAGCCTGGTGCAAAAAACAGTTTGGGTCTCTATAGCTCATTTCTCTCTTCATGACAACTGTACGGGGAGAATCTTTATACAGCTCACCTGTTTACATTATATTAAGACTTAAAGTGATGCAGCATTAGGATAAACAATAGTGGAGACAAAACGGGGGAGAGGGGAACCTGCAACAGCCGGATTCGAACCCAGGATGTGGCATTGTTGTCCTCAGACCAGTGGACCAACAGGAAGTGCCCGTGTCCACCTCAAAGTGGTTTTTCTCTCCATACTTTGTGTTCACGCTCAGCAGCTGCTCTCGTTTTTTACTGAGACATTCTGATGAAATTCTTGCACATCAAGCTTACTTTGCAGAACCTCCTCCGCACACTCTGAATCACTCCAGCACAAATACTCTCTCACAATGTAGTGCGTACACATGCACGCACAAGTACGTGCAGGATCTGCTGCTGCTCCAGTACACCCCCTCCTCTCTCATTGGCTGAGAGAAAGACGCATTCACAGCTGATTGGGCCAAAGTTTGTCCTGTTTGTTTTGATGAAGGACCAGCAGCAGCGCCAGGCTCGCGCTCCCATAAATGAAAAGCCTGAGAGCGCACGCACTCAGAGCGCGCGCAGAGCATCAAGAGGAGCCAGCTGAGAGGAGACACTAAAGAGCAGACCCTTCAGATCAGGAGTATCACAGTCCCGCAGATTAGAGTCATGCTTGCTGCGTGTCTAGAGTTCCTCGGCCTCGCGCTGTGCGTCGTGGGCTCGCTGCTGGTGATGGTCGCGTGCGGGCTGCCCATGTGGAAGGTGACCGCGTTCATCGACTCCAACATCGTGGTGGCTCAGACCATCTGGGACGGCCTGTGGATGTCCTGCGTGGTGCAGAGCACGGGCCAGATGCAGTGCAAAGTCCATGACTCGGTGCTGGCCCTGACGCAGGACCTGCAGACGGCGCGCGCCCTCACGATCATCTCCGCCGTGCTGGGGGTCGTCGCCCTCACGGTGACGATCGCAGGGGCGCAGTGCACAAACTGCATCAAGGACGAGACGCTGAAGGCGCGGGTGGTGAACGCGGGCGGGGTGATCTACATCATCAGCGGGCTCTTCGTGCTGATCCCGCTCTGCTGGATGGCCAACAACATCATCGTGGACTTCCACGACCCGCAGGTGCCCCCCTCCAAGAAGAGGGAGATCGGGGCGGCGATCTACATCGGCTGGGCGGCCACCGCGCTGCTGCTGCTGGGAGGAACCCTGCTGTGCTGCTCCTTCTCTCAGGGGGTGCGAGGCACGTACCCCATCAAATACGCGCCCACCAAGACCATCACATCCAACGGAGACTTTGACAAGAAGCATTACGTTTAAAGTGACTGTCACAGTTTATAATTGAAGACTTTTGTGTCGGAGCAGAGCGCGAGCAACTTTTCTGCTGAGAAAGTTTGACATGATGTGCGCCAGAAGATGTGGCTTTGCGCACTGAGGTGGAGACAGAGCGAGCGGACTGCGTGTATCTGTTAAATATGTACGGAGGATCAATGGGGCCAGACAGGAGGAGAGTTTTTATTTTACATTTTGAGAATAAAATGTCAAGAATAAAGTCAAACGTTCAGTATAAGTGCCGGTATAAGAACTCAGGAGAGACATTATTATTTTTTTTAAATAAATTTCTTCTTTATACTGAAAAAAAAATCTATTTTTGGATGTCCAGATTACAAGAAAAGCAAGAAAAAAGTTGATGGAAATAAACTAAAGTTGAAGAATATAGTCAAACTTTCAAGAATAAAGTTGAACTCTCGGTATTTGTTCCCAGCATTAGGAAAACGTAAATAAAAGAAAAAAGATTTTCGAAATTTTTCTTTTATTCAATTTTTTTCTTGATAAAATAGAAATG
This sequence comes from Semicossyphus pulcher, assembly GCF_022749685.1. Taxonomy (NCBI): domain Eukaryota; kingdom Metazoa; phylum Chordata; class Actinopteri; order Labriformes; family Labridae; genus Semicossyphus; species Semicossyphus pulcher. Next base: position 20,513,587 of record NW_027211696.1, on the reverse strand, counting down.
TCATTAAAAAGTTGGAATGTCAAGAAAAAGGTTAAGAATAAAGTCAAATTTTAAAGTGCCATGCAGGTACAAGAAGAGTCGTTTGTCAGGCAGCAGAAGTTGATTTAAGGGTTTTTATGTGCTTTGAATGCATCATAAGGCCAGTTTAAATGCAGTTTTAATAGTGTGTTAATTAACACAGTGGTTCAGATATTAAAGAGGTTATGTTTTATCATCATGTCATTGTGCAGGTTGAATGGCTGCAGAGCTTCATTGTATGTTGGTTCCCACAGTGAACATGCAGCCGACCGTTCAGACCAATTAGCGCTCATGTTGTGATGAAAGAGGGTTATTTGCATTTGAATACATGTACAGCGTTTTGTAATTCCTGTTGTTTTTCTACTCTTTTAATAGAACATTTTTCTAATAAAGAAACAAAACATTAAAGTGACTGAGTTTGTTATTTATGGCCTGTTGATATTTAAGAGCTAAATGAAGCATAAAGCCAAAATGTGAATACTTGATTATCATGTTCGAGGGATAATTCTATTATTTTTAAATCTGTTTTTTCAAAACATATTTTGGGTCTAATTGATAAATAGGTACAAAAAATGTTGTTTCATCCTGCAGCAGTGAAACAGGCTGTAATGGCTGCAACATAATCCTTGATGGGTCAAAGGTCGTCCACTAAAATTCTTGTTGTTTCCACTGACAGGCTCAGATTGTTATTCTAAGTGTGTGACAACATGACAGAAAGGATCCCTACAGAGATAGACCTTTTTGTTACAGAGGAAGATGATTGTTTTAACCACACACAGACGTTACATCGCTCTCTGCACACACACCAGACTCCATTGACAAAAACGGTAATTTTACCTCACAGAACACAGGGAGGTAGTGGTCTATTGCTGCCTGGATAGCTTAGTTAGTTTGTGTAAGTGTCTAATATTAGTGTGTTTAATGGCTAGTTTGGATACAACACGATATTTGTCTAGCATAAAATACTAAACATTTAAACCAGCAACAGACAAGAAACACCAATGTTCTGTAAGGTTAAATGACTGTTTTTGCCAGTGGAGTTTGGTGGCTTTGAAGAGAGCGACGTAACGTCTGTTTAAAAGAATCATCTTCCTCTGTAACAAAAAGGTCTATCTCTGTAGGGATCCTTTCTGTCATGTTGTCACACACTTAGAATAACAATCTGAGCCTGTCAGTGGAAACAACAAGAACTTTTAGTGGACGACCTTTGATCCATCAAGGATTATGTTGCAGCCATTACAGCCTGTTTCACTGCTGCAGGCCGAAACAATCTACTGGAGGCATTCTAAAACTCTTTGTATCTACTCGTCCTCTAGACCCCAACGTTTGTTTATATAACTCCCAGGATTTAAACAGAAGAATATGAAATATACACTATTTAAACCTGTCGGCATATGAGCGCCGAAACGAGCCAAATCCTGACCCCTGCATGTCCCTTCAATAATTAGGACAAAGGTAATCAGCAGCAGGAACAATATATTCGTGCACTTGTTTGTATTTAAAATACAGGAAACAAACAAGAAGCCAATAAACCTGACGTCAAAATAATCAGGGCTCGGGTTCACACACCCTGATGGAGCAGTAAAAGGCCGGCCTGAACAATGCACCCAGCAGACCATCATGGTGATTAGCACAATCAGCAGGGTGCAACTCCAGCGTCAGGAAGCTTGGCCTAGATCTGGACCAGTGGAGCAATCAGTGCCCCTCCATCATATCTCGTCACGTGGATAAACAACAAGAGCACAGGCACACAAACACACGCATGAAGGAGGTGGTGATTAGCAGAGAGGAGATCTACAATAAGAGGAACAGCAGCCTCCTAAAAGTCTGGTTTGAACGAGATGGAGGAGTCTGAAGGGTTGGGAAGAGGGTTCACATTTTCTTCTTCTGTTTCCCTTTGAGATTAATTGTAGAAAAGATAAAATATTATAAATCATGGCCTGAGTGTTTGCAGTGTGTCATCAGTGTGTTTTCAAATGTGCATCAGGGTCCTGTTTGCAAGCAACTTTAAACCAGCTAATGAATGTACTGCAGGGTTAGGCACAGGACTGGAGGAACAAAGGGGTCTGAGTTACATATCCATCATGCAAAGAGGACCCTCACAGACACTAAAATAAACAGCAGGGAGGGGGGACATTAGGGCTGCACAATTAATCGCATATTAATCCTGATCATGATTTTGTCTTGCAACAGTTAAATAAACATGATTGACGGTCATATTGACGTTTAAAATGCTCCGCCTGTAGAAACCTCTGCTGCTCCCTAAACTAACAGCCCCTCCACCAGGGGGCGATGGAGAAATTTGGGCTTCACTTTTGGGGGAGCTGGCATGTCATGTGATTAGCGCCTACAGTTTAGAGTGGAAGAGTAAACAACAGAGACGGTCGGGAGAAACTACAGTCAAGTGTCTGGAACAGAAGGCGAAGAGCTGGTCCCCTGAAACGGCTCGTCAGCGCTTGTTTGGAGGTGTTTCAGGTTTAGGGCGAGTGATGTTCAGAAGAAACAATAATCAGCAAAGAGGTCATGAAACCTGCGTCCGCGCTGCCAAGCAACACAACTAAGTTGTTGAAGTGCAGCATGATGAGTGTATGAAGGCCGAGAGGAAGAATGAGCTGCTCCCCGTCCTCGTCCAGACACACACAGAGACACCCTATCCACCCAGCTCCAAACGACACACTGTATTTACCCATGATGCACCAAGTTCAAAAGTCTTCGTTTGATGCAATATTTGTGCATGAGCCAAAATGAAGCACAAAAAAAATGTCCCTAAAATTAAAAAAGAATCGTGGGGAGTGGAGGAACAAAGGGGTCTGAGTTTACAAAGAGCGAGGGCCCACAAAGACACTAGAATAAACAGCAGTGGCTGCAGGAAGGAGGGTCATATAAAACAGGATCCAGAATTCTGTGCTACGCCCCTGCATGCAGAGCTCTAACATACACCACCACAGGTCCGCAGGATGCCTATGAGGTTGTTTTAATGAGTGAAAAAATGCTAAATGACCAAAAAGTAAATCATCTCATGTTGCAAATCACAGCTTGCAAGTTGCAAATGTGGACTTTGATGATTGCAATCATTCAGGAACAGAAGGGCTGCAACCACGATTAACTTAAGCTGCAACTAACTTATTTGCATTATCAATTAACTGATTATTTTAATTGTTTTGACCTTTATATGTCATGCATTAACAATAAAAAAAGAAGCAAATCTGTACATTAAACAAACAGGAACCAGCCATTTTCTTTTTACATTTGTGCCTATAAAAACAACAGTTTGATGACCCATTAATGCTTTTAATCAACAATTTGTTGCAGGTAAAATTTATATCAGTTGCCTCAACTATGGCAGGCACATTTCTTAGTAACTGTGGAGCTGATGCACCAAACAGAGACAACAATGAGAAGATGTAGTCCTTTCAAAAGAGGATCTCCTCTTGTTGAAATAAAATGCAGATTGTCTTCATTGCGAGTGCTGTAATCGTGTTTTAATCATCATCTGCACATATAAATTACATTAAAATATGTACAAGGCACAGCAGTCCTGCGAGATCAACCACAACAAAGCAGACGTGATGCGTTTCACACATTTAACCTTTTTTCTTCTTCTACGTTGAGGCCAACAGTTTGTTAGTATAAATTATCAGCTCAAACCGGCGTCAATCTAAGGAGATACATCAGCTAGCTTAACCGCACAGTCTGAGAACCAGTGTGTATTTATGACCCCTTTGCAGTATTTTGAGTCAGAGTGGAGTCTGTGTGAGGCAGAAAAAGTGGGTCAAGACACATGAAGGCACACCGTCGCCCTCTGCTGGTCAAACCTCTCAAAGGAAGCACAAAACGGGTTTTAAAAATGTGTTTTCCCTGTTCAGGGAGTCAAAGAGGAAGTCCAGACAAGCCTGATGTTAAAGGGTCAGTTCACCTAAAACACAGCACACAAGCATGGAGATGTATCCGTGATATATGGAGCAACATCCAGACAAGTATACGCCCCCACCGAGGAAGTATGTTGTTGCAATGAAGTCAGTGAGTTAGCTTGGGCTAGAATTCTAGCTAATGACTTTCGACACATTTGTTTACATTCTGGCAAATTAGCATCATTACGAGTCTGCAGAATGAGCTGTAAACACTTCCTGCCAAGTATTCATAAATGCATGTATAACAGAAAAGGTAAGGCAAGTTCTGCAGTCGGAAGAGCCGTCGTATTTCTGTGATTTTCAATCAATTTAAGTTTAACAGATTTACCGGTTTACATGAAATTCTACTGCACCTGTTAGACAAGTGGTATAAAGCGGTATAAACCTTGGATAGTGCTATCTGAAAGTTAAGTCCTCAAGGGACGTCACATGAGTCAAGGTTGAGGATGAAGAATACAGGTTTGAAAATGACAAAGCTTTACAGATACTAATCTTTCACCCAATTGTGAGCAGGTTTTGTTGCTTTGTGGGTAATGTAGTAGACAGATTTTGACTATGGAATAAAAGAGACAATGGCTGTTTCTCTTCCTCTATTTTCCACCTCTCTGTCTCCTCTTGGAAATCCTGGACATCGAGGTCAGCGCGCAATCTTGAAGTAGGTCTCAAATCCTCTAAGGAGACAGGAGGCTTGCTGGAGAAGCTATGAAGCAGAATGTACAGGTGTATCCTCCTGTTATGCTAATTTAGCAGAGATCATTGAATACAGCAGAAGGCTACAACAATAGAAACATGATGCAGCTGTGACACGCGTCACATTTAATCTACAGTGCTTTAAAACGATGGCTCTGAAGCACGAACGTCTCAAAGAAAGAGGCTTATATCTCTGGTGATGCGTCAGCATTTTCTCCAACCCAACATGTTTTTTAGCAGCTTAAAGGTCGAACCTGGAGCTTCTGTTTCAGTTTTTATAAACTGGAACATTTTGATAATATATCATTCAAAGGGCAGAACAGGAAACTACATCTTTCTTCACTTTCTGGACGCTGAGTGCAGATAATTGTCGGATGGGAGGAGATGGAAAAAACGGAGCAGATATACTGTAGATTTCCTTTTACATTCACATGAACTCAGTTTTAATAAAATTAATTATAGGAGGTAGAGTGAAGGCAGTAAAGACGACCGGTATACGTGGATGGAGGCAGATCTGTCTTTTAAATAGCAGATACACCAAGTATCTGTACAGCTCAGGACTAATAAGGGAAATGTTGTCACATTCAGGTGAACTGGCCCTTTAAACTGATAACGCTTTGATTTGGCAGAGGAGACAAGAGGGACATTGCTTCGCTGACAGTGTCCTGAATTCCCTCGAAAAATGAGACAATTGAAGTGACCGATCTCCAGGTAACCTTTGTTTTGTTGTCTCTGATCAAACCGGGAAATGAAGTCTTGTAAAAGCTGCAGCATCGATCAAACTGGATCTTCTTTGTCTTTATGGATGAGGTGATGTCCCGAGTTCGTTCATCTGATTATTTGTCCACATTGTACAACAGAGAGTCTATGACTGGTATTCCTTCAGTAACTGGCCGGCGATCACCAGTCTCTGGATCTCACTGGTGCCCTCGTAGATCTCTGTAATGCGAGCGTCGCGGTAGTGCCTCTCAGCGGGCATGTCCGACACATAACCCATCCCACCCAGAACCTGGATCGCCTGATTTAAAGTGCAAACACAGATAATTAAAGAGTTGTCTCCAGGGTTTCACCTGTATCTTTTAAGTCTGTCTGTCTGTCTGTCTTACCTGATGTGAGCAGAATGTGGCCGCTTCAGACGCCGCTAGTTTAGCCATGGCTGCTTCCTGAAGGAAAACACATGATGGTTCATGTATGCTGCGCTGTCACACATGTACATCTAAGTGAATCAGAGGCGTCTGTACCTTAGTGAAGGGTTTCTTTGAGTCTCGAAGGAGTGCAGCCTTCCAGGTAAGCAGACGAGCGCTCTCTAACGCCATATTCATGTCAGCCAGTTTGAACTAAACAAGGTGAAAAACACAGAATTAATTCATTAATTTAAGTCATTTTATGAAGCAAAAGACAAACAAATCTCAGATCTCCTCACACGTGGAGCTTTGTTGCTTTATTTGTTTAAAGCTTTTATTAGTTCAACATCTTTGAGTTTCTGACCAAAAAAGAGCTTTGAAGACATCATAACCCTGACGATAATATGTCAACAAACACAACAATGACGCCCAAAGCTCAAGAAATAGAGTTGAAATACGGCGTAGTTTTCTCGTTGGCTCAGAGGTTACCTGTACGGCCTGCATCTTGCCAATGGGCGCTCCGAATGCGGTGCGTTTGTGTGCGTAGTCTGCAGCACAGTCGAGAGAGGCCTGAGCGATACCGAGAGCCTGAGCCGCGATACCGATCCTCCCGCTGTCCAGGGTTTGCTGTGTGACACAAAAACAATTCACTCACAAGACATCAAGATACTGACCTGGTTACTGTAAGTCCACATTTAAATTAAGCAGAGAACTTTGAGCAAACCTTTCACAGAGATAGAATTGCATCTTGGCACCATAACCACAGATTATCCCATTTTGAAAGACAGGTGGCCTAACAAGCTGGAAACAGTCAACAATGAATGAGCAGTTCTTAAATACCATAGCGATCTTGAATCCGGCTCCTCGGGGGCCCAGCATGTTTCCCAGCGGCACCCTGCAGTCCTCCAGGATGAGGTTAGCTGTGGATGTGGCTCTGATGCCCAGCTTGTCTTCCTTCTTCCCTAGAGAAAGCCCCGGGTGTGGCATAGGGATCAGGAAGGCACTGATGCCCTGCAGACACAGAAACACAATGCTTTACTTTAAACCATTGTCTTACGGAACAGAACAAGCCACTCCTTCTCTCTGTCACAGGAAAGTAAAGTCAGTGAAAAATGCTTCATCTTGCCTTGTGTTTGAGCTTCTTGTCCGTGGTGGCGAACACGACGGTGGCCGAGGCTTCCCAGCTGTTGGTGATCCAGGCTTTGGTTCCATTCAGCACCCACTCGTCTCCCTCCTGACGAGCTACTGTGGAGGCTGCACCTGCATCGCTGCCGTTACCTGGAGGACCAAAAAAAATCAATAAAGAGACATGTGTTGATTTAAACCAGATGGAGTTAGTTGGATTTGCAAAATCCAGATTAGTCGGCTAAGAGGAGGGGAGATTGTGCGTGTGTGTGTGTGTGTGTGTGTGTGTGTGTGCGTGTGCGTGTGCGTGTGCGAGAGAGAGGTGTGGCATGTACCTGGCTCACTGAGGGCGAAGCAGCCCACCTTCTCTCCGGTGGTGAACGGTGTTATCCACTCTGTCTTCTGTTCTTCTGTACCAAACTTCAGAATGGGTCCGATGTAGAGAGACTGAAACAAGAACAATAAAACGCTAACATGACACCTGTTATATTTACCTGTTTATTAATGCTGACAGACCAAACTCACGTTGTTAACGGACACTACGCATCCAGTGCTGGCACAGCCTCTGCTGATCTCCTCCACAGCCAGACTGTAGGCCATATAGTCCATCCCAGCTCCACCCAGCTCCTCTGGGACCTCCATGGCCATGACCCCCAGCGCCCCCAACTCCTGGACCTGCAGAAGCATCATCAGGGATGTGTTTGATACATTCAACTTGTAACAACTGGTTTTTATAATTACATTTCTTCAGGTTTGAGGTTTATATGGGACATTTGTTAGAAAGAAGTTGCTCTACAGTCGTATGTGTGTCAGTCCAACATTTACTCTCTTTTAGGTTCTTAGGAACACATCTGTCTCTTTAGCTGCTAAATGCTCCACTATGTTCACCAGCTAGTCTGTAATTGTGTTGGTCTGCTGTTTGCTGCTGAGCAGAGTGTACAGTGGATTAAAAACAATGCCACTTCCTCAAAAGCTAACTCTTTTTGTCTTGTTTTAGAAAAACACTCAGTTAGAAAAAGGAATAGAAAAGTGATCAGCTTTAATCTTTGGAGTCAGTATTGTTCACTATATTGTGCCTCTATCCGAGTGTGTTTACCTGTTTGGCAGGGAACAAATGCTCTCTGTCTAATTTGCCGGCGATGGGGGTCAGTTCTCTGTCGGCGAAGTCTCTGCAGGTCTGTCTGAGGATCTGATGAGTGTCCTGTAACTCTGCCAGCTGAGAGAAACTCCGACAACTACTGAGACACAAGCCCAAAGCTGAAAGAGATGAGAAGAAAAGATTTCAATGATTCAGACAGAAATCTCTGTAACACTATAAGATGGACTGTCATTACATTTTACAGACAGCATTTTCCACAGATGATTAATCCAACTGCCTCTGTGGTTTTAAGTATACCTGTACCTTTGTTGTGATACATTTAATCTGCAGAATTACTACTTTTACTTTTAATACTATACGTACATTTTGCAGATACGCCTCCCTTAGTAAGGAGTATTTTTACAATGTGTGTTATGGTACTTTTACTCACTTTTAGCTAGTACTTTTTATTACTTTCCTTTCTGTCGTTTAGTCTCTTTATTCTGCAGCTGCTGCACTGTAATTCCACTTTCCTCAGTCCTTGAATGCATCACCAGCTCACCGGTTAACGTTATTTAGGTGAAAGGTTAACCTCAATATCAGTCACCTTCGTCTCAGTCTGACAGTGTTATAAACCGACTAATTAAAAACGATAGCTATTTCACTAATAGCAACGAGTTGAGCTACATTTCTTCACCGACAATGAATCTGTTAAAGTTAATGTTAGCAGCTGGCCGGCTAACTTGTAACCTTAGCTAGCCGAGGAGCTAACTGTCAGAAACATGTTAATCATTAGCTAACGTTTTGTATTAGCTAACCACCGCGTTCTTTTGTCAACGGTCATAGCTTGGAAATACTTGGATTTTTGCAGCCATACTGTCATTCATAATGTAAATTGAGATAATGATATAACTTAGCTCTCCCAGGGTAAGTTATGTGATGGTTACGTAGCAGGCTAAGCTAACAAGGTTTGCTTTACACTATGGACTGTCAGTGTGTGTAACTTATGCACGCGCGGATAATACAGTCCAGGCTAGCACTGTCTTCCTTTTGCAAGTCATGGTCCCAATTATACTCCTATTCCTCCTGATGTACCTACCTTTCCTTGCTTTAAAAAGGGCAGCCATGGTTCCTTCCTCTCGGCTTGCTGTAGCTACAATCTTCCAGTGAGGAGTTCAACTGAGGTGTTATGAAGCACACTGCTGCCTTCAAGGGCTGTTGGAATTATTGATATTCATATTTCTACGTGGGAGCGAAGTGTAGTAGCTTCCGAGCAGGCAACCCAGCGTGAGATTTTCATTCTTTTAAAATAATTATTTGTTATTTTAACATGTTCAACGTTAGTAGATTTAAACAATTCAAAGAATCCACAAGTGCAATAAGTTTTTCATAATGTGTTGTTCCTACAGTCCACTTTTGCTCGAAGTTTAAGGGTTTAGTGGTCATTGAGGGGATTATATGGATCATTTAAGAGGTTCTCGTGTTTTTGCAAATGTTGAAATTTAATTGTTTTAAAATGTTCCAATCTGCCACAAGTATAAAGTGCATATTTTATTTTATTTTCTGTATTACAAAAATCACATTTAAGTTACTCTCCAGCACAGAGGTCGGAACTTTCAAGGGGCATTGAAGGCAACACCTGACAGAAACTGGCCAAGTCAGGTATGCTCTCTTTCATTATACTCAATATATCGTATATCGCTTAATGAATTACCCATTCAGCCAACATATAACATATTGATAAAGGCTGACCATTTATAAGCCACCAACTAATGTATAAGGAACATTAATCTAAGAGTTAGTTACTACACCATCTTCTGTTTCTTTTTGGAATTACTACTATGGCGTAAGTAGCAGGAAATATTCTTGGTTCTGCACATACAAAATTATATATGTATACACATATTTATTAAATTGAACCACGCATTGATATTTTATGTGCATAATGTGACATAAGTCCATCTGTTCTGTACTTTAACTTTCTAGGATTTTGAAGGCATTTCTAGTAACGGAGTGATTTTACTTTTTGTTGTGGTTTCTTTTACCTTCTGCCACAACCCAACTCTGTAGTTTAAAAATTAGACATCTTTATTGATCCTATAAGATTATTGACTGTAGATACTTGAATGCATATCTTTAACTCTATCGATTTCATCTCCTAAATATAAATGTACTTTTACTGAAAATATAGAAAACCCTTTTCATCATTTTGCTCTTATAAATGTACTACTTTATGTTTCTGTATTTTGAATGGAAAGATATGAGTAAACAAAATATACCATTTAATTGAACAGATGATATTCAAAAAGCTTTATATTATAACGTACAGTGAGTCTGTAACACTATATTGACAACATCCCATATGATATTGCCATCTTCTTCTGTATTACTGTTACCAGACACAAAAATACAGTAAACATTTGGTCGCTGTGCAATTATTTTAGGTTAGCTTAAGCCAAAGAAAGAAGAACACTTAATTAAAATGATAGGTCTGACTTAAGAGATGAAAAAACAAACACTTTAAGATCATACAAAAATACCTAAACATCATTAACTCCTACAGGAATATGATCCAAACATTAGAGCAACTTTTCACAGGAAATAAAAGAAAGAATAAAAGTAATCCAGCCAGGGAGGTTTGAGGTTTTTCACAACATGTTTATTTTTTAGCACCATAAAAAGTCAGTTAATGTTGTCCCGTGTTTTTGCTCTCATTCTGTCTTTCCTTTGGGATGGAGCGATGATGGTGGAGATTAAGGAAAGGTTTGGAGAAAGGAGGGGCCGTTTGGAGAAATAAAAGGGCTGCATGGCTACTACAGCACCAGTTGGCCGGCAGGTGGTGTTCACTTGCTGGCGGAGGTGAAGGTGAAGCATCCTCTCTGGTGGAACTGCATGTCCCTGATACGACGCATGGACTGGATCTGGGGCTGGAAGGCGCAGAAGTCGTTGTAGTGTCTGTAATCACCGCACTCAAACAGGTACTGGTAGCCTCTGTATCCAGGGTACTGGTAACCCACAAACCTGAGAACACATGGAGAAGGTAAGCAGAGTTGATGCTGACTGAACCACGTTAATATTCCCCAACAGGTATATAATAGCTTGTAATAATCTAATGATACCTATTGTGTTTTTATTGCTTCTATAGCATTATTAAAGAATGTTTATAAACACAATATTGTTTCTAAATTATTATTATAGAATATTATAGAATTTCTCAATAAACTGGACACTGAAGGTTTCAAAGGGGTTCTAGTGGTCCTTCAGGAGGTCCGAGATGTCCAGCAGGTTAAGTGGTCATTGTCAGGATCCCAGATTCTCTGAGTAGGAACTAGTTATCCTTAAAAAGGTTCTAGTGGTCACCAAAGAGATTTAGAGGTCATTGGAGAGGTTCTAGGTGTGTTTAAAGAGGGCGTTTTAGACGTCTGGAAGTTTTTGTGGTCCTTAACAAGTTTGTAGAGGCCATTAAGTAGAAACTACATGTCCTTAAAAAGGTTCTAGTGTTGGGTAAGACATTAAGAGGTCATTGAGGAGATTCGAGGCGTGATTTTAGAGGTTCTAGCGGTCCTTCAGGAGGTTCTAGACATCTAGCAGGTAATTTTTAGGTTCCCAGAGTCTCTGAGTAGGAACTAGATGTCCTTAAAAAGGTTGGTCACCAAAATCATTCAGAGGTAATTGGGAAGGTCCTGTGTCCTGTGTGTGTTTTAAAAGGTTCTAGGTCCTTCAGGAGGTTCTAGACGTCTGGGGGTTTTAGTGGTCATTAACAAGTTTGTAGGTCATTAAGGAGAACAAAGATGTCATTAAAAAGGTTCAAGTGGCCACTTTGGAGAATTTAGGGTTCCTTTAAGAGGTTCTTTTGGTCCATTTAGTGGTCATAAATAAGGTTCTAAGGGTCATTTTTAAGGGTCATTTTAAGAGGTTCTAGTGATCCTTCAGGCAGTATAGCCCAGGAGGTTTACTGATCATTAATGAGTTACTATAGGTCATTGAGGAGGTACTATGTTAAAATAATCTCGTAGTGACTGGCAAGGTTATAGGTGTCCTAGTTTATAAGGATCCTTAAGGAAGTCCTTCAAGAACTTATAGTGGTCAGAGGAGGCTGAAGAGGTTCTGGTAGTCCAGGAGTACCTTCTTCGTTTCCAGCAAAAGTTAAATAATTAACTGAAGAGGTTCTAGGGTTCTTTTGAGAAGTTATACTGTCCAATGAGGAGGTTCTATTGGCCATTTAGGAAGTGCTAGAAGTCCTTCAGGAGGTTCTGTTTTCATTGGGGAGGTTCCAAGGGACACTTAGCAGTTTTAAGAGGTTGTTGAAGAGTTTCTCAGTGAGATAAGGAGGTCCCTGTGGTCTTTAAACGGTTCTAGCAGGAGTTGGTGTGGCTCTAGCAGCATTCAAGGAGGTTCTATTTGTCATTGAGGTGGTCCTTTTGATAGTCCCTGAAGGTGTAAGGTCCTTTGAGGGATTCTAATGTTATTGAGGAGGTCTCTAAAGGTCCTCGAGGATGTCGAGGATGGTTGGCTCTAATGGTAGTTTAGGGTTCTGGATTATATTAAAGAGGTTCTTGAGGATCCTCTAGATGGCTGAATCCCACCACCATTATCCAAACAACAAATGGGGGAGAATCTGTTGGATGAATGGTGCTCTGTCCACATAAATAGAGTTTTATTTCCCCATGAGAGCTGGAAAACATAGAAATATGTAGAAAATGTCCAGTCTAAAAATACACATGTAAGCCCCATGAGGATATACCATCCTACTTTTTATAAACAACTATGTTGTAGTGTGACTCTGGAGGCCTGTGGCTTGCTCTACAGCTACGTCTAAATAACATCTGCAGTTCAGAGCCTTCGCTTTAGTTCTATTTGAACAATGAGCCATCAGATTTGTCATTATCATGCATTTTGAAAACATAGACCTCAATCTTGACCCTTTACCATTTAAAGCTTTATAATTGCCGTCTGTGTGTACTCACGCTCCTCCAGGCACCCTCACGCTGCCCACTCTGTCGCAGAAGCCGTGCGCCCAGAGGGTGGGCACATCATCCTCCTGGATCTCCATCTTGTTGCCCTTGAAGTCAGAGAGCTCATACAGGCAGATCTTGTGCTCCAGGCTGTCCTGCAGGGAGGAAACCAAGCACAGCGATATAAAAGGTTAGTCTTTATGTCTCATCTACTTCATCAACATTTTTCTGTTATTCTGTCATCATGCTGTGGCTCACAGGGTGGCAGTGTGGGCTGCAAGGTCTGAACATGTCAACATCTATTCAATGGATTGCGATGAAACTTGGTACAGGCTTTAGTGGCATCCAGGTGATGGATGTTTAAAACTTAGGTTTACCTTAGACTTTTTATTTAGCGCCACCATCAGGCCAAACTTTATCAAACATTTCAGCTCATGGAACGATACCTCGAAATCTAAGACTGAATATCCAAGAGACTCATCTGCACTTTGAGACATAAAAATGATCCTAGCATGTAAAATTAAATAACTTTCTTAAAGAGACTATGTCTGACATCTGTATTTAAAATGTCCTATGAAGGCCACCGTACAAAGGACAAACTTTTCATTTAGAAACTTTGCTGTGGTCGAATCAAACTTTTTTTGGGGTCTTAAAGCACCAAAGTTGTCTCTAGAGATGAACACTTTGTACATTACTTACTTTGCACAGGAAAGTAATCAGGAACTTTATTGATAATTTACTAATAATTTCACTGATTTTTAATGCAAAAGTGCTAAAAAGTGTGCTTCTTTCAGCTTCTTAAATGTCAGGATTTGATAAAAACCAAACATAAGAATTTGTGCTCTCAGAATTTATGAGTAAATTCGAACAAGTTTCTCATATTTTTTTATAGCAAATTTGATCAATCAAGAAAATTATGCCAATGCCGGTTATTTGCAGCACTAGTTTCTCCTTTTAACAGTTTAGATTGTGTGTGTTTAAAAAGCTTCACGGCCTAACTACACTGTTTGTCTTTTTCCACAATTACAATTAAAATATCTTCCTAACTAAAGGAAGCGATTTCCTGTTGCCTTTATACGAGTATACAGTGTTGTTGCACTGTTGAACGCACCATGCGGATGGGCCTGAGGGACATGAGGCAGTCGCTGCGGTAGGAGTTGCTCCAGGTATCCCAGCGAGGATACTCTCCCTTCTCCAGGATGAACATCTCCCCACGGAGGTTAGTCTGCTCAAAGGCAACAAAGCTGAAGGAGGGGGGCCGCCGGGGGCAGGGGGGGCACAGGTGGGAGGAGGACGGGAGAGGAGAATTAGAGGAAAGATAACAGTGATCGCCATATGAATCACAGAGAGAATACAGAGTCTGACTGGCTGTAGCTGCTAAAACCAGGCGTGTGTGTCCACTTACGGGCCGCACTCCACAATGATACTACGCACTCTATCCATGCCACGGTCACACACGTTCATACACTCATTCTGGACCTCGATCATCCTGCCCTGGAAGTTCTCCTGGTCGAACAGCATGATCTGCACAGAGGACACATCCAAGATTTCAGGATCAGAATCAGATCATAAATACTTAATCGATCTGTTTGGGGATATTTGGTAATGCTGTGGTCGCCCCCATTCTAGAGTAAAAACATATAAGCATTAAATGAGCAAAAACATATGCATCATGAGGCTATGCATATGTATTTTGATCTAATGTATAACAGAAGTAGATCTTATTGCACAAGCATCATGTCGCTCACATGTCCTAGCAGTGTCTACTGTATTTCAGTCATAAGCCGCTTATAAAATATATATAGACTGAAACAAGCTTAAATGTAGTATCTGTCTATGAATGATCAGTTTGTAATAACTCATCCGGCCTCATGAATCAGAGGTGGACAGCGTACTTTTCTTTGTATGCTACCTCATACTTCCATCCCTCAACATTTCAGAGGAGAATAAGTTGCTTTTTACTCCGTTACATGTATTTAACAGCTACTTTGAGACCAAGAGATAAATCATAGCACCAAAACATCAACAGTGAAACCTGCAGTACAATAACCATGATATCATCTCTGATATGGGCCTTTCTGCATCAAAGGGACTTTTGATACATTTAAGCCTTTTTGTTGCTTTGCTACTGTACATTTACTGAACTCAAGGATCTTAATACTTCTTTCACCACTGTCAATGAATTAACTTTAAAATCTGAGCAATTTTAAGCAAAACCCTGCAGGACAAACTGCCGTTTAAGGGTCTGTTATCTTAAATCACAAACACTAACTTTAACACTTTCAACATGGATTATCAGTAGACTTTGCTGTTGACTATTTTTTACTACTTCAACCAATCTAATCCACAGTATCTTAAAACCTTAGCATGAAAAGCAAAAGCTAATATCTCTATATATTTCCTTATTTGTGTGAACTGGCCCTTTAAATAAATAAAACTTGAGTAGAAAAGCAGCTCTTGTTTCGGCTGCAGTGACTCACTCTGTAGGTTCCCATGCCGGGCTCGCCAGTCTTGGTGGCCTTGCTGGAGGCAGCTGGGGCGGGGGCTCCCTTGTCCTTGGCATCGGTGCCCTGGCTGGAGGCGGACTTGGCAGTCTGAGACATGGTGAGGGGCTTCAGGAGAGTCTGGGTGAGAGACGGAAGAAACGGACAATAGGGGTGAACAGAAATAGAGGTGTAAATGGAAGTGATGTTGGAGAAGGAGGTGTGAATATGATCAGAGGGGTGGTAGGTTGGTTTGTTTTGGGGATTTGGACTAAAAGAGGAAGTTTGCTATTTATGTGGGAGGCTCATTTGGGCTTTTCCCCCGGGCTGAGGGTGTTTTTCCTGGGTGTGGTGGGCATGTGTCCCCTCTGTACTGTTATGGATGTTCAGGTGTGAATGTCTGCGTCTGTGTGTCCTTACCTGCGTTAGTATAGCTTGCTGTGCCGTGTGAGGGAGGCTGGCTCGTGCTGGTCCCTTCAACGCTCGACCCAAGCTTTTATACTCTGGCAAAGGCCAAACGTCGAGGCTCAGCGCACAATAGAAAGCCTCTCGTCATCACAGTTGGCCCGCGCCAAAGCCACCGGGTCATCGCATAGCCTGGAAACGCCGCCGGCCCCTCTGGCCTGCCCGTAAGCGTTTTACTGTCAAAAGAAACCACTGACTGAGGCATTTTCCCCCATGTGTTGGGCTGCTGGGCTGGAAGCTTTAGATGCATGTAGAGAAGAGGAATGCAAAGGTTCAGAGGGCACAAAGAGGTAATCCCTCCTCTGTATCACCTACACAGGCACACGCACACGTACAACATACTCTCTGAAAACAATGACTCGCTCGCTGAAATCATTTCAAGAGTAAAACTGAGAAAATAAGGCAGAAAACGGACAATAAACAAACCTGTTTAGCACACCTACAGCTGTCTAACTGTGCCTCGTTTTTACTTTTTATCACAGTATAATAATGACAGTTCAAAGGAAGGAGGAACTTTCAACATAAAACACAAGAATGGTACGATTTATATGAGTTTTGCATTTAATCTCTAATGAACACAAAGGTCGAACAACTTTCAATCTACTTTAAGGAACACTTAATGGAGAATGTGCTTATCTTTGTCTCTCTGAGGGTTACAGAAGACCATTTATATCAATCTTCAGACGTAGCCTGGTCCTCTCCAAACAAAAATATACACACCAGAAAGTGGGATAGGAAAATGCATTTGCGTTGGTTGCAAAGTAACCTGAAATAGAAGTTTGCAGGGCTGGTGAACCACAGAAGTTGTTAAGTTTACTGCCAAAACACGGGCCAGCTGCAAAAATGGGAGCACTAGTAAATTACTAAAGCTCTTTGTGCTGTTGTAATTTACGGAAGCCCTAAGCAGACATGCATGCATACATTTTATTTACTCCCTTGTCCCGTGATCACGAGTCATTTCCGGTTGTTTTCTCGAGATCTCGACTTATTTATCCCGAGATAACAGCGCTGCAGCACTGCAACGTCAGATGATCAGAACTCGTATCTCCAGAGCTGCAAAAGCACCAAACAAACACAGAAACAGGCTGAACTGACCTCATCAGCGTGGGCGATGGCAGCATGTCCTGCTCTGTGATATCACAGTGAGCAGCCTGTTGTTCTGTTTTCTACATCAATAGAAAATGATCATGTTATCACGAGAAAACCAGCTTTGTTATCCCGGTTTTAAATATGTACAAGTGACGAGAAAGTATTCATGTACATTCCCAGCATTTCTGTGTATTTTAAACACCTGCCAACCTCAGTGTAAAGATGGGACGTGACTACAACCGGCTGCTGTTAGTCAAGAAACAGTTAACTCCCTCCTAGGAGGATTACAATCATCTACAATCATTCCCCCCTGCTTCAAGTCTTCATGCTAAGCTAAGCTAATTGCTTCTCATCTCCTTGTATGTACTTGGTCCCAAACTTTGGATTCTAAGGAAGCAAGTTAGCATATTTTCCTTTAAAAACTGCTTATGTAACGCTGGCTGAAAAGCAGCTATCAGACTTAGCAGCATCTAGTATCTACAATAGGCTAACTTTAGCTAAACTTAGCCACATGAAGCTACGGGTCATATCAGGCCAAGTAAGACTATTCAAAGTACAGTGTTCTCCCTTTAAATGAATCCCCATGAAATGATGCTCTGTGTGGTTTGTTGTGAATTTACTGTGTTATAAACTTTCTATAACCGTAGCATCTTAGACGAGCATCCCTCCTCAGCGGTATTTAGTGGTGAGATAAAGGTCGTTGTTGTTGATGATAACTGGGATTACAGCAGGATTATACGTCAGGATTATGTCACCTCAACCCAGATTTTTCCACCATGGAAGCGGGATTAAATGGTGTTTGATATGTGCAGATTAGGTGTGGACTAATCCTGCTGTGTAATCTGTGTGCATTCTGTCAGGCTGGGCACCAAACCTCAGTCATTTTTTGGGCAGATTCTGAAACGTGTCCTCTGCTCTGCAGTTTAAAGGCCAACGTGTCTCATACGGTTTTTAAGAATTTCACTGAGCGTATTTAAGAGGAAGAGGGTTTTAAAACCTTTTAACCCTGCTGCCTTTCAACGACTGTCACTGACACCAAATCTACCGTGCGTATTTCTACCCCCAAATGGAACTTCCTGTGACCCTCCCCAACAAACCAGCCATTCAATATTCAGATGCATCTTGTATATCATGAGCCCTCAAAAACCCCTTTACACTGCAATTTGGCCACAGCACTGTAATGCTCCGCCGTTGCAAAAGGATGCACCATGTAAAATAAAAGTATGAGCTTCACATACACACACGCCGCTGTTCTGCCCTGCCAAATCTCAACGCCTGTTCTCCTCTGTTCCTACCTACCGATGGCGGCTCAGAAGCGGCCTCGGAGGTTCCGCTTTGTCGCGTTTCACTTAAGATACGAGGTGTAACAGTCCCTCCTCAAACTGGTGATGTAAAAGGGGTTAATGTCTCTGCAGTGTTTCCACCTCTTCAACATTACTCTTAATGGCCCACAGTTCGTCTTTAGATGACACCTGATCCTGCAAAATCATGTTTTTGAGACATGAGTTTCAAACAAACCTGATGATATCAGTCCTGTCCAGTTTTTGTCTCCACTCTCCTTTGGTTACTTTCTGATCCCAATAAGTAAGAAAAGGAGAGCATCAGTTATTTCTCTCAGGCAGGACAGAGTTTTGCACAGACGTTGATGCCGGCAGAGCCTGATTATGACATACTGACAGCTGAAGATAGACAGGAAACATTGGGAGTAGAGAGTGGGCGATGATATTCACCAAATGATCAGACCGGGAGTCGAGCCTGCGATGGGTGCGATGAGAGCTACAGCCTCTGTACATGTGGCGCCTGCTCTACCAGCTGAGCTAAACCAGCCCCCCCGATTATGTTTTAATGCAGATTTAGTATTTAGTGATCCAAGTTAATAAAGCTTGTTTTTTCATGATAGGTGCTTATTTTATCTTGTTGTCTTCAGGAAACAAAGGCAACGTTCTCCTGAAAACTGGATAATTTATCCCTAAACAACAACTTTCTTCTGCTCCTGCACTTCTGAGCAATCATAAACATAAGCAATAAAAGGAAAGGAGATTTTGTTTTCTCATTATCGAGCTCGTTGTCTCAAGATAACAACAACAACAATTAGAAAGCTCCAGATAATGGCACAGCTCTTCTCTGCGATCATGGCTTTTGGATTTCATTTTGCCGTCTTGAGGAGACATCCTTATATTTATAAAATAACCATGTAGGTATAATACATCTATTTATATAGCAGCCTTTCTACCCAAAGTACCTGAAACATTTAGTCCCATGAACAACTTTTCAAGCAACTAAACGGTTTCTTTAGCTCGCTGTTGTGTCAGCTTCTGTCGGAGTCTAAAGACGTGTGAAGACTCACATTAGTTTGCTGATATACAAAAGCCCTCGGCTGTTTTGATAAAGGTCTGCACATTTTACACCCACGTTTCATCATCCTTATTTATCAATTAAAAGACGTCAAGACCTTTGCTTATTTCCACCTCTCGTTTCAAGTGCTGAGTTGTATAAAACTGGGATTTACAGACACGTCTTCCTCTAAGCGATGTATATATTAGAGAGTGGTAACACAAACAAAAGCATTACTTGCTTATTTATGTATGAAGTGGTTCGTAATTATAAACGATGCCTAAAAGGGAGATTCAGTGCTTTAATTCCTCTGTGCTCACAGGAAATAAAGCTGCTGTTTAGAAAGTCGTGCTGCCCATTAAGTGCCTCTGCTCTCTTCTTTACAAGTGGTTGATTATGTAAGCAGTCACACACACGGACACACACGGACACACACAGTGCTGGCCAGCAGCAGAAGATAACTTTGTGTTTTATAAACCACAAATGCCCCTTTATCCGTGTTTAAGACCTTCATCTTTTTAAATGTCAAAAATCAGGATTATGCATGAATTTAATTCTGAAAACTGAATAAAAAATGAATAAAATAAAAGATTTCCAGCACAAATATAATCACGTAATCCTGCAGAAATGTTTGCTGAATCTCTTTTGTTCAGCTGTACTTGAAGCCCTGAAGGGAAGCCGATGTATGAGAGTCATCGCAGAGAGTATTAATATACAGAGCTGCTGCTCCCAATGTTTGATGAAGGACTTCCTGTATACTGTTTAGACCTTATCTCTGCTCTTACTCTATATGCATTGAAAATAACGTCTCCTTAACTTATCATCTGACACATGGATGCAACTTTGCCCAACGTGTACATCCTCTAAAAGTTCTTGTTGTTTCCACTGACAGGCTCAGATTGTTTTTCTAAGTGTGTGACAACATGACAGAAAGGATCCCTACAGAGATAGACCTTTTTGTTACAGAGGAAGATGATTGTTTTAACCACACACAGACGTTACATCGCTCTCTGCAAACACACCAGACTCCATTGACAAAAACAGTAATTTTATCTTGCAGAACACAGGAGCTGCTGGTTTACCTCTGATTTAAGCCGCAAGTTTGTTTGTGCTTCTGTTTGTTAACTAAACATGTTGACAAATCCAAAGTTACCATTTTAAACACTTGAGTCGTACAATAACACAAATAAGAGCTGAGCAATTGAAGAAAGGGTAAACCAGCAACTCCTGTGTATTGCAAGATAAAATCACTGTTTTTCTGAATGGAGTCTGGTGTGTTTGCAGAGAGCGATGTAACGTCTGTTTGTGGTTAAAACAATCATCTTCCTCTGTAACAAAAAGGTCTCTCTCTGTAGGGATCCTTTCTGTCATGTTGTCACACACTTAGAAGAACAATCTGAGCCTGTCAGTGGAAACAACAAGAACTTTGGGGTTACTTTGCAGCTTTTACAACCTGTTACACAACCGCCGGCCGTTATTTACTAGAGTAATCCAAATCTTTTTAAACCTATACATTTTTTGGAGCCTAAAATATGTAACAATAGGTCTCTGGTCCATCCATCAATGGGCCTGAAATCTAATATTTAAATAATTGAATAATAATTGGAGTCAATTTTGAAGTTAAATGCCAAAAATTCTTTGGTTCCTGCTTCCAAACATGTGACAATTTGATGCTTTTTTATAGTAAACTGTAATTTTTTTGTCTTGGACTGTTGGTTGGATAAAACAAGCGATCTAATTGTGTCACATGTGGCATTTTCAACTATTTTATTATATTTTATGGGGGGAAAACAATTTATACATCAAAAGAATGATTGTTAGATTTGTATTCAAAGAATGACAAACATTTGGTAGATTCTAATAAACAGGTGGAAACAGCTTCTCATCTTTCTTCTGACCCCCCCTCGTGTCCTTGGCCCTCTGTACTTTCTCAGTCCTGTATCTTGTCTCCTTATATTCCTCTGTCTCCGTGTCCACTGCGCTGGGTGATAATGTGGTGTCTGCACTTCTGCCCCTGCACAGATTAACAACGCTTTTGTCGGGGGGGACAAAGAAAAATGCCCCTCCCTGCTGCTGAGCCGGGGCTTTCAGCATGGCCCCCTGCCAGGGGAGGCTTTAAAAGGGTGGGGGCGCGTGGCTCCTCTCACTCTCACGGCAGGACAACCGAAGGGCATCAAAGCAAGGTGAGTCCATGTCCCTCACCCAGCACAGCCAGCACAGGGCAGCTATCAGAGTCAGGGTACAGCAGCCCCCCATTCCTGCACACACAAACACCCCCAAACACAGGAGCCCATAGGCGCCACTGCACCCGGTGGGAGAGATAAACGGTGGAAGGAAATGGGCAGATATAAGATAAAGAGATAGAACCGGAGGGTGTTTTCACCCTCTTCTTTTTTATGCAGGACCTATAAATAGATGCTGGTGCTTTCATACAGAAACCCTAAATTCAAGCTCATTCTAGTAGCAGGGCCATAAGGGGCTTTTTAACACGCTGTTGCTGTCGGATATACCAGTTAACCTGCTTTTCATCTGCATTAAATAGCTCTGAGGTTGTGTTGTGACGACAGCTTTTTAATACTGGCTCTCCTGTTTTTGGATTTAACATCATTTTTTTGCATGTTTTTGCCGCCTTACCTTCAACTTTTTAACTTGACTGCATTAGAATTTAACTTTTGTTCAGTTCCCAGAATCTGGAGTCTCAGCCGTCATCTTGTCTTTTGTTCTGAAGGTCTCCTTTCAACAAGCTTGTGTTTTCTTTCCTTCCAGACAAGATGACTCACCATTGCACCAAGTTCTCCGGCCACTGGAAGGTGAGTCTGCGGATGGGAAACACACATTCATACATCCATCACCTCACTGGAGGGCGTTTGAAGCTAAATGTTTATTATCCCTGAGATGTGACCTGCTGTTTCTGAAAAGGATCAACACCATTTATCAGCAGCTATTCAGTGGAGCTGCCATTTCTGTCCTAGCAGAGAGCAGATTAAATGTAGACAACATTAGGACTCTTACAAAACTACACTTTCATTTCACATCACTATTTATCCAAGTACATGTCTTCAAACTGAGTTGCTGAATTGATTTCTTACATTAAATGTTATTTTTTAATTGTTCGTGCTTTATTTACACGTCTGTATTTCCCCTCCAGATCATTGTCTTCGACGAGGAGTGCTTCCAGGGCCGCCGCCATGAGTTCACCTCCGAGTGCTGCAACGTGATGGAGTTCGGCTTCGAGACTGTGCGCTCCCTGAGGGTGGAGAGTGGAGCGTGAGTAAACACATGCACACAGATAGGAATAGTTTACATCTACAGGAAACTATGGAAGCCCTGAGGGGTAAGCAAGAAAAAAACTTTTCAGATCCATTTTTGTAAGTCTAAACTGATTTCTCTCGAGTTGTTTTGGACTTACGGGTTAAAAAACTTGCTTATATTTTTACATTGCTTAATCGTTTTTACAGCAGTGAAAACAAGTGGAAAAAAAAAAGTTTAGGCAGGTAAAAAAATATTTTTTCATTTTTTACTGCCATTACTTTGACTATTGGTAGATGTTGTTAACTGTGTTAAATTGTAATAAATTAATGAATCTATGGTGATAAGAAAGACATGTAGCTACCTTGTTTTTAAATGATTTTTAGAACATGAGGTCGTGGTAAACTTCAGCTAGTGGCTGAAATGTGTATTACAACAACAAACAATGACCCTAAAAATGTGAAAAGTGAAAGAAACATGAAAAGTAATTCAAGAAAAAACTTTTTCTTCATCTGTTTTTATAATTGAAAAAAGTCACTTTTAAAAGGATCCATACTTTTTTTTTTTCTGAGCACAAACTTTTTTCCACCAAATGTTTTCAAAGATTAAAATAGAGCAACTTAAAGGAAACTTAAAGAAAACCTTTTTTCTGATCTGAAAGAAAAGTTGTTCTTAAGTCATAAAAACAGGAGAGAAAACATTTTAGATTAGACTTGGATAACCACATTCTTTTTTTCATATTGGCCTCTTTGGGCTTCCGTATGACAAATTTAAAATAGACAAATGTTAATGATTTATTGAAAAAAATAGATGTTTGATGTTTAAATGAAAAGGTTATAGTTTTTGAATCTTAGTCTCCTCCCTTGTTTCTCCGCAGCTGGGTGGGCTACGAGCACGCCTCCTACCAGGGGCAGCAGTTCGTGCTGGAGAGGGGAGAGTACCCCCAGTGTGATGCTTTCGGAGGCAGCAACGCCTATCACATCGAGAGGATGACCTCCTTCAGACCTATCGCCTGTGCTGTAAGTCCAACAGAACTTGTTTTCTCCTGTCTTTTTGCTTCATGATTATTGTTTTTACTGACCAAACAAACAACATAAACATGCATTGTGTGCTCTTTTGTTTGTGTTCCTCCCCCTCTGCAGAACCACAGAGAGTGTCGTATGACTATCTTTGAGCGTGAGAACTTCCTGGGCCGTAAGGGTGAGCTTAGCGACGATTATCCCTCCCTCCAGGCCATGGGCTGGTGCAACAATGAAGTGGGCTCTCTCAGGATCCAGTCTGGAGCGTGAGTGTCCACATTCCAGATTTTTCTAGTCTTCTTGCAGCTGCTCGAAAATAATCCTGGTAAAGTTTCACAATCTTTTCTAACATCTGATCACCACTTCCTCCTCCCTTTCTGTGATTTCCCAACAGATTCGTGTGCTACCAGTACCCTGGTTATCGTGGATACCAGTATATCATGGAGTGTGATCGTCACTGTGGGGAGTTCAAACACTTCAGGGAGTTTGGCTCCCACTGCCAGACCCCTCAGATCCAGTCCATCCGCCGTATTCAGCAGTAACAACTTCCCCCCGAAACCCCTTTCTCCCATGTGACCCTTCACCTTTAACCCCTGCTGCTTCCCAGTGCTGAATAAACTGTCTTTCTTAAACCTTACTGACTTCCACAAATGTATCTGATTCACTTATAGACAGATGACTAGATGGAGTCACATAGTGCATACTCTTGTATTAATGAATACGCACACACCTACACAGTCCACATGAAAGTCTATGGAGGCTGGCTTGTGTCAGTGTTTTGGCAATAAAGGATGAGTTGAAAAAATCTTTTCATGTAGAACTGAATTTATACGTTTTTAATACAGTCAATCTGAATAACATATGTGGAGCTAAGTCTGAAATTTGGTTGTAAATAACTTATTTTACCATAAAAAAAAAAAAAGATCTGAAACTAAATTAATCTGTCACAATTTTGATAATCCATTTTTATTTCACGGATCATTGAACAAATATTTTCTAAATCCAGCTGCTAAAATGTTAAAAAGATTTTCCTTATTATTCTGCTTTATATTATTCATTTTATCCTTTTGGGTTCGAGAGTGTCTGAGTAAGTAAGTCACATAAAACAAGACATTTGTAGAAGTCACTTTGGGCATGTTCAACTATTTTCCACTTGTTTATACAATAAGTGATTTTTTAATGAATCTAAACAGTAGTTAATAGACTCAGAGAATTAATCTTTAGCTGCAGATGTGTTAAAAGTACATATTATTTAATTTAATTTGAAACATATCTGCATCTATTTCTGCTCAAAATGACAGGTGGTTTATTTAGTTGTTCTATCTCTTTTAACATCTTTGACTTAAATAAAAGAGAAATATCTTCATTACTGGTTGCATATATCCACCTGTTAACAGGTACATCAAACTAGTGATTTTGTTTTCCTTATTTTATGTCAAGTAATGAAATAATCCCATAAGAAGAGAGAGGTACACTTTAGAGAAAAGTTGCTTTTTGCTTAAACAAAAATGACGAAAACAGCTCATCAATTATCAAAAAAAAGTTGCAGATTTATCAAAAATAAAGATGAAACAGTTAGACAATTAATCGATTAGTCAGTCAACAGAACATATTTGGCGTTTGAGGACATTTTCTAAGGAAAAATGGCTAACATTTGTTGCCTCCAGTGTGAGGATATCGAACTTTTTCCAGTTTTTCAGTGTTAAATTAATATCTTTGTGGTTTTGGACAATTGAAGACACAAAACAATGTTTGAAGACGTCTTATATGGCTATGGGAAAAGCTTATGTGACTTTTTCATAGTTTTTTCAGAGATTAAATAACAGAAACAATCACTAAGTGCAGCTCTAGTCACTTTGTTACCTAAATAAATTATCTGAATACACCTCATATATATATTGTGTCAGTACATTAGGCCTACTGCAGCCTAATACATGCCTCTCCATTGCAGTGTATTACCATTCCTGGCCAGGAAACGGCACTGCGTTTCCACCATACCATCATAAACATCTCTGGTGCATCCTATAGAAACCTTTTACTGTGCTGTTACATTTACTGACAGAGGCTGCTGCTTCGTGACCAAGCAGATTCAATGCAACAACAACACAACGTATTTAGCACTGAAAGGGATGACTGAATACATGACAAATGCCCTGCGGTGAGGCTTTCATTTACTCAATTAAAAATAGAGCTATATGTGTCATCCTTTCTTTCCCCCCTGTGGGAATTTTGCTGTACACAGACCGGTCGATGCTGTTCCCGGTTCACGTCGTAAATCATCAACTGCCAAAATAGTACACATCTGTATAAGGGGAAATGCCTATTAATGAAACTGATATAATTATAAGATTAACTTGTGTCTCAAAAGGCTTTCAAAAACGAAATAATAATACTGTCTTAGTTAAAAAAAAATCTCGACAAATAGGTGAAATACAAACCCCTTCCTCCATTTTGGTCCAGGTCCAGCTAGCACGAATCCGTTCCGGGTTTTATCAGCCTCTTCCCGCCGCAGTGGGAGGAAGTTGGTCCACAAAGCAAGCAGAGCTACTGTGCTAACTAAATATATAGAGAAAATATATCAAAGAATTGCTTTTATTAGATGTGAAAATAGCTTAATCGAAAAGAGCGGACGGAATCGCCTGGTACACAAGCGGGAAGAAGGAAGGAAGGCAGTGGACAGACATGCATTCACGTGCTGTCGGAATAATCGGAAAAATGATAATCCAACTGGAGAAATTCACATGCAGGATCCCTCAAATTGGACAACGAAAATCGGGGGGGAAAAGTGTTTCTCGACTTGCCGAGTTGATAGAATTTACGTTATTTTACGCAGAAACATGGCGGACCCAATTAACCTGTATGCTCAAGAAACATTCTAGTCATCAACGTATTTCAAGTGCATTTTCTTTTTGCTCATTTGTTAATTTTTATTTTGTAAAAGGTTGTAACAGTTGGTTGCTTTCTATGTACAGTTGCCCTGTTTAGTTCTGGTAACTAAAATATAATCCATCTACTTTTTATAGTGTCCATGTTGTTTCCACATTACGAGCTAAAGCTCGTGAACACACCGAAAAACTCCGAGCATTCAAGGAGCGCGTGAACGCAGTGTTAGCTCTTCCTAACTAGCCGAGCACGGGCTCCCCCAGCAAAGATAGCCGAGCAGGCACTAGTGATGTGTGGTTCGCGAACGAGTTGGCTATAAGAGCCGGCTCCTTTAAATGAGCGAGGGGATCCCGCTTTCTTTTCTTTTAAATTGTTGGTAAATTAATACAAGGCATAGTAAAAGGGGGGATCCTGTAACATATTTGTTAAATAGGATCCAGAAATACCTAAATGCATTAATCCACCAATTAGCAAGCGTTTGGCATTTCAGAGAGAACATTTTAAAATTGTGGTAAAAATGTTTATTTGCTTATCAGTTAACACCGAAAAGGAAACGTTACAGTGTAATTTAACAGGCAAACTAACCACTGGTCAACCAATTTTCATCTCCCAGTGCTCCCTCCCCCCTCCTCCACTAGTAATTGGTCGCTCACAAACGAGTCTGCTCTCAGAGCCGGCTCCTTTAAGTAAACGAGAGGAGCAGATCCCGTCTGAGAGATGATTTATTATTTCTTTATTTCTTTTTTTCTTGTATTGATAAATTAATATGAAACA
The DNA here is from genome assembly GCF_022749685.1 of Semicossyphus pulcher. Classification (NCBI taxonomy): domain Eukaryota; kingdom Metazoa; phylum Chordata; class Actinopteri; order Labriformes; family Labridae; genus Semicossyphus; species Semicossyphus pulcher. The sequence continues at coordinate 20,486,390 of NW_027211696.1, read as the reverse complement.
GAATAAAGGGTGGTCCTATATCTTATTTGTTACTACTATCCAGAAACGTCTCATTTTGTACTGTACTCTACCTGTACTGAATCGTACTATTGCTGCTACCTCCCTCCCTTCAGAGAGCATGCATTTAAATCATAGGATTATAATGCATTACAAGAAACAAATAACATTTTTGAACTAAGCATACATGTTTTATTTATATTGTAACATACCAGTTAAATAAAATATAAATGTTTGCAGAGTTTTGTAATGATTTATTACTATATTACTTAGCAGTGTCTTTTTGCAGCAAATAACAACGTAACCAATCAATATACAAATATTAACACATTTATATATCTCTATATATAACATCTATATATATTTATGGCTTTTCTACCAAAGACATAGCATATTGATCGTATTCTCTAAATAAGTAGTATACATATATATATATGTAAAGTTATGTCTGTGCACATATACATTTCAAAGGGCAAAGCAATGCTAAATTTGGCTAAATAATAAAATCCAGAATTGGTTCTAAATAAATACCCGTTTGGCAGCTAAAAGAGTCGACTCTTACTGCTGAGCTGAGACAAATGATCCGGCTCACTGAAAAGAACCAAATTTCCCATCACTATCCTCCACCACCACCATCAGCGTCACCATCAGCCCACAGTCAGTCGCTCTGTGCTGGGTCTCCAGGCGAGGAGTGTCCCCCCCAAACGCTCGGGGTAACTCAACAAGAAGCTATGGATTATTTCGTGCGGGTTTCTCTTTATTTTTGAAGCCATTTTGGACTCGTGAAGACTTCTCGGAAACGGTGCAGGACTTCCCCAATACGAGCAGCCACTTTAACTCGCAGCCGTTAGCTTAACGTTATTAAGTGTTTGAAATCGAGCCAGTGTTACTGTTCGTCTGTTTACCACTGGCAACGAGAGCATTTTAATGTATTTTCTGGACTGGACTAATCCAAACTATATGTATAGGTGGATAAATCACTCTATACCTTACTCGATAGTTAGCCTACAGAGGCTAGCAGGTTTCATTTTGCTAGCTAGCGTGGCGGCTAACTAGCAGATATCGATATTGCCAGCAGGCTACAGAAAGTTAGCTTCCAGTCGTCTGGATTTGGCTTGTGATTAGCTCCTCGCACCCTCTTACACAGACTGGATTCGGTGCTTAAAATCTTAAGGTGTTTCACCACATCTGTTAGACGACATTTTTTTTTGTGATTGATGAGCCGTTAGGGAACATTTCAGTCTTACAGGAAGCCAGCAGCAGCAGCAGGAGGAGGAGGAGGAGGAGGAGGAGGACGGCAACATAAACAACAAGAAGCGGTGTGAAGATTTTATGGAGTCCTGCGCTTGTGTGCCAAAACGCGTCTGAAAGATTTGCATTTTCACTGTAACCATCCAAATATTAAGGAGGACGAAGTGACACCTTAATGGGACACAATTCAACCTGTCTCCTCCCTAATTCCCCCTTTTCGGCTGCAAAACGTGTCTCTGTTTTATTGCTGTGAAGCTGGTTTTCTGCTGTCAACGCTCAGAGGGAGCCTCTTCACTGTGCAGCCACTACGATTAGAACATTTTTTCTTTAGCACAGTGTTTACATTTTTAAAGGAAGACGTCTAAAACGCTCGCAGCACTGGAGACAAACCAGTCGTTTGGACGGATTTCCACCAGGAGAGTCCCTTGAGACCTGTAGGATTTGACAGCTGTCTCCAGAACCCAACATCTGGTGCATCTCTGTGAGACATATCACATTACTATAAAGCGAGGAAGCCTCAAAACGAGATCTCATCTGCCTTTTTCCTTGCAGTATTCTCCTCACAATACGCCCTGCATGGAGAAACCTGCATTTATGCACTAAATGGGATTACAAGCACGGAGATCCAGCGGCCCTGCATGGTGACTGTGTATTATTTCTGCAGTAACCTGTCACCCAAATGTCTTCCCTACTGAATTTCCCTTTTTCTGTGACAATAATGGCAGTTTGAGGCGAATTGAGGAGCCGGAGACAACGACACCAACCATTCCAGTCGATGGTCAGCCCCGCCGTCCGCTCAGCTGGCCCCCTGTCACGCACCTTCACCGCTTCATGTTGGTCTTAACTGGTGGAGGACATTGTTTTTTTTAATTCCCTGAGCCAGAACCCATCCCCAGCCCGGTTATTTTATTGATTTGGTCGTCCCAGGGTCGAAAGATGGCGGACCTCGAAGCAGTGCTCGCCGATGTCAGTTATTTGATGGCGATGGAGAAGAGCAAATCTACTCCAGCGGCCCGGGCGAGTAAGAAAATCATCCTGCCTGAGCCCAGGTAAGCACATTTACACAACGCTATGATGCCGTGCTTTTTATCTGTTAAAGGCTTGAATCTTTTGTGCATGTGTTGCAGCCATATAGGGAGATGGAGGCGTGCTTCCTCTTAAACCTGTGACTTACTGTACATGTTCAGAGAGCTATGAGTGTGGAGGATTCTACAAACATGCAGTGGCTTCTGCAAAAACATCCATGCAATGACTTAATTGACCATTTTACACCTTCAAATAACCAATAAGTTAACCTAGTGTTGCAAAAAAAATGATGAATCTACAACAGCAGGATATGATGCAGCTGCATGCAGAATATTTCCCATGATATTATCAATATGTGCAAACAATACCCAGTGTAAATGGAGCTATTTCTCTGCTATTAGGGCCCAATTATTCTGTCAAACTCTCTACATATCCTCCCAGACTTACTTGACTATAAATCATATAATACATTTGTTTCATGTAGCATGTGCAGCACATTTATTGAGGCTGTCTGTGGTGGTGTAAACTGTAGATGATTAGAGAAATACGACTGAGGAGCTTCTGTCGCTCTGTGGCTTCATGATATCACCATAAACAACCGTGAAAAGACTCAATTTGCATGCCTTTTTACACCTACAAAAACCAAGTGTAAATGATGTCCTTGTCTTACTTCTGTGCCTTAACATTCTGAACACCCTCCCAGGTTTGTTTGGTCATTGGTATGTTTCATTTGGCGTGTGCAGCACATTTATTTAGGCTGCTGAGTCTTGTTTTGTGGTGGTGTATATGCCGTGTAAACCCTTTGATGCAGTGTATGCAGCTCCCCTGCTCATCCATGCTGTTTGTGAGAAGAGTAGGCCATCAGATGAGGCTACAGCTAACATCAGATCAGATCTAAATAATACACCCCTCCCAATCCCCCAAACATTCACACATAATTGCACATCCTTTTGTCCCTGCGGTGCAGCTCATCAGGCCTGTGAATGTGTCTCTTCAGACCAGGTTTCAGACATATAGTCTGCAACTTAAATCGAAGAGGATGTGGTTGGAATTTGGTTACTGCGATAGTTGCATTTCATACCAAGTTTGTAAATGTCACAGTTTGGGTTCAGTCAAATGAAAACCAGTGTGTGTCTGTATGTGCAGCAGCTTTGTGTAGTCTTGTGTTGATCTTGTTTACAGTTTTACAGTTTGTACTTAACATTTATTAATCACAAACTGTTTCTGACACACCCACACGTGTGTAAAGAGCCTTTACAAGTGTACATGTGGGTTAAAACAGCCATTATATTTTAAACCAGAGTGGTTTCAGAGGAGGTCAGCTATTCATTCACTCACTGGCTTGTCTTGACAGATCAGCAGAAAGCAGTGATCCGCACAGTTTGTTACGCACAGTAATGACTTTGAAGCCTGTTGATTGTTCTACCTAAAATGATTAAATATAAGGATATTATGTAATAACCTAAATCTATTGCCCTTAATATATTAGAGTTTAATATGATATGATATCAGTCATTACCTCCTATATCTCTTATATATCCATTAACATGTCATAAAGAGCAGAAAGGCCTGGCCCTCTCCACATGTTTGAGACAGTAATTTCACCTTCAGTGCACAGGTTAAAAGGCCCTCAGGGTTTGTAATGAAGTCTCCCCTTGGGCAGTTCTTGACAACAGCTCATTATGTTGCTTAGCTGACAAATGTCAATATTAACTGACATGGGTTAAAGGGTAATTCCGGTATTTTAAACCTGGGCCCTATGTTTTTTTGTATATTTTGTCTCTAAATCATTAATAGGTACTAAAAGTTATTGAATGAATCCAGTAGATTGCTTCTGTCTGCAGCCTCTAAACAGACTGTAATGGCTGCAATGTAATCATAGATGGCAAAAAAATAGTGCGTAGCTCTTGTTTTTTTCACTGACCGGCTCAGATTGTTATTCTAAGTGTCTGACAACATTACAGAGATATCCCTACAGAGATAGACCTTTTTGTTACAGAGGAAAATGAGTTAATTAAGCCAGGAACAGCCGTTACGTCATGCTCTTTAAAACCACCAAACTCCCTTGACAAAAACAATAATTTTACCTTGCGAACACAGGAGTTCAGTTTGTTCGATTTTGTTATTGCTTTACTCTGGTTTTCTAAAACAGCAGTTTGGATCCAACTAAATATTGACCGAACACACACAATAACACAAACAAACTAACCGAACAAGGCAGAGGTAAGCTAGCAACTCCCATTTCCTGCAAGGTAAAATGTACTGTTTTTGTCATAGGAGTCTGGTGGGTCTCAAGAGAGCGATGTAATTGCTTTATCTGTGTAAAAAATGATACCAAAAGGTGTTTTTCTCTGTAGGGATCCTTTCTGTAATGTTGTCAGACACTTAGATCAACAGTCTGGGCCTGTCAGAGACAAAAAAGAACTTTTATTAGAAAGACTTTGATCAGGTTCATTTGCTCCAAAGGATTACGCTGCAGCCATTACAGCCTGTTGCACGGCTGCATGCTGCAAAATATAAAAAAAAAAAATTAAAAAAAAGGGGGTCTAGGTTTGAATTACCTGGTTCCCCTTCAACGACAAATGACTCACTATACATTATAAAGCAGTCATTTCATTATCAGTCACAAAACTTTCTCTTTGTCGCCTTCCCCACCACGATGTTTGTATATTTGAGCTCATTGGGTTCACCTCACATTAGCTTCAAATGACTGCAAACCATTTGTGAAATGTTTTTAAGTTGATAAATGTGGGTTTCCTTCCTTCAGGCAGTCGCTTGGTTTCGGTTCACGTCAGTTTGCTATTATAATTATCTTGCACAAACTTGTGGCTTGTTTCACTGAGCCAATCCATTCTAGTTAATTCTACGTCACATTTAATTTTTGGTCAAGTCAAAATCATGTAACTGTTGGCAGTACATATCATCATGTTTCAGTGCTCCATAGTAAATATGACCCCCGGCCTACCTTTAGTTTAGAGACTCAAAAAACACTCTGACAGTTTGGAGAAAGAGGCCAACTGAGCTCTGGTAGGATAAGTTTCGACCTTCAAGTGACAGAATGAGTTTCAAAGCAGGGCAGTGGTGGCTTTCCAGTTAGCGCTAACAAATGTGCTACAAAGGTAGATGAGCATTGGGGAGTTTTTAAAGTCTTTGCTTGTATCTTGCTCCCTCGCACTGTGCTTGGTTGTATTGTTTGCAAGTGACCGTTGTAGACAGCTAACAGTGCTAACGACACACCAAAGCTTGATATTAGTTGATACATATAATGTGTTGTATGCTATAATAATGTGGGATCTATAATAATTTTCTGTGGACATCTTAGGACATTTTTATTGCACTGAAAATGGGTCACTGTTTGTAATAATTAAACTGCTGTGATTACAAGCTGACTACATCTACCAATGTCTGAAAAGAGCAACCTGTCAAGGCTGCTTGGCACCATAATTTAAAACTAAAATAACGATAGTTAAAGCGAGGTACACAAGATAATCGGGCCAATCATGGGCCTGACTCCCCCCTTCAGACAATCGGAAGCAAAGGCCCGAAATGTTCCTGTGTTGTGAGGTATGTTGAGTGATTTTACTTCCACGATCTGCTTTGAAGGCTGTCGTGGCCGCAGCGATTTAAAATCGTAAACATTAAACATGTTCAGTATTTACGATCTGATATCCTGTTGTGTGGGGGGGACCCTGAGGACAGCCGAGCATGCACTCTGTGGATTGTCCCATGGAACGAAACAATAGCCAATGGGGAAGCAAGCTGACTGAAGAAGGAAGCACAACAACCGCAGCCATGGCGACAAAAGCAAATGTGAAGGATAAAGTAACATGAGCAGCCCACGTTCGCGCCGTCTCCACCACTTCATCCACAGTTTGTTCTTTTTTTCCTTCCTGAATTTTCAGTAAAAAGTCCAACAACTATCATCACCAATTCTTCCTGCCCGTCGTCCGCCATGTTTGTTTACTCTGAAGTCTCGTTTGACTGAGTCAGACTCTGGTTGTTGGTTAATGGAATCTGTTAGTATGTGGTGTGCTGTTCTGGCGTTATCGTTGCTCTTCACTCACTACAGAAACAAAACTGTTCAATCTATGATTATATATCGTCATGTGTGGGCTGTCTCACATTTTCAACATCTGTTAAGATTTGAAAAATCTTTTACTGTGTGCCAGGCTTTAAGGAAAGTTCATCGCGAATATACTGCAACGACAGTGCTAAAAGTCAAAGGAATATTTGTTTATATCAACAAATCCTATGATGACTAATCTTCCTACATTTCTTATTATTTTCTTACTTCCTGTTTGTGGCTCTCGGCCCCGAGCCAACTTTCACCACAGAACTATTATATATTTAACACCCCACATGTATAGTTTCTTTTTTAGAAAGACTTAGGAACTTCCTAAAACAGCTGGTCAGTCTAACGAGGCAAAATCATGCATTTGTTTGGGGTCTATTTTCAGCGGCGCATGAATCCACATTTGGTGCTCAAGTGAGTGTTCTGGCAGCAGGATGGTGTTTACCATGTAAACGGTGTTTAATAGTTTTGGACAACAAATAGCTGTAAGGAACAGAGGAAGACACTCCTGATACTTAACAGTTAATTAACAATAATGTAGAACAATATTACGCCTTCTCCTTTAAGTAAAAAGGCCGTCAATATAATGACTTTCACACCTGGTGAGCCTTTGTGCTCCAATCAAACATACAAACTAAAGAGACACACCTGTACGTGGTTGGAGTGCCAGTCACCACTTAATGATTGATTTTTGTAAATCTATAAATCTGTATTTAATGCTGCTTTTAAAGTCCTTCTGAGAAATCCAATCGATACCCAGGCGATACATTATTGATCAGCATTGAGCGGCTCTGTGTTGGTGTGTGCATTCTGCTTCACACACAGTATAAAGTTGTTAGTGTTAAGTATAGTTTGTGTGTTTTTAGCCGTGGAGCATTAATGAGGATCATCTGGTTTGAGAGGGAAGCTTTTTGCCACGTTACTAATTGAGGTTCACTGCTCCTCATTAGATGTTCACGCACAAATCCAGGTTGACGCTGGAAGTTAATCCAAGGATTGGCAACCGTGTGCCACTGAGGTGCTGCTGACAACATTTACTTCAATTCCACCTGACGAAAACACTGATTATCTGGTTCATAATCTGCAGCTGGCAGATTAACAACATGATAGAGGAAGGTCATGCAGTGAGGAAGCTTCAGGCTGCACAAACGCTTCATGTAGTTCTAAGCTGCATCAGACAGATGTGTTTCTGTGTGGATACATCTGAACACGCAATTGTGTGAATTTAATTTGTGACGGGATTTTCTGTTTGATGTGAGCTCAATTATTTATTATCCAATGTAATGCAGAAGCATCAGAGATAAGAGCCTGAGCTAATGGACGGTAAAAGCAAAGCAGGACTCAGAATAATAATAAAATGTACTTAAAACGTGCAGTAAGGTCATGATTATCTAATTTACACTGGATGTAATGGCTGCATTATGTTACAGCCTTATTCCACATGTCGTAATCATGGTTCAGAGCAATGAGTTTAATTTGGGATTTATTTTAAAGTATGTGAGAATGTTGTGGCGAAACAAGAGAGGAGTGAGATATTTATGGATTCTATCTGTGAAACTAGTTTCTGTAAATAGCAGAAAAGCTGCAGAACTTGTGTGCAAACTGACTAACATTTATGCATGCACAGTTTTAGCAGTAGCAGTCGTGCATGTGTAAAGGTTTAGCCACATGCTTGTGGTAGGGGGCAGTTAAATGTGGCACTTTGGAGATAGCGTGGTGCTGCCACATTCTCGGCAGGCCAAGGCTGTGTCCTCTGGCAGAGAGGTGAGATTTTGACGGCAACACTGGAGGCTGTTTAGATGAGAGGCGTGGGGGAGGGCGAGAGGAGGACCCGCTGTTATCTCAGGAGGTGGAGATGCGAGTGGAAATGGTGATTTAGACTCAGATGGCAGATGGACAGAGCCGTTGTTGCATTAACTTAAAGAGGGGGTATTATGCTCTTTCACATTTTAAGACATACGTATATGTTACAATGTTGGATGTCAACCTAAACATGGGTGAAGTTTCTGTAGGTAAGTCTGTCGGAGTAATCCCCAGGCTTCTCCGCTCAGTCTGCAGACTGCTGTGAACTGCTACATGCTGCACTTTGTGATGTCACAATATCACTGAGTTTAAATATAAATATCATGTCTTTACTAGGGTTGTGTATGGGCTACATATGTATAAAGATACAGAGGATACAATTTACATATATTATGAAATATTCAAGTAGTGAGCTTGAACGAAGCTTTTAAGGTGACTTTAAAAATTGATCAAATCTTTGTCCGTGCTATCGTGGTGCCCATTTCATCACCTATTTTTATTGGTGTGATTTAAAACATCATTTCTTAATCGTCATCGAAGACTAAATGAGTCTAATATGCTCATAACATTTTTAATATTGTTCTGTTGCACTCGTGGGATGTTCACATGGAGCAGTGACTCATTCGAAAACTACCAATGGGCCCGTTTGACCTCTGCGAGACGATTCCGCCTCAAACACTAGAAGCAGTGTGTGCGTACTCTTAGCATATATAATATTACAAGTAGCATGAATCTGTGTCTCACTTGAGTCATCAGGGTTTTCTGCCACCTCCTATATGTGCTTGCTGTTTCAGTCGGTATTTTAATGATTCTTACCACCTTTGCAGCCGTTTTTTTATTGCTAATATCCCCAAAAAAGTATTGAGTTCATCAGCAGTTGAGGTCTCACACACACATTGTGGAAATGGGACACCAGATCGAGCATGTTTGCTGCAGATTTATTCATGCTTGCCTCTTTAAAAGCAACAAATGAAACCCTGAGCTGAGCAGACATCCCAGGCAATCGTTGCACACTGGAGGTATTCACAGATTTCATTTTCAGGTGCAGTGAATTAGGACAGCCAGTGATTATTTTTGTTATTGCATAATCTTGCTGCAGAATAAATGTGGACGGTGCAATTGTGTTATAATCACACAAGGTGCTAAATCCCAAAACTAACATTGTTACTACTGCTGCTGTCTCCAGCCAACGCTGACGTAGCATTGTTCCTCTAAAGAGCTTTTCTTTTAGCTTTGAAAACAAACTATTGTAGAATATCAGGTTTTTAAGGTTAATTCTTGTGCTATCAAACAAAGAGTGTTGACTGAAAGTTCTACTGACAGGCTCAGATTGTTATTCTAAGTGTCTGACAACATCACAGAAAGGATCCCTACAGAGACAGACCTTTTTGTGACAGAGGATAAAACAAGAAACAGCTGTTACATCGCTCTCTTCAAACCCACCAGACTCCATTGACAAAAACATTACTTTTACCTTGCAGAACTTGGGAGTTGCCGGCCTACTGTTCCCTCAGTTGGTTATTTATTTTATGTTTTATGTTGATGTTACATAAATATTGTTATTGTCTGAAGTGACCTTTTAAGTCACATATGTACACAAACAAACTAATCAGTAGTAGAGCAGCAACTCCTATGTTCTGAAAGGTAAAACTTCAGTTTTGTCAATGCAGTCTGGTGGATTTGAATAGAGTGATAAAACCGCTGTCTGTGGTCGGAAAAAGTCATCTTCCTCTTTAACAAAAATGTGAAGCGATCCTTTCAGTGATGTTGTCAGACACTTAGCATAACAATCTGAGCCTGTCAGTGGCTACAACAAGAACTGTTAGTGGACCCACGTTGATAAGGCAGGCAAGGTTTTTATCGATAACATAGGAGTACTGTATATCAAGCTTTATCAACTCTACAGGTTTTGAAACTGAAACTAAAGCTTTAAATTATTTTTGTCGCTCTGTGAATCATATGGAAATGATCGCTTGTTTGAAAATTGCTCAATTTGTCTAAGGCGGCTCCATTCACAGCCCCTTAATCCTCCACCTGTTGCTGTCAGCCACTGAGCAGTAGCTAGAAAAACAGGTTTGAAAGTCTGACTAGTTTCCCAGGTAAAGAGAGTAATTGCATGTCTGTAGTCTTAAATAAGCTCAAATACACATTCTTGCCTCCTGCTTGGATCATGTTTGTATCATCGGCTTCACACTGAGCTGCTGACAAATACAAAGCTGCTTATGAGAGAAACACAGAGGTTATAAATCAATAAAGCAAGGATTAAAGATGAGTCTAAAATACATTGTAGCGGGTCAGGACCTTGGCTCTGTTATCAGCACAGTTCAATTACATGCCCACAGACCCAGCTACAGAAATGTCAGTGACATCCTGTTAATATGTTAAATATTTACACATCAGCATACTTCCTGCAGTGTTAAATAGTCTCCAGCACAATGTTGTTACAGTGTCAGTGTGGAGATCAGCAGCTAATGAAAGCTGAGCGTGTGTCTTTACACTTAAAGCTGCTGTTAGCTTGGACACTTGTAATGGCTCTGGCTGAACAAAGAACTACAACCAAAGATTAGCAACGGAAAAAAGAGAGAAATGATCTGAGCTAACCTAATTCCGAATGCTTTATGCTGCGTGTACTCTGACCTTTTACTGCAGCACAGTGAGACCTCAGTGGTGTGCCAACACACACACACACACACACACACACACACACACACACACACACACACACACACACACACACACACACACACATACAGTATACGTGTATGTTTTGAATCCCTTTCCACCCACCTGGCGCTTGATATTGACATTTTCATTAGCAATTACTAGTATGCCTTTACGATAGTAGGCCATGTTGAATATGGCAGCTTAACCTCAGCAGCTGTCCTGTCAAAGTAGTAAATAAAACAAGTGTGCAATATTTCTTCCCAAGTGTTGTATTTTTAGGCCTAGGACCTATTTTTTATTTATTTTATTTATCTATTTTACATATTTTGAGAAATAAAGGAGTAAGAAAAGTTTTGATTCGATTGCTTTAATCATAAGGCGCTAATTTTAAGTTCTTGTTTTTGCACCTGACAGGCTCAGGTTGTTACACTAAGTGTCTGACAACATTACAGAAAAGATCCCGAGAGATCTAGAACTTACTTTTAAGGTAAGGTCCAGTAACAATGCTCTCTTCCAAACCCCACTGACAGAAAAGGTCATTAAACCTTGTAGAACACAGGAGTGCTGCCTGGATCGGTTAGTTTGTTTTTGATATTTTGTGACTTTTGTGTTTTAAATGGTTCATTTGGATCCAACAGAATATTTCAGTAACACACAGAAACCAAATAAGGAAAAGCTGATTGAGGTAGCAGTAGACCTGCATCTCCTGTGCTCTGCAAAGTGAAAAAATGTTTTTGTCAATGGAGTCTGGTGACTTTGAAGAGCGCGATGTAACGGCTGTTTCTGGCTTTAAAAAATCATCTTCCTCTTTAACAAGAAGGTCTGTCTCTGTCGGGATCTTTTCTGAGGGAGATCTGAGCCTGTCGGTGGAAAAACCAGCTTTTAGCGCCCATTTGCCTCAGAGGATTACGTTGCAGCAGTGACAGCCTGTGTCACTGCTGCAGGTTGAAGCAATACACTGGAGAAATTCTTAAAATAATTCAAAAGTAGGGTCCAGGTTTAGAAACACCAGAATTATTCTTTGACTGTACTGAAGAAGATGTATAAGTAGGTCAGGGTCTCCCTCAGTCACAGTTCTTTGTCTTCACAGCGTTTTTGTGGGTTTGTCTCAAAGACAGCAGAGGAACAGTAAGCTAACGTTGAGAGCTTTTGTCTTGTTGTTGTTTAGTTGGCGAGGTGAACACGCTTTCTTCCGACTCGACTAACAGCTGGTTCATGCTCCAGCAGATGTAATGGAAGCAGAATTATGTAACTGCAGCCCAAAGGAAGGTGTAGCGTGTGTTTCTTATGGACCTCGTCCGTGTCCGAGTCTACAGCTGGTACCAGAGCAGGACAGTGTCACGACTCCTTGTTTCTCGCTGACAGAAATAAACGGTCTTGCTCAAGGACACAAACAAATATATTTCTATTTGCTAACCTGCCCCCTGCAGTTACCCAAAGACCACCGACGCTCCCACACAGGTCACAGAATTAACAGATCGCTGCTCTAGTGTCTCTATTTTATTATCCATTATTACAGCCACGTTTTTCAGTTTGCGTTAACGTGAACATTTCTCTTCGAAAGTATAAAACTGCTTGACCTCTACAGACAGGGACCTTATGCCTTATGGTATATTTAACTGTTAATATAATCTACTATCTGAAAAAGTGTTGAGTTACTCTTTAAATGACTGACTGTGCCTTCCTTGCACTAGAAGACTGAAGTCCAACACCCTCTATTGTGTAAAGGCATACAGTCAAAATTAGACTGGGTATCTTGTAGGGTCATTATTTAAAGAACAACTAGATTCTTGTTATTTCCCATCATGCACCTGGTGGTTATGTAACAATAGAGCATGAACAGATGCAGCTTTTGGCCCCAGCTGCCCATGTGTGTGCAGTAGTTTGAATTATATGCTCCGATTGAGGCTGAAATTTTAGTTTAGTTAGCATTACGAGCTAGCTGGCTGCTACTAAAACATCTCCTTCCTCCCTACTTTAAATTCTCACCGATTCACAAGCTAACGGCTGTGCTAACACTGTATGCTAACAACAAGCGAGCATGCATGTCTGGCGTCACATTCAGTGAGGACACAGTGACAGCAGCCCTCCCCGGAGTCTCCTCCATGTTTACTTTCGACCTGGTTTGCTGCTAAAGAAAGCACTCCTATTGGCTGCTGAAATGTTCACATCATTGAAGTTCACAGTCTGCATGAGCCCAGACAAAAGGCTCATGATATTACTGAACATGTTTGATTTTATAAGCAACATCAAGACAAAAAAAATGACTGACTGAAAACAGCTTACACTTTGTTGTATGTCCACCGGCGCATCAAATCCAGCAGAACCCTCATCATTTCATGCCATCATTAGCAAGTGTCTGTGAAATAAAAACAAAAGTGTGTCACGCCAGCATCAGTTTACGGTGAGACTAGCTAGCAGGCATGAGACACATGACGGAGGGATTCATTAAAGACTGCAGCACATGATGTATATATCAGGAATATGCTGACATTTATAGCTGGACTGTTGTTTATTTATGGTGTCACATCGTAGCTATGAAGCCTTAAGATGCTTCCAGGGCTACAATAAAACACTATTGGCGCTAATTTGCACCTCCAAAATATATATTTTAATGCAAGTGGGGAGAAATTTTCTTCTTTGCATTCAGTTCAGACGTATTTTGGGGCACATGGAGCTCAAACCCTGCAGCAATTATCTTTTGATTTGTCACATTCGAGCGTGGTTTATAGGTGAAGCCACGATGATTGTTTCACCTCTTTGACATGCAGTGAAACTGAAGGCTGCTCATAATGCAGCACATGAATACCAGCATTTGTGCTACATTTATCCACTTGTGACAGCCCACCACATTCCCAGCGTCATGGCAAGCCCCTGTAGATAATATTGCCTTATTTATCACTGTGTGCCAGCAGTCATTCTGTCACTCAAACTGCATTGTCACAGCAGGAGCCTCTTTGTTTTCTGCTCCGCTCCGGTCATCTGCTCCCGTAAGCTAATGTCGATGTGTGAAGCTGCTGTTGTCGCTGTCTGAGGGTTTCTTTGGCATAAAGCTGTTCACAGCGAGGGCTGTGTATTACTGAGAAAACTGTGACATTGTTTCTAGGAAGATATATGGCTGCTGTTTTAAAATGCCGTTTATCTCAGTTGCACATGTTCTGCGATGGAGATGTTTAAACTCAAGCAGTTAAAATGCAAATATCCTTACAGACAGGATCCTTACAGAGAAAGACCTTTTTATTAGTTAAGATTTGTATTAAGATAAAACAGCTGTTAGATCATTCTTTCCAACAGCACCAGACTCCATTGACAAAAACTGTAATTTAACCTTGCAGTAAATAGGAGTGGCTGATCTACAGCTGCCTCGATCAGTGGCTTTGTTTGTCTTAATGTTTGACTTTGGTGGTTTAAGTGGTTAGTTTGAACCCAAATCAATATTTGTGTAGCAAACAATAACACAGACAAACAAATAAACCAACAAACAAACTGTTTGAGTCAGCCATAAACAAGCTCTGTGTTCTGTTAGCTTAAATTACTGTTTTTTTGAATGGAGTCTGGTTGCTTTCAAGAGATCAATGTAACAGCAATTTTCTGGTTTAAAAGTCATCTTCCTCTGTAACAAAAAGGTCTATCTCTGTAGGGATCCTTTCTGTAATGTTGTCACACACTTAGAAGAACAATCTGAGCCTGTCAGTGTCAAAAACAAGAACTTCCAGTGGCACACTTTGATCGAATGCCTTTGCAATCTACTGGAGCAATTCCAAAATGTTTGCACCTATTACTTAATAAGACTCCAAAATTATGTAAAAAAACGGCCCAGGTTAAAAATACCACAACTACTCTTAAATGCATCAGCGTTTTCATCACCCCCAGATGTCTCCTCGCTGTCTGTCATGTCCGTAACACTTACTGGTTCACTGTCTGCTGCTGATATCCTCTCTCACTAACCTCACAGACCACACTTGGACATGTGTCTCCCACGTTTCTGTTTTTATGCCTAATAATGCTCGACTTTTACAGTAAATATGTCTGAGTTTGAGGTTGTGAGGTTTCATACAAATAACCCAGAGTCAGCTGCTAATGATTCAGAGGGGCACACACAAACAGCCTCATCTAAAAGAGGAAGTGTTTACTTCCTAGCTTCTTGTTCCTGCGGCGGCTGAAATGTTGCATCCACTGATCATTCCCTCTTGCCCAATAAATCCGCCTGCACTGGCCCGTGTTACATTCACACCACCAGCCAGGCCTGCTGATTCTCTGTGATGACTTTTGGGGTGCTAGTAGTCACAGTTTGGGCCTCGTGAGCTGAGCAAAGTTTTAATGCAGGTTGCGGTGCCTTGATGTTTTTGTTGGCTGCAGAAGATCTATGACCTGCAATAACAACACGAGCTCGTCTTTCAAAGAGGGAAGAAGGTTAACTTTGCTTTTATTAGTGTCAACGCTGTAGACAAACAGTCACACCCGTATTATTCTTCTGTGCCTCTCTTTGCACACAGTAACTACAAAACTGTCCACACTGTATATACATTACTATATAGTATTTACACTTTCCTGCTTTGTAAAGTAAGCATACATTTAATTACATAATGAGCTATTTGTGAACTTTTGGTACACATCACTTCCTGCAATCTTTTTTATGTATTATCAGTTAAAAAAAACAGTCCTACTGACATCTGTTGCATTTGCATTTCAGCCAGTGCATGCTGTGCAAATTCACTGATTATACAAGATAACTATTAACTCTGCAAAGCTTGATCGATTAGTCGTCAGCTTGATGGATTTTTTAGGACAAACAAGAGCCAAGGTTCTCTGATTTCAGCTCCTTAAATGTGACTATATTCCTATTTCCGTTCCTCCACTTTGACAGTTAAATAAATATCTCTAAATCTGGTAAAAACAAGATATCTGAAGACATTATCTCGGGCTTATCTTGATCATTTCTACCATTTTACAGACCAAACAACCAAACTAACAATGGAGAAAATAATCGAGGGATTCGTTGATGTGGGAAATAATTGCAGCGCTGCTTACGCGCACTGGTCACATACACAGGAGCTCATTAAGATTACATGTAGCGTGAATTACTATGAGGTATAACGCATAAAAGCCAAGGGAGGTCCATCCAGGGTAATTGTATTTATAACAAAGCACCTGCAGGAAGAAACGCCATTTTAATCTTTTATTCTGTCCCACTAATTAACCGTGAATTAGCCTGTTATTATGACGTGCAGTATTAGCAGTAAGGCATTGAAGTGTTGTAAATTACTAATGCAGAAGTGAAGGTCAGTTAGTATTCATACGGGTATAAAGTCATGCAGAAATCACAGCAGCCAGCGTCAGTGCTCACTAAAATGCTTCTGTAGTTTTAACCTTTTCTTTGGATCTGATCCTGGAAGCTAAAGGTTATTTATGATTGGGTTGTTTGTCTTCTGCTGGAACAAAAAACAACAGTAGCTAACCATGTGAGCAAGCTGGGAGAAAAGAGCAAACGCTATCAAAATGTTAATACCGTAGAATTATGGCCCAGTCAGAAGGAGCCTGCGGTTCTCCTTGCACGTGCTCAGTATGCGCCTGCTGAGGTGTTTGCAGGTGAAGCCTGGCCACTTCTCTCTGGAGCACGCAGGGTGCTGCTGTAGTGTTAATGGGCCCGTGGAGGGGGTGCTAATTGATTCATTCTCCCTGCTCTCATTCTCATTAACACCCGTTCCCAGGGTAGCATGTATCTCTCCAGGTTCCCTCCCCCCCAGCCTCACAGGTGTCCCTTCTCCCTGCAGCTTGACTGTCAGGGGACAGGCGGCCGGGAGAGTCCCAAACCCGGGCCGGAATCGCTTGATGAAGGTGGAGGAGATTGTTAGCAATGCAAACTGGTTATAACGATGCATATTAACCCATTTCTCCTTGTTCTCTGTGTTGACAGTATTCGCAGTGTGATGCAGAAGTATCTCGAGGAGAGAGATGAACTGACATTTGACAAAATTTTCAACCAGAAAATCGGTAAGTCACAGCCTTTTTATGACATTTTAAGGGCAAAAATAACCTCAAAAGAAGCAGATGAAATGTTGGTGACATTATAAAAGAATCACCAAACATTCATGAGACCTCTCGTCCACAAACAATTGCCAACAATCAGTTTAATTTAAATATATATATATTGCTCCTCCTAATGAGCTCTACATAAAGAAAAGAGTTATGTCTTTGTAGTCGTTATATTTTTAGTCTCCGGGTTGGTTATGCTAAAATCTGAAGCTAACAGCTCTTTGATTTGCTCTTGCTAGCCAGGCTAGCAGCTTATAGCTTTCAAAATCGGCGTCAGTTGGTTGATCCAACACTTTGGGTGTGGACTGAAATATCTCAACAACTATCAGACTGTTTGCTGGCACATTTTGCAGACTTGTACAGTAACCAGTGATTAGTCCATGTGAATTTTTAAATCCTCTGACTTTTTCTTCAGCGCTAACATGAGGCTGAAACTTGTGATTAGCTTCTTGCTAAAGTCACTTTGTAGTTTAGTTTTGGAGCTAAACTTCCTGTTTCTCATCCACACCTTTAATATTTGGATGAAGAAGTTTATGAAATTTGACTCTTTGATCTTCAGTTTCGTTCAGCTTATTACAGATGTTGGTTTCATTACCGTTGTTGTAGCTGCAACAATATATGGTAGTTATGTAATGTGCACCTTCATGTAACAGATATTAGATCCTCCACATCGATTGTGTTCAGAGCTGAGGTGTTAATGCTGCTGTTATCGGCCTCTCCGGGGTTCTTCTATTACACACCCACAGAGCTGAGTGGACAAAAGACATCAATCACAAACGCACCACTTCCTCCACGTTTGAACACCCTGATGCTAAAAACAAAGCGCTTTAATGTTACCCTGACAAAGTGAACAAAAAGCATTCTCTAATCTTGTCCTAAAGTGGTGAATGCCCCAAGTCTAGGATGTGAATTTAAAAGATTTTACTGACAGAAAACGAAGCATTGATTCTGTGTATTGATTCTTTATCGATTCCCTTTTTGATTCATGATCAATTGTCTGTGGGGGGAAACAGCAGATCTGTGGGTATTTTCAGCATCAATCTAACAGCTTAATTACAGATAAATAACATTAATTTAAGATTTGTTATTGAAAGAAAATGTCTGCTAAGGCTGCCTGTGTGGAGCACACCCCCAACACTTTGAGTGCTTTCATCATGTTGATGACATCACTCCACAGTCCCCCAAACATCCAGCTAAGTATGCAACACCATGAATGTAGTGGTACGTTTTTTAAATAGAGTAGCATTAAGCAATTTAGGAGAATTAACACAAGTTGTGTTTTCAATGATTTAATTCACTCATTTTCAAGGAGATTAAGCTGCAGTCAAACACCCACTGTGAGGAAGAGTCGCAGTACATGCAAAGTTTGTTTCAGAGCCTTTTTAACTTTATGTGTTATCGTTAGCAAGAATGGTTTCATCCTCGCGCTATCGCGTCTTGTTGCACGTTCCACGAGCGTACATGCATCAGTTCCTTCTGGATTCTGTCCCTACCTGTCTCTGTGTACATCATTACTGTTTTAATTCCTCACTCCAGATACCCTCCCTCACTTCTTTGTGCAGAGTTACTGCGTGTGATTGCGAGCTAGCTCATGTGTGTTTAGCATTAGCGTTTTTGATGCGGCGCGTCATGTTTCCTGCTTCCTCATGCCTTGCAGTCTGCAGCCGTATACCTGCCTCTGTTACGCCTCCTCCGAGTGTCTCTCCTCCGAGTGTTTCCTCTCCTCGCACACGGGCTGTGTGCGCCGGCGGTTGTAGCGTACCAGGGGACCACAGCCGCCCTGCAGGCTTCCACTCGGTTTACTTACTGTTCTAGGTCTCAGCCCCCCTGTGAGAACAGACTGTGTTAATTCTGCCTGCCTCCTTCTCTTTGTCTTTAGCTCGCTCTCTCTCTCTGTTCGACCTGTTGCTCTCCTTGTCTCAACTCTGTGCAGCATTATCACCTCAAACTTCCTCCTTCTCCGCGGGTGTCTGCTCATGCCTATGAGACACACGTCTGAACCCATGACACTCATGTTTTAGCCATTTGGTCCCGTAGCCACAATTTGTGCAGGACTTCAGATCAGATTCTGACAAATAGCAGGAAATGATTCGCTCTAGTTATTGAAGGTGAAGTAAGTAAGTCATATTTAATTCAGAAATGCCAAACCTCATCTGGTCCCAGCCTCTCACATGTGCCGGTTGTTTGATATCACTGTAAACTGAAGCTCTTTGGGTTTTTTGGACTGTTTCCCAGACAAAAGCGAGCAATCTGATAATGTCACCTCCGGCTCTGGGGGAACGGTGAATGTCATTTTCACTGTTTTCTGACATTTAACACAACAAACAATTAATCCGTTAATTGGGGAAAAGGAGACTAATTAATGGTGAAACAGTTGCAGACCAAACGATGAGGTTTCTTTTCATTTCATTTTTCTAAATGACAGCGTTCGTGTACTTCCTAATGATTGGTGGTTGAGCTATTAACAGATATTTTCATGATCAATATCTCTGAGAAGTTGTAGTTTATTTTTCTGGATTTTAGTGCTGAAAGATATTTCCGACAATTACACAGGTTTTAACCTTTAGGCCTTAAAATACCGAAACATTTCATGAAATAACAAACATGACATCTTAACTTATAAACTTAGTCTTATAAATGTGTTGGATTTTGAAGCTAAAGTAACTTTTATCATGTTGTGTTAAATCTGTATATTGCACACACTCTAACAAAACCACAAACATTCAGTCAGGAGGGACTTTGTTACTTTCCCAGGCTCCCTCCCTCCTTAAACAAATCAAGCCTTTTATTAAAATTAAACCAGAATTATAACATAAATATAGAAACAAATAACATTTTAAAGTCTCACATAAACAACAAACAACACAACAAAGCCTTCTGCTGCTGCTTTATCTGAATGTTCCTCTGCACATGGAGGTGTGACCCTTGGTTAACCTCTGCTTCACATAAAGCTCCACTATCCTCAACTTATTTTTATAAGACGGTTTCTTTTAGTTGTGCTTCCACCAAACATCAACAGACCATCTTTCCTCTACATAATGAACCCTTTCAGCAGAGAAGCACAGATATTACATTGTAGTAGGAAAAAGCTGGTCATACTAAATAAATACTTCGCTGATATGACCCAAAAAATACCTCCGATGTTCTCATAATGGGTAGGATTTATGATTTTAATCCACTTTATACTTCTAACTTTAGCTTCTGTGAGCAGGTGTTTGTTGACCTGGTCCTGGGATGAATTTGATGTGCTACAGCTTATGGTTGTTGCAAAACAAGGTTGGAAACTCTAAATCTGAACCACTTCCAGAGGACTGAGGAGACTTTAAAGGAACAAACTGCTCACTTTTATTAGTGCTACAGCATGCCGCCATGTTGACATTGTACCTGTGTCTGAAAAGAACTCCAGTATTTCTTAATTCTTATCTTAAAAACTCCTTTTGAAAATGCTTGAACGCCTGCCAAGTTTGTTTTTTTTGCTATAAATTGTGAGAAAATAGCTAAAACTGCTGGTTCAGGCTTCTCAGAGCCCGAGGTCTACAATCAAACTCCCTGACAAATAATCCATTCATTATGAACCGAGACCTTTTGTATCGTTCCTAATGGGTGATTTTTACTTGGGCCACATCATTGCTCCACCTCATCTGTTTGACCATCTGAGCCAGCGTCTGTCCCCTGGTTGCTGCTGGTCATTAGTCCAGCTCTCAGATCTCATTAGTGAAACTCCTAGAAAACACTCGTTAGCAGGCCGCTCGATGTGCCTCAGCCTCTGGGACGTTTGCATTCCAGGTAATCAACAGGCAGCCGTCCCCCGCTCCATTCCTGTGATATAATAGTTGGTTTGGGCCGCACTCATGTGCACCTCTTTGTTACAGCGAGCTGAGCACTTTGTTTTGCCTGATTCCAGGATTTCCTCATGCTTTTGTGAAGTCAGAAGTGTTGCTTCTGCACCGACTGATCAGCAGCGACGGACATATCTGTCATGTCATTTTCTGTTGTTTCAGAAGGTGCAGATGCTGTCGGCGCAGTTAACTCTTTGTCTGAGTTGAGTGGATTGTTGTGGAGATATTTAATCATTTTTAGCCCTTAGTGTGTCACAGTATAAGATCAAAACCAATTCAAACAAAACATTTGATAGAAATACATCACATTAGAAGCAATACCATTTTGAAGTGACTTTGGAGAGTATAGACCTCCACCAAGGCCGTGTTGTCTGGATCTGATCCAAAACATCACAGATTCTGTCTCAGACCAAGCCACACACTTCCACCAATTTTCATGTAAATGGAGCCACTGGTGTTTTTGTAATTTTGCAGAAAAACAGACAATCAGGGCACCAAAAACAAAACGTATCAAAATATCTATATATATATATATACCAACAATTAACAATTAATCACCCAATATAAAATTATCTGTCTCTATTTTTATTGTATAAATATCACGGGAGTTTTCTTTTCTAACATTCAAAGCAGTTATCTCACAGTTTGGAGCCATCACAGATAGCAGCCTCACAGACTGAACACATGAGGAACCTCTGCTAGATAAGCATTGGAACATCTGAGAGTTCTTGTTCCAGCATCATATGAAAGTCAGTCTGTTCTATAGAAAGATGAGAGGTCATTTCAGGCTTTAGAAACAAAGAAAATCATTGTTAAAGTTGTTTCTTTTAGTCGACACAACTGTTTCCATCACACCGGCCCTCGTCTCTGAGACTGGACACAAGTCAGTTTTGCATGTCGACTTACATTCCCAAGTTTTGGCCGGCGCTTTGATATTCTTGCTTTTTGTTGTGCATTTAATTGTTTACTGCTGGTCTATAATTATGAGAAATTCTACATTAACCACCCGTCCCCCAAACACTGACTCTCCAATAATAGCTTTACCACAGAATCCAGGCACATGGAGGTTATCTGGGTATATTAAAGGGTTTGCATGGAGCTGAAGTGAGAGTTTGCCAAACTCCTATAATATCTCACGTCAGACTTCGTTCTTTACCTGTAACACAAAGCTTTAGTGCCTCTGGTCCATTAAATCAAATGATATCAATGATCCGGAAGCCTCGGAGAGTTGATTCCATCTCTTACATTGCTGGTTCTTTGTGCTCTTCTTGCTCGGTCTGTTAACAGAACAACAGACGGATCTGAAATTTGTTGACGGGCACAGGCCGTGCTGCATTAGGCTGCACAGCTGAGGAAATAGTTGTGAGGCTGAGAGCAGAGCAGAGAGCTCGTGTTCTGTCCACATTTGAATGGTAAATATGTTGCTTTGCATGTTAGTGTAGATAGCTGTCCACTGTAGCACCATGAAGCAGATACATTACAGACGATGACCACAAGCTCTAATCTGCTGTTTTACTAACAAATGAGTACACAAATCAACAGGCCTCCAAAGATTGTTCGTACTCCTTTAAGTCACTCTGATTAAAAACACTCCCATTTAAAGCCCTGATCATATTTGTAAAGCACGTTTCAGCGACGTGAGCTCTTTTATTTGCAGAACATTTTCATAGTAAGATCCATCCGGCCACAAAAGGACACAAAGGCTCGTTCATGCTTTAATAATCGCTCTGCCTCTATTATTGTCGTGTCCTTCAACTCATCTAAAACGCTTCTGCTGTAGTTTGGAAGCTGACAGAACTGTGAGACCTTGACAAACCTGCCTCCGTGGACCAAAGCTGGCTGCCTTTGTCAGTTAGAATTGATTTTAAAAGTTGTTGTAATTGAAAAATACTTTTCTTTTACACCCAAGTCTGCCCTCTGATTTCATCCAAAGAAAAGTCATTGATTTTTTTTGCCTCCAAACTGTGAAATCATTTTTTAAGATATCCTTGCACAAAACTAAAGAAGAAGCACTCAGACAAACACAGCTGGGTTAATCTCTCCTCCTCCTGAGCTGTGTCTGATGAACTCTCCTGCTGCTTCCAGCTCCTCGAGGCTGACCAGTGCCCAGTTTGATGAGCTGTTAGCTCGGATCAGTACCAGGATTTCTCTGATGGACACCAACTACCGGCGTTGTGTTTCAGCTGCGGAGAGAGTCGGGGTATCAAATCAAAGTCAAATCAAGTTAAATATCGGCTGAAATCTCGGTCTTCTAAGGCAGTACGAACCAAAAAAAATACTGATTTTGCCGTGTTTAATTGCAATAAATGAGTAGACAGGATGCCGAAATGTTTGCATCATGATGCAGATTTGTAAAACATCTGAATGCAGGCTTTGACAAATCTGTCTGCAAGACCAGACAAACAGCAACTTTAAAATGCTGATTTTTTTAATGGAGTTTGGATTGACCTTTTCTGACTTAATCAAGATATGGAAAATGTCACTGCTGAAAGACTTTCACTACCCAGCGTCACCTGAATTTAACTTGACTTGTGCAAACGTGGAATGATTCAAGTCTGCATCTATGTAAAGATGACTGGTTTTGATCAGCACTTGTTGGTTTCTGGCCGCACAGGTTGTTAAAAGAAAGACTGTGACAATATTAAGCCAATCTCCAGTTAGAAGCAAGTTAGCATATATCCACACCTTTGCATTGATATTGCTGTATGCAATGCATGCAACGTTTGCTTTGCATCACAAAAAGTTTGGCCTGTACCGCCCAGTTTGAGCCCCTGAATCTGTGCAGGGATACATCTTTTGTTCAGACTGTCCCATCATGTATGAAACGTACCTTACTTAATGCTTTTCAGTCGACTCTCTCTGTCGTGGCTTCAGAATTGGAAGTGGTTTTCAGTTGTAGGAGCTGGGCTGTGAGTTTCTTTTGATTTTTGTACTCTCAACATGCTTCGTCCTTGAGCTCAACGAGCCCATTTGACTGTCATGACAACCAAGGACAGGAGGAAGACTCGGCTCTTCAGTGCTGCAGGAATGTTTATCCTGAAGGGGAGAGCTGCAGTGTGAACATTTTTATTTAGAGAGCCATTTTATGCAATAAAGTGTCATTTATGAAATATATAAAAGAAGGAGAACTAGATTACATTGAATAGGGCAGGTTTGTGCATCTATTCACAGGCAGATATTGTTTCATTTTTATGAATCCATCTGGAGCGCGTCCTTCAGTCTTTCCGTGAACTCCACAGTCCTGAGGGGGTGAGAGTCTGTGGCCTATTTTTAAGCCTCGTTACACAGCTGAAGAAAGCGGCTGAGGAGATCCACCTGCCTTCGCAGCAGCTGGACGGTCAGTCCTCCGTGAGAGCCTGAGAACGGGTCGAGCGCTGCCTGTGAAGTCCACAGACAACACCAGGGTCATGATGATGACCATTACGTAATAAACGCTCCATACACGCATACAAATACATGTATTTGTATTCAGAGCTGTCGCCAGGTTACTAATGTGTGTCGTTGTTTTCCAGGCTGTATGTTTTTAGATTACACTTGTGATGTGTCATATAAGGGGTTTTATTTCTGAGTATGACCCCTTTGTGTGTTTGTCCATAAAGGATGCTTGCTCCTTATTTACTGGAGGATTTGCATCGTGTGTTCCAAGGTCGTTAGCGGACTAAGAAATCTGTCGATTCATTACGAAGCTGTGACTGTTCCTTTTCCCCCCGTTCAGTGCAACACCACACTCCTTTATCAGTTCACAGAGGTGTCATGTTTTACCTGTAGGATGCACAAGTCTTTTATAAGCTCCAGCAACTACTTTCATAATTGTTTAAGACATTTGTTAAACTATGTAATTTAGCCGGATATGGGATTTCAGTAAGTTAGCGAGCTAAAGCTAGCGGCGGCTCAGCTTGTAGCCCTTACTGACATCCTGTGTCAAGACAAAGCACATCGGAGAGACCCTTATTTTTTAACCCTTTATCCTTTTTTTAAGCCGTTTTAATCACCAGGTCCGTTTGTTTTGGAAAGGAGGCAAAACAGTGCAGAGATTCGACTGCCAAAATGTCAGTCCACTTGAGACCGTCCTCACCTTATAGATCCAGTCCTAAGCAACACATTATCCCCCAGTTTAACTATATTTCTTTGCTAAGAATGCATCAAATGACTGTATTTATTTTGCTCGCCTCGTAGTCACAAACCCACTGATAAATGTCTCCAGACTCTGCAGCTTATGTAGCACCTTTCAGCCTGTTGTTTTGGTTTGTGTTTCGGGCAAATTCAGCAACCACCTGGTGAAGATGGTGCAGCACTGTGGACAGAAACACGACTCCAGATACGTGCTAATATATGCACTCTAGTATCCTGGTTTGGATCAAGTTGTTGAGTTATTTCAGTGACGTTTTGTGCACACAAACAGTATATCATGGTATCAGAAACCCGATCAGCCACTTGCAGCCTCAGATAGAAACCTGAGGACACATACAAGCATGTAAATACACTGAAAACATGTCAATGTAGAGATTTAAGCTTCTTCTGCTGCTTCCAAGTGACCAGAAAATCAATGTTTGCTGCTGAGAATAGTTACTTGACATGAAATCCATTTTGTTCTACTTATTAATCTACACATCATCAGTTCAGATGTCCGTTTCTATTGCCCAATCAATTTCCTGCATTATAGAGAAAAGAGGGAGAAAATGAAGCAATGCAAGAAGTGAAAGATCTATGACATGCAGTTTATTCAGATGAAATCATGGGTTAATGAGTGTTCAGTCAGTGACATACAGGAGGTCAAAGCTTCACAGCATGTCGATGAACATGATTCATAAAAACAAAATGAGTTAATAATGGAGGCTCCCCATGTGACCGTTGTGAAATATGAAGCTGTGGACTAATGGAGGCTGTGGGGCGGAGGAGCAATCCAGCAGAGGATAATCGACAAGCTTACTGGAACCTCTGTGTTTCACTTGGATGATATCCTCGCCACCTCTGTGCCGCGCGGCTCCTCCTCTGTCGGCACGCTTCAGACAGTTCTTCTTCTACTTCTTCTTCCTCGTCTTCTTCATCCTCTTTGTCTTGCTCTTCTTCTTCAGTCTTCTTTTTCGCTGTCTTCTGTTTCTTTGCCTTCTCCTTCCCTTTTATTCTGCTCCATTCTTCTTTCTTTTTCATTCTTCTTCTTTTTCCTCTTCTCCTTCTACTTCTTCTTATTCCTCCTAGTCCTCTTCTTTATCACCTTCTTTTATATCTTCTTCTTCTCCTTCTTCCCCTTCTACTCCTCCTCCTCTTCCTTCTACTCCCTCTTCTTCATCTTCTTCTCCTTCATTCTCTCCTCATGTCCCCCCTTTCTCTCCCCTTTCCTCTCTCTCTCTTTCCCTTGTTTCTCTCACTCTTGCCTTGGCATCCTCTCTCTCCATCTGTCAGACTTCTGGAATGGATGATGGAGAGTCGCGCGTTGCCTAGCAACTGCGGTTGCCATGGGAACCCGCTCAGAACTGCTGCATTTGCTTGTCGACAGGGAGAAATGAAATTGATTAAAAGGAGGAATAAAACAGGTGATGAGAATTGGAGAGAGAGAGAGAAGGACAGGAGGATGATGTTAAAAGGAGGGCGATAAACGGACAGAGAGCCGAGCCGTTCTGTTTTTATTTTACCCACAATGCAACGTTTCTCCTGGAGGCCAGGATGCGTATGTCAACAGACTGTCCACGCCTCCAGTCCTCCTCACGTCTGTCCTTTTATTCATCCGTCATGATTCACACGATCTGCTCTCGATAGGATCTGATGTCTGCACGTGAATAATGAAGACGTAAAGCAGGTTGTAATTCAGTCAGCAGGTAGTCTGATTATTTTACTGCTCCATTCCTTCAAGAGAAGATTCGATTAGAACCACACATGCCCGTAATGACCTTTATGTAGAGAAGACTTTATCGATCCCATCCACTGTATGTAAAGATGGACGGCACGTCTTCACCTCCACCTAGTCTTCTTCTTCTGTCCTCTTCTTCTTCAGCTTCTGCTCCTTCCTTCTTCTTCTTCTCCTCCTCCCCCCTTTCCTCCTTTTTTCCCTCTTCCTTCTTCCGTTTGTCCTCATTCTCATTCATCTTCTCCTCCCCTCTCTCTCCTTTGTCTTCTCCTTCTCCTCCTCCTCCTCATCCTCCTCCTCCTCTTTCCTCTTTTTACTATTTTCTCCTCCTCCTCCTACTTCTTCTTCTCCTTCCCTTTTCCTTCTTCGTCTTCTATTTCTTCTACCCCATCGTCTTCTTTTTTCCCTCTTCCTTGTTCTGTTTCTCCTCCTTCTTCTTTTCCTCCCCTCCTTCTCCTTTGTCCTCTTCCTCTCCTCCTCCTCCTCGTCCTCCTCCTCCTCCTCCTCCTCCTCCTCCTTGTTCACCAAAATCCCTATCATGTTACCAAAACTAAAGCCACAGTTTAAAGGCTTGGTATAGTTCAAATTCAGACAAACTGCCACAGCAGTTAACCACGGTCATTACTAATGTTTATGTAGTTTAATAAGAACACTGTTCTGTATGTAAGGTGGTTGATATTCGTGATGCTAACTTGCTAGCTTCACATTAAACATCTGTTGATCAACACCACACCACCTTGATGGAACCAAACTCCACCTAACCTGATGGCACCCAGCTTGCCTTCAGGCAGCGGCTCCTTTGAAACAAACACATTTTGCTTAACACAACTTTGCTGTTTGATATGCTGGCACGACTGTGTTTACCCATAACGCCACTGGCACCGTACGTCGTGTTGCCTTCCAGTGTTGTTGGTATTTAACTTCTCAGGCTGGTTAACATGGAGTCTAGTGTTGGCTTATTTTTTCTCCTCTCGACAGATGTCAGCTTTTCGCTTTGTTGCCCACTTTCCATTTTCCCCCTGACCCGAACTGTCCCCCTCCTTTCTAGATTTTGGCAGCAGGCATGTGTGTGAGTGTGTGAGTGTGTGTGTGTGTGTGTGTGTGTGTGTGTGTGTGATCTCTTAACTCACCATGTGTCTCTCAGTCTGTTTGTCTTTGTCCTTAATTGTCTGCTTTGAACTGGTTCATCTTGCCTTTTGTCTTCAGCTTTTGTAACTAAAAACTGTTGGCTTGTTGGAGGGGAGTCCACTATTTTTAATCCTTGGTCCTAATTTTACATATTCTGGGTCTAAATGGCTAAAACAAAACATTGTGTCAGGTGGCCGTGGTGAAACAGGCTGTAATGGCTGCAACATAATCCACCGACAGGCTCAGATTGTTCTTCTAAGTGTGTGACAACATCACAGAAAGGATCCCTACAGAGATAGACCTTTTTGTTACAGAGGAAGATGATTGTTTTTAACCAGAAACAGACGTTACATCGCTCTCTGCAAACACACCAGACTCCATTCATAAGAACGCTAATTTTACCTTACAGAACACAGGAGGTGCTGGTCTACCGTCGCCTCAATCTTTTAGGTTTTTGTGTGACTTTTGTGTTTTAAATGGTTGGTTCAGATCCAATACAATATTAGTTTAACCCATAATAACACAAAAAAACTACCTGATCAAGGCAGCAACAGACCAGTAAGTTTTGTGTTATGCAAGGTACAATTACTGTTTCTGTCAATGGAGTCTGGTGCCTTTGAGCAGAGCAATGTAAGGACTGTTTTCTGGCTTCAAAAACGCATCTTCCTGTTTAACAAAAATGTCTATCTCTTTTAGTGAACTACTTTTGATTGGACGCATCTGCAACCAAGGATTGCACTGCAGCCATTACAGCCTGCTCCACTGCTGCAGGCTGAAGCAGCCTACTGAAACATTTCCAAAACTTTCTATACCTCTTCGTCATTTAGACCCCAAAATATGTTGATTTAGCAGCCAGGTTTGACCAGAATTACTCCTTGAGATGCAGCTAGCTCAGATGTGGCTGGATGTGCAGGTGTGATGAAGCTTCCGGGCCTGCAGCAGCTCTTGACCTGCTCCTATTCATCATTGACACATCCTGTTTGTATAGTTTGCCAGTTTGATCTTTGCCCACATGTCTAAATTATAATGCCTTCTCCGTGTTGTCTCTCCACATGCATCGTGGGAAAGTGCACCTCTCTTAGCCTTCTTACAAACTAAAGTCTCTCAGTGTTCATAGTTTGATGTATGTTGTTGCATTAGCACGCCAAAAAGTACAGTGTGTTCAAATGTGAAGACAGAGCTGCAGTGTTGGTTAGCATATTCAATGCAGCCGGCTCTGTAAACAGTCGACGCTGCTCCAGGACGAGACATCCGCTCTGTAATTTGTTTTAACTTTCAGCAAATAGTCCCGTGGTGATGAAGGTGTTACGAAAGCCTCACACCTGCTCAGGTGAAAGGTGTCAGTCCGTTTTTTTTATAGGTGTCATAATCATAAAGTAGACGTCTTTTAAAATTGGCCTGCACATATTTAAAAGGTCACATTTATTTGTGCTTTAAGGTTGCAGTTAACGTGTGGGGAATATGTGATGTGACTGCGATGACATATTATCCCTCTTGCAGAGCAAAGTCCTTCACCTAATCTATTGGCTTTAATTGCACACAGGAGACTATTTCCCCCTGCCTCCAGTCTTTACTGTGAGCATCGTGCTGGTTGGAAAGGTGCTGCCTTGGAAATAAACTCAGGGAACAGAAGTTGTCTCCCTGTGCTCTTGTTTTCAAACAGATGAGGCTCCTTGGGAGGGGACCGTCTGAAGTATAGTGAAACTAGCAGCTTGCTAATCTAATCCTTAACACATAACAAAATGCAAAAGGTCACCACGCCAGAGAACATTAGTGAAGTGTCTCAAGCTCATGATACCGATGACAAAGATCGGCCAGAGGGAGAAACGGCAGGAGCACAGTTCACTGCATACACTACATTCTCTCTGATTTTACAATTGTTTCACATTTTGAACAGCATTTAATAAGCTGCCTGTCAGGAAATATACTAAGTTTGAAATGTGCAATTAAGATTAAACCATCCAATCTTGGTAACTGCATCATCACGTCAGCTCATAGCGTGAGGGTTAGCTTCAGCGCTAGCAGGAGCTAATAAATGCTGCGGAAAAGAGCATCTAATTTTTTACTTCCCAAAGCTAAAAAGTGGCAGAACAAGAGGAAGTGTGTCTGCTGAACCTGCTCAAAGTCTTTAGCTGCTATAGAAGTTCAACAGCCGAAGCGTCCACCTTAGTATTACTAGAAAGAAGGAAACAGGATGTGGATCTGTAACAGTGGGTCGGTAAAGGCTGCATGTAAGTGTGTAAAACTGCATCTGGTCTTCTGGTCTTTTTCTTTGCAGCATTTCCTTCAAACCTGCATTAAGCTGGTAAAAGCAGCCTAGACCATATAATGCGTCCTATAATATGTATAGAGCTGCTTACATGCAGAATGATTGCACATTAGTAGCTGAACTCCTCCTCAAACAACAATATTTATTTAGCTAAGACATATAGTGACATGAGGCTGTAAATAAGGGAGTGAAAACTGTGAAAATCAAACAGATGGAAAACAAACATCATCCTGTAGTAGATTTTTTTTGACACCGTGCCAGTTTTGTCTCTGAAACCCACTTTAGGAAATTACAATTCACAACAAACGGTCAGACGTCAGCGATTAGCATTTCTGCAGCTAATATTAGCGGCCTTTAGCCCGCACTCACACTTGGTAATCACCATCAGACAGCAGAGCAGCAAGACTGTGAGAATACTTAACATTGTTTGCTCGTCCTGATGCTGCACTTGAATGAATATCTGACACACACACACACACACACGCGCACACACACACGCGCGCACACACGCGCGCACACACGCGCGCACACACGCACACACACACACACACACACACACACACACACACACACACACACACACACACACACACACACACACACACTCTGCTGGCTCTCCTCCACTAGCAAAGGTCAGTGTATGTTTAATTCAACACAGCCCCCCCCCCGTCTCACATGAGCCCTTTTTTCTCTTTTCCATGAATTGAGTTGAAATAAAATGATTTAGATTTCTGTGTTAACGTGTCACACAGCGGGGCGGCGAGGGCAGACCTGCATAATGTTTAAAACACCTGTTTTAATGATTTAAATTCCCACCTGCATACTTACACACTCACTTCCTTTACATAGCTGATTTTGAGCCGGGCTGCACGGGGGAGCAGTGGTTAGCTTTTGCCTCACATCTAGAAGGTCCCTGGTTCGAATCCCGGTTCAGGCGTAGCGGGCCTTTCTGTGTGGAGTCTGCATGTTCTCCCCGTGCATGCGTGAGTTCCCTCCAGGAACACCAGCCTCCTGCCACAGGTACACAAGGACAGAAACAACACCTGTGTGCTAACTGCTGACTTTGGGCTAGTTTGTTTTGTTCTGTTTTGTTCCAGTTCGTTTGTTTGCATTAAACTGTGTGTAAACTAAGCGTGACGTGCGAGGTGGATCAAAGGTCTGAGAAAGCTGCCTGTGATTCTGGGGCATCGGCAGTGTTTTTATTGGTTATTTTCCAGGCAGAAATGTTTTCTGCTTTAAGATTCTTAATGGTTTGATTTGCTGCTTTCTTGGTTCACATGATTGTAATTGTAAATGTTTGGGTTTGACGGCATCAATTTAGCCTCCAGGAAAGATGTAATGGGCGTATTTTATTATAACGACACCCAAAGATTGTTTTTATTGTCCCCTCACTTTCCCAAATATATAATCAATTAATCCTTTAGTTTATAAATCATCAGAAAATGATGAAAATTGTTTTGTCAGCTAGCAGTCGAAACCAAAATAAATCAATTAACTTTAATATTAAGTCAATAAAGCACCTTATCTTTGAGCAGCTGCCACCTTTACTTATTTTTTCCCCTGGAAATCGATGATCTCAATCGATGATGAAAGCAATGTTTGGTTGAAGGCCTGACCCATTCTTTGCCCACACATAGCGAGCATTCACTCCTGCTAGTGTCAACAAAGATGTGGACAGAATTGCAGCAGGTCTGAACTTGTTTTTCAGACATCATCTATCACATATGATAATTGATCCCAGGTTCTGGTTCTGGTTCAGAACCACGTCTGGATCCTCGGCTCTACCTGCTCCACACTGCGAGGCCAACTGTTGCCTGAGCTCGGGCTGATGATGAAAGACGGCGGCAGCTCGGTATTTTTAGAAAGTTCAGGTGATCTCGCTAATGAGACAAAGCTCAGAGGAACTCGTGTCTGATTTGAGCCGTGTGTGTGTGTGTGTGTGTGTGTGTGTGTGTGTGTGTGTGTGTGTGTGTGTGTGTGTGTGTGTGTGTGTGTGTGTGTGTGTGTGTGTGTGTGTGTGTGTGTGTGTGTGTGTGTGTGTGTGTGTGTGTGTGTGTGTGTGTGTGTGTGTGTGTACACGCCGTGTGTGTGTGTGTGTGTGTGTACACGCCGTGTGTGTGTCTGTCTGCTCTGGAAGAGGCCATTTGTTGAATTAGCTGGGCAGTGTTGAAGTGTTCAGCGATTAAGGTTAATCCTTGAGTCTTGGTGATGTAAGAACAGTCGTTTTTCCCTCCGTCCCTCTCTCTTAATACCTCTCTGGCACGTTTAGTCCTCCCTGTGAAAACCTGTGTGTGTGTGTGTGTGTGTGTGTGTGTGTGTGTGTGTGTGTGTGTGTGTGTGTGTGTGTGTGTGTGTGTGTGTGTGTGTGTGTGTGTGTGTGTGTGTGTGTGTGTGTGTGTGTGTGTGTGTGTGTGTGCGTGCGTGCGTGCGTGCGTGCGTGCGTGCGTGCGTGCGTGCGTGCGTGCGTGCGTGCGTGCGTGCGTGCGTGCGTGCGTGCGTGCGTGCGTGCGTGCGTGCGTGCGTGCGTGCGTGCGTGCGTGCGTGCGTGCGTGCGTGCGTGCGTGCGTGCGTGCGCGTGCGTGCGTGCGTGCGTGCGCGTGTGCGCGTGTGTGTGTGTGGTCTGTAGCACCCATTGTGCAAACAAGGATGCCCCGTGCAGTGGGCTGTGTACACACGCCCTGTGTGGATGCATGTGAGCACGTTTTATTTGTGCGAGCCTGAGTGTCAGCGTCGCAGCGGAGGGGAAATGATGCATCACGTCTGCAGCAGAGATAAAGCAGAGAGGAAGACGTGAGGATGGATGATAGTCGGCGCGAGGCCCAAAACAAATGGCTTCTTCTGCAAGCGAGCCGTAAACTGAAACAACGAGGCCGCTGAGCTGAAACAAAAGAGACTTTTCAGAAGCAAAGAGGCTCCGCTTCTGTTTGTTCTGAGGCTGATTGCTGTAACTCAAATATTTACACACAGACACTTCATACAACACTTCCAGTCCTCTTCTATTAGTTTATTTGGTCATATTTCAAAATAAAAGCCTGGTTGTTTATTAATCTGTTCCATTTTCTGTAAATGCACACTTCCTCCATGTTTACCTGTTGAATAATGCACCTTTCTGCAGCAGTCATCAATACATACCATTGTCACCGTTCTGTTGCTCTGTTTAAAGTGACTCCCAGCAGATTTCTAACAGCTCACCATGCTGCACTCAAACCACGATGTCTGCCAGGACAGTTATAGGAAGGTTAGAGTGACCGAGCAGACCCGTGATCTTTCGTCAGGAATCTTGTTAGCCGTCTATTTTTGCTAATACCTGCTGCTAATCAGGTAAAGCCACAGACAGGAGACCACGCAAACACTGAATGTCACTGAGTCTGAGCGACACGCTGCTGCTTAGCGTGTCGCTCCTCTCATGTCTGTGATCGTCTGCATCCTCTCGTTGTTGCAAACATCAGGGGATCACCAGAACCCAGCGGCCCTACTGTACATCTCCTCTCCGTCTACACACACACACACACACACACACACACACACAGCCGTTAGCAAAAGAGGCAACTACCATGGCAACAGCGGGTCTCATCTCTGCAGGCAACATGGACGCCCCTCCTCTTCCTCAGATAATGTTTGGATGAGTGTGTGGATTTGACTGCACGTCGTGAGATTATTATCCTTTGTTGGTGTGTTTGAGAGCGACACAGAGTGTGTCGTATTCCGCCAATAATGCCTGGTGCCATCTTCTGTAATGATGAGCCCCGTTCATGTGTGTGTGCGTGTGTGTGTGCATTAGCAGGATGCAGGTACGACTCAGAATCAGCTGCTGAAGCGGCTCTAATAAGAACAAGACAACCTCAATCTATTATTAAGGCTCATACAGTAAATGGAGCTGCCCCTGTTTAGTGTTTAGTTGTTTACTCCTGTGTGTGTGTGTGTGTGTGTGTGTGTGTGTGTGACACTTATTAAACCTGACCGTTACACATACAATACTATAGAAGAGATTTACATCTGTTCTTCCTCTCCCGTCACCTTTGATCTCACAGACAAACCAGAGTATTGATGAGTATCGTCCAGTAATTCATCCTTATAATAATCACACAGTCTGATCACTCATTCACTGCTCCCTTTATAATACACACTTAATAATAAGCAGTAAATTGTTATTTTGGACGCTTATTGTTAAGTTTTTGCAATGACGGCTACATTTTAAGGGCTGCACAATAAATCACTCACAAACATTTGCAGTAAACACACCGCAGAAATCTGAATTTATGACAGTGAGTAAGAGAAATGATTGTATGTACACAAGCCGTGCTTTCTCTGTCAGCCTGTGCACAGTTTACCTATTGGATGGAGCCCTGGGTATGATGGCTGTGCTTTCACACCATTTGAATGCGATCAGATAAATAACAAGCAGCTTTCATCTACGCTCAGATTAACTGGTGTTAATTTAGTGGGAGGGACCTGCAAACACAGGTATTGTGTAAGACATGCACAACAGCAGATAGACATAACAAGTTATAGTTGATATGCACTCTTTAAAAACCAGCTCCAGTCATGTTGGGAAATAATAAATTGTGTTTGACATGTTTTTTCTTTAAATTACGTTAAATTACTTTGTTAAAATTCCCCAATCTGCATAGGCCCCGCCCACTATGCACATTTCACTGTCGCGAAAACAAAACATGTCTTTGCCATTGTTTACATTTCAAGCTAGCTAAGTTTCAGCAAGTTGCCACTAGTCATTAGTAGTCGTAACGTTAACGTTAGTAGTCAGAAGTGAGTTTGCAAAATGTTACAGCTGGCTCACGCATCGCAGAACTGGTTACCAAAGGCTGCACATAACGATATGTAGGGATGCACGATATTATTGGCTCGTTATCGGTATCTGCAGATTATGGCTTGAAAATGACGCATCGACATCAGCAGATATGTCATTTTTCATGAGTATGAGATAATGAGCTAATTTGCACTTGATTATAATCTTCATGTTGCGTCTAACATATTGCAATGTGGGACATTTGTTTGCAGAAAGTAGCGTCCTGGTGGATATTGGAAAGCTCCTCACTGCTGCTTTGGTTGAATCAGACCTCCTCACAGTCGATATGAACATCAGCACGGAGTTGGGAAACAGCTTATGAATGTCTGCACCAGATTTTGTCCCAATCCATCTTCTGTTCACATTCTTTCAGTGTTTATTGGTCAATTAGTTATATGAGCACATGCAGGTTTTAGTGCTGGAGTGTGGAGGAATGGAGGCGCGTTGAGCTATTTTTCTTTTTGAGTTTTATGTTCTCTTAAATATGTTTTATTATATTTCAAACTCAGGACGAGGCGTCTGGCTGTGGTTGGATGTTACGCTGGTCACTAACAATGGCATGAGCTGAACCTACGATTTTCCGTTTGGACCACAGTGTTGCATTATCGGCAGTTGTATCTCTGTTTATCGTAACCAGCAGAATTGTTTGTCATCACGTTGTCTCTCTGTGTCCTCAGGCTTCCTCCTGTTCAAAGACTTCTGTATGAACGAGATCGACGAGGCCGTGCCGCAGCTCAAGTTCTACGAAGAAGTAAGTCTGGAGTGTCCGGTGTGTGTTTGGGATTAGACGGCATCATGGGATGGCTGAGAGATTAGAGCCTGTAATCCCGCTCCTTCAGATTTAGGCCTCCCAGGATGCTCGGTGTTGTTTTGCCGTGTGTTAATCTGACCTCGTGTTGTCCGTCTCAGATTAAGGACTATGAGAAGCTGGACTCGGAGGAGGAGCGGTTGAGCCGCAGCCGGCAGATTTACGACGGCTACATCATGAAGGAGCTGCTTTCCTCTTCACATGTGAGGGCGCCGTCACACACGCACGTCACTGATGCAACAGAGGTCACGCACACACAGGGACTCAGAGCACGCACCTGTGAAGGACCTTCAAACAGCTCCCAGCATAAATCTGAGGGTGCAGAGATTATGTGTATGATGATATGTGAGGAAATCTGAACACCCAGAATCAGGCTTTATTTAAAGCATGTGAGCAAATAGGAGTGAACTCTGTGCTCTCTTACTAAATAAGTTATGTTTAATACGTCATGTATCATCACTCTGGCAGCGCTCTGTGCCAAATATCTGAGCATCAGGTCCTGTCTGTAGTTTGTTATGCATGAATTAAGCTGTAAGGAATGTTGACATCTCCTGTGAGTCTGAATGTCACAATAACAGAGAGATGAAGCCAGTGAAGTTACAGCGCAGGAGCTTTTATGTAATACCAGCATTTCTACCACCAGAAAGAATCCTGCTTTTATGTGTTGATTTATCCAAAGTCTTCCTGTTCGAGCGGACAGAATTACTTATTTCTCTCTAGAAAAAGGCGAAAATAAACTGTAAATCTGATTAAACAACTTAGAAATGTAGTTTAGTTGCTCTTTAAACAACCCAGACTTTGCACGATTGCAACACAGAGTGATAATGAGAAGTCTGGAGTCCACAACAAACAACACACCACAGTGCAGCTCTGTCGTCCTGCAAGACAAAACTTTGGGATGTAAAGAAAAGTCTGTGCTCGTTTCAACTGTCTGAAGGAAGGAAGTTATGAACAGGCTGCCCACACACGCTCACACACGCTCACACAGATGTGTCTTGTTGTTGGTGGCAGTCTTGCAGCAGCGTGATGTCCCAGTCATGTCATACTAGGGGACGCACATCCTTACACACACACAGAAAGAGAAGTGAAACTTCTGGTAACGCTGCATTTTTTGATGCCCCGTCCTGTTATTTCCTCTCTTCAGCCTTTTTCTAAGAAAGCAGTGGACCATGTGCAGACTCACCTAAAGAAGAAACAGGTTCCACCTACCCTCTTCCAGGTAAAAGAAACAAAACACTTCTCTGAATGCTTCCAGCTTCCTGTGCAAACACATATTATGTCTGTTATTTGCTTTCCTGCTGTTGCATCTCAAAGGAGCAATTCTCCCCTGGAAAATGCCACTGTCAGTCAAAGCTGGTGTTCTCGTACAAGCAACACGTGGTTTCGCCCATTCTACATTCCTACAACACCCAGCATGCATTGCGCCCCTCCCTTTAAAAGGAACGGCCCAGCGAGAGACGCTGGAGTGAAATAGTACCTTTTCGCTGCAGGCGACGGCTCAAAGCGGGACAGAATCTGAAATACGACGAGAATATACCGGTGGACCGTCTAAAACATCTTCAGGTCTGCAGTCGACATTTCAAACCTGACGATTTTGAACGAGACATGACATCGGAGGCGGCGCCCTAGACTGAGGAAGTGTAGTTTAGCGAGCTCCCTGGCCTCCGCCAGATGACGCGTTTTCGCAGTCTGGTGGAGGTTTTCCAGGGCCTGTTGGAGAAGCAGATAGCGCCCTCCACGGGCACAGAGACAAACTGCATTTTTTTCTACCATAATGGCATTAGCTCCCCATGATAGCATGATAGGACTGAGGATGACAATCGGCGAACTGGCCCTTTAAGCATAGTATTTTCCAAATAAAACCGTTAAACATGAAGAATCTCGGGAACGTAGGGTTTGTGTCCTGTGTGGTAAACGCTGAAAATATCAGAAGCTTCCAGGAGTTTTTTGTTCCTCTGACTCTCTATGCACACATGCACAAAAACACACACAAACAAACACCTTCACAAGCCTCATTTCAACACTATTCTGCAGCTTTTCATCCTGTTGTGGTGGTTTTGTCT
Organism: Semicossyphus pulcher; assembly: GCF_022749685.1. Classification (NCBI taxonomy): domain Eukaryota; kingdom Metazoa; phylum Chordata; class Actinopteri; order Labriformes; family Labridae; genus Semicossyphus; species Semicossyphus pulcher. Next base: position 20,448,782 of record NW_027211696.1, on the reverse strand, counting down.
CATTGCTGAAAGTTTAATCACAATTTTAAGTCTATAAAAGTCATTTAAATCATGGATTAAACCTAACCTGTTTAGTTTAAGCTTAACATTCACCTGGGGTTACACCTGGGCTGATCACCAGGGCTGACACATAGAGACAACCTGTCACGCTCACACCTACAGGCAATTTAGAGTCACCAGTGAACCTAACGAGCATGTCTTTGGACTGTGGGAGGATGCTAGAGTACCCGGAGGGAACCCACGCATGCACGGGGAGAACATGCAGACTCCACACAGGAAGGCCCACTACGTCTGAACCGGGATTCGAACCATGAACCTTCTAGCTGTGAGGCTGCAGCACTAACTACTGCAGCCCCAAAGAGAAAATCTACTGAAATAGAAATATGTTTGAGCATTTTCCCTGAAAGATTCCGTTGCAGCCGTTACAGCGTGTTTCATAGCTGCCGGCTGAAACAATCTTCTGGAGCAATTCCAAAACTTTTTGCACTTTTTAAGTCATTTAGCTCCCAAAGAAAAAGCATCCAGGTTAATAAAATACAAGAATTACTCTTTAAAGCACTCTTTTAAAACGGCTGCGAGTATGTAAACAGTGAATGTAAGTTAGAAATAAGCGAAGCGTTCTGCATCATATCTATCACCCAGCCATAATTCAGTAGTACTTTGAAACACCACATTCTCGGATTCATGCTGTTGCTAATTATTCATTTAGTGAGCAGCATCAAGTGCCAAAGGGCCACCCAGGAAAATCTGATCCAGAGACGCGAGGAACAGTCGTTTCCTTTCAGCTCGGTAAATCTAATCAACAATCTGCCCGTCCGACCTCAACATGCCTCTTATTCTGGGTATAAAATTATCCCCACTGACTTAATTTCCCTCAGTGATATTACATCAACCTGTCAGTGTTTCCTGGATATTTTGTCAGCTCTAAACTTGAACATGCAGCTGGAGTGTAGCGGCGTCTTCGGAGCTCACTCGTCAGAACGCTAACAGAGCGCTGCAGAGCTTCTTTAACAAGAGGAAGAAGACAGGAGCTTTAAGAACGGCTTAATGTCAGCATCAGGAACAGACAACACAAGTCCAGCTCAGTCACTATAACAATGCACAGGGATATATTCACGTACATTTGCAAAGAATTTTTATTACATAGTTACTGAGAGGAGCCGGGCCTGAGCTGCTGTTTATGTGTCTGTCCCCCTGCAGCCATACATAGTGGAGATCTGTGACAGCCTGAGAGGGAAGATCTTCCAGAAGTTCATCGAGAGGTGAGGCAGACACCGAATGGAAGAGTCAGCAGTTTTACAACGTGCAGTAAATTCACACTCTGTCTTTTTATTCCTCAGTGACAAATTTACTCGTTTCTGCCAGTGGAAGAACGTGGAGCTCAACATCCATGTGAGTACAAGCTTCACTTTCACACCTGTGCTTTGGTTCAGGGCTCGGTTAGACAGAAACAAGACCAATGCATCACCTGCCCCCCGAGTCCAGCCTGTCTGTACGCTCACTTGTATTAAAAACAGGGTAAATATTACCTGGCCAAATCAGGTGTCCAAACTCCAGCAGCTAAACTTGCAGTTGTTTCAGAACACCTGCATGCACCTGTCCCTTTCACCTCCCCGTGGCTTTGTCTCTCCGCCTCTGTCGTCCACATGAAAGAGAAAACAAACACACAAAGCTGCTCTTTAGTTCCAGTCCATTTCATGTTCACACCAGTTTATTACAAATTAACAAAGAGGTGTAAACATTACATCACATTCAGAGAGCACTCACTCATTCATTGGACAGCTTTAGTGACTCATTGTGCATCATCAGGATCAAAATCAAAACAATGATTGTTCAGGATGCAACAACAAGTCGTGAGGCAGCCCTGCAGGCAGATGATCAGGAACCTGGATGTTTGTATGTTATGTAAATAAGCTTAATAACCAAGTTTGTCATTTTCTATTTAAACACAAACAAACAGGACTCTGGGCATGTTAACGCACTCTTCACCTCATAACAAGTCTCCACAGTCCAGACGTCAGGCTCAGAGAAGCTTCAGTTACACTTTACATCCAGTTTCAGTGTGTTCACTTTTTAATGAGGAACACGAGTACGACGTCTTTAACTCGTGTTACAACCTTTGTTTACAAAACGCTGTCAGCACAAGGTCAGTTTAGAGGCGGATCGGGAGCTTTCCATCATATTACATGATCTTCCTCAACAGTTGGACCTGCAGCAGCTCTCATAGAAGTGTAGGTTGACGATCTTCAGTTTCAGAATCAAGTTTATTGCCAAGTAGGTCTGAACAGAAAAGGAATTTGTAGGGGCCGGGGCATTACTGATGAGGCTGGCAGCAGAGGGAAGGAAACTGTTCTTGCGGCACGAGGTTTTGGTCCTGATGGAGCGCAGCCTCTTGCCGGGGGGGGGATAGTCTCAAAGAGTCTGGGAGAGATGGCAGATTGCAGCCAATCACCTTCTCTGCAGAGTGGATGATACGCTGCACCCTGCCCTTGTCCTTGGCAGTGGCAGCAGCGAACCAAAGGTTGAGACTTTAAGCTGCGACGGCTGAGGGACGGCTTCAGCGTCCGTCAAACATTCCAACGGGTTGCCGTAGTGGTAGAAATCTAATGTCACTAAGCAACGCTTTGTAACAACGGCTACTTCTGCTTCTTTCAAGAAACGAAAAACCGCTACAGTGTCTCTTAAAGTCACCCTGCAGCACTTGTTAGATGCTTTAGATGACGACTTAATAACAGATGAGGAGTTTCTGTTACTTTATAACATGAACAGGTCCAGAGTGTTATATGAGGACCTGCTTACACTCTCCGGTAGTAGACAGTTGGGCGAAAATGTCCCCTTCATGTTTTCGAATGCCCTAGCCGCCCCTTTAAGCGTCGCTGTTTAAAGTCCCTGGTGCTGGAACAGGTCAGGATGGAGTCATTGTCTTTGGCAGGTTGAACTTGTTCAGCTGCCGCAGGAAGTACATCCTCTGCTGTCCCTTTTGGATGAGGGAGCCGATGTTCAGAGGTCCTGGCTGATGATGGTCCCCAGGAAACGGAAAGACTCCACAGTGGAGTCACTGATGGTGATGGGGGCGGGTGTGGCTGCTAAACTCTACAACCATCTCCACTGTCTTCAGAGCATTAAGCTCTAAGTTGTTCTCAGCGCACCAGGTCACCAATCTCCCACCTGTAGGCAGACTCGTCCCCACCAGAGACGAGTCCGGTGAGGGTGGTGTCGCCCGCGAACTTCAGGAGCTTGACAGACTGATGACTTCTAAATGATCTTGGCTTATGAAACTAGTTTTTAACTCCTTCGCTTTCTGATGTTTTATCTGATGGACAAAGATTGTGTGAATGTGACCATTAGTTTCGAAAAAGGTCCACGCACTTGCTGCTTTAAAGAAATTGTAACCGCATTTCATGGTCTAGAATATTTACATTTTTATTTTTGCATAATTTAAAAATGACAAAATCACAAAGATAACAAAAATACAGACGCAGGAAGATGCAGGAAACACAGCAGGCTTATAAGGAGCACAAAGTTCACCATACAGAAAATGATTTGATCATTAAAGTGATGGCAAACTAAATATTTAACAACCACAACATACACAATCATTAAGCAGCAATAATTCAGTTAGCAGATGGTGTTTGCGGAGTCGTCGTAGATACAACCACCTGTTAGCCTGTGACAAAAGTTTCACCAGAACGTGACGGCAGCTCGGCTCATAAGCTTCCATAAAAGCATTTTTTCTGTAATTTTCATTTTTCACTAGTTTATAATAATTATAACTTTCCACTTTTATATTTTATATTATATTTTGACTTCAACACAGTCATGATTTCTGGTTTGCTCTAACTGCTCCAGAGTTCCCGTGTAACCCGACAAACGCGCTCTGTATCAGGTGATTTCAGTCTTTTGTTTCGACCAGTCTCAGATGAAAAATCTTTACTCCACCCTGAACTGAACTGAACCAAACAGGTTAAGAGATGTTTTTCCCTCTGTTACATCCTTCTGCTCCTCTGTCCGTCCTCAGCTGACCATGAACGACTTCAGCGTGCATCGGATCATCGGCAGGGGCGGCTTCGGGGAGGTGTACGGCTGCAGGAAGGCCGACACAGGGAAGATGTAAGAAAACCATATGACAAAAAGAGAATACAAGGACACAGCCGTGCTTTGACTGCCTTTAATCTGCGCTGTGTGTTTGTCGCCAGGTACGCCATGAAGTGTTTGGACAAGAAGAGGATCAAGATGAAGCAGGGGGAGACTCTAGCGCTCAATGAGAGAATCATGCTGTCATTAGTCAGCACAGGGGTGAGTTACACACACTGTTAGAGGTTCACAAGTTTAAACTGAGACTCATTATAACACAAGTGTTCACTTAGTGGAGGTTTAAATTAATAAAGGTTCCATTAAACAAACCTGTTCTGACTCACAGATTAGAAGTTAATAAGCATTAATGCGCACAGTAAGTGTCGGGTGCAGCAGTCGATCAGCTAACTGACATTAGCTAACGTTACATTAATAGTTTTGCAAGTCTTGCAGAACAGATTTGATCCGACAGCTGATTAAAATGTTTTTATATACGCATCATGTTTCTGCAGAGGAACACTCACACTTTCTGTGTCTGCAGGACTGCCCGTTCATCGTGTGTATGACGTACGCCTTCCACACCCCCGACAAGCTCTGCTTCATCCTGGACCTCATGAACGGTAGGCTGACCTCCACCCCACCTGCCCTGATTAAACCCAAACCCCCTGCAGTCAGCCCATCCTGAGTCACACAGATTGGATTACCTACCTGTCCTCTTCCGGTCCGGTCATTCCTCCCTCTGAGAGTCAGGGCATGATGGGATTGTGACCCCCCACGATGACGCCACACATGCTAGGCTTCCTAAAATCTACCACCAGTGTTTCGTCTATTGATCTCTATCAGAGGCGGCGTTTGCAGCCGGTCTCACAATCAAAGCCTGAGTCACCTTCTAAAGTCAACACAGTCATCATCGCACTGCTCTAGCTTCTGTTGAGCTATAAATACGGCTCGTCAATACATCTTAAGACAGAGTCAGCTGGGGTGGAGGGAGAGTCATAGAAGGCCTCCAGTTGATTCTCATTTTCTCCCCTGAGAAGATTACCGCAACATATTGATGGCTATCGATCGAGGCACGAGGTGTTATGAGGTCATGCTGACGAGCTCTCATATTGTGTTTGTCTGTCTGTCTGTGTGTGTTCAGGGGGCGACCTGCACTACCACCTGTCTCAGCACGGCGTGTTCAGCGAGAAGGAGATGCGCTTCTATGCGGCTGAAATCATCCTGGGTCTGGAGCACATGCACAACCGCTTCGTCGTCTACAGAGACCTCAAGGTAGACCCCCCCCCCTCCTCGTCTCTATGAATCAGCAGTGATGTCTCAAAGAGTCTGGAAACATTTAAAGCATATCTCTATTCCATATTTTTCTTGTTGTCAACAAGATACACTGTCCTGCTGCATTCAAGGGTAATTAGATTAAAGATTGCTTGTGAAACAAACAGACGTTACATCGCTCTCTTAGAAGCCACCAAACTCCATTGGGAAAAAAAGCGTAATTTTACCTCACTGAAAACAGGATTTACCGGTCTACAGCTGCCTCCACTAGTTTGTTTAACTTAATGTGTCCACACAAATATTCTGTTGATTTGGAAGTATTTATTTAAAACACCAAAGTCACACAATTACACAAACAATTAGCCAGTCAAAGCAGGAGTAGATCAGAAACCTGCGAGTAAAATTACTGTTTTTGTCAATGGAGTTTGGTGACTTTGAAGAGAGCGACATAAAGGCTGTTTCTGGCTTCAAAGAAAGCATCCTCCTCTGTCTATCTCTGTATGGATCCTTTCTGTCATGTTGTCACACACTTAGAATAACAATCTGAGCCTGTCAGTGGAAACAACAAGAACTTTTAGTGGACGACCTTTGATTGAACCCAAGGATTACACAGCAGCCATTACAGCCTGTTTCACTGCTCCCGACTAAAGCAATCTGCGAGGGCAATTCCTTTTTGTACCTATTCACCATTTTAAAAAATGATTTCAAGATTCATGTCCGCCATGTTTTCAGCTGTCCTCTGTGTTCCCTCTGATTCCCCTGTTTAGTCCCGTTGCCATAATAACAGACATTTTCTGCTGCAAGTCAGAGAACAGTTTTAGGACTTCAATAAACAGAGCAGCACAATGCAGATAATACTTTAGGCTGAGTGGTGGAGGGGAGAGAGTGAGGTGGAGAGTAACCAGGACGGAGGGATTTCTTTGACTGTCTGAATCCACTCTGAATTTTCTCCTGCTGGTGCGGAAATTGTAACTTAAGTCGTGAATTAGTGAGGTCTCCAACATTGTTTCCTTCACTTATGATCTTATCTCTTATATTCTCCACTGATATCACCCTCTCTATCCTGTCTCTCTGTGCTCCTGCAGCCAGCTAATATCCTGTTGGATGAACACGGCCATGTTCGGATCTCCGACCTGGGCCTGGCCTGCGACTTCTCCAAGAAGAAACCCCACGCCAGTGTGTGAGTATCTGTGTGAAAGCCCAATCTGACAGGAGGCGGGGAGATGTAAATACCACCTGACCCTGTCCCAAGTTCTTAAATCTTGGATTTAGTTCTTGTGTGTATACCTTCAATCCAGTCATTTTTACAGCCCTCATACTATTGCTGGTCCTCTTATAGTTTAGGTCCAGTCTGGAGACACGGCTGGTTTAATGCAACTGAGTTAGAAGAAGTAGAAAAGCTTTCCTGACTGATGGATCTCTTGTTGAGAGGAGAGATTTTAAGGGATCAATAATATCTGATGAGCTGCTGTAATGTCACGTTAGATGTGATTTTCTTTTCTTTGTGCAGATTAACTTATTTCATGTTCAGCGTTTACTATATGTATTTAACTTTACATGCACAGTTTAGGGGGACTTCACCAAGATCATTTGCCCCCGCTATCTGCTCCGTCTCAAGGTCTGATCCACAAAGCAGAATGTGCTGATGATGTTCAAGCACAAACCCATAAAGGTTTACAGATCCGTGCAGATTGTTCTGGTTTTCCGTCTGACCGTGAAGAGAAGCTGCATGCACCTCCACTCTCTGCTGCTCATTAATTGAGCTCAACACTGACGGAGCTCAGTCATGGTCAGAGCGTGACAGCCCTGATAACACTGCGCCTCAGTTACCACCAGCTCTATGCAAACGGTATCATTTTCACTCTGACTGCGCGCTGCTGTTAGCGCTGCCATTTGTGAGTTTGACGCTTTTTCCCACAAGGCTCATTTGCATAGAAAGAGGCCAAATTTGCCTCCAATGTTTGCATAATGACTCATTTAAATACAAACAGCACCGGAGCAGAGAGGCCCTGCTTGCTCTGCAGCACACTTGGGACGCATGTAACGCATGTTTTTGCGTCATTTGCACAAGTTTTGCGAGCGCAAAAGACGCGCAATCCTTTAGTGTTTTAGGCCCTTATTTTCCACTGTTATTCTGAATACAACAATAATCCAGATTTGATACAGGTCATGTGAACGGCTCTTTGGATGTACTGGTGGAATATTCCTTTTCATTAGCCATATGAACAGCACAGTATGAATGTTGCCCTTTTCAAAATAAAGGCCCTAAACCAGATTACTTTGTCCATGTAAACATAGGCGATGCTGCAGACAGCAGCTCATCTCTGATATTAAGAGCAGCCTTGTAAACAAACATTAATGTTGTTTGCAGTCATGTTGTGTAATTAAATGATATATTTGAAATCCTTTAGAGCAAACAGATTTAATGATACGATTAACATGCTGACAGATGGGACAGGTTTATAGTAGCTAGGAGTCGGTAAGAAGATTGCTCTTCATTATCAATACCTCTGCAGCTCATATACATACTGGAGACATGTTTGCACACAATAAGGTCTTTATTATTTTTAATGCTGTTTCATTGATAAACATGTAGCCATGATGTCAGGCCTGGTGATAATGAGACAGGTTAGTAAAAGGAGGCGTTTTAGTTTCTTTGGTTTGTTTGTCTCACAACAAAGAAAGTGAAGTATAATCAGTTAGAGATAATGCACAGCGAGCAGTTCATTATTGTGGAAATCAACCCCGGTGCAGTCAGAGGGGTCTCGTTCTCCCCTGAAGACGCTTATTTCTGCAGTAATGACCCGCTGATCATGCATCATCCCGTTTATTACACGGTTACTTCTAAACAAATCAAAACTTAGACAAGAAATATCAATTAAAAATGGTTTTATTGCTCCAGCTAGAAATAACAGAACATCATCCATAGCATGAGCTGGAGCTAATTTGTGCATGAGATTAATAACAGAGCCGCCGGTGATGAACGTGTCCCAGCTTCTCTGCTGTAATTTGCCGTCCGATTATTAGGAGGGGAATTATTTTATTACCTTCCTGTTGTCTGATATTAATCCCGTCATAATGTGTCTGTAGTGTGCGGCTGTACGCTCAGAGCTGTAAAACTAATGAGTGTGTGTTTGACGTGGAGCTGTGCTGTGTGTGTTACAGGGGCACTCATGGATACATGGCTCCAGAGGTCCTTCAGAAGGGGACGGCGTACGACAGCAGCGCCGACTGGTTCTCCTTAGGCTGCATGCTCTTCAAACTCCTCCGAGGGTAACGACTACAGCTCCTCTCTTCTCCTCCTCCTCCTCCCCCTCCTTCTTCTTCTTCTCCTCTTCTTCTTCTTGTTTTTCTGCTCTTCCTCCTTCTCCTTCTCCGCCTCCTGTTTCTTCTTGTTCTCCCTCTCCTGCTTCTTCTTCTCCACCCCTCCTCTTCTCCTCCCCCTCCTTCTTCTTTTCCACCCCTCCTCCTCTTCATTTTTCTTCTTCTCCTCCTGTATCTTCTTCTTCACCTCCTCCTCCTTCTTTTCCACCTCCTCCTTCTCCTCCTCCTTTTCTTCTTCTTGTTTTTCTGCACCTTTTCCTCCTCCGCCTCCTGTTTCTTCTTCTCCTCCTCCCCCTCCTTCTTCTTTTCCACCCCTCCTCCTCTCCTTCTCCTCCTCTTCCTTTATCTTCTTCTCCCCCTGTATCTTCTTCTTCACCTCCTCCTCCCCCACCTCCTCCTTCTCCTCTCCTCCTCTCCTCCTCTTCCTTTTTTCTTCCCCTCCTCTTCCTGTTTCTTCTATTTCTACCTTCCTCCTCCCTCTACTTCTTCTTTTCCACCTCCTCTCCTTTTTCTTCTCATCTTCCTCCTCCTCCTCATCCCTCTCCTTCTTCATCTTTTTCACCTCCTCCTCCCCTCCTCCCACTCCTTCTTCTCCCCTGTTCCTCTTCTCCTCCTCCTCGTCTCCTTCTTCTTCTTTTCCACTTCCTCTTCTTCCCCCTCCTTCTTCATATTTTCCTCCTCCTCACCTCCCCCACTTTCCTCTCCTCCTCCTCCTCCTCCTTCATCTTCTTCTTCTGTTCTTGTCTCCCTATGTGTCCTCACTTCCTCTCTGCTCTCAAACCTCTTCTGCCTCTTTGAATCTGCTCCTCTCTTCCCCACATCTCTCTCTCTCTCTCTCTCTCTCTCTCTCTCTCTGTTTGGTGTGTGTTTGATCTGGTTTGTGTGCAAGGCTGTGTGTGTGTGTGTGTGTGTGTTTGTTTGATCTGGAGTGTGTAAATGCCACAGGTCTGAGCCCAGTAGGTCAGAAATCAGGTAAAAGGGGGAAGTGTGTGTGTGTGTGTGTGTGTGTGTGTGTGTGTGTGTGTGTGTGTGTGTGTGTGTGTGTGTGTGTGTGTGTGTGTGTGTGTGTGTGTGTGTGTGTGTGTGTGTGTTGAGAGGCAGAGCGAGCAGAAAGAGGGAGAAGAGTGTGTGACGTGTCTTTCCATTGATGTTTGGATCAGGGTGTTTGAACACTTTAAAGAGGAGAGTGTCGGTCTTTGGTGAAAGGTTGAGAGATGGGCGCACATGTTTCGATACTCAGACGCAGCTTTGTGTAAAAGTAAAGAACATTTTTCTCTTCTAAACAATGTAAAAGCCGTCTCCCTGTAAATAAGGCTATAAATAAAACTCCTCAGCTGCCTAACTCATCTACAGGAGAAAGAAAACAAGAGTTTGTTTGTACTGGGCGAGTTTTTAATCGCTCTGTCATGTCAGACACTATTTGCCATGTTTCATGCGGTCAGGAGATGAAGACTAACCTGTTAAATCTGGGAAGATGCCAACAGAGCAAACAGATTATGCTTCTTCTTTTGTTGTTTAAAGACGGTGGGAAAATAGATTTTAGACGCCTTCTTGCAGCCTGGATCAGAACGGATCAGCTGATCGTTCACGGGAGTTAAATGTTTCATACATCAGAAGTTATTCTGCAAAATCTTTCTACGATTATTTTTCATCCATCCATCATCGATACCGCTTATCCTGTTCAGGGGGGCTGGAGCCTGTCCCAGCTGTTATTGGGCGAGAGGCGGGGTTACACGTGGACAGGTCACCTGTCAATCACAAGGCTGACACATAGACACAGACAACCTTTCACGCTCATGCCTCTTTCCCACCTAAATTTAGTGTGTTGACGCAGGTTTTTCAGACCCGAGAAGACCCGCTTTTAGACCCGCCAATTGTCTCTTTTCCCATTGCCAGTGAAGTATCCTCCTGTCTGTCTCTTTTCTGCTGCGTCACCGTCTGATGTCACAAACGTGCCGGAGACAGGGTTAGTAAACAGTGAAGATGTCACGGTGGTTAGGTCTTTATTGTATCTGTTACTCATTCAGTCTGTTTATCAAACTCAGCGCAGACATCTTTGGAACGATGTTCGAGCGCTGCTCGGACGGAGACGGGCGGAATTTGTAGCTGACATGATGAGGAGTCACAGACGGAGCATAGCATGGCACCGGCAAGGGGGCGGAGATAAGCTTGTCGACACGGGATTTGTGCTCCCATCAATGTGATAATTACCTGGGTCTACTGCAGAGTCATGTGACCCGGGTCTGAATGCCGATTGTAACCTTTCCCACTAAGCAAAAAAGCCGGGTTTCTCCCAGGTTATTGTTATATTGAGTTAAAGAGTCTTAAATGTTATCTTTTTGAGGTATAACTGCTTAGCTTAGCTTAGCTTAGCTTAGCTTAGTTTAACCAGAAAGGCGATTAAAAGCTGGTCTGACTCCATCTTAAGCTGAAAAACATTCCAATCAACACATCCAAAGCTGAATTATACGATGCATATTTTTTCGGTTGCATGGAGGAACTATGTCTTGGTAAGCAGCTGTGTATCCCTCCGCCATGCACATGATGGAGCGAATTCAGGAAGCTGCACAAGAAAGTTGTTCACAAAACGTCCACCACGAAGTTTTCATGTTTCGTTTTAGCATCAAGTTAGTTTGTGAGCGTTAAAGCTGTTGGTTTTCTTTATCCCAGTATAAATGTCACATATTAGACGGAGGATTTCATTCACATTGTCCCCTCCTGAACCTTTTATGCGGCCTGTTCAGAGTCTTATGATCTTTACTGTGTGTTTTTAACTATGTGTGAAGTGAAGCTTAAAGTCATGTGAGGTAAGAACTCCTCCATGGACGACACACTGACCTCTAGGTTCAACATGCCTCTGCACAACAAATTAAGGCTGTAAAACGTCGTCTACAGGCTGAGAATCACTCCTCTGATTGCATCTATAAAGTTCAGACTTAGATTTATCGATTAACACTCGTCCGATCTTCAGCGGTGCGTTCAGATGTCGTTTGGCTCGGGCTGAACAATTAGACTCATTGAGGATGTCGTGAGGAAGCTGCTTCTGCCGTTAAGGCTGCCAGTTGTTATTTGATCACTTTAAGTGGACTGCAGCACTCTTAGAGTTGCTGTTCTTTCTCGTAAATATGTTTGCTTGATGTATACGGGCGTACAGTTTTATTACCGGATCAGAATTATGTTTGTCTCTGAAAAGCTCTTGAACACAAGTTCTTCTGCTGCTTTAGAAATGTTTTATTGCGCCGCTTCTCTGCGTCTTAAACTTTCAGAAGAACTATTTCTTCCCAAACTGCTTCAATTTAGCTAAAAAAACGATATAAATATCCTACATTTAATTTGAAGTAGAGTAAGTAGCAACAAGCACCAACAGAATTGAACACAAGTCTCGGCTTCAATAATTCAAACTCTACATTAGCAGCATTCGTGCATTGGGTAAGCCAACGTTATATATTTGCGATTATATATATATGAGTAATTCCAAGTGAAAAAGGATGTAGAATAAGACATATGTGACTGTGAGGTTCAAGTTGCAACACTCAGCGTTAACCAGAGGATGTTTACATGCAAGTTGATTTAACAGCACTGTCCAAAAGTGTCCAAAGAAGGCCTCGGCTTCGACACTTTACCTCCAATACTCAACGCTCTCAAACGCTCTTAAAGCTCCGAGTCAGCGCTCAGACATGCAGGTGGTTAATTAGAGTGAGTAAGATCTGGGTCATTTCAAATTACCATTTCTTAATTTATAGTGTTGTAATATTTATGAGCTCACTGCTTCAGTTTAAACCCAGAACGGTGAAGTATGGGGCGGTGTGAACCGTGTGATTGTCAGTGTGTGTGCCCTCCCTCACCTCATCTTCCCTCACCCCTCCTCTCTTATTTATTCCCAATAATGCACCGTCAGAGTCTCAGTATCTGTCTCTCTCTCTCTCTCCTGCTCAGGCACAGTCCCTTCAGACAGCACAAGACCAAAGACAAACACGAGATTGACCGCATGACGCTCACCATGGTAAGACTCATCTACACGCCGCGCGGTGACAAACATGCACACGATGGCAGATGCACATGTAACAAGGAGTCTCTGTGTAAACATGCTGCAAACACAGAGGCAATATGAGTCTTTACTTAACCCTGAACACATGGGTTTGGCTGTTTGCCTTACAGTAATACCAAATGCACACAGATGTTTATATCCCTATGCATACTGTTATACTGTGTGTGAACAGACAATGCACGTTACTTTGAAGGCTTAGTTTAACCTGTGTGAGACACAGTCTTGTGTCTGGAGGTGTCAGCTTCCCTGTTAGAGATGAATCTCTTTGTTTTGGTCGTCTTCTCCTCTCCCTGCTCGGCCGTGTGTTTACTCTGCGTGTCATGTGAAGATACAGGAGATGAAGCATATGACAGAAACCTGGCTTAAACAAACTGGACGAGCAGCCAAGCTGTGAAAGTTAGTAAACGCCCCCAGGGCAGATTGATTTACAGCCACGTCCAACTCAGGTTTACTCAGGCAGTCGAGGCTCAGCCATCCAGGGAGGTTACAGACAGTTAAAAATGCAAAAGGCATCAAACTTGTATCTGTTTGAAGTGTTTAAAGCACCTTTAACAGAACTCAGAACTGCTCTCTGTTTCTTGTTCTTTTACTACGATGTTTGAGCTTCACTGAGCAGAGTCACGTCTGTGTTTACATTCATCTGCTGAAGGAGGAAAGCTTCCCTGAGCTCACCTTGAGGGAGATTCCTGTTTTTCTAAGTGACTGACAGGTACAAAAAGTTTGGCTTTGCTCCAGTAGATTGCTTCTCCTGCTAAACAGGCTTTAATGGCTGCAACGTAATCGATCCTTGGGATCGAATGTGCAAACACACAAGTATGAGTGTCTGACAGCGTTATAGACAGGGCCCCTGCAGAGAGACGCCTTTTTGTTAAAGAGTAAGAGGCTTTTTTTTAACCAGAAACAGACATTAAATTGCTCTCTTAAAGTCACCAGACTCCATTGACATAAACGGTCATTTTAACCTGCAGAACACAGAAGTTGCTGCTCTAATGCTGCCTTCATCGGTTAGTTTGTATGTGTGACTTTGGGGTTGTAAAGGGTGAGTTTGGATGCAACACAATATTTGTGTAACAAACAATAACACAAACAGACCGACAGACAGCAAGGCGACTCCTGTGTTCTGCAAGGTAAAATTACAGTTTTTTTCAATGAAGTCTGGTGTGTTTGAAGAGAGCGATGTATCGTCTTCCTCTGTAACAAAAAGGTCTATCTCTGTCTGTAATGTTGTCACACATTTAGATTAACAATATGAGCCGGTCAGTGGAAACAACAAGAACTTTTAGTGGACTTGGGCAACAGCAATAATATAAAATCCTTCATTTAGTTCAGCTGAGCACATTGGCGCTCCACAGCTGTCACTGTAGCTGCTAAAATCAACAGCTGCTGGCTTAAACTTTAACTCGCTACATCCTGTTAAACACAGTTAATTATGTCCGTTAAGTTAAGAATTCAAGCTTGTTCAGTTTGTAAAGTGATGGATGTTGAAAACAGTCAGTTTGTAAAGTGATGGATGTTGAAAACAGTCAGTTTGTAAAGTGATGGATGTTTGAAACAGTCAGTTTGTAAAGTGATGGATGTTTGAAACAGTTTGTAAAGTGATGGATGTTTGAAACAGTCAGTTTGTAAAGTGATGGATGTTTGAAACAGTCAGTTTGTAAAGTGATGGATGTTTGAAACAGTCAGTTTGTAAAGTGATGGATGTTTCAGTCAGTTTGTAAAGTGATGGATGTTTGAAACAGTTTGTAAAGTGATGGATGTTTGAAACAGTCAGTTTGTAAAGTGATGGATGTTTCAGTCAGTTTGTAAAGTGATGGATGTTTCAGTCAGTTTGTAAAGTGATGGATGTTTGAAACGGTTTGTAAAGTGATGGATGTTTGAAACAGTTTGTAAAGTGATGGATGTTTGAAACAGTCAGTTTGTAAAGTGATGGATGTTTGAAACAGTCCGTTTGTAAAGTGATGGATGTTTGAAACAGTCAGTTTGTAAAGTGATGGATGTTTGAAACAGTCAGTTTGTAAAGTGATGGATGTTTCAGACAGTTTGTAAAGTGATGGATGTTTCAGTCAGTTTGTAAAGTGATGGATGTTTCAGACAGTTTGTAAAGTGATGGATGTTTCAGTCAGTTTGTAAAGTGATGGATGTTTCAAACAGTCAGTTTGTAAAGTGATGGATGTTTGAAACAGTCCGTTTGTAAAGTGATGGATGTTTGAAACAGTCCGTTTGTAAAGTGATGGATGTTTCAAACAGTCAGTTTGTAAAGTGATGGATGTTTGAAACAGTCAGTTTGTAAAGTGATGGATGTTTGAAACAGTCAGTTTGTAAAGTGATGGATGTTTCAGTCAGTTTGTAAAGTGATGGATGTTTCAAACAGTCAGTTTGTAAAGTGATGGATGTTTCAAACAGTCAGTTTGTAAAGTGATGGATGTTTGAAACAGTTTGTAAAGTGATGGATGTTTCAGTCAGTTTGTAAAGTGATGGATGTTTGAAACAGTCAGTTTGTAAAGTGATGGATGTTTCAGTCAGTTTGTAAAGTGATGGATGTTTGAAACAGTCAGTTTGTAAAGTGATGGATGTTTGAAACAGTCAGTTTGTAAAGTGATGGATGTTTGAAACAGTTTGATGAAGTCAGTTTGTAAAATGATGGATTTGTGAAACAGTTCTCTTCTGTGCAGTGAGACCCTGAAACAAATGTAGGAAAGAAATAATCACAACAATAAGTTAGCATCGCCTGTTTTTTTGATTTTTGTTAGTCGACTAGTCATCGATTATTGAAACGGTTAGTCATATAATGAATTGCTTAATGTCTCTTATTTAGCTCTCAGCTTTAGTTAGAGGTTCTTTTAAACATGTGCCGACTAACAAAAAAGACAATAAATTCTTCATTAAAAAACATGTCTTTAATAAACTTTGCTGCTGATTTGGCTCCGACTGATACAGAAGAGAAACACAAAGGACAACAACAGACAAAGTGCTGATAGACAAAAATAAGTCCACCGTGCCTTCTCTTAAAAAAAGCTTTACAGATCCTGCAGGCGATCCTTTTCTCTGCAGCGTTGAGGCTGAAATGCTCCCAGACTTTACAAGTTTCAGGACGCGATGGTGTTGCATCGGCCGCCGACATTGTGCCATGTTTTGTTTACCTGTTGCTTCCTGCTCGCTGTTTTGCATGAACACCTCTCAGCAGAGATAGTTCGGATGTGAGATGGCTCACCCCTCAGCAACTCCAGAACACGATGTAGACAACCAATTGTTGCACCCCTACGTCCTACAAAAACAGACCCGCCTTAAAACTCCAGAACTGACCTGAGAAGTCTTTTAGTCTCTTATGTGATACAAAGTGATACAAAAACAGGATCAGTAGAGACCACAAAACTCTGGCCTTGTGTTTGAGGACTGTGAGGCAGAGCTGTGAGGAGAAAGTCTGCAGTGTATTTGTGTCTCATTGTCTGTTAGAGGAACACACTGCTGAACCTTTTGATGTCATGGGTCAGATTCAGCAAACACTCGGGATGAATGGCGTCCATTGAGCCCACCCGGTGACATATCTGCTCTCGCCCACACTTTCTCTTCCCTCCGTTCTCACATCTGAGCCCGGTCGCTCTGTGAAGGCGACGTGTTGTGTTTGAGCACAGACGAGTTCACGATGACAAACTGTGGACGGAATCTTCTCGCTCGCCGGCGGCAGCAGCAGTTGTCCGTCACGGAGGAACTCGTCCAAATCTGCGAGTCCGTTTATGTGTTCTGTCAGGACGAGAAGGGCTGCTGCTCCCTCCCACACACACACACACACACACACACACACACACACACACACACACACACACATTTACACACAAACACAGGCGCTATTTAGCAGAGCAGGACCTCTAAACACAGAAAGTATGATCTTCCATATCACAATAAATCCAGATTATGATTTTAATCCAGCCACTTAATCTGGTTTATCCCTTTAATCCTTGTCTGCTGGTGTGTATGTGTGTGCGAGAGGGAGATCGGCTGCGACTCCGGCCCGACCAGGCTAAAAATACTGCTCTATATGTCTTAGTGTTTATCAAACATGATGAATGGTCTCATTACATAAACACGATCGAAGCAGAGCGCAGAGAGAAGGCCGAGGATGAGGAGCCAAGACAGGAAGAGAGCAGATCCCGATAAATGTCCCTCCTGCTCTCTGAAACGTCTCCGCGGAGCAGCTGACAAACGTAAAACGTCAGCGAGAGAGAAAGAGGGGCGGAGCTGACTTTTGGAGGCTTCACGGGTCCAAAGTGACGCATCCAAATCCTAAAGGACCCGGGAACTTGTTCCAAGACTTTTTTTTTCTGTGATCAAACTTTTGTTTTAAGTTTTTCAACATTAGCAACACAAATAGATGAGTGACAGGAATCAAAAGGGGAACAAAATATACAGTAAAGAGAACAGAAAACCACCTCAGAACTAAACATGAATAAATAAATGTAATTAAATCAACAAAAAAGTGCCACCACAACCTCCTGTGTACACAAATTTACACTAGGGATCTAAGGTGTGCTCTGTAACTCTTATGATAATAGCAGTTATAATACAGATTATACATCAAACACACGTTCATGTACAGAGGTACACACACGCACACACACACACACACACAAATATAAACTTCACACGCATACACTGGGAAACAGAGACAATCTATTAAACCACTTCAAGAGTCAACAGCTGAGAGGAAGGCATCATTTACCGTAATATTCGCTGTATAAGACACTTTTTTTCTTCATCTAAAAAGTGGGCTGCGTCCTGTATACCGGGGCGACGGATATACCAGTATAAAATGCAGTTTATTTGTGTAATTTAGCAATTACAACAACAAAGCAATTTTATTGTGTTACGGTATTTTACCCAGACGATAGCGCTATAATCTAACTAACGCTTCGTCACGGACATGCGCCCCCATGATCGCGAGTGCAGCCGCCACCCTCCCACCTAGTGTCGGGAATTACGGCTCTTTGAAGGGAGCCGGATCTTATGGCTCTCTTCCTTTCTGAGAGCCGTCAGACTCGCAAACACGAAAGAGAAAAAAAAGCCGCTTTGTTAAAATGTAAACGTAACAGTGCTTACTCTCTGTTTCTGCTTATGCAGCTAAAATAAACAAAAACAGGCTAAAACACAGGCCTGAAGTTGTAGCTAACAATATAATGGGATTACACTTCCTGCTTACACCCCCCAATGCACTATGGGACCTGTGGTTCCAAAATGCAAAGCATTATTATACCCTAAATAGAAGTCAGACAAAGAAGAACAACTTTGTTCATGTTTTTCTCGCAGTGTTTATAGACACAGTGAAGACTCTCGCCTCTCTCCCCCTCCTCCACTCATACATTATGTATTATTGTTTATTGTATATTTATTAGAGAAAGATGAGAGCAATTGAAAACAGCTTTCTGATGCAAATATCACAGTGCTGATAGTCCGTGGTAATGTGCGGCTCCTGTGGCTGGAGGGCTATTATGGAAATAAGAGATTAAAACAGTGATGTAGAAAAAGTGGGATGAGTAAACATGCACTTATTTGTTTCGTGTTGAAAACTTGTGGACATATCGACTATTATTCAACAGTTTAGGAAGTGAGGGGTGTAAAGAGTGGACGTTTGTCTCGCCCTAAGTGTCAGACATCTTCCCCTGTACAAGTGTAAAAGCTGCAAATGATGTCAGTCTATTTTCAAAGAACCAATTCTCACTTTCCCTCCCCCCTCCTCCCCTCTCTCTTCTTGTTTCTCCCCTTTCTCCCTCCCCCTTTTCTCTCTTGCAGAATGTGGAGCTGCCAGACTCCTTCACTGCAGAGCTCAAAGACCTGCTGGAGGGGCTGCTGCAGAGAGACGTTTCCAAGAGGCTCGGCTGTCAGGGCCGAGGGTACGACGCACACACACGCACATTAACCTCTGTCCCATGTCGGCGTTCAGTCTGTGTCCACAGGCTGTGAATGAGTTCATCAGTCGGCTGTGCTCACTAATTAAATAACTGTGTGGTGTAGTTTAAAGACGGACACTGATCCGACAGATCATAACTGATTCCATCGTCGTACGACTGAAGCGGAGTGATGGATCTCTGTCTGCGCTGGCTGTTTGCCTGAGCAGCAGGACTGTGTGTGTCAGAGGTGGAGTAATGTGGCAAACACTGCCACCTAGTGTGCAGAAGTTATTTAACACATTAATGACAGAAACCCTCTCCCCCTTTTATCCCTCTCTCTCTCTGTGACACTCGCAGAGCCCCGGAGGTGAAGGAGCATCAGTTCTTCAAAGGCATCGACTGGCAGCAGGTTTACCTCCAGAAGGTGAGACACTCAATCACCTGTTGGTCTCTGTGCTGCAGGACAACAGCAGGGCAGGCCACCTCTGATGGGATGGACACATACAGAGAGATAACAGTGCTTGTTTGTGAGGAATGCTTGTTTCAGGATCTGCAGATTACATGTCAGTTTACATATTGACGGTCAGGAGGAAGTCGCCAGAGGACTGAAACCTTTAAAAGCTTTTACAAACAGTTTTCTTAAATACTGTTATTAATACATATTAGATCATCTGAGAAGTTGACACTGCTTTAATGAAACTTATTGTGAATAGAATCCTGACAGTAATTAATGTAAACATCATGTTCATGTTAAAAACTCAGGTAACTTTCAATATACAACATTTATCTTACCTTTATTTACATTGATTTCTCTTCTAACAAATGGCCTTACAAGGCGTAGGTGTAAATGTAGATTTCATTTTCTGCCTTGAACATCTGAAGTTCTGCTGCGTTCGGTAAAATCAAATAACGGGGCATCTCATGTAGAGGCCACAGTCCTCGATGTGGTGGCCCCCGACTCGACTCCCACTCATCATCCTTATTCTCTCTCCCCCTGTTTCTCTCCCTCAATGAAGGCATGAAAGGAATGAATTAAAGAAATATAAAACCAATCAAATAAAACCAGCGCTGTTCTTACAGATGGAAACAGATACTTGTGACTGATCCATGAAATTCACTGTTCTTAGGGGCCCCGGTTTAGCTCAACGGTTAAAACGCCCCAAGTATAGAGGCTCAGGCATCGACTCGGGAGGCCAGGGTTCAACTGCCGCATGTCATCCCCAGTCTCACATTTCCAACTCTATCCACTGTCCTATCGATAGAGAGATCAATAAATACGTCATTGATTTTGAGGGAAATTCAGGGTGTAATCATCGGGATCTAATAAAGGGAAAAAATAATCTTAAAGAAAAAGGTTAGGCACTTTATGAACATAAAATCAGGCCTTATTTTAATGTAATGAACTTTCTTCAAAAACATCATCTTATCACTTCTGAAGAACAACTCCTCAACTTCTCCTTTCGTTTAAAGTCTAAAGTTCATCATTCCTAAAATATTGAAGTTGGCTTCTTGTGTGTAACATGACTGACACGTGTCCTGTGATGCCACATAACCATGTGTTTCTCTCAGTTGATTGTGCAATGATTTGGGGTAATGTGGAGAAAAGAGGAAACATGCTTAAAAACTAAAGAAGCTTCAGGTCGTTTCTTCACTGGAGGAGGAGAGGAGGCGTTTCCTGATTGTAGAAACAAGAAGAGAGTTGTTTTTTATTCCAACCAGACGTTTAAACGGAGGGTAGACCCGATTAAAGGTCTAAGAAACAAAGCTTTGATTCTATGTAGGAGAGGGTCAAACGCTGGTTATTAACAGTTAGAATATACATCTCCACATGCAGCCCATCAGGTCGAGTCGTGGCTCTTTGTTTACAGCAGCAGTGGACGGAGCTCCTCTCGTCATCTGTCCTGTACACTTACATTTCCCATCACTTTAGGAAACACTGCTGCGGGACAGCCGCCTTGTTGTTCTGCTCTTCCTCTCTGAAAGCTCCTCTCTGTGTTCTCTCCTGCGTCTGTAGTACTCTCCTCCTTTAATCCCTCCCCGGGGAGAGGTGAATGCCGCAGACGCTTTTGACATCGGCTCTTTTGATGAGGAGGACACCAAGGGCATTAAGGTAACGCAGACTCTCACTCAAACACAAGCCACTTTTTTTACCCGCTTTCTTACACTGCGGAGGCTTTCAGAGCAGGAAGAACCCCTCGCTGTGGATGCAGGGGTCCTACTCGGCAAGAATCAGGGATGCTCGCACCGAGGGGGTCCAGAAAACTCATGAGCACCTTAAAAATATCATATTTAGGTCTCATATATCATGTAGCTTATCATGCGCAGTAAAGAAGCTTTGAGTAACTGACGATAAATAAAGTTCCTTCCTGCATCTGAAGACTCAAAAACAAGCAGTGAACAGACTTTTTTTGTTTGTGTTTTTAAGCAACAATGAATCACTAAAAATGAAACGATTGATGAACACATGGAGCTCCTAACAGGGATTATAAGCTCTTCTGTAAATCATCACCTGGACAAACAGCTTTTCCTGTTCAGGTGATCAGAAGCACCTGCAGAACTCAAACTGGATCCTGACTGGGATCATTTTAAACTCTGAAACCGGTTTAAAGAGCGCTCAGTTGTGTCGTCATGTATGATCTTGTGCTTCCTCTTTTACTGTGTTGTATTGTACGATTGCTCCTCCGCTGCTCGTCCGCTGTCCTCACCTACGTCTCACCTGCTTTCAAACACGTCGTCATCGGCCTCGTAAGGACAGTCCTTGTAACACATTGTCGAAAGTGCACACAGACCTGATGCGGTCAGCCACATACCAGGTTTTGACCTCGTCTTGTTGGTAACCGTAGGGACAACAAACCCGACCCACTCTGACACACTGTGACAACTAACCCTGTAATGGGGATGGTTGTCACAGTGAGTCAGAGTGTCTTTGACTGTCAATAACTTGCTGTTGACATAATGAAAGGGAGATACCCATTTCAAAGCAAGACCTGAAGCTTGCATCTAATTTAGGAATGATCACTGTGAGATGTACTGATCGTGAGTCATTCACACAAGAGTAAAACATGTGACGACCAACCCGTGTACCAGCCAAGTCCATCTCAGACAGACGGTGCAGGTTAGAGGTCCCACATGCTGGTGCCTTGCACCGGTTCACATGCTTCATACGTGTCCCTGAACCAATAAATATTAGGTCAATAGATTATGAAAATAATCTGTAGTTATCGCCCCTTTATGGACGTTTTAAACATACAGTATGTTCAGACATTTTAAACATTAAACTCATTGACTTGTGTAATATTTATTAAAGGCATAAATACACAACAGAGAGCTTAAAAAATCTTCTTTCTGTGCAAACCTCATCCAAACCCCTCTCTGGCTGATCGCTACATGCTAACTGCTAATTACTCACTCTGACATTGATTATTATGCAGCTGTATGAACTGTGTCGTGCTCCTCGAGCTCTCGGTGGTTCTGGTTTGTTCTTGTGTGCGTGTCTCACAAAGACGCCTCGAAGGCCGTGGAAGAACGGGATTGTTCTGTGCAGAGCGGCTGCAGTTCCAGTCTGGAATCACTTGGATGCTTTTTCATTATTTACTCTCTATAGGCGAAGCTATAGGAAGATAAGCATCGATTCTTTGTTATTAAAGAAACTCCCTGCAACATTAGATCCCTCCTTCATTAACATTAATGTGTCTGCAGTTAGTTATTCCTCCTCTGACACCTCGGTGCAGAGGAGTAAAAGACAAAGCGTATGTTTACATTTCCCCAGACAGAGCTGGTCATTAGCAGCAGCAGCAATAATCTACATAACTGCTGTACGGTGATGTGAGAGGATCCCCCGACGTTCATCCAGACCGAGCAGAACGAGCGCTTCTGTCTCAAAGTGAACTAATAACACGTTTGTTAGGGAGGAGGTGAAGATTACTGCAGGATGTGCACGTTTCATTGCATCATACTGAGAGGTGATTTCTATTATCTGTTCCCAACATGAGGTGGTCCAACTACAGCATCCAGCATGATAATACCGTTCAATCAACGCCTCTCTAAAGCACAAAAACTGTCAATCCTGTCTTCATGATGGGGACGTTTTATCGCAGGACTGTTGTGCATCATCTTTAACTAGGTGTACCTCTTTTTAAACAGGACACAGAGGCTATATGAGCTGTGCACTTAGTCTGGAGGAAATGTCAGTTTATCGTCATCGTCATGGCTGTGCATTTGCGGAGGGTGCTAACGATCTGAGGGGCCTGGAGGGGGAAAAGTTTGTAAATGTATGCAGGGGTTAGAGTAAGACCATGTGGGGCCTTCAGTGGGTCAGGTAGTATCTTGAAGTCTATCCTAAAGGCTTGGGCGGCATCCAGTTTTTCATACAGTAATACCTTCTTGCCGTAATACCAGAGTTTAAGGTATATGAAGGTATTAGAAAATAAAACAGTGCTGTAAAACTGCAGAGCGCTGGTTGGAGGGGGAAGTCGCTGTTACACTGACATGTTAGTTACAGCAGTTACTTGTTGGTCTTGCTAAACAACACAGGATTATATGAAACATAAATTATGCGACAGGCAGATCTGAAGGACGCACACACACGAATATAACTGCTCCAGTGATCGCTGATTTCTCCGGGTCACTGCACGTGCCCGTCTCGAGTTTCCAGGGCGCGCTCCCGCTGTAACTCCCCAGAGCCATCCTCCAATTGCAAAGTAGCCTTTAGTTTAAGTCATCAGCTGTCGGCATGCTGGCCATTATAAGTGCTGCGTAAAACCTGTATTATTCGTTTATCTTTCTCAGCTCTGCGCTTCACCCGTTCCTCCAGCAGGAGCCTGACGTCTGCTGGCACATGCTGTGCATTACAACTCACCACCTGCACATGATATCTGCATCAGTTTAATAGGAAAATGAGCACCTGGATTTGATTGAAATTCATACCGTCAAGATTTGTAAATATGGTACATCGTAATCCCATGATATCGTCCAGCCGCTGCTATCCTACACTACACACAGGAAGCCTATGAATCAATCAATCACGATATCTGATTAACTGAAGAAAACTAAATACCTCAAACAAGTGAAAGTGCAGGATTAATGTGGTGTCAGTTTTCAGTCTGTAAATTAAATTAACAGAACAACAGAACGACTGTAAAAAGGAATCAGGACTTTGGTTTTGAAAGTGGCTGACGCATCGCTTCACTCTCTCCTCCCCTATCTTCTGCTCTCCTGTCCAGTCATTTGCAAACAAACTATTCACACAGACACGTACGCTTTTGGAGTGTCTGTCAAACTAAAATTGAATGGAGTCCTTCTGAAATGTCCCTCTCTCTCCCCGTCTGTGTCCCTGCAGCTTCTGGACAGCGACCAGGAGCTGTACAAGAACTTCCCCCTGGTCATATCGGAGCGCTGGCAGCAGGAGGTGGCAGAGACGGTTTACGAGGCCGTCAACTCGGACACGGACAAGAACGAAGCTCGCAAGAGGGCCAAGAACAAGCAGCTTGGCCACGAGGAGGGTAAAGATGACTGTTAGCATTACACATTATTATTATTACTGCAGAACATGCAGACAGATGCTCTAACCCTGCCTGTGTCCGGTGCAGACTACGCGCTGGGGAAGGACTGCATAATGCACGGCTACATGCTGAAGCTGGGGAACCCGTTCCTCACACAGTGGCAGCGCAGATACTTCTACCTGTTCCCCAACCGCGTGGAGTGGAGGGGGGAGGGCGACACACGGGTGAGTTTACCTCCCAGCACACACGCTTACATCACGTTCCTCTCAGCGTTCATGTGTGTCACTTTCATGTCCGTCTGTGCTGTTCATCTGTCTGTCTGTGCATGAACGCCGTCTGTCTGTCTGTCTGTCTGTCTGTCCTGACGCCACACTGCGTGAAGGAGTCGTGGCTTAAACATTTTAAAAAGAGAGACGGGGTGAGTGTTAACACCAGGTCCAGGTCCCTGCTGTGTCCTCAGAGTAGAGCTGTAGATCTCCTCCCTGCTTCAGGCTCAGTAGTGCTGCTGCTCCAGTCTGTGCCTCCTCCTCAAGTTGCTTCTTTAAGGGCCCTTCACACCAGCCAGACAGTCTGCTCTCTGTGTCCTGCACCATTAGCACCAACCTTTCTCCTGCTGCAAACAGCACCAGCTGCTTTAGAATAATAGTCTGTTTATCTGCAGCCCTGGTTCTTCCTGTGAATGACAAATACAGACTACCACCCCCTGCTGGTGTGGAGGGTTATTTCCTCTCACACAGGGCAGAACGAACATCCTAGTTCCCCTTCTACTGTAGTCTTTACGGTGCGTTCAAGTGCAACTTTCTGCACAGACACAGGCAACATGAAGCGACAGGCCGCATTCCAACCAGTTCTTTGATGTTAGCTTGGTGAGTCTGGGGCTAAAGACAAGCAGCAGAAAGAGCTACACTGAGAGGCGTTCAAGTGCAGGAAGTACCAGCTGTTTTCTTGTTCTTTAAGAGTCATAACTCAGCATCTCCATCCAAAGATAAACATCCAAACATTTGCTGTTATTGTTTGTTTTTCTTATTTACACAGTGTTAGTCTGTCTCTCAATATCGTCTGACTTCCTGTCTGTGTCTCTCGGCTCTCAGCTCATTGGTTGCTGCTGAAGTCTTTCAAAACAAGGCTCAGTACTTTCCTCACAGCTGCTCACTGTGGTTTTTATTAAAGGAAATAGTGCATCTGTTGAGGACTATTTTCAGTGGCGGATTAATCCACAGTTCACACAGCCACAACTTATTCTGTCCAAGTCTGACCTCTGCAGCTCCGCAGTGATTGTCGTTAAGTCGATGGGAAGTCATCTTTGAGGCAGTGATGCATCATTCTCTGTTTTCTTCTTCTCTCTGCTCATTTTTGTCGACTTACCTCGCAGCAAAACCTGCTGACGATGGAGCAGATCGTGACGGTGGAGGAAACGCAGATTAAAGACAAGAAGTGCATCCTGCTGCGCATCAAAGGAGGGAAGCAGTTTGTGCTGCAGTGTGAGGTACGACCACCGCTCCACGTCTGACTCTTGTGTACGAGATAAACACAAACAGCTGATCTCTTTATTTTCTCATGTGTCCGTGTGTGCGTGTGTGTGTGTGTGTGTGCAGAGCGACCCGGAGTTCGTGCAGTGGAAGAAAGAGCTGACCGAGGCGTTCACAGAAGCTCAGAAGCTCCTGCGCCGCGCCCCCAAAGTCATCGGGAAGGGCCGGGCCGCGGTGGTGGAGCTCTCCAAACCTCCCCTCACACACCGCAATAGCAACGGCCTGTGAATACAAACACATACACACTTATATATGTACAAATATATACACACACATACACACCTCTACACACACACACACACACATACACACACTGCACCCCACCTCCTCCCTCCCTCATCAGCTGCAGGACGTTTGACAACTCCCCTCCCACCTGCCCACGACTGACGCCTCGCAGTGTGACCACCAGCCTCTTACACACACACACGCACACACACACACGCACGCACACACAGATCGACACGATGACCAATCATATAGTTTTTTTTGCCATGGGACCTCGCCAGTTTGCCGAGAGGAAGACGAGAAACATTCGGGGAGGACTCAGCATGTGAAGAAACCTCTGCATGAATGTGACGTCCCTGTCTCTCTCTGTCCCCCCTCCCTCCCTCCCTCTCTCCCCCTGTGACTCCCCCCTCGGACCACCACCCCGCTCTGAACCAGGACCCGCAGCAGCCTGACGGACTCGCAGAGCTAACGCCCCGATCCTCTCTTCTCTCTCGGAGGTGATGAGACGAGGAATCAGCGAAGAGGGGGAGGAAAAACAAATGAAGAAGAAGCTGCTGGACTTGTTCTCCCCCCCTCCCTCTCCTCACCCCTCCCTCTGTTATTGAAGTGCATAAAGTGCCAACATGGATATTTACTTGAGTCACCTGAAGCACACAGGAGGACCCGCTCGGTGGCAGATCGCCCCTGAATACCTGGATACGTTGGGTGTTTGTGTGTGTGGGTGGGGGGTGTTTTGTGGAGGTGCTGGTGGTTGATCATTCCAATGCAGACAAACAGGAAGTACAAGAAACCACAGACTCGCCCTCATTGGCTCTTGTACAGCCAGTTCCCATAGAGACTGAGATTCCATTGGCTGATGAAAACAGCAGCCGGTTGCTATGGGAACCATGAAGACTGGAGAAAGAGATGGAGGAGGGGGGAGGAAGAGAGGGAGGGAGGGGGGTGAGTGTATATAAGAAACCCTTTCTCTGTGCATCTCCAGTGTTTTAGTCCGACGTGTTTGCATTATCGGGGACTTCTCTGTCTGACTGTTTGTGGATCTGTCTGGGGGAGGAGGGGGAGGCAGGGTGGGTGGTGGTGGTTTTAATGGTGGGGGGAGGAGGAGGAGGAGGAGTGTGACAGCTTTCAATCACTCACAGCGCTGCGTTACCTCAGTCGGACTGTGTCAGTTTGAGTTTCTTTAGGGGCCAAAAGTCGCTCTGTGCTCGCTCGTATGTTCGTGTCGTCGCCTCGCAGCTTTCAACTTCATCATCCTGCTCGATCACAATCATCCCCAGAGGTTTACAGCATCAGTCAGGCAGGCAGTCAGCTGTGAGGGAGGAAGGAGGAGAATTGATTAAAGGAAACATCCCACAAAAATCCAACAAACAAACACGTCAAACAGACCATCTGTCTGATGTTTCAGGCATTTCAGTTGCTTTTCTGTCGCCATGAGAGGTTACAAATGTTTATGCACTCATTCTGCA
Organism: Semicossyphus pulcher; assembly: GCF_022749685.1. Classification (NCBI taxonomy): domain Eukaryota; kingdom Metazoa; phylum Chordata; class Actinopteri; order Labriformes; family Labridae; genus Semicossyphus; species Semicossyphus pulcher. The sequence goes on along the minus strand of NW_027211696.1, from coordinate 20,421,458 downwards.
ACCTGCCTCGTCTACATGTAGTTCTGTGCAGGTTGAGTTGGCCTGCATTTCCCAGAATGCCCTTGGAGAGCCTTCAGAGAACAGTCAGAGGCAGGTTGAATGTCGAGTTAGGAAGAGGAGCAGAAAAGCGTCAAAAAGCAAGTGAAGGTTTCCCAGGAAAAAACAAGTAAGTTGCACACTCATTGAAAAAGCTGAGTAGAGCTGCAACAAGTTATTACTTTTCTTATTGATCACTCTGACGGTTCAGAAGATGAATCCATTCATAATATGGTTAAAATGCCCGTTATAGTAAGGTGTCGAATCCTCACGTTTGAGAGGCTGCCACCTGCAAAAAATGGAACTAAAAGATGAATCTACTGTGATCCGAAAAGTATCCGTTCTTTGATCATTGACGGGTGTTGCAGCTCTAATGGTTAGCGTAGCATTCAAGGTTTTTGGTCTTTATTAAGAGCCAAAGCAGAGTCCTGCGCCTGTCTAGATTTGCACACGCATCGAATCAAATCCACCTTTATTCTGCTGATTAAATTACGCTCATGAAGATGAACGTAAAAGACTGTCAGTCACCTTCAGTCCTCTCTGCTCTAAATCAAAACATGTATGTTTCTAATGCTTTTTGCAAGTTGCCAGTGCAGTTCTCTGAAGCCAACGTGCTGACGCCACTAATGCACGACTGCAATCTCTAATCGAAGGTGTCCTTCATGAGCTTTTGGGAAACATGTCTCACGGTTCAATCTCCATATTCGAGGATAAATGAGCATCCAGAGCTGCAGGTGAAAGAAACAGTTATAGCTTGGTTACAAACAAATCCACATGTTTGATTGATAGAATAATCATAAACTACCAGCTTTGACACATAAACATTTCCCATCAGGTCGCCCAGTTATCTGCAGGAAGGAGTAAAACAGCGTCAGTGTTTCAGGGCGGAGTTCTCCTCCAAGTATCGCTACGATTTTTAGTCTTTTATTTTCTTAAATGTGACACAGTTCAGACGAGGTGAAGCTTTTGTTTTAATCGGGGCTTTTTACGGTTTATTGAATCATTGATTTAACTGAAGGGCAGAAACGCGCACAATCGTGGTGTAGAGGAGCACGCGGCGGAGGAGCTGCGGGAGGACGGGGCGTTTAAATCTTTAATTTCAGGGTTTTTGTTTCTCATGCAGTAACTGTCCTCGTCTGTGATGTCCATGCATTTCCAGAGCTGTGATGTGCGAGCTGCAGTAGGATAAAGGGGATTGATTCGGGGTGCATTGTGATGGATTATTATTTTCTTTGTAGCCTTTAAGCAGTCAGGGGGAGATATTATCGTCTTATAGAGAAATGTTGTCACCTCTCAAGGTGTCTTTTATTTTTGTAAACCAAAATGGTTTTTATTGTTTTCATTGAAACTTATGTTGTTGCACCTTTTTAGCCCAATGTGTTACTTAATAGTTGTTCAATGTGCCAAATAACTGTTGCTGACGGAGAGGAACCAACGGGAAGCCTCCTTTTTCTGAATTCTTTGACCCGCCGACTCCAGCTCACACAAACTTTGCGGTGATGATGTGGCGGCGTCTTTTTGAAGGGTACAAAACTGTGACCAAACCGAAGAAGAAGAAGAAGAAGAAGGTGTGTGTTTGTGTGTGTGCGTTGCCATCAGGGACTCTGGACACACACACACCACCCGGCTCTACTCTCTCTACTCGTGGCTAAAAGTTTCCTCTCACACTGTATGTATGTGCTGTGAGTGTGTGTGAGCATACGTGCGCTTCATTCTGTACGTTCATGCAGTGGACTTTTCATTTGACTCTTTTTTTTTCACAGCTCAGAAACACGCTCAACACACAACAATTTAAAAGGATGGCATATAGGAAAAAAATTCAAAGTATATATAAATATATGTGTATATGAAATGAGGAAATGCTCTAGGTTTATTTAAAAGATTTAATGTAGAAAACAGTTGTTCGGGGAGGTCGGGGGTCTCGATGTGACTATAATTGTTTGTGGTGAAGACTTCAGCTCAAATCTTGCACATAAAGACTTTAGATATTGTACCTGCGAGTTCCAGATGATTATTTTTGTTTGAATACAGGACTCTTTGCTCTTTCATATTTATTGCGCGCGAGGGGGGCGCTCTCTCGCTCCGCCTCCCCTCGGCGTGTGTGAGCGCTCAGCGGAGAGCTCGCTGTAGAAACTCCTCCAGTTTACACCATCAGAAACTCTGTTTGTTTTATTTTTCATACGCCACAGACAAACACAAATACTACTGGCTTTGGGTTATTATTGCCATTGAGGTTATGATAATACTGATATATAATTGATAATATTATTCAATGATTATTATTAAATTTATTTTATTTCAATGATTTTTTTGTTTATGAGACAGGTAGGAAGTTGCGTGTTGGACTGCTTGTAAAAACAGTTCATGAATAAAAATCCTTTTTCCGTGTCGCCTGCTGTCACTGTGCTTTCATTCAAACGGGTTAAAAAACTGGACCGGTGCAGTTTGAACATGTGGAGCGCTGGTTTAGCTCAGTGGCTAATCACATGTCCCACATACAGAGGCCCCGCCCTCACAACAGAAGCCCGGTTCTCTCCCAACCTCGGCCCTTTGCAGGGATGTTTTCCCCTGTTTCTAACTCTCTCTCTCTCTCTCTCTCTCTCTCTCTCTCTCTCTCTCTCTCTCTCTCTCTCTCTCTCTCTCTCTCTCTCTCTCTCTCTCTCTCTCTAAATAAAGGCATAAAAGGCCAAAAGAAATCATCTTTAAAATACAGAAAAAATATTTGAAATATGTGCTGATGTTTTAATAATACTGTGTCTTTTAAATGAAAGGAAAAAGGGCTTTTTGGTCATGTTTGTCAACACAGGATTGTGCTAAAAGAATGCATTTGTTACACATGCAGAAAAATGTATAATAAAGTATTTTTAATTCCAATAAAACAAAATGATAACAAGAAGGTATAAAGAATAAAAGAACAAGTAAAAAGGAAAACTCACTTGTATTTATAATGAAGATGTATAGTTACACAAACAGGTGTGTATACGTGTGCATGTGCAAAAAGTAGATGCAAAAGATTTGTGCACAAAATAGGTTAAATCAGTGTTCCACGTTAAGCCCAGTTCAGATCGATGATTCGCAACGCAGCAAAACAGTTTCAGGATGTTGCAGAGAAAACCGCAGCGGTGTGAGCTGGTTAGTTGCAGAGCGTCTGAAGCCGTTGCGTGAAGTTGAAGAAGAATGATGTCATTATTTCACTTCAGCCAATCAGGAAACAGCATTAAATGGCGTAAGCACCCTGTCTCCAGACGGCTCCAGATCCTCTCTTTGCTAACTCTCGGTCTGTTACAGCTGTAACACTGTGAGCATGTCACTGTCACTGTCAACCACTTCTTTTTATAACCATAACAGAAATCCAGCTAGATAATTCATATAACCTTTGGCTAATACTAAGGTTATAGTATTAATGCAGAAGTAGTGGGTTATGTCAGTGCGTCGTTGCTATGGAGACGGTCAGCTGTGTCTGTGTGCGTTGCGTTGATGTGAGCGGCCCAGTTTCAGAACGTTTACCATCAGTTGGGATTCTTTTGGCAGTTGCATCCAGTCTCGTTGCGAATCATTGATCTGAACTGGTCTGAACAATGAACAATGTTTTAGTAAAAATGAGCTGATTGCAAAGTAATGAGGTCGTTATTTTGAGAAGTTGGAAACAACCTGTTTCTTTGTTATATCTTTCTATTATCTTGCAATAATAATTCTTGGCTCCTGTGAGGGCTTTTATGTTTAACTCTTGACTTCATATTAGTTCTGTGTTGGCTGAAATGCGCTTCCATACATGAGTTTAAACAAAGCACCGTGCCCTTTTTATCTGCACTGGTGTTTTAACAACAAATTGATTTAAACTGAAACTTTTGGATTAAAGAGTGGAACAAGGTCTCTGCATATCACAGTATTAGTTCTGTGTTGGCTGAGATGGGCTTCCATACATGACGAGTTTACTCCCTGTTGTGACAGAACTTTCAGGCAGCAGGAGGAACTTGTAGCTTGTTTGGATATTTCCTGGAATATTCCAGATGTCGGCCCGTCTGCAGATGAAGTTTTTGTCCTGTTGTTCAGCCTGAGCAGAACAGTTCAAAGGTCAACTCAGCAACACAACCTCCAGCAGAGACGTCCCCATCCTGAGCTTCAGCTGCTCCTCCTTCTCACACTGTAAGTGAAGAGGTGAGCGTCTTCTTAGATCGTTCTGGAAAACACCCTTTTATGTTAATGTTCTATTTTAATGTAATGTTTAACATGTTAACTTTTGCATTAACAGCATAATATCTTTATTTTGTCACTTTTCCTCGTGAACATAGTTTAAACCTGCTCAGGAGGAGAACAGCTTTGGACACACTCGGTCCATGTTTACTGACATGTTTCATCGACACTAAACACAGAACAGCTGAGGTTGATGAGGATGTCAGTAGATTTGCAGGTATTTTGTTCATAAATCAAAGTATTGGACACATTAAAATGTTGCATTAGATATCAATCGATCAATCGATCAGTCACTTTTTGATTTAACTTTAACTTAACTGTCCATTCGTCTTCCTGCTTTGCTTGGTCTAATTGTTTGAGTTTCTTTCTTTAAAGACTTTTGCTTTGTCTGTCAAAGCTCTTCTTAGACTCTGTTTTTAATGTGTCGTATATAAAGTTGTTAATATAAAAACCTCCTGGCTACTTTTACACGTCTGTATTAACTACAAGTAGAAAGTGTCATAAAAAGATTGAAGTAAAGGACAGTCATCTAAAGACCAGATTCATAGGAATCACTCAGATGGTTCAGCCTGAAGCAAAGTTGTAGATGGAACAAGAAGCTGCACAAATATAGCATAAAGTGGCTAACATCATTTTATCAATCAAACTTTATTTACATATCAGCTCTGACCAATCAGTGCACAAAGTACTTTACACACGATTACAACACAGAGATAATACAAATAAACAAGTTAAATTCTTTCTGCATTTCTTCCTCTTAAAATGGTGCAAATGATTCAGATGAAAAACACACTGCATGAAACACTGAAAGGGACAGATACACTTCAAATGTTTTCATTCAAAGAAGCTTTGACTAAAATAAAACGTGTTCGGTGAGTGACAGGAGATCCAGCAGTCCCGATGTGCCGCTGTAAAAAAGCTCTTTATGTCTTTTTCAGACGTGTTTTTCTCTCAGCTGTTGTTTCTGTTTTCCTTCTTCCTCATAGAAACCAGGAGGCTCCTCCTCCTCCCTCTCCTCCTCCTCCTCCTCCTCACCTCTCTCCCCCAGCTGCAGCTGTCAATCAAACTGGACAGCTGATGCGTTGCAGATCTGCACATGTGCGCTCTTGTCCTCTGACGGGACAGCCGGCGTCCATTAACACCCTGCCCCCCCCTCACCTCTGCATACAAACACCTTCAGAAAGCAGCTCTTTGTAACATGATGAACAAGTTAAATGATTGATTAAAGATATTTTATAACTTCTCTCCCTCCTCTTCCTCTTGTTCGGTCTCACCTTTTCTTCTCCAAACAGGGTCTTGCCCCCCGTCCTCCCCTCGGCCTCCCCCCTGCAGATATTTATAGCGGACTCGTCTGTCGGCCCGGCCGTGTTGCTTATCACCGTGTGTGTGTGTCACTCTATTTCTGACTGTCCTGCTGCAGCCTGTGTGTGTGCCTGTGGTGGTGTTTGTGTGACGGCCGGACTCTCAGGATTTTTCATTAACCTTCTGGATCTTTAAGCCGGTTCTTTGCCACGTTTCTGCAGGTACGCTGCTGTGTGTTCTGTGTGTGTGTTAGCGCCCGGTGTGCAGAGATAATGATAATCTGCTGGTTTTATTTATAGGTGATTAGAGCCGAGGGCCTGACGGGGCCTGAGAGGTTCGGTGACATTGGATTCAGACAGAATATAACATGTGCTCTTCACGGGAACACTGCTTTTTAGGATTTGTTCAGTAATTAATTGTGAAAGGTCGTTTCTGGGGTTATAAAAACAGTACTGTGAGTCATTCAGGAGCTATTCAGGTGTAAGATGCCACCCTAAGTGTAATAACTTAAGTAAAACCTGCTGTATGAGGTTACATTTCTAAGCAGGAATCATTTAAAAGTCGGTGTTTGTCCTTACAGGATGAGGGCCTCGTCCTGTCGACCTGTTTACAGGGACAAAAACAACCAGACGCCTAATGTGGCGCTCACAGGCAGAGGCTGGGGTTTCACACTGTGTGATCCAGACTAAATTTGGTTAACCAAACTGGGGTTAGACTGAGGCACAAATGTGTGCTTTTATATCTGTTAACGTCTCCCGTGATGAGCTGAGGAAGCTGAAAATACTGGAGTGAAACACGAGAATCAAAGAAATAGACACGGATCGATGACGGATCAAAGGCTGTGATCAGCTACAGTTTGTTGGGTTCAGTCCAGTTAATGGGAAACTTTCTGTACTTTTAAACCTGGACTATATTTCTACTTATTTTTAAGTAAAATGTATAAAAAATATATAAAATGGCACCGGTAGATTGCTTCAGCTCACAGTTGTGAAACAGATTCTAATGGTAATCTTACAGGCATCAAAGGTCGTCCACTAAAAGTTCTTGTTGTTTCCACTGACAGGCTCAGATTGTTATTCTAAGTGTGTGACAACATGACAGAAAGGATCCCTACAGAGATAGACCTTTTTGTTACAGAGGAAGATGATTGTTTTAACCACACACAGACGTTACATCGCTCTCTGCAGACACACCAGACTCCATTGACAAAAACTGTGATTTTACCCCCCAGAACACAGAAGTTGCAGGTCTACCGCTGCCTTAATCGGTTAGTTTAATTGTGTTACTGTGTGTGACAAAAAAAAATCTGAACGAGCCATTTAAAAGACTAAAGTCGCACAATAACAGACAAAAGAACTGGTTGTGGCAGCGTTAGACCAACTACTCCTGTGCTCTGTGAGGCAAAATCACTGTTTTTGTCAATGGAGTCTGGTGACTTAGAAAGAAAAAACTTGTTACCGCTGTTTCTGTCTAAAAACAAGCATCTTCCTCTGTAACAAAAAGGTCAGTAATGTTGAATAACAATCTGAGCCTGTCCGTGGAAAAACAAGAACTTTTAGTGGACGCACTTTGATTGATTGATTGATCGATTGATTGAGAGCATCTGCTTGCAAGATTACCATTACAGTCCGTTTCACTGCTGCTGGCTGAAGCAATTCTAAAACCCTGTGTACATTTATTCATTTAGTCTCCAAAATATGTTGAAAAATTTGATCCGGGTTTAAAAATACAGAAAGTTTCTCAGTAACTACTGAAACCTACAAACTCTGTAGTAAATCACACCCTCTGATCCATGTGTCTCTGATTCTCATGTTTCACTCCAATTTTCAGCTCTCTCAGCTCACGGGAGACATTAACAAAGATTGACCTTTTTGTTGAAGAGCAAGAAACGGCTGTTACAACGCTCTCTTCAACGTCACCAAACTCCATTGACAAAAACACTCATTCTGCCTCACAGAACATAGAGGTGGCTGGTCTACTGCTTGCCCCAAACAGTGAATTTGTTTGTGTTAATGTGCGACTTTAGTGTTTTAAATGGTTCGCTCAGATACAACACAATGCTTTTGTCACACACAGTAACACAAACAAACTAACCGATTAAGGCAGTGGTAGACCTGCAACTTCTATGTCCTGTGAGGTAAAATCACTGTTTTTGTCAATGGAGTCTGGTGTGTTTGCAGAGAGCGATGTAACGTCTGTTTGTGGTTAAAACAATCATCTTCCTCTGTAACAAAAAGGTCTATCTCTGTAGGGATCCTTTCTGTCATGTTGTCACACACTTAGAAAAACAATCTGAGCCTGTCAGTAGTAGTAGTAGTCCAACTAGTGGACGCACCTTGATTAGTTGCAGGATTACGTTTCAAAGCTGCAGACTGAAGCAATCTACTTGAGAATTTCCAGACCTTTTGTACGTATTAGTCCTTTAGTTCCAAATATATGTTTAAAAAAATAATAAAATAGGGCCTAGGTTTGCACATGCAGATATTACCCTTTAACTCTACGATATGTCGACAGGTAAAAACCTGACAGAAGTGTGATTGATGACTCTGAAATGAAACCAAAGACGGTGTAAAGTGTGATGTTGTTTCTGAAGACTTGATCATGTGACAGCCTTTAAAGCTCTGAGCAGAAGGACGAGGAGGAGACAGCTTCTTAAAGAGTAACGACGCCTCAGTGGACACAAAGTGTCTGTGTAACATCTCAGTAATGGAAAAACGTATCAGCGTGACATTTGAGTGTGTTTGTGTGATGACTTCTCCACGACTGACGTGATCCGAGGGAATGAAACCATCTTTTTTTCTGTCTCATCATCTTCAAGTCACAAAGCAGATCTGACACTTCTCATCAGCCTCACGGCTGAAGCTTCACGTTTCTCTCTTTTATCTGCGTCAGGTTGAGTTTCTCTGCGCACACACGCCGCCACTCTGACATCACATCTGGCTGACATCTGTGTGACCCTCCCCCACACACACACACCCCGAACCCCTGATCCACCACACTCCCCCCTCTGTGCAACCATGGCACTGTCTTCACGCTTAAAACTGTGGGAGCAGAAGGGAGGTGCAGAGATGCTGCATGCTGTTAACTGATCATCTAACACATGTAATCCTCAGTGTGTGTGTGTGTGTGTGTGTGGTGTGTAAGCATTGGTTTCATGGTGAGTGGACCCTCTGTTCTGACCCTGATTCATCACTGCATGTCACTGTGAGTCTGCCTGCTGCTGTCATTGATATATTAGTCATCCTGCATGTTTAGAGTACGAGTTTGAGCTTTAAAAAGAAGCAGTCAACGATAGCTGTGGTGAGAAGCTGTTCAGGAGCTGATGTTTGTGTCACTACTTAAAAGAAATAAAGTTCTCCCTTCAGAAAATACAGCACTTAAATTTGACTTCCTGCTGGTACAAGCAAATGATTTGCTCTTACTGCACTACAAACTGAAGCAAAGGAAGTACGTAGGCCATGTAATTAGTCAAAAGTAAAAATAAAACAATTTAAAAACACTTCAAAGTTAAAGTCTTAAATACATTTTACAAAAATACAAGATGGTATCGTCTGCAAAAGAGCTCATTCTGCAGTAAAACGGCTCCTCCAAAGGGTCACCTGATTGATCCGAGGGCGCTGTGAGATGATTATTGGTTACATTTGGTTGTAAATTATTTAAACTTTTTTCTCTTTCTGCCTCAATGAACAGTTTAGCTGAAAAAGTGGGGAGTTAACAGGTGTTGGTTTGGGTTTATTATAACTTTAGAGAAGGCTATGCTAGCTTTTTCCATAGTCTCCATGCTAGGCTAGGCTAACCACATCTTGACTCCAGCTCTGTTGTTAATGATGCCTTCAAATGCCGTCATATTTAACAACATCATGAGAAGAGTCTATATAAACGCCCTCCCTGTCGAAGTATTCATGTCTTGTAAGTGAACATTTTCTGAGAGCTCAAAGTTCACGAGTTGCTAGAAGATTTTTAATGTTTTTAAACATGGCCACAGAAGTTCATTGTTTGTTGATGGTGAGTTAGTAATGTATATGCATTTTCTACATTACGTTACCTTTGCATAAACAAGTCTATTGGCGTCCATGTTGGTGTTTAACCACTTCAATGCCAAGCATATTGGTTACACGACTTATCAACATTATCAGGCAGCATTACTCCAAAGAAAGGCAAAGAAGTGCAACTCCCAAAATCTTCAACTATTTCTAGAACTCAGGACGTCACTTATCATTTCAGTTTATATTTGCTTAATTAGGCACTATTACTATTACCACACAACAGGAGTTACTCAAATGACCACAAAGTGAACTTGTCACATCGGGGCCCCAGTTTCACTCTTTACCTAGTTTATAATCCATCAAGATAATCAATATCACCAATTAACTTTGTTCTACCCTGATGATCAGTGATCATTCCAGTACTGAACTTTGAAAGGGGTCATTTGTTGTAGTAAGTACTTTGCAGTTTTGTTAAATGCTGACTCTTTTGAAAGCTTCAGTTAAAGAGAGAATACGTAACATTTGCTGAACAGCAGCTAATCTAGATTTTAGCATTAGCCACTAATGAGCTTTTGTTCATGGCAGACAAAGAAGGATTGCTGCAGCTAAACCACTGAGTTTACTGTGTCCTTTAAAAGTTACAGAACACAGTTTCAGTTTAATTAAAGTGTCTGAATACGTCTTCCACCACAGTTCTGAACCTCACTGGGACCTTTAAGACCTCTGCTGAAATCTGTTTTAATGAATTTCTTAACCAGATCAGCTGAAGTTCAGTGCATGTCGTACTCCAGCACCACCGCGGCTGCCACGTTTTCTCCTGTTAGTCATCCAGAGTGCAGAATGATAAAAGCCTTTTCAAGCACTCGCGTGGATCTGGTCTAAATCTGGCATCAGGACCAGACTGTGTGAGGATGGAAGAGCTGGCATTGTTACCAGCACTGTTATAATGAATCATTACTCAGCTGGTTCCTCACAAAGTTTCATGATTTCATACAGTGAGAGGGTGAAACAGCCGTCCTGTACTGACCTTTGTGATATTCCCGATGGTGTCAGCAGGTGAAATCTATTAGTTAAATGTCAGACCTCTGGACGCCTCCCTGTTTGGCTCTTCTTCTCTCATGATGCTCGTCATAGCTGCTGACTCAGTTTCACTTATTGAGCTGAGAACATGCTGGAAAACTTTAAAAACTATACTTGACTGTAAAAGTTTAAAATTAAACATGTCTAGGTTTGAGTGCATGAAGTGTCAAAAACCTGCATGTAGCGTATGGTCGTGGTGTTTTTCTGAGTGTCCAAATCAAACAGTGACTTGCTGTGTCGTCTGTTTCAACCTGCTCTCCTCCATCGATCAATCTACAGATAAAGGAGGAGAAAACGCCGGTGGCCGCGGCCGTCCCTCCACCTCCTCTGTCAGCTGTGCCGGGCGGCTTCCTCAAACAGCTGGTCAGAGACTCGGAGAAGGAGACCAAACAGAAAGAGCCCGAGGCCAAGGACGAGAAAACAGTGAGAGATCTTTTATATCATTTCAGTCCAGATCCAGAAACTTACCACAGAAATACTTTGGCAAGAAAGTGTCAAACACTCTAACATCTCTGGTCTTCATGCTAAGCTAGGCTAACTGCTCTTGTGCGTATCTCCATTTCCTTCTCAAATATTATTTGCCCCACTTTAAATGGTATTTTCTCCAGTGTTTCTTTGCATATTTCAGTTAAGCGTATGGCCGAGTTGAGGTTATGTGTTGCAGAATAGAGCTAGGCTAGCAACCTCCCCATTTTTTGGTATTAATGCTAAGCTAGGCTAACTGATCTTGTGTCAAATTCTGTTTTCCTCTTGAAATAGCCTTCCCTTTTCTTAAAATGTGTTTCCCTTACCAACGCTCTCCATGTTTGGATTTAGGGGTATGTTTGGGATTGTGAAACAGAACTATTTCCCACCGTTTTTATTCTTTATGCTAAGCTAATAGAACTGGTCTTGTGTCAAAGTTTGTTTCCCTTCTTAAAATAGCCTGTCTTTACTCTTTAAGAAGTGTTTCCTGTGTCTGTGCTCTCAATGTTTGGGGTTAAAGTAAAACAGAACAAGGCTAGCTGTTTATCCTCTGTTTATAATCTTAATGCTAAGCTAAGCTAATCTAACTGGCTTGTGTTTAGGTCTTCTTTCCTCTAAAATAGTTTTTTCTCTTCCCTTTTAATTGTGTTTGTGTTAAGGGTATGGTTGGGTCTAGATAAAGTATTGCAGAAAGGAGCTTGTCCCTGGTTCCCGTCGTTATGCTAAGCTATGCTAAGAGGTCTTGTGTCCAGTCTGTTTTCCTATCAAATAGCGGTTGCCTTCCTTTTGAATGGTAATTCCTGTAGCGCTTCCCTTCAATTTCTGGTTTAGGATATGGTTGAGTTCAAGTATTCCCAGAGCAAAGCTGGACTATTTGTTTCAAGTCATTATGCTAAGCTAAGCTAAGCTAAGCTTCAGCTTCATTGATACTGATCACACATGTGAGTGGTATCAAACTTCTCGTCTCACTCTCAAGAAAGCAAATTTTTCCAAACTATTTCTTAAAATTCCTCTTTGCCTTTTTTTCCTCCAGCAGCCGAGCAAACTGAGCGACAACCTCGTTCAACAGTTCCTCCTCCCAGATCAGACTCCTCCGATCCTGGAGGCAGAGATGTCCCTCCGGGCTGAGCAGCTGATCAACAACAGCAAACAAGGACGCAACTCGGCCCAGTCGGACGGCCGCTCCTCGTCTCAGAGGCTCATAGTCACACCTGAACAGGAAGCCAGACAGGAAGTAACACCAGAACCACCAAAGCAGCAAATACAGGACATGAAGTCAGAGAAAAGCCAGAAGAAGAAGCAGGAGAAGGAGAGGATAGAGGAGGTGAAGCAGGTGAAGCAGGTGAAGCAGGTGAAGCAGGTGGAGAAGAAGGAGGAGGGGATGGAGGAGAGGCAGGAGCCAGACGGAAGGCAGGCCGACACGACCATCACAGAGCACGAAAGAAAAGAGGTGTGTACTCCATCATTTATAATATAGAGTGTGACATGTGCATGATACCGACATTAGCAGAAATAAAGGAAACAGGAAAAATCCACCTACCAGCAGGTATGAAACAGGAAGTTACACATTAAACCTTTTTGTCTTAAACGTTTCTGTGGTACGATGGTGAGTTGTAACTTTACACAAACATTGATGATGTCTATACCAACACTTCTACACAGAGAGTATCTCGCAGCTCGTCAGTGTTTGCCTTTGTTCCTCTCTCCTCTTGTGTCTCTGCAGACGAGGGACGTGTGGTATGAAGCTGGAACTGTGTGGTACGTCCACAAGGACGGCTTCACACTCGGTGAGTCATTAACAAAGAACACACACACACACACACACACACACTCAGAAGTCAGGCTCACTAACAGCACATTAAACATGTTTGCTTCAGTTATGCCGGATTCAGAACAAACAGTATCAGCTTAATAACTGTCTGGACTTATAGACGTAGGGTGTTTGCGTGAGGAGAGACCCGTCTTCAGATGTTAGAAGTGCAGCTGCAGTGTGCAGGACAGAAAGGAGCAGGGTCTCTCCTCACTCCTAAAAACATGGACATAATCTCATTTGCTGGAGGACATAATGTGTGTGGATTAGTCGAGTCCTCTGATAATCCAAACACAATCTCTGGTAATCCTTCAGCCTTTCATATTATCTACATATCATGTTACACATCACTCATATCATGTGTCTCCTGATCCGTCTGCTCTTTTTATCCATCCGTACAGCTACTTACTGCTCCTCTAATCCCATTAGACCTGCATATGGCCCCACAGCCCCCGACCTTTGACCCTCGTTTACATGCAGGGGTCAGAGAAAAGATTAGAGACATGCAGCAGTGGTGGAAAGTCCTGTACATTTATTAAAGTGCTTTTTTATACTGTCTGCTTCTACCCCACCACATCTCAGAGGGAAATCTGTTACTTTTTACAGCGGTTAATCGAGATGAAAGCTGTGTTAACTTTTCAGCGCTGCAGTGGGTTAGCGCTGTCGTCTCACAGCTAGAAGGTTCTGAGTTCTAATCCCTGTTCAGACGTAGTGGGCCTTTCTGTGTGGAGTCTGCATGTTCTCCCTGTGCATGCGTGGGTTCTTTCCGGGTGCCCCGGCTTCCTCCCACAGTCCAAACACATGCTCGTTAGGTTCACTGGTGACTCTGAAATTGCCCGTAGGTGTGAATGTGAGCGTGAAAGGTCTGTCTCCGTGATTGACTGGTGATCAGTCCAGGTATAACCCCGCCTCTCGCCCAATGACAGCTGGGATAGCCCCCAGCTAACCCTAACCCCCCAAATGTTTCATAATCGTTCTCTGGTTGGTTTGTTTGCTCTCGTTTCAGCCACTCAGCTGAAGCCAGATGAAGGCACGCCTGAACTCCCAGAAGGCCGAGTGAGAGTCCGCCTGCAGACCGACGGATCTCTGCACGACGTCACGGAGTACGAGATCGAGAAGGTACGAATCAGTTCTTTAAATCTGTTGTTTAAAAAGGATACCACAGACATTTCATATTGCATTTTGTAAAAGTTATCAGACTCACAAGAGAAAGAAATAAAGGTCAAAATAGAACAAAAATCCAAAACACTGGATCCTCCTGTTGTGTAAACTGAAACCCTTCCTCCTCAGTGTAACCCGTCAGACCTGGACCTGTGTGAGGACCTGAGCGACCTGCAGAGCGTGAATGAATGTGGAGTCCTGCACACGCTCACCAGCCGAGCTAAAGCTAACATGCCGCTAACGCACGCGGGACCAAACCTGGTCAACTTCTGGCCTCCGTTACAGACGCACAGCAAGGTGAGGAGGCAGCGCTTACTTGTTGTGTTGGTTTTTGGGTTGTGATCAAACTAGCAATAAAGACTCTTTAAACATAGAACAAGAGGAAAATCCCTCCAGTGATAAAATAAGTGTGCTTCTATGTGTAGTTGACCTGAACTTACTGTCCCTATCACCTACAAATATAACGGTCATTCCTTCTTCATCTTCTTCCTTCAGACTCCGAAGTCTCGGCGGGGGGAGTCGGTGTGGGACGCTCCTCCAGCTCTGGCCGCTCTGGTCAAACGTGTGTACGTGTCGATGGTCGGCAGCAGGAGGGACCACAGCGTGTGTGCGGTGGGACGCAGCGGGACCGGAAAGACCACGGCGTGTCAGGCCTTCACTCACGCTCTGCTCAAACAGGCGGGAACAACCGGGGAGAAGATCAGCGGTGAGTGGAGCCGCCGGACGAGTACATATCCTCTTTCTGCTGACTCTTCATTCATCCTTTTCTTCTTCCCTCACCAGTGGAGCGCGTGCAGGCCATGTTCACCATCCTCCGCTCGTTTGGCTGCGTGAGCTCTCAGCACAGCGACGCTTCCTCTCGCTTCGCCATGGTCTTCTCTCTGGACTTTAACCACGCAGGACAGGCAGCTGCTGGACACCTACAGGTACGAAACACACACACAGACACACACGGTCAACATAATGAGTTAAACCAGCTGCATACAGAGTCACTCATGTGTTCTCCTGTCCCCCTCCTCGCTCTCTGCCTCCGCTCCATCAGACGATGATGCTGGACAAATGGAAGGTGTGTCAGAAAACGGAGGGAGAGAGTAACTTCCTGGTCTTCTCTCAGATGCTGGCAGGATTCAGCACAGAGATGAGGTAAGACTCACTCTGCTTTATATTTTTACTTCACTACTGTTAACTCACTGTTTCCAAAGAGGTAACACAATAGTGATTTAGTGACGTGTTTTCCATCATTTCAACGCTAAAATAAAGAAATGATCTAAAATATAAAACAGAATTATTAATAATTGTGTTTCTGACACGTTGATGGTTGAAATTTAGACGTTCACCTTGTTTTCAACCAAACTTCAGTCTTGAAATCCCGGCTGGCGCTCACTGGGAAGTAAATTATTAAAATGTCCGAACAAAGATGGACAGACTGAGGACAACCGAAGGTCAAAGTTCAAAATAAAGTGCTCATCCAGAGAAGAAGAAACTGATCGATGATCAGATGAAGACAAACACTCAAATAGCAGAGCAACTATCGACGAGGAAAAACAAGAGTTACCTGCTTCTGACCGAACGTGTCACCAAGGAGAGCAGAAGATCTGTGGGGCTGTTACTCTGATAAAAACATCACTTACACATCGTTGAGGTTGAACCAGTCGTCCTGTGTTTCTCCTCATTTTGCCTCTAAACTAAGTAATTTAGGCCCAAAGAGGTCGAATGAGCCAATGTTACAAAACCCAACATACTCATCATCGTCTCTGAATCTTCTCTCTTTAATGTTCCTTCATCAGGACGGAGCTGCAGCTGCATCAGCTTCCTGAGTCCAACTCTTTTGGTATCACTCATCCCACTAAGGTCAGTAAGTGTCAGACTAACCTCAGGAGGCACACTGACCTTTGACACTTAATTCAGTCTGTTTCAGCTTCAGTCAGTCAGAGCCAAAACCGGAACACTTTGTGCTCTTCATGTCTTTTACATTTTACACAGACACAAAGAAAAGCAGGCAGCAGCTGATTTAACTCCTGGAACTTTTAACTTCCCGTCTTACTTTTAATTATGTCTGTTTTTATGTCTTTATTCATATTGGTTACATTCTGTTGTTTGTGATATTCTGCTGTTGATAGCTGCTTCATAACGGATGTAACTGACCTACTAACCTTCCACGGTCTGAAAAGTACAGAAGCCCAAAGTGGACATGCATGCATACATTATATTTCCTCTGTTTTCTTGTGATAACGAGTCACTTCAGTTGTTTTCTCGAGATCACAGCGCTGCAGCACCGTGACGTCAGATGATCAGAACTCGTCTCCTCAGAGCTGCAAAAGCACCAAACAAACACTTAACTGACCTCCTCAGTGTGGGCGATGGCAGCATGTCCTGCTCTGTGACATCACAGCGAGCAGCCTGTTGCTCTGTTTTCTACATCGACAGAGAATGATCCTGTTATCATGAGAAAACCAGCTTTGTTATCTCGAGATAACGAGATAAATAAGTCGAGATCTCCAGAAAAGAACTGAAATGACTCTTTACGACGGGAAACAGGAAAGAAAATGTATGGCTGCATGTCCACCTCGGGCTTCCGTAGAAAACTCACCCTGTCGACTTGTTTAGGACACAAAAGTTTGAACTTGAGACAAACTTTCGACTCATAAAAGACGTCATGATATCGTTTCCTCTGCTGGTAAATCTTTTCTGTAAAACTCTTCCGCACAGCGATCTGTGGTGATTGCAACATAACACACACATTTCTAAATCAGCATGAATCTGAAACAAATTCAAAGAGACATTTTAGTGTTTACGAGCTCGGTGCTCATGTTGGGGGGAGAGCGGGAGAAGGGAAATAGAAAAATGGTTTCTGAGGAGGAGAAATCCTGCGGTGAAGAGAGCCATCTGAAGAAAGGCAGGCTGTGACGGGAGATGAGATGTGACTCAGCTGTTCTTCCTCCTTATTAAGTGGCTCATTTCATCCCTCCTCTTCCTCCCTGTCTGTCTGCCTATGTGTGTGCGTGTGTGTCGTCAGGTTGAGGAGAAACAGCGAGCGTCCGTCGCCTTCACCAAGCTGCTGACTGCCATGGAAACGTTGGGCTTCTCGTCCGGCGAGCAGAAGGCGATCTGGCATGTCCTGGCTGGTATTTACCATCTGGGAGCTGCCGGGGCCTGTAAAGGTAACACTGACTCATCATCATCACTCACACTCTGTTAGTAAACCCCAGAGACGCATAAACACGTCCATATCTCTGTACTTCACCAATCTGATAGGCAAGAAGTTTATTTATCCCGAGGGAAATTGTTGTGCAGCAACAAAACAGGAGGAGTGCAAAAACAGAATATCAATCAGCAGAGTCAGAATCCAAAACATACACAGTGTTATACAAAGGTAAGGATATCTGCATACAGCTGTACCATATCACATCTAAAGTCCAGGTGAGTGCAGGACGTCCCTTGAGATTGCTTACATGGACGGGGATTTCTGCTCTCAACGGGACCTCCTGGTGAGATGCCTCCATCAGTGTCTTTGTAACCATCTCTGTGTCCTCCCTCTCCGCTCTCAGTGGGCAGGAGGCAGTTTGTGAGCTTCGACAGCGCTCAGGTGGCCAGCAGCGTGCTGGGCTGTGAGGGAGAGGAGCTGCACACCGCCGTCTTCAAACATCACCTCCGACAGCTGCTGCAGAGAGCCACCGGGGGCAGCAGAGAGAGGAACCCTGGTGCAGAGGCAGAGGAGGGTGAGACACACACACAAACCAGCACACACACACACACACACACACACACACACACACACACACACCAAGGTGTTTCTACTAGGAGGCAAAAGCAAGAAGAATCTGGAATACTGAGTCTGTAGATAAAATGACATTTCCTTTGACTAACAACAGATTACTTCATTCTTTATAGGAAACTTCCTTTTAATTATACATTAACCCTTTAAATGACCTGATAAGCACAGAGTGACTGTTCACCTGCAGCCTCCATTAATGACAGAAATAAATCAGTCAAATAAAGAAAGCCGGCCCAGTTTGCTGCAGTGACACACAGAAGGAGGGAGCGTGTCCTCATTCAGCCGTGTTGCTCCGGTCTCTGCAGGTCCAAGGCTGACAGCTGCTCAGTGTGTTGACGGGATGGCTGCTGGACTCTATGAGGAACTCTTTACGACCATCGTCTCTCTGATCAACAGGTACGCGTGCATCTCAGATCACGCACGTCCACACTACAGCTCCATCGAAGCTATTTAAAACAGACAAAAAAATCGCTGCTGACCTTCAGATGTTTCTGAGAAATTACAAAATGTCATTTTCAGCCCCTTAAAACTGCAGACAGGAACATTCGTAAGGGCTCCACATTTTAAGACATGTAACTTTTAGAGCCATGACATTTGGGAGGGACACAGACAAAAGGCAAGGGAGTGCAGTTCATTTAAATATTATAAATGATAATTAATATGGTTGCCCTAACGTCTTCAGTTACAGTGTGACATCTGGACTGGAAACACATCATCATGACAGCGTGTGGTATCAAAAGTGTCAACCTGCCGTGAGACGTGTCACTCTGAGAGGAGAACAGAGAACAGAGATCATAGACTTACTGAGCCTCGAGCAGTGATGAAAGAATAATCCCCTGATAGTTATTTGTTTGTGAATTCACCCAAATAACGCTAACCATGTAGTTGAAGGACCTCGGGTCGCTGGTTTAGCTCCACATACAGAGGCTACAGTCGTCAATGCAGCGGCCGCAGGTCGGACTCCCTGCCTCGGCCCTTTGCTGCATGTCACCCCCCACTCTCTCCTCCTGTTTCCTGACTCTCTTCAGCTGTCCAATCAATAAAGGCAAAAATGCCCCAAAATACTCTTAAATATTCGACCTTGATTATCAGCAAACAAGTTCTGAATGGGTTATATTCGGGCCCCAAGCAGTCCTCCAAAGTATACAGTATGGATGTCCATACTTTCTGCTAAAAGTCTCTTTTATGGATGTCGTTCTGCATTTACGGCTCTAACACGAACAGACTTCAAAACATGGCGAGTACGATGAGCAACCCATGAAATCTGGCGACTCTAAAATGTCTTTCCGCCTCGGTCAGGGTGAACAATTATAAAATTACTGGGGTGAAAAACTCACCAAAGTTTTGCTAAAGTTATTTTTTGCTCTAGAAAAACGTCAACATAAGCTTTGAACACGTCAAAGAAAAACTTCCCTTTGATTTGATGCAGAAAGATGTTTTACTTGAATGCTGTGATTATTGGTTCCTTTCATTAAAAAAGAAAGGTTGAATTTCTGTGTAATATTTCTGATCCTTTGCAGAACTTTCTCTCACTATGTTTCCTGGGATCTTTAACATTTACTCCTTCATGTAGAAACCTGCCAGTAACCTGATTCTGGTGCTGATGTGTGTTCTGTGTGCAGAGCTCTGAGCAGCCAGCAGCTGACGTTAGCCTCCGTCATGGTGGTGGACACGCCGGGCCTGAGGAACCCCAGACACTCTGCAGAGGAGCGAGCGGCCAGATGGTCTGAGCTCTGCCACAACTACCTGCAGGAGAGGCTGCTGGAGCAGTACCACACACACACCTTCACACACACGCTGGACAGATACGCACAGGTAACACCGAGGCTGACACGCCCACTTTAAGACTTATTAGAGATATTTGTTCTTCTAATTCCATGTTTGTGGGCTCTGCAGACTCATGCATGACAAAGTGATGTGTTTTTATGGAGGAAGGATTTTTACAGGAACTTAATTTGTTTGTTGAGGCCAGATTTGTACATTTTGTTCCTCCTTTAAAGCAGTTTTTAATTGTCTAAAATCTTAATTTAACATATCAATCAATACAGGCTGAATCACTGAAGTCAGTGAAGGTAGCACACGGATAAAAGTGTCTTGTAAGAAAAGGTACCTCTGTGCTCTGCTCATGTAATGTGGGCTACTTCCCCAGTGACGGTTTGTTCTCCAGGAGCACAGAAGCTTTCTCTTCTCTGACAGTCGGACGATTACAGAGTCCCCAAAGACAAAAACAACTTTCTTCCTTTAAAGTTTCAGCAGCAAACTCTTGAATCAAGACTTTTAATAGCTGGCGTAAAGAAAAGTTTTTATTCTCCTGCTGTAAAATGGACCGAGTGTCCTTCAAGCCTGAAACAGATCACACCCCACAGGCAGCCTTTCAAAGTGAGTAGCTGCACACAGTCTGACACTTTCAATCCAGACCTGCACAACCTGTAAGATTCATTATAACAGTTGAGACAGTTAAACTGAGCTGCTTTTCATCTCGCCCGATCGTCAGAGCAAGTTTAGATTTGTCTATTTATCACCAAACATCTGCAAACTAAACACATTCCCATCAGTCTTAGTGACCAGATTGTGCTCCTTTCTAAAGCGGACATGTTTTAGCTCTGCAATCAATTTTCTATTATTCTGATTTTCTTTTTGATTCACGTTGTTTCATTTTATAAATTGTATACACATTTTAACGTTTTTCGGAGCCTCTCCTTCCTCCTGAAACCAACAAGCCGTTTTGCCGATCATAGGTCAGACCTTAGCCACGATTGGCTGACAGTTTCTTGAGTGACCGCATAGCCCCTCCCCCACATGTGCAATCCCACGTGGGGGAGCCACCGCACCGCACTGTCACTCCAAAGTTGTAGAAAACATGGCTGCTCTGGGATCTGTTATTCGGCCTTATATGTACGAGCCAGAATCGGCAGGAGGTATCTGAATGGTACGCTGAAATCTTGACAACGACTCGACTACAAGCTCGTGCAAGACGGCAGCCTGAGGCGAACGACGGTGAATGACGATTGGTCGATTTCAGCCAAAGCGAGGTTCTAAGTAGAAACCTGCAGCGGTTCTGAACGGCCCGTTTCAGAGGCGACCTTTTTAAATTATTATCATGCAGTTTTCACTTTCTCACGGTGAACAATAAACAACCAAAAATGTGAAACCCATGAAAATATGAGAATATCCTTTATAGAGAAATGTCCCCTTCAAAGTATAATTATAGACTGTTTTTCTATTACTGTTGGTTATAATGCATGTTAGTGAATCATTAATAATATGTTGTGTTGCATGTTTCCGTGTGTGTTTCAGGAGAAGATCCCTCTGCAGTTGGAGTGTCCAGAGAACAGCCCGGCTGAGGTGGTGTCGGCCATCGACCAGCCGCCTCCACAGGTACACGACACTGACCAACTTAAGACACACAAAGCTGGAACAGAGGATAACTGTGCAGCTCAACCTTCTTAACAGAAATGATTTTATATATAAATGTCAGCTTGCTCTTCATTAGGAGCATCACTGGAGCTGTGAAAACAGGCATGTGATGTCCACAGAGGAGCTTTGTAGTCTGATTAAATCACAGGGTTCTCGCGGCTCCTTAAAAAGTCTTAAAAAGTCTTAAAAGTCTTAAAGTCAGGTCAGTTAAGGTCATAATTTGTCGTACGTTTACTCTCAATGTGCGGATGGTGCGCTTAAGGCTGACGGGAAGATTGTCACGCAGCGATCTAACATTAGCGTAACAAAGAGTTTAGCAGACTGTACTGTCTCAGAGACTCCACAAGCCTTACTTGCTCACGTCATGTTTGCCAACTACAGACGGTGACTTGTGGTTAGATATAATTGAGCGAAGATGGGGAGATGCAGGTTTAGCCAAAACTGGTTGGAAGGAGAGCGGCTTCGGAGGCGGTTGGCGCGAGCAAGAAACGACAACACAAGGTGCAGTTTATGTCGAAAGACATTCTCGTTAGGGACCGTGGGGATGAAAGCTGGTGAATCCCACATAAGATCTCAAAGCACCAGCGCTACGCAGCAGCAGCTCGTCGTCGTGGGGCTTTGATTGTATTTGTTGAGGTCTTAAAGGGTAAAGGTCTTAACAAGGGTTGAATTTGATTTGATAAAAATGGTGCAAGAACCCCGAATGACCCTGAAACGGCTTGTGATTTTGAACAGAGAGGTCAACTAACGAAAGGTTAATGTGCATTTAGTTTCAGTTGGATTTGGGTACGCGTAGGATCGTGTGTTTTTGGAGCTCATAGCTGAATACTCGGGACTAAATGTCAGGATGTCTCGGCCTCTGCAGCTTCTTAGACTTTCTTAGAAGTGCCATGTCAGATCCCTGGAGTTTCCCTTTGAAGGGTTTGAAACAGAAGCTTTGACTTGTCCTGCGCAAACTCTTAAAGATGATACCAGGGAAGGGAGATATTCACACAAGGCGTGAAGAGTGTGATTGGCTCTGGTGGATTTACAAAATAAAATGTATCTTAAGAGCGTTAAACCGACCGTACAGCTGCCAAAATAAAAGTCCAGTTCTTAAATTGTTTGTACATGTCTCAGTTGCTTCAATTATTTTCCTGCAATCAGAGCAATATGTATACTGTTTATATTTATGTGTGTGTGTGTGTGTGTGTGTGTGTGTGCGTGTGTGTGTTTGTGTGTGTGTGTGTAAATATTGGGAAAATGTTCTCTCTTTTTTTCCCTTCATCCACCATCTGACAGAGCGAGAGAGTCTCCAAGCTTCTGCACAATTTATGCTCATTTTCTCTTTTATGGTAATTATATATTCTGTGTGTGTGTGTGTGTGTGTGTGTGTGTGTGTGTGTGTGTTTAAGGTCCGGGCGGCAGATGGAGACCCCAGAGGTCTGTTATGGGTTCTGGATGAGGAGATGGTGACACCAGCCTCGAGTGAGAACAGCGCCCTGGAGAGAGTCTGCCAGTATTACAGCAACACTGGTAAAAACCCACACACACACACACACACATACACACACGCACACACACACTCTCTCTCTCTACAGTATGTTTCATTTTCTCTTGGATAACTCTTTCCACCCCTGCAGTGCGTCAGTGCGAGCAGCCGCTGCAGTGCGAGGTGAACCACCTCATGGGCTGCGACCCGATCCGCTACGACCTAACGGGCTGGTTCGGCCTGATCCAGAACAACCCGTCTGCTCTGAACGCCATCTGTGTGCTCCAGAACTCCACCATGTGAGTGTGCTGAAAGGCCCGGGAGGCTGGTAAACAGGATGTTATGTCTGAGTAAACATCTAATTATAGTCCCCTGACGTCTGATTGGCCTTAAGATGAAATTTACACCAGAGAAGACGAAAAGAGCTTTTTATGGCCAAAGGTTTGAGGACAAACTGAACTTTATTTCATGTTCTGCTGCTCTTTAAGTCTTTATGCAGGAAAATAAAGTTACATTTTAGACAGTTTAAAAGTCTGACGCTGTGCCACTCTCAAGTCCCTGACTCCTTTCAGCGATGTGAAGCTTAATGTAAAAAAGGTGGGCTCCTTCTCGAAGCACATATTCGTTTTGGTCATTTTGGGAACTTTAAAAGTACGCAGAATGAGCTCTTAGCAGCTCCTGTTTACAGTGTAACGAAGGATGTTCGGACGAGTATCACTGAAATACTTTTATAATGAAGAAACCTTAAAATGTGACGATTCTCAGGCAGGTTCTGGTGTTAACACAAACTGTTTTTTGACTATAATTTCTCAAAGGATTTATGGATGATCGTTAGCAACTGACATCAGGGACAATGCACTAAAATGGAGGTATTATTGTAGCAAAGTTATTTGCAATTGTGTGTAGAGAGACATCAGAGAATCTGCGTTTGTTTACTCAGATTTGTGAGAGTGTAAAGGAACCTAGCACGCATCCACGAGTCCCAATATACATTTACAAATCTCAGCAGATGTTAGGAAACAATTTCAAACAGATTTATGAATCACAGTACACAGGTTATAATCTTTATTTGCAGATTCTAATACAAACGTAGGCGCTGGAACAGATTTTAGTACGGTTTCTGTTTGTAGCCGAGTAGTATTGACCAATCACCTGTCAGCAGTCTTCAGTGTATGCAGGAGAAATAGTCCGTGTGGAGAGCAAAAGCAGGCAGAACGTGATCCCCCATAATGACATAATCGACCTCCGTTCAACAAGCTTTGTCAGTTTCCATCCATGCCATTTGTCACAGAATAACCACCTTGTCTTGTCTGTCTTCCTCAGAGGCGAAGTGAAGGCCATGTTCACCCCCAGAATCTCTCTGCCCCCTCTGTGTCGAGGTCTGGGGGGTCTGGAGGGAGGCAGCGCACGTTCCCTGCAGAGGAACGGCACCATCAGGAAAACCTTCAGTGGAGGGATGGCGGCCATACGCAGACACTCCCAGTGCATCGCAGTCAAACTACAGGCGGTAAGTGTACCTGTACCTGCAGTTTGTCCTCAGAGTACTCGTGCCTGTGAGGATTCAGTCTCACTGTCCCCACCGTGCAGGACGCTCTGGTGAACCTGATCCGTCGAGCCCGGCCCGTGTTCCTGCAGTGTGTGAGTGCGAAGGGCGACAGTGGAAGTTTTGATGTCCCGGCTCTCCGAGTTCAGCTTCACTCCACACAGATCCTGTCGGCCCTGCAGCTGCACCGCACAGGTCAGACCATCATCATCTGTCACAAGCAGTTACTGTCTTTAAGTCCTCTCTCGTCATGCTACTCTCCTCTCCCTCCTACCTTCATCTCAGAGGGAAATATAGTACTTTATGTTCCACTTTGTGTTGGATGGAAACTTTTACTACACTATAATTGTACAACTTGCAGAAGATGTTCTGAATATGTTGTATTTCTCTTGTTGTGTTGCTCCTTGTTACCAACTCTCTCCTCTTTGCTGTCTTTATGTAAATCTTACTTTAATTAGTCTAAAAATGTTTCCTGCTTCAGCTTCTGCAGGAAGTGATTACGTTTCTTCACACCTGTTTTCCTGCACGCTCAGGTTTAGTTTCCAGATGTGAGCTTTCCTTTAGATGATGAGAACAAGTCTGAACTGTTTGTCTCTCCGTCTCTCTCTCAGGTTACCCAGAGCACATGACTCTGAGTGACTTCAGGTGTCACTTCCAGGCGTTGTCTCCTCCCATTATGAAACGTTACGCTTCCATGTTTGTCAGCCACGATGAGAGAAAGGTCAGCAGCTCGCTCCGTCACACACACATCCTGTTTTACTATCTTCAGCTCAGAATAATTCACCCTTACTCTCCTCTCTGTGTGTCAGGCGGTGGAGGAGCTGCTGGCAGAGCTGGATCTGGATCGAAAGAGCATTGTCGTCGGCGCCAGCAGGGTGAGAACATGTCCTGTGATCAAACAGCAGAACATGAGTCCAGCTGCTGTGGTGTTTCATGGGTGTTCTCTCTGCTGTGTCTCAGGTGTTCATGAAGCGAGGTGTGCTGCGCTACCTGGAGCAGCAGAGGGACCAGCAGGTCACCGGCTGGTTGGTCCACCTACAGGCCGCCTGTCTGGGACACCAGGCTCGTCAGAAGTACAGAAAACTCAAGGTTAGTGTCACATGCTCGTCTTCGTTCAGTGACAACCATCCTCTTAGACGCAGATCTTATGCATTTCTGTGTGTCTGTGTGTGTGTGCGTGCAGGTGCAGCAGATGGCGGTCAGATGTCTGCAGAGGAACCTCCGGGCTCTGAGGGTCGCAGCCAAGTGGAGCTGGTGGAAACTTTTCTGCAGAGTGCGTCCTCAGCTCGACGTCAACATGGACAACGAGAGGCTGCGGGCTAAAGAGGTACACACACACACACACACACACACACACACACACACACCCGGGACCCCACACACACATGTTTGGCTGTTAAAAAATAGTTTGACGTGGCGCCAGTTTAGCTCAGCACATCCCAAGTACAGAGGCTGCAGTCGTCGATGCGGTGGCCCGGGTTTGAATCTTTGCCACGTGTCATCCCAACACTCTCTTCTCTGTTTCCGACACTATCCACTGTCCTCTCTCTGTCATTAAGGGCATGAAAGACCAACACATAAATACAAGTATTTTGATATTTGGAAAGATGATGATAAAGAATTAAACGATAAAGTTTGATAGCACCTAGCTTAGCTTAGCTACACTCGCCCTGCTTTCCAATCCTCTTACCTTTTCTTTTAACTGTCGTACGTACTGCAGCATCCCTTCGAAGTATCTACTGTTAATGCAGCGTGCATACATTTAGCAATCATTTCTTCATCATAACATTATGCCTTTAACTTTGATCCTCTTACTCATACATCCGTCGCAGTCTGCCCATCTGTCTGTTCTCTGTCGATGTGACGTATCTTCTCTTCTGGGTCAGAGTAGCCAAAAACAACATGCTGGCTTCCATACTGCAAACTGCGACAGGATGTCGTACAACATCCTGAAATTTTAGGCATTTTACAAACCTGTATTAGGATAATCTAAATCCTTTTCTGGCATACAAATAACTTTCGAGAACTTACGTGGGAGTTCAAATCAAAACAAACACACACGAGTACAAGGAAAAAAAGGCAAAGTGAGCTGGGTAACGGTTCTTATTGACTGTAGATCTTGTTGGTTTTGAGCAGTTTTTTAAATGAGTGAATGGTTGGGATGCAGATCTCAAAAGGGAGAGAGTTCCACAGGGTGGGGGCTGCCACACTGAAGGCTCTCGCCCCAAAAGTCAGCAGGCGGGTGTGTGGAACGGTGAGCACGCCTGAGGTCAGAAAGCTGCTGTGGGGCCGGGACATGGAGGGATTCGTAGGTGAGAGGGAGGATTTTATAGAAGATACCAGTGAAGGTGGGTTAGGGTGGGGGTGATGTGTTGCTAGGGCTTGGTGGTGGTCAGAACCCTGGCAGCACAGTTCTGCACATACTGAAGCCTGTCCAGGGATGTGCTGAGTATCGTTAGACCAGACGGGATGTGCTGAAGGCATGTATGAGGGTCTCTGCCACGGAGTCAGGAAATGTCTTTGAGGTAGCAGAAGACAAGGATGACACCCAAGTTGCAGACTTCTGGGGATGGGCGGCTAGAGCAGCCGTCCAGGTCAACGAGGATATCTCCAACCTTCCCGAGCAGTGCCTTGGGTGCCCCAACCATGAGCTCTCGTTATTGCTGTTCAGCTTGAGAAAATCAGATGACATCCAGGTGTTTATGTTGTGCAGGCAGGCCACAAGTGACTGTTGGGATGATTTGGAAGCTTAAGCCGTGGTGGCGGGTGATTTGGCCAAGGGGGACCATGTAGATGGTGAAGAGAGGAGGTCCAAGGACGGAGCCCTGGGGCACTCCTTGGTTGACCGGGGCTGCTTTGGAGCTGAAACGCAGCCTTGAAACGTCCAGGTTAAAGATCAAATCCACCTCATAGCACCTCTAAAGCTCAGTGATCCTCCTTTATTTAATCAAAGCATAAAAAGAATTTGAACTTGACAGAAATAACTAACAGCGTCTAATATTGATCACGACAAATGAAAACAGAGCCTGAGCGTGCTACAGGTGATGAGACAAACACGAGGAGACGTTTCTGCAGCGAGGATCCTCTGCAGCAACAGGTGGACTGTCAGCACAGTGAGAGATGAGATGGTAGAAAAGATGCTAACAAACAGTTCATGAAACAGACGAGTTCAGACGCTGCTCTTTCTCTTCTTGTCAGGATGAGATATCGGCTCTGAGACGACGCCTGGAGAAATCAGAGAAGGAGAGGAACGAGCTGAGGCAGACTGCAGACAGCCTGGAGACCAAGGTTTGTTCTGCAGCACGCACACACACACACTTCCACAAACACACACACACTCTGCTCATGTTTTCTCTGTCTGTGTGTGTAGGTTACAGCTGTGACATCTGAGCTAAGCGATGAGCGTTTTCGTGGTGACGCGGTGGGTCAGGCTCTGGATGTGGAGAGGGCCGAGAGACTCCGACTCGGCAGGGAGAACAAAGAGCTGCAGGTAGAGCAAGAGAGTAATCTATTACTCAGTCCTCAGGAAACACAGAGGAAGTGATGACTCTTCTCTCTTCTCCTTACGGGTATACACACCTGAAAAGTAGTGCGTCCAAACATCTCTTTCCTTCATCCTCAGACTCGTCTAGACCAGTGTAAGGTCACGATGGAAACGCTGGAGAAGCAGCTGGAGGAGGAGAAGCAGAGAGTCCAGATGGCTGCGAGTCAGAGAGGAGCGGCAACAGGTAACGATCAGGAGGCTTTGCTCGTCTCTTGTGTTTGTGTTTCTTAGCGACAATGTCCTCGTTTAAGTCGTTCTTATTTTACTGTGGACATGTTACTGCCACAGTTGCCAAGGGTTACAATGAAAGAGTGGCTCAGAAAATAGGGCTCGTGCTGAATGCTTTTCAGTTTCTAACCTGAATACTCTCACACTTTTTTGCAAGAGGTTTACTCATACGAGTTTCCTAAGTCACCAAAATGTCTTACCTGCACAGCTGCCTGTTCAGCCGGATGAAGCTAACCTGTTCACACCTTGTGCAGCTTCCTGAGCCGGAGGAGAAGAGGAATATTCTGAGAAAAAACTTGAAAGTACTGAGATTAAAGTCGTAAATTTGCCATAAAAAAAGGACAAATTTCCCCGTTTGCCCCAGGGGTTACCGTCACACATGGAGGTTACCCTACGACCTCCTGACGGATACTGACAGGAAACAAACCTACTTTAAATACAATTCTAAATGTTGTTTAGGATTCGACAGCACAGCTCGTTCTGAAGGAGACGACACGACGGCTTTACAAACTGATTAATGACAAAATGCAAAAACTAGGGCAGCATATTCTCACTCATTCTTGCAAATTTACGACTTTAATCTTAACGAGATGGAGAATTTCACACTGCAGAACTTCAAATCCCACTTTTAGTAAGATATATTTTTTCACCAGGACTCAAGACCTAAAATCAGCTGGTCAGGTGTCACAAAGTCTTACCTATGAAGTATGACAGCAGCTGCTTAGAGGGAACTTTCTCCATGTTTTATGTGGACGTCCAATCAGTCAATTGAAGCATAATTTCCTCAGTTATGCTTTACTGACAAAGTTAACTCCTCCTGCCTGCTGAGCCGTGCCAGGAGTTACTACATGTACCATGATGCATTGCTTCAGCTGTATATTCTGCTAGAATAAATATGGCTTAATATCCGAGTCAGCTAAAATATCTCTTTGTCCATAACATCCTCTGCGGTCATGTTTGGGGATGTAGCTTTGTTCATAGTGTAGTTCTGTAACTAGTGTGCGATATACGACAAGGAGGGCACTAGAAGTCAAAGATGGAACAGCCTGTAGATCTTCCAGGACGTATACGACATCGAATGAATGCACTGGTGGTGGAAGAACAACAGAGTTTACAGCGTACTTTAAGAAGCACCAATAAAGCCTGCACTGGTCTGAACGGTACTTGTCTTTGAGTGCTAACCAAACAGCAACAACAGATAATACAGAGACTAACAGTTTAGCTGTGATAAAAAAAAGAGGGATAATCTTTGACCTTTCTTGGAAAGCTTAAAATAAGTCCTGGGCTGTCTCTTAATAGTCTTCTTTCTTTAAGAAGGTTCCTAACTGAGCGTTGTGACCTGGTCTGTTTGGAGTATATCGATAAGAGCTGGTTGAGTTCTGTAAATACTAAAGAGAGGAGGTTGTCCTTTCCAAAGTCCTTCACCTCACCTCACGATGTTTCCCACTGAGGTCGAGCAAAAGTGTTTAGGAAAGACGCAGGAGGACTTTTTTTTTTCACCACTCGACCGCAGCCCCGGTTTTGAGTGACCCTGCCCGTCACCCCAGACAAAGTCACATCCATCTCTCCCCACACACAGACAGCGAGCTGGCCATGCAGCTGGAGTGCTGCCAGACGGAGGTGGAATTTGTCCGCAGACGACTCAAGCAGACGGAGGAAAAACTGGAGACGGAGAGACAGACGCGACAACAGCTCGATACCAAGGTGAGACAGGACGCCGTGACGTGAACGGACACACTGATGGGAGATTAAATCTCTGAGGGTTATAACAGTGTGTGTGTGTGTGTGTGCGTGTGTGTGTGTGTGTGTGTAGGTGGCGTCTCTGCAGGCCCAGCTGGAGCAGTCCCGGCGGAGTGCCACAGAGCTGAAACGTCACTGTCGCCGCGTGACCTCTGACCTTCAGGACGCCAGAGTCCTCACTGACAGCCTGCAGAGCCGCATGCACGAGCTGGACCGCAAACAGAGAAGGTTTGTCTCTCACTGTTACAGATTCATCTTATTCTTTACATCAGATTTTTCACTCTCTATTAAAGAGCAATGTCAGATTTTTTAAACATTGTCCCTGTTGTTATATTTTTTTTGAGATCTAAATGACTAAAAGGTACAGAAAGTTTGGGAATGTCTTCATCCTGCAGCAGTGAAACAGGCTGTAACGGCTGCAACATAATCCTTGATGGATCAAAGGTCGTCCACTAAAAGTTCTTGTTGTTTCCACTGACACTGAACACAGAAGTGACTGCCCTACTTCTACCTATATTTATTAGTTTATTTCATTATTGTGTGACTTTGGTGTTTAGTTTGGATCCAACACAATATTCATGTAACACACAATGACACAAACAAGTAACTGATTGAAGCAGCAGTAGACCAACAACTTCTGTGTTCTGCGACGTAAAACTACTGTTTTTGTCAATGGAGTCTGGTGGCTTTTTAAGAAGGTAACGAAAACATGTTACTCTTCCGACACAGGTAGACCTTTTTGTTAAAGAGGAAGGTGATTTTTTAACCAGGAACAGACGTTAAATTGCTCTCTGTAAAGCCACCAGACTCCATTGAAAAAAACAGTAATTTTAAGTTGCAGAACACGAGGGATTATAGTCTTCTGCTGCTGTATTGTTCAGTTAGTTTGTGCTATTGTTTGTGATACAAATATTAATAATATATATCCAAACCAACCATTTAAAACACCGAAGTGACACAATGACTGAAACAAACGGAGCAATAGAGGCCTTGGAAGACCAACAACTCCTGTTTCTCTGCAAGGTAAAATTAGCGTTTTTGTCAATGGAGTCTGGTGTCTTTGAAGAGAGCGATGTTACGTCTGTTTCTTGTTAAGAAATGGATCTATCTCTGTAGGGATCCTTTCTGTAATGTTGTCAGACACTTAGAATAACAATCTGAGCCTGTCAGTGGAAACAACAAGTCATTACATCGCTCTCTTCAAAGCCACAAGACTCCATTGACAAAAACACTCATTTTACCTTGCAGAAAAACAGGAGTTGTTGGTCATCTGCTTCCTCTATCGGTTCAGCTTTTATTAGTCATTGTGTCAATTTGGTGTTTAAATGATTAGACCAGATCAAACACAATATTTGTATCACAAACAATAGCACAAACTAACTGAACAATACAGCAGCAGAAGACCATAATCCCTCGTGTTCTGCAACTTAAAATGACTGCTTTTTTAATGGAGTCTGGTGTCTTTGAAGAGAGCAATGTAACGTCTGTTTGTGGTTAAAACAATCATCTTCCTCTGTAACAAAAAGGTCTATCTCTGTAGGGATCCTTTCTGTAATGCTGTCACACACTTGGACTTTGATTGGGCACCATTACTGCCTGTTTTGTGGCTGCAGCCGACAACTACTGATCTACTGGAGCAATTGCAAAACTTTTAGACATTTAGAGCTCAAAAATATGTAAAAACAAGGCCCAGGTTTAAAAGAAGAGTTACCCTTTAAAGTCCAAAAAATGTGTTCAAATGGTGTGTAGTTAATTATTTCCACATTAATATCAGAGGAAGGAGCGAGTTATCGACATTTGAAAGAGGAAATATGCTGCATCGCCAAGTCTCATTAAGAATCAGCAGCTTGAAATTGTTTCCTCTCACAAATATCTGGAGGTACAAATTGATATGAAATTAAACTTCTCATGAGATATTAATGTTGTGATTAAAAAGGCCAGTCGAGCTTATTTTTCCACACAAAACTCATAAAGTCCTTTGAGGTCAGACGGAAGATTGTAAATGTTTTCCATCAGATTTGGCTAACATCATTACTGCGCCTGATAGAAGCAGGATTAATGAGTTTATTTAAAGGCTGCTTCTGTAATTGGTTTGACTTTTAGAAAAGGTTTTAGAGGAAAGAAGAGGCCGGAGTTTCAGTTTGAAGGTCGTCTCCGGGCTGCTGTGTGCAGTCGAGGATGAAATGGCAATGGTAAAAGAAATACTCTGAGATCTCTCCGAGGTGCTGAAGTTAAAGAAGGTAGATAGGAAAGATAGATTTACTAGGTTTACTTCTGGTCAGCTGCATTAAAGCAGTTGTGCAGTATTAACCTGAAACACCTTCCTGTTGTTTCTGTGTTTGTTCAGGTTTGACAGTGAGTTGACTCAGGCTCTGGAGGAAGCCGACAACGAGAGGGAGCAGAAGGACAAAGCCTGTCAGGAGAACACAGCTCTGGGGGCAGAAATATACACCCTGCGCCGCAGCCTGCAGGTTTGGATTTTTTGTTCACTGTATAAGTAATTTTTTCTACAAAACCAGGACGAAAACCACACTGAGACGCAGCTGGGACCTGGAGAGTAAGATAAAAAGCATCTCACACTGTTCAGTCCTTCAGTGCAAGTACACACTGTGAAAATACTCCAGCACAAGTCCTGCATTTAAAACTCCCCAACTACTTTACACACTGTTTGGTGGTAATGCATCGTTTCCTTAAGGTTTCTGTATGTTTGTCCTCTGAGAACCACGTATCTCTAAAGCCATCAGCTTTCTAACAGTTAACTTTAGAGATAATCTGAGTTTAACAGTTTATTCATCTTTAATTGTTCAATAGATCCAGATTCAGATATCCACTTTTTTTCTATCCAGGATCAGCTAATCCAGCTTCTGTTTATCCCGGTTGTTCAAAGATAACTGGATATGATCAACCTGATCAAACTGACGTTTAAGGATAAACTAAATCCGGATTATCAGCTCTCTGAGTGGGACTTCATGCTGCATACTTTGTTTACTTTGCTTTTATTAGAATATTTCATGTTTGATGTTGAAGCTGTTTAGCAAAATATTTAATTTTTTCCACAATTCTAACGTCTACCTCACCTGCTGTGTCACTGCAGCGAATTAGTAATTCAGGAGCAAGATATTTAAACAGTTCCTCCCCTCTGCTGGGATCAGGGTTATCCTAAATTTCATGGATCAAAGTTTTCCCAATCCTACTCGTACGTTTTTAACAAGCCAAACTGGAGCTTTCATTCAGATAAAAGCCAAGACTGGATTACCTCATCTTATCCTTTTTTCTTTTGAATAATAAGCTTTCAAGATCCGATCGCTTTAATCCGATCAGATTACCTTTGAACAGCCGGGCCCAGCACACAGACTGCACTCTTTACATAGGCCACTGATGCTGGAAGTTGTATTACTGTTGGACATACAGTAAGTATAAGCAAACCCCTTAATCGACCCGGCTCGTGAGGGGAAGGGATGTACCATAAACCAGTTGGTCTTGGACACAAAGTTATTGAGTAACAAAGGGATTTGATTAGTGTGAAAACTACTTAAATCCCTGACCCCGTCCAGGTACCAAAACGAGAGCCTCAGAACAAATAGCGAGAGCACACAAAACGAGGAGAGCTGAATTCATTCAAAAGCTGCGCCCCGAACGATGAGCCGGCCAGATCTTTAAAGGGGAAGTCGGCAGCGCTCTCCTCTGATTGAGGCGCCGAAACCAATCAGTCTTCTCCAGCCGGCAGCGCCAGGTGAATGAGATTTCCGACCCAGAGGATACACGACTGTCACGAACACACACACTCCGACATAATTAGTCTCACACGGGGAGGTGAGTGAAGGCGGCTGTAACGGGGCACCTCAGGGTTCTGTTCTGGTACCGCTCTTGTTTTCTCTTCGTCTGCCCAACAGGGGTAATGCGAGCTTCCTGCATGGATAGCATCCAGTCGTACCTCTCTTTAAATCACAAGGTTCTTTATCAAATGAACTCACTCAGCGTCTGCATCTTGAACATTGTGAACTTCCTGCAGCTAAATACTGATAGGCTGAGGTAATTATTCCTGTCCCCGCCACAGAAAATGCTTCAACCTCAGAAACATCTGGACGTTCTGTTCCCAAAACTCCTGTTGTGACCTCTAATAATAATATCAGCCCGAACAAACACGATAATCCTTCAGTTTATCCGGAAAACGTTTAAAATCTCTAAATGTAGATACCTTGTTTCTGCTGCACAGGGAGGGGAAACAGCTTCCTAAAATGTTTACGTAAGAACAGAGCTTTATGAAACGTATTTAGCTAAATTCCACCTTCCATAATTGTTCATAATCTGGTTTGTAGATAACATTATGTTTTTGTTGCATCATATTGTAGTTGAGGTTAGTTTCAGATCAGACCTACAGCTTCCTCTCTCAGAGAAACTTCTGCAGTTTACTTCTTTCTGTCTCTGTGTTCTGACTTCGCTTATATCTCCCATGTGGCCAAACCAGCCAAAGTATCCTTAAGCGAGATTAGGCCGTTTAACCCGCCCCGGCTCCAGAGACGCTTCGGTAACCAGAGGACAAACAGAGTCTGTCTGAGCTGGAGGATGAACTGAGTGTTTTCTTACATATCTGTGTGGGTGTGTGTGCAGGAGAGCCAGTCAGAGGTGGACCGTCTGCAGAAGCAGAAGGAGGAGTTGTGCGCTCAGATCCGCGACCTCAGCCTACCCGTCGATCTCGCCTCCGAGTCGCTGCCTGACCTCAAGAAACAGCTTCGCCTCCTGGAGAGTCAGGCCAGCGAGAGGGCGCAGGAAATCAGCACGCTCACCGCCAGGATACAGCAGCAGCAACAGGTGCTCCTACAGCTCACAGACACATTCAGACACTGTCTCTCTCTCTGCTGTCTGCCTCACCTCGTTACTCTCCTCGCTCTCAGATCCACATGCGCTTTGAGATGGAGATGGAGCGGATGAAGCAGATGCATCAGAAGGAGCTGGAGGATAAAGAGGAGGAGTTGGAGGATGTGCACAAGTCCTCTCAGAGACGGGTACGTCAACACAGCACAATGAATTCATTACATCAGGTCATCATGGCAGCATACAACACCTAAAGCCATGCAGAGTTTACCAGTAGTGTCCCCATCAGGCGCGTCCAAGTGTTTCTGCTACAGCACTTGTTCCCGATCCAACAGGTGTTATTACAATCAGTCCAGTGTTCAGGCTTTAGACCTCGATAGCTCTGCAAAGCTTTAGGAAGACATGCCTGCACCCGAGCTCGTCCTTCATTTGTTTACTTTGAATAACAAAGTATGAAAAACAAACCCTCTCTGTTCTCTCTGTAATCTTTGTGTTTTGTTGTGTCCAGGGGATTTCTCTTTCCTTTGACAGTGCTTGGTGCTTTGTGAAGCCTGTAAATGAGTTTTCTGAAACAGCTCTGGTCCGTTTAATGTTTTTTTTTAAGTCTGTACATTGTTTTCCCAGACGACAAATCTTAGTGGCTCTTTGCTCGCCGGGCTTTTGATGCACCTGTAGTTGCGTGGCGAGTGTGGTTGTTGTCTGTCTGCATATGGACGACAGCAGAATGCAGGAGACTCTTAAACAAAGCTGAAGAAAGTGATCACAAACTACAGATTTAGTTGAGTTTATCTATTTAAGCTTTAATAAGGAGCAAAAATGGGGCTCCAGTTTAGCTCAGCACCCCGTGACTAGAGGCTCAGTCCTCGACACAGCAACCCCAACCCTCGGCTCCTTGCTGCATGGCACCCCCCCCCTCTCTCTCATCCCACATTTCTGTCACTATCCACTGTCGTACATCAGTAAAAGCAAAGGCCAAAAAATTATCCTAAACTGACAGGTTACCTGTTACAGGTATAATAAGCAGGATTTTTCTTGCATTTTGTCAACAACACATTCAAACTGGGCCCCTCCTCCTCCTGGGCTCAACGCCACCAGAAGCTCACTCTCACTCTCTCGTGCAAGAACACGCCCACCCCGCCGACAGCATCATGGTTAGCTTTGTGCTAGCATGTTCCATTCCATGTTCGCCGGTCTGATGGGGCCCAGTTGCTAATTTAACCCACTCCCACACAGATGCAGAGGGAAGGGTCTCACGAGGGTCTGCACGCACACTCACCAACACACATGTATAGAGGCCCAGAAGTGATGATTTATTTTATATTTGTAAAAGTCTATATTTATTTTTCTAGGAAACTCCTCCTTATGATACCTTTTAGGGCTGCTCGGTGTGATGTTGAGTCAGGAGGAGATGAGAGCACAGATACAGATCTGTGAGTGAGAGGAACAAACTGTTTAATCAGATGTTTCCGTTTAAAAAGGTTTGCTCCCCTCAGCATCAAAAGACAAATCAGAAACCAAGTGCACACTCGTACGACGACTACAAACCAACTAGTTCTGTTCTTGTAACTGTCAAACCCACAAAGTATGAACCTCCTCGTTTGTACAAGAGGCCAGCCTGCACAAAACATTTCCAGAATAATCTGCGTCTCCAGTCCTGAACGACATTTTTTAACTGATTACAAGAGAAATCATGTTGAGCAGAGCTGCAGCCTCTGCCAGCTCTGAACCGAATAGCCCGAGTTGTGTAAGAGAGCAGCATTGTGTTGTTTGGGTACAGATGGCTCTATTGAAATGTCCTTCGTCAGCTAATAGAAGAATTCTTTTCTTTTCACTGGATCCGTTTTTTATCCTTTTTCATAATGTTATGCAACCAGACAGCAGTTACATCACTTCCCTGCAGTTACATCAACAATACACAGGCAACAATGTTTCCACAGGTGTTCCATACAAAGTTATCATTACACAATCACGTCAGTGTTTAGCTGCTGTGACCCACGCTGTCACCTCAGGAGGATGAACATGTGAATGTATGCAGAGCTGATGCTTGGTGTGATGTCATCATCACTCCAAGAAGGACACTTTCCTCGGTACTCCAACGTGCACTGTAATCCAAACGACAGATTAATGATGAACAGCTGCACTCTGCTTTGGATGATGCACAAAATACTTGGTTAGGCTTTGCAAACAATCAACAATGAGTCTGTAAGTTAAGTATGCAAGCTGTGCTATCTTCTGTCTCTTATCTTTTGCTGAAGGAGTTAACACAATGATGATGTAACCTACGGCCCAGTGAGGAAGCCTGCAGCGTTTGCACCATTCTCTGGTATCACATTCGTAGTTTGGAGGCTTCTGTAATCTCTGCAACGTTCAGCAGCTAATGCACCTGAAGCAGGATTTGTTATCGAGGGAACTTCAGGGTTAACTCAGAGTTTTCAGTGCTGTGAAGGTGGTTCACTTCTTACCAGGGTAGATCGCCATGGTAACCTATGCTGAACACATAACCTGCTCTGGAGCAAATTGTAAACTGTGGTTTTATATTTATTTTTATTTGCTCTATAGGGCCGTTTGATGCAGCTGAGGCTGAGAGAATACATCTGTGCAATGTGTTAATTTATATTAATTTATAGTAAAAAAACAGACTCAGTATCGAGCTCAGGTGATGGAGCAGTGATGAGATTTGTCCCCAGTTCTTCCTGCATCCAGCAGCTGAGTGGATTGTAGTCTGGATTATGTGTAATGTGTTCATATCTTTGTAAAATCATAGTTTGCTCTGAGTTAGTAAAATATGCTGATCAGCTGACGGCAGAATTGTTCCGATGTGTGATTGATCATACGCTGCAGAATCCTCCCCTTTAATGTGAACACGCTCATAGAAACCCTGGGTTGACTGATCCAGGTGATAACCAGCAGCGTGTGACCGCTGAGCGCGATCTCCTGTCAGGATCACTCAAGCCTGATAACCAAAAGATACCCTGTGAACTCACTTTGTAGTATGTATGCCCCTCATCAAAGTTCTAAGTGACAACATTACAGAAAGTCTCCCTACAGAGATAAAGACCTTTTTCTTAACAAGAAGCAGACGTTCATCTCTCTTAAGGCCACCAAACTCCATTGACAAAAACAGCGATTTAACCTTGCAGAACACAGGATTTGTCCTTCAACGGATCCAACACAATAACTGTGTGACCAACGTTAACACAAAGAAGTAGACCAACATGTTCTGCAACGTTTGTTAGCAGAGTGTGGTGGCTTGGAAGAGATCGATCCTACAGGGACGGACCTTTATATGAAAGAGAAAGACGCTTTGTTGAAACAGAGTTTGGCTCTAAAACTTAGCGAGAGGTGAGTTTTTGCAGGAGAGCTGCCGTGGAAACGTGAGTCAGAGTTGGACTGCTGGCTACCATGTGAAGTCCAGCAGTGGTGAACAGAATTATCTTTACCCATAATAATAATCTTCTGTATTGATTTGTTGATTATATGACGTGTTATTATTTAATGTAGGAGATAATGGAGTAAAAGTACAACATATTCCTCTGGGATTTGGTGCAGTAGAAGCATGAACTAATTAAATGTGCAGGTGACGTGCTTTAAGGTTGTGTTTAAGTTCAGTACTTGAGTAAATGAAGTCCCACCCGTGCTCACTGGAGGACCCTTTAAATCTGGCCGTTAAGGATTGAAGTTCCTTCCCTCCAGCAGAAGCTTTTAACCAACAAACTCCGGCTGATTTATTCAGCAGAACATCGTTCCGAGGCTTCTGCCAGTTTGTAGCAGTTTGTTTTTTTATGTTCTTCCACAGATGATGATGTTTTTATGTTCATCGTTATGCAGCCTGCTGCAGGGGAAATCTCCTGTCAAGGACAATAAAAGCTCATTTAGTCGGGCCCTTCATCATTCTGTGTGTGTGTGTGTGTGTGTGTGTGTGTGTGTGTGTGTGTGTGTGTGGGTGTGTGTGTGTGTGTGTGTGTGTGTGTGTGTGTGTGCAGCTGAGGCAGTTGGAGATGCAGTTGGAGCAGGAGTACGAGGAGAAACAGATGGTGATTCATGAGAAGCACGACTTGGAAGGACTCATAGCGACTCTGTGTGACCAGGTACACAACACACGCACAACGAGCACGACACGCCGCCCTCTCTTTGACGACACTCTTTCACATGTGCTGTACGTGTGTTCCTGCAGGGGCTGACTGAGCGCGTCCAGCCAGCTCTCTCGCTCAGTACATCATTCTTAGTGGGGTTAATGTTCTCTGGCTGATGAATGTGTCATTTCTACATTACAAGGGCCACAAAACAAGCATATGCAGCGAGGTGGCGGCGGCTAATTCAGCACTCTGTCTCTGTCACTGTGAGGTTGTAATTGGACTCCTGATGAGTGGCCAGGACTTGGTCTGCAGCCAAGCTGGCAAACAGCTCCACTTTAAGTCTATTTAAAGGGACATTCCATTATTTTTTAACCTGGGCCCTATTTTTTTATATTTAGGGGTATAAATGACTAATAGGTAGAGAAAGTTTGGGAATACCTCCAGTAGATTTCATGAGCCTGCAGCGGTGATACAGGAAAGGATCCCTACAGAGACGGACCTTTTTGTTACAGAGGAAGATGATTTTTTAAAAGCAGAAACAGCGTTACGTCGCTCTCTGCAAACACACCAGACTCCATTTATAAAAACATCATTTTTACCTTACAGAATATGGGAGTTGCAGGTCTTCTGCTGCTTCAATCATTTAGTTTTTTTATGTTGTTGTCTTTGCTGTTTTAAACGGGATCAACACAGTATTTAAGAATAAAAGAATAACACTCGAACTGATCGAGGCAGAAGGAGACCAACAACTCCTTCGTTCTGCAAAGTAAAAATGCTATTTTTGTCAATGGAGTCTGGTGTATATGAAGAGAGCAATATAACGTCTGTTTGTGGTTAAAACAATCATCTTCCTCTGTTACAAAAAGGTCTATCTCTCCTTTCTGTCATGTTGTCACACACTTAGAATAACAATCTGAGCCTGTCAGTGGAAACAACAAGAACTTTTAGTGGACGGCCTTTGACCCATCAAGGATTATGTTGCAGCCATTAGCGCTGGCTCAAGCAATCTAAACGGGTTTAGAGAGAACAGTTTGCTTTATATCGTCAGGTAAAATCCTATTTAAGGGGTTAATCTCTAACTCTGAGGTGTCTTGCACGTCTTGCAGGTGGGTCACAGAGACTTCGATGTGGAGAAGAAGCTGAGGAGAGACTTGAAGAGGACTCACGCTCTGCTGGCCGACGCACAGCTGCTTCTCTCCACCGTCGACAACCCGGGGCAGAACCTGCCCAACGGCAGCAGGGAGCAGATAGAGCGCCTGCACTGCCAGGTACCATCACCTGTACATTCACCTGCTTCAATGTAAGCATCTCACCTTCTGCTCAGGGTGAGAAACATTCATGCACTCTCTTTCTCTCTTTGCGTTTCACCTCTTAGCTGGAGGAGAACGAAGCGAGGCGTCTGGAGGCTGAGAGCATTCAGACGACTCTCTCTCAGGAGCTGGAGAACACTCAGATCGAGCTGGAAAATATCTGCAAACAGAAGAGCGTGGTGAGTGTGCAGACAGGCGGCAGGTTAAAGGGCAAACATAAACAGGAAACAACTAACTAGACGGAAGTAACCTCTTCATCCTGAACCTGGATGGGCTGTGACATTAATTTTTTAACTCTCCAAAACCGACTCCAACATTAACTCTCACGCCATGCTGTGATTGGCCAGCTGACAAGAGGTTAAAGAGGGTTTGACAGTCCTCTGATTTCAGGACGTTCTCTCCCAGAACATGCAGAGAAAGATGAGGACCGTCTGCAGCCTTAAACTAGAGCGTTCGTGCAGGTTTTTGTGGCCTAACAGGCAAAACTCAGGGTATTAAAACATGATAAACTAGCGACTGTAGACTAAACCTAATTTCGCCGTCAGCGCAGGCTATTTATAGAAGATAATCTTGATAACCAAGTGTAAGCTACACTCCAGGGAGGATTTATATACATAAAACCCACCTTACCTCTGTGTGATTGTTGCTCCAGGTGGACGAGCAGTTGGCGCTGCTGCAGCACGAGAAGGTGGACCTGCTGAAGCGGCTCGAGGAGGACCAGGAAGACCTCAATGAACTGATGAAGAAGCACAAAGCGCTCATTGCTCAGGTACTGCTTTGAAATAGCTTCACAGTTTGAGCTCTGTTAATCACCTACTCCTCAAAAGATCTAATCTGTGCCTCCCTCTGCCTGTGGTGTAGTCCTCCAGTGATATCTCTCAGATCAGAGAGCTTCAAGCTGAGCTGGAGGAGGTGAAGAAACGGAGACACTCCCTGCAGGAGGAGGTAACACCGCACTGAGAGCTTTATGAAGCAAATGTGATTTAATGGATTTCTGGATCATTTCACCTCCTTGTTACAGATCTCAGTCTAACACACTCGTATTCAGGGACGTGCCGGTGCATTAATTTGACTCTGTAAATGTTTTCTCCCTCCTCCTCCTCCTCCTCCTCATAATGCAGCTCCAGCAGAGCGTGTCCAGGGTGCAGTTCCTGGAGTCGTCCACTGTGGGGCGCAGCATCGTCAGTAAACAGGAGGCACGTGTATGTGACCTGGAGAATAAACTGGAGTTTCAGAGAGGACAAGTTAAGAGGTTTGAGGTGAGGACTTTCTGCATTTCCTGTTTCTTCAGGTAACATTTCATTCCCTAAACTCTGTCCCTCTCTGTGCAGGTGCTGGTGCTGCGTTTAAGGGACAGCGTGGTGCGTCTGGGGGAGGAGCTGGAGCAGAGCGCCCAGGCCGAAGCCCGGGAGAAGGAGAACGCGCGGTACTACCAGCAGCGTGTGCAGGACATGAGGCTGGAGATGGAGGAGCTGATCCAGAGGGAGCAGGACAGCGGCAGGAGACGCATCGAGCTGGTAACTGAAACACAGACGCTGCTGCGTTCAGGTTCACCGCAGGCACATTAAAAAAAGCTGCTGTTTCTGCTTCGTAACTAAATCCCTCCAGCACATACATGAACACAAATCTACATACAAGCACATATTCCTGCACAAGCTTCCCCCAACAATGTTTGATTTTTTTACCTTATAAAGTTGTTTTTGTAAACGACAGGCGCGAACACGTTTATTTATGTACCACTCAAAAACAAGGCAGTTTAAAGAGCTTTACACGGCCATAGAAATACCTTAAAGACAAGACGTTAAGGAAACAGAAAATGAAATTGCATTTACAGGACAATAACAACAAACCATCAAGAACAAAGTGCATTTAAAGGCAATAAAAAGACCATAAAAACAGGAACCAGAAATAAGCTTATAAACAGATTAAAAAGAGTTATGTTTCTAATTTGTCTGAAATTGTTTTGAGCGCTGATTTAAAGGTGCTGAGAGTTTAAAACTTTCAGGTAATATTTGGGTCATGTTTGGGTCCTGGGAACGCTGAGACCCTGAGGATAATAAGTGCTTTGTGTGGCCTTCATGGGTTGGGGTCAGGGTGGGGGTGTGGGGTCACAGGTTAGGGGTAGGTCGGCATCTCGGAGGTGACAGTCTTCTCAAACAGAATGAGAAACAAATGAAAGGGAGGAAGGAGAGAGGAAGCAAACAAAGTAAACAAACTGTGATGAACAGCGTCGGAAAGCAGCGAGAGGCAGGAGGTTTAATTTTAGACGCGTATTGTCCTGGCAAACAAAAACGCTGAAGACAACGAGGCTGTGGAACTATTCTTAACTCGGCCTCCGTCAGTACGAAACTCTGAATACTCACCAACCAGGAAACAGTAGCAGTGGGTAAATACTGTATGTATGTTATAACACAGGTGAAAAAGTCACTGATTAGAAATAGTGAGTTACTGGATGGAGAGAGAGGGAGAGGAAGAGGAAGAGACCTAGCAGCAGGATCAGCACCTTGGAGAGCGCTAATCCGGTCTGAGGGGGATCATTTTTTCCCAGTAGAGTTCAGACTAATCCTCCCTCCTGTGCTGGGATCGACTGGGACTCTGAGCCCAGAAGTTTGCCTTTAAGGCTTTCTGCCAGAAGGTTCTGTCACCCAATACAGAGAGAGGGCTGTTCATGCCGGTGTAGCTCAGTGCTTAAATCGTGCGTCCCACATACAGAGGCGACAGTCCTCGTTGTGGCGGCCCTGGGTTTGATTCCCGTCCTCGGCTTCTGCTGCGTGTCGTCCCAACTCTCCCTTCCCCAGTTTCCAACACTATCCTCTGTCCTCTCTCTCACATAAAGGCATAAAAGATGAAACAATCATCTTTAACCATTTAGCATCAGGGCGTTGGTTTAGCTCAGCTGGTAGAGCAGGCGCCCCGTGTACAGAGGCTGCAGTCCTCGACGCACTGATCGCAGGTTGTTAGCTTAGCTTAAAAAGCTAGCATGACTCTGCACAAAGGGAACAAAATCTACGTCTAAAGCTTAATGAGAAAGACTTCCTGTGTTATTTTAATTCCTCTGCCTTTCCAGCCTTCCTCTCAGGTCTTATTATAATCTCTCATTTCACACCTTGTACGCTGCACTTTGTCACAGTTAAATAGCCTGAAAAGAAAAAAACAACAGCAGAACAAAACCTTTCTGTCACACATTACACTCCCTCGGCCCAGAATCGGAGATAACTGTAGCTGCATCCCGCCTCCTGCACACAGATCAGCAGCTCTCTACCTGGGCCGGCTCAGGCTGCTAAATATAAACCCCAAAAAGCTGTTACTCATATCCCAACATTTTAAGCCAGGCTGGTATGTTAAAAAAAACCCTGGCAGGAAACAAACTTCCTCCAGGCTACGGTTGAAAATACATCCACCTCCATAAACCAGATTCTTTCTCCACTGTTCTCATTAACAGAAGCAACAGCTGGTGATTAATCTGGAACGTTCCTGCGCAGGTTCGATCTCCGCCGCTCTGACAGAAGCAGGGGGGTCTCTGCTCACACCTAAACAGTCATCAGTCATAATTACACCTTTGTGAGCGATGTGCTTTCACAGCGGATTGTAATAACAGTATTTTAGCAAACAGGAAGTCTTTGGTTACAGAACAGACGGAGCGCAGAGGGCTGACTGTGTCACACAGATAAAAACGGCTAAATTATCTTGTACACGTTTATTTCCAATAATTCATCTTTTCTGTTAATAAGCTTTTACGTAACTTTGCATACGTTTATTTTGCAGGTATCACCTTCGGAGCTCAAACTACTGATCACCTTAAACAGTAACTGCACACTTAAACATGTTCTTTGAGCTGTAATCTAAATTATATTTCTGTACTGTGATGAAACGTCACGGCTGGTGTTGATATTGATAATTCTTACTTAAACAATTTCATGGGTTGGAAATGTGTCAAACACGCCGTCTACGGTTTTAAATCAGCCCTGGACCTCGCCAGCCGATGGTGACGTCGAGGCGACCGTTTGGGACAAAACTACATCATGAAATGTATAAAAAAAAAAGAATGTTAACACCTGTCAATCACAGGTGGGCGGTACATCCCCCCGGCCCCGTCTTTGAGAGGGAGTCTGTGAAACAAATATATCCTGATGGAGACACATCGTTCACTAGAGTTTACACTGCTAGCACACATTAGCCTTCTAGCTAACGTTACGTTACCTCTCAGAGACTGCGCCCATTTTCTCTTCACAATCAGGAGTAACTGCAGGCTGTGCGCGCGGTTAATATGTTTCATGCCCGGCTGTAAGTATTAATACTACAGCACGGTACAGAAACTAGTTGAGTGAGGGATA
Source organism: Semicossyphus pulcher (assembly GCF_022749685.1). Taxonomy (NCBI): domain Eukaryota; kingdom Metazoa; phylum Chordata; class Actinopteri; order Labriformes; family Labridae; genus Semicossyphus; species Semicossyphus pulcher. The sequence goes on along the minus strand of NW_027211696.1, from coordinate 20,377,171 downwards.
ATGTGGCAGACAAACCGGACTTCTTTGGTGGATTGATCTGATTGGTTACAGAGAAATAGCACACCTCGGAATCCGAATCAAGTATTTAACAAAGCCGATTTTAGTTAACAAATGTTGTTGTGTCTAAATATAATGATATCAGTTCATTGTGTGTTATCTCTATAAAGGCTTGGCTCACACTGTGTGCATCATTTTTCTGATTCCCTTTAAAAAACACATTTTTGTTCAATAACTTGGAGCTCAGTTTCTCACTTGCAGCCTTATTTTTGTTGCCTTTAAGAGAATTATCCTCCTAAAGTCGATATCTAAGATCTGTGAAAGTCCGACAGGTCAAGAAACATTTGAAACAAACAAGCAGAGAAAACAAAAGTAGTCCTGAGGCAGGAATCTGCTGGCTGCTCGCGCTGCACGCTCAGGACCAGCTCTGCACAAAACAAACCATATACTCTCCTGAAAGTCTTTTTCTTTATCTCACTGAAACTGCCTGAAAGGTTTGCTCGTGTTTATGTGTGCATGTAAGTATGCAGGTCCACGTTCACCATCTTCTAATCTCTTGCGATGCACACCAACACGAAAAGACAAACTATACCTTCATACACCGATCTGATGTTGTGTAGGTCGCCTTAGCCACCACAACAGCCCTGACCCGTCGAGGACAGATCCTCTCAGTCCTGTAAGCTGCGAGGTGGGGCCTCCATGGATCGGACCCGGATGTCCAGCACATCCCACAGACGCTCCATTGGATTGAGATCTGGGGAGGCCAAGTCAACACCTTGACCTCGTTGTTCCTCAGACCATTCCTGAGCCATGTCTGCAGTGTGGCAGGGCGCGTCATCCTGCTGCCGCTACGCAGCCCCACATGCAACAAGCTGTGATGCTCTGAGTGTTCTGACACCTTTCTCTCAGAACCAGCATCAACTTTCTCAGCAGTTTGAGCTTCAGTCGCTCTTCTGTTGGATCGGACCACACGAGCCACTTGTGGTCTGTCCTGACCTCTGCAGACGAGGAACGCCCCACAGGAGCTGCAGGTTTGGAGATGCTCTGACCCAGTCATCCAGCCATCACGTGGTCCTTGTCAAAGTCGCTCACATCGTCACACTCGCCCACTTTGAGGACAAAATGTTCACTTGCCGCTGAACACATCCCACCCACTGACAGGAGCCATTGTAACGAGATAATCAATGTTATTCACTCGACCTGTCAGAGGTCATGATGTTACGGCTGCTCCGTCCAGCAGCCAGTAAGAACTGAGGAAGCCTTTCTGACGAGAGCTGAAACGCCTTCAAGAACTTCAACCAAGTCCAGCCGCCTTCTGGATGAAGCTTCGCATTTTCTGCATCATAATTTGAGGTATTTTGTGCAGCATGTTACATAGGTTGTGCACATGTGCAGACAGTTTAAAGAGAATATCTTGTGTTACTCAAGTCGGTGTTTCTGCAAACAGCTGCGTATCATAAATGTTTCATGTGTGAGCAGCCCGCTCAGTCTTTTAGCAGCTTCATGTTTACAAAAATTCCAGCAGCACATTGAAGAAATCTGCTCTTCTTGTTGCAGAATGACAAACGGACAAGTTTCACTCGTGATGATATGAAATGTAAAACCAAGTAAAGAGCAAAAACCTCGAAATTCACTTCCAGAAAAACAGTTTTCAGCTTCATTCCAACACCGGCCCGACACATGATAAGAAGTAACATAAACATACCTGCATTCTCTTTCATCTACAAGCAAACACATGAATATATTAAAGACATAATGAATCACAATAACCAGTTTAGAGAGAAGATCATTTGTGCTCTCTGAAGACGCCGGCTCTCCTCGGAGCTTCAGACTCCGACGTGTTCTCGTTCTGGCTCACAGCAGATTTCTGTTTGACCTCTGAGCCGAGAGGAAGAAAAAGACGCCTCAATAATTATTCACTTATTAGCACAAAGCAAGCGGCACACACACAAGCATGCCCTTTAACAACCTACCGTCCAACACACACACACACACACACACACACACACACGGTCCTCATGAGCAGACAAACTCATACACACATCACACACATGCTGATACACTCCTCCTCCTCCTCCTCCTCCACTAACGTTCTTCACGTCATCTCTCCCTCATCCTGCTTTCTCTCTCTGACTGTGATTAATCCTCATTGTCTCCTCAAGGTTATGGACACACACACAGACACACACACAGACACACACACAGACACACACACACACAGATTCATACATGGTTATGTGTCTCTATGACAACCACTGCACCCACACCCGTCTCCTCAAAGCCAACAAAGCCAATAACTTTGAAAGCCTGGAAGCAGCTTTTCTGTGTGTGTGTGAGTGTGTGTGTGTGTACTTGTGTGTGTGCGTGTGTGTGTGTCTGTGTGTGTGCATGCATGTGTGACAGGATGCTCCAGAGACAAAAGAAGAAGAAAACATAAAAACAGAGAGATGAATTAATAAATCACCCTCTCCTCCCGATGTCAGCGTGCGTGTGTAACAATATTTCCTCTGAATAAGCCGTTCAAACATGAGCAGCGGCGGCTCGGAGGTCACATGACCGCGTGCGTGAGAAAGGACACGGCGCCGTTGACTGATGAGGTAATATGGGTGAGGATGGAGGTAATTGCTGTGGCGGATCGGGCCTCTGGGGTTTTCACAGGTTGCAGAGGGAGGGAGGAGGTGTTGAAGGTGAGCGTGTTATTCGCCTCAGACAAACATCCTTTAATCTGCTGACGTTTGTTTGGACAGGAGATGCAGGTGGAGGAGCTCAGCGCCGTCAGACAGGCGCTGCAGGCCGACCTGGAGACGTCCATCCGCCGCATCGTGGATCTGCAGGCCGCCCTGGAGGAGGTGGAGTCGAGCGATGAGAGCGACTCCGAAAGGTAACCGAGTGCACGGCAGGAGGGGGAAGTCCTCCTCTGTCTACACCATCATGTCTGTTTGTGTTCAACCATTCACCGCTCTGCCCTTCACTCCAGCGTTCAAACTGCTGTGGAGTCCCTGACTCGAAAGAAAGACCTGTAAGAAGCACAGGAATGTGTGTGTGAGAAGTGTGTGTGGGTGTGACCTGCACATTAGTCCTTTACAGGGAAATGTTTTTAAACCTGGGCTCTTTTTTTGTTTTGGGGTCTAAATGACGAACAGGCACGAGAAGGTGATTGCTTCTTCAGGCAGCCATGAAACTGGCTGCAGTGCATTTCTTGGGGGTAAATTCTCTCAATTATACATAAAGAAGTTCTTGTTGTTCCCACTGACAGGCTCAGATTGTTTTTCTAAGTGTGTGACAACATGACAGAAAGGATCCCTACAGAGATAGACCTTTTAGTTACAGAGGAAGATGATTGTTTTAACCACACACAGACGTTACATCGCTCTCTGCACACACACCAGACTCCATTCATAAAAACACAGATTTTACCTCCCAGAACACAGAAGCTGCCCGTTTACTGCTGCCTCGATCAGTAGGTTTGTTTATGTTATTGTGTGACTTTGCTGTTTTAACTGATTAGTTCAGATAAAAAACTAAGAAACACACAAAAAAGGAAGTGATTGAGAGGGCAGTAGATCGGCAACTCCTGTGTTCTGCAAGATAAATAAAACAACTGATTTTGTCAGTGGAGTCTGGTGGCAGTAGAGACTCTGTAACAAAAAGGTCTACTTAGAATAACAATCTGAGCCTGTCAGTGGAAACAACAAGAACTTTTAGTGGACGACCTTTGACCCATCAAGGATTATGTTGCAGCCGTTACAGCCTGTTTCACTGCTGCAGGATGAAGAAATCTGCTGCAGCATGTCCAGGACTTTTTGCACCTCTCATTTATTGGAACATGTAAAACAGGTCTCAGGTTTACAAACACTGTAATTTCCCTTTCAGCGTCATCATGAAACATCATCAGGACGACGCTGATTTAAAGACTTTTAAAGGATAATTCTTGTCTATCAGTTACAAAAACACTGAGATCTCAGAACTACGTGATCTCACTAAAAGGATTCAGATGGAAAACCCAAATATCTAGAATTATCCTTTAAGGTGTTTCTAGTGAAAATGGCTGCGTGCACGGCGACTAACTGTCCATGAGCCACTCATGAGCCACTGCTGCACCACTTAGAAATCATCCTTAAATGTATATTGTATTGGACAGTATTAGTGCCTCGGCACCCATACTGAACGTTCGGTTTTATGCTCGACAATTATACTAGATTCTCCGTCTCTTTAGTGTCTCATGACTGAGAATTATTACCAGTGTATTAAAAAAAACGGAGCCGGAGGAGAAGAGAAATATGCAGAGAAAAATCTTGAAAATTCTGAGATTAAAGTTGGAAATCTGCCAGAAAAAAAGATGCAAATTTGTGAGAAAATGAGTGATAAATTAATGGGCTTATTAAGTCCCAGTGTACAAAGTAGTTTTGTAGTTTCTGTCTGTAATGAAGGTTTGTTTCCGTCATGAGGTCGTAGGGTAACTGTCATGTGTGATGTAACCCCTGGGGCAAACGGGGAGCAGAGAAACGTGTGTTTCTGCAGCAGAGGGTCGCTCAGTCTCTCTCCTCTATGCAGTCTGCTTCTTGTGTGCAGAGAGGCTGAATCTGCTCTGAGCTCCGGGCCATGCACACCTGTGTGAGCAGCAGAGCCAACAGGGCAGAGACACGGGTGGATCAGAGGGAGGGGGCCGTGAACCCCGACATATTTTTTGGGGGGTCGAGGCTCAAAAAGGTTCCAAAAAACACGATTTTACCAGTTTATGTTTCACAAGTTTATGACTTTATAATCTCAGTTTTTTTCTGGCAAATTTGCGACTTAAATCGAGTTTTTTTTTTCATTCCTCCTCTCCTACGACTCTGTTGTTTCCTTTTTACAATGGTCCAAATACTCCACCATACATGACCTGTTGCCCTCCTCAGTTATACTTCATGTTTTTACTGCGTCTTCCTAATTTGCATTTTTCCTACTTTCTATCGAGACCAGTTATTAAATTGATAACAAGCTGCACCTGCAGGAGCTTCCCAAACAACTGTGACATAATTGGGGCAAATATTATTATTCTGCTGACGGTTGGATTCTATACTTTGTGTAAGAGTTAAGCATCTTTCTGCTGAGCATCGTCTGTAACTGAGATCCAAACTCGAGCCTCTCTGACCGATGCTTTGAGTCTTGCATATCAGCTGTAATGTTATCGCCCCGTCTTGCAGTGGAATCAGCTGTGTGTTAACCTACGGTCATAATGTGCTAGCATGCTCGTTGCCGTAGCAATTACTGAGTATAACTCGGATAGTGAAAGGAGGGGCGATGTTCACTCTGCCTGTAACACGGTGATAACGTTTGCTTTTGTCCTGCAGTGACTCGGTGTCCAGCGTCGGCTCTGTCGGGACAGAGGATGTTGGAGAGGGGATCCGTCACTGGTTAGGAGTCCCCAGAGGAGGGTCCCGAGGAGGGGGCTCTCCTTATGGCAGCAGTACCATCAGCAGCCAAGGGGGGCGCCAATCTGTGGCCGACACCATGAGCACCTACAGCTTCCGGTAAAATGCCAAACTCTCTCTGGAGCCAATCTTTCAAATGTGACAAGTTCCTGTTTTTCTTTGTTAAACATGACAGTAAACAGAACATGTGCAGCTTTAGGACGGTTGGTCAGGGGAAACAAACAAACTGACAATGACGTGTCTCCTTCCCCCCCTCCACAGCTCGTGTGTGGACCCTGATGACGAGGGCTCTGAGGCCGGGGGGTCCAAAGGTCTCGGTCGAGCTCCGTCCTCCTCCGCTCTGTCCGAGCTGCTGGACGGACTCCGTAAACGCAGAGCAGGAGGAGATGCAGGAGACGGAGCAGGCAGCGCCGTCTCCCTGCCCATTTATCAGACGACAGCAGCCTCCTCCCTCAGACGGAGAGCCTCCACCCTCTCTCTCGGACCAGAGGACGTCCAGGAGCCCCGGCCGGGTCCCAGCATCCTCAAACCCTCGTCCCCGCTCCTCCCCCGCGCCTCCAGCTCGCGCTCCATCAGTGACACTCCGACGTCTGTGTCTACGTCGACATCAGGAGCCAAACTCACTCGCTTCAACTCCAGTGATTCTGTCTCTTCGGTCCCCTCGCTGCCTCGCCTCTCCTCCCTGGCATCCTCCCTCGCCTCCCGCCATCGCCCCCCCTCCCTGTCCATCCCAGAGGAGGACCAAGAGGAGTCGCACCGCTCTGTGTCGACACCAATCCAGCGCTCCCCTCAGCCTTCAAGGCGGTGCATGCTGGGTAATCTGGTTACGGACGATGGAAGTGAAGCCCCTCTCGGGTCAGAACCCCTCGTCTTCCAAAACCGCCGCCTGGCGGGGGACAACGACGCCGCCTCCGACATCCTGCCCGCCATCCGCAGAGCTCAGTCCACCAGCAGTCTGGCCAGCTCGGTCAGAGGAGGCCGCAGGGCGCTGAGCGTCCACTTTGGAGATCTGCCTCCCTCCACCCGCAGCAGGAAGGGCTCTGAAACCGAGTCGTCCAGCTCAGGCGGGTCAGGAGGAAGCTCTCAAGGCGGGGGGCCGAGACGCAGGTATGACAGGCCGCAGGGGGAGAGGCTGGAGGCGGAGGGCAGCGAGGGGGGAGACGTGGCTTCAGTCATGAAGAGATACTTGAAAAAGGAGGTCGACTGATGAGGTGAGGAGGTGCGACACTGCGGCCTTAATCATCATCACTGAGGGGGGACGGATTAGTGGCTTTATTGAGTTTCTCCTGCATCAGTGTCTAGATCACGGCCTCTTCTTCACACGGCGTCTGACGGTAGAAACCTGAAGGGATGTTTTTGTTCTTTACTCTTAATCTTCCTGTAACTAAAAGGAGAGACGTAATAATCTATTCAGATGTGACAGGCGACAGATGAAGGGCCTTTAGTGCAGGTGAGACGTTTCTTCTTCTTCTGAGAGGTTGAGATTCATTCACACAGCAGAATGAGAGCGTTGCATTAATGGAGCCTGCTCGTGATAAAAGGCTGCCTGAGTCACTCAGGACCAGTGTGCCAGGATTGACTGTATTAAAAGCAGCACTCAAGTGTAAAGACTGAGTCTGAGAGTTTCCTCTCCTCCAGATTCAGCCAGAGGAAATGTACGGCTGTAACCAGCGTGTCAGTGCTGTGGTGAGCAGGAAGGACGGGCTGAAGCTTCTCCTTATAGAGCTGAAACTTAGTGAAACAATCAGCTGTTTAAAAACCATCATTTAACCCAAACTGAAGGGTTGTTATCGTTCACCTCTGAAGCACGTAGCTTTCTTGTCTTTAGCAGAGATTTCACATTAGCAGCTTTCAGCGCCCGGGGGAAAGTCCCCGCAGTCGCACAGTGTTTAAAAAGTTGTTGAGGAAAGGAGCCAAGCGAGCAGGTGGACGGTTTAAACTGCATCACTTCAGAAACAGCAGCAACACAGTTCAAAGCAGTTTTAAGCAGAGGGAAAGTTTCCAAAGAGAGGAGCTCTCAGACCGGCTGTGGAACACGCTTTAGGAGTCTGCCTCTGAAAAATGAAATATATCTCAACTCCTGCTGGATGGGCTGGTGAGCAGTTTGTGCAGACGTTAGAGTTCCCCTCAGGAGGATTGTACAGAACTATCCTTCACTTTGGTTTATGAGCAGTTACCTTCAGCCTCTGTGCTCTCTGTGCTCTCTGTGTTTTGTGCTCATTAACCAATGTTTCTCTTAATTGCTGCTTTGGTAAACTTAATCTCTAAGCCGGATCTTTATCAGGACACCAGAATGTTTTTAGTGTGAGCGCACGTTAAAACCACTTCATTGTTTGGTTGTAGAACAGTGAGTTTGTCCCACATGGCGAGCGGCTCTCTCTGCAGCAGGTGTAGCGTGATTCATGAATCCCTCTGAAGGAAGGAGGTATTTTTAGTCCCTCTTTCACTGCGTTTGCTCGCAGTGATTCTGAGGTGTTTGATAAGAACAGGCTCGGACCTGTGCATGTGTCTGCTTCACACCCTCCGCTCTGTTCTGACCATCTCCTCTCTGTTCTCCTCTCCCATCAGCCTCTCTGTGTGTCCCCGTCCGGCTGAGAGCGGCTCACACACTGAAGACGACAGGAGCTGAAGGCCGAACGAGACGCTTCCTCACCTGAGAACACGTCTGTTCTTCCCCGAGCGCTCTGTCAGCTGTATTTTCAGATAAATATGTTTGTATATGAATAAAAAATGAAATCCACGTTCTGTTTGTGACTTTAAATCATCAGACGCTCCAAACATTTTATTGCATTTACAGATTTTCTAACTGAAATGTTCTGAAACAAAAACATTTGTGTGGATGCAACAGCAAACAACAACACAGCTTCCTGTTTGGGGCAGACTGCGTGTGAGTTCTGACTCCTGTTTAACTTAAAGGAAGATTCGGTGGCCGACCTTCCACAGAGTAGAGGTACAGGCAGCCACATGCCACAGAGTGTTTCTAAAGGTTCGCTCTCTAATGTGCAAAACAACTTTATAACATAAAAAATACTCAGCTTAAAGTGATAATCCTGAAGTCAGCACCCAGTTAGTGACGCGTTTCCCATCAGCCAGCAGTGGTTGGTCTGCCAGAGAGGGTAGGCGGAGCTAAGCGGCTGCTTTTCCGCTCTCTGCAAGTGTTGCGAGTAAACAGTAATCTACTATGGCTGAACAAACAAAGAAAAGATGGATGACTACAGATACAACTTCAACAAGAAGTGAAAATCCAAAGAAGAAGAAACAAACTCGACGCTCAGATGAAGCAAACAGTCTGAAAAGGAAAGCGACCGTCAGCCAGGAAAATCAAGAGTTACAACCGGAGCCGACCGTGGACGTCACACATGCAGCACTGTCTGGATATCTGGGCTGTGTGCTCCTGTAATTACTGTTTATCGCCAAAGAGAACAAAACGGAAATCTTGGAGATGAGATCTTTAAGTCTGTGTTTGTGGTCAAACTCGTATTTTGTAAACAAAGAAAGAAACAGTTTCTGTGTGGCTGCTGTTAACTCAGTTAGCAGTGCAGCTAGCTGATGCTGCTTGGTTTGGGGGCTCTGAGCATCGGGGAAGTGTTTCACCTCAGGAGGTGGAGGTCATCAGGTCATCAGGCCCGGGGCAGGACGGAGGACTCAGTAGGGACGACATAGAGTAACCTCAACATTGCAATACCCAGGACCAAGATGCAGGGGTTTCGGCGGGGTTGGCTGCTGGGCGACAGGAAGGAAACATGTCTGTCTCTGTCGTTACACACACACACACACTCTCACACACACACACACACACACACACACACACACACACACCTTGGTCTGAGGGGCGTTCGTCATCCAAGCTCAGCTGTGTCTCGTCCTGCAGGCCTGAGAGCCTCGTCCTTTGTTTTGCTTTTCATGCTTTTGTTTCAGCTTTTCTTTTCTAACTTGCATCACGTTACTATTGATGCATCTGTTTTGGGCTTCTGCATGTGTTTCAGGTTTTGCAGCAAATCTTCTGGGCTGTGCTGCATGTTTGCCCTTGTCGGCCACCGTAGGTCACAGCCTTTGGAAGTCTCCTCTCTGCTCTCCATCACCATCTGTTGCGCCGCATGAGCCGAGCCACAGTTCAGCTGGATGTAACACTGACTGCAAGTGACCGCAGTTAAAGCGTCCGCAGCAGGAAGAGGCCGTGTGAGAGGAGCAGATGTTCGTCTGAAACGTCTCCACTGAGCAGGTGACTGATCCGTCTCTTTCCTTTCCTTTGGCAGATCGACAGAGTGAAGAGCGATTTATGAAGCCTTATTTTAGGCTCAGATAATCACTCCTTAAACAGCTTTTAAACTGACATCTCTTCCTTGTGATGCCTGGAGGAATGTGGGATTAATTGCACTTTTAGCTCCTCTAGCTGTTTTTAAGTTGTCCCACTTCAGCAGCTCGCCGTGATGAAGGATGTCAGACAGCAGCGCTCACTGATTGGTTTGATGCTCGGCTCTTGGCCTGATTATCTAAAGTGGCTCCGCTGAAGCTCTCATCCCCCGACGATCTTCTTCCAGTGGTTCGTGACTTTTACAAGATGTGTGCGGTCCTCTGCGTGTCGGAGGGGTTTATCGATCCAAAGCAAACATGAAGATAAAGTTACAGTCAGCTGTCATGTCTCTGCTGCAGCACAGGATCCAGTGACTCACCTATTAGTGAGCAGTGTACATGTAATGTAGCTTTCTGCAGGAACAGTTATTTCTGTCCTCTTTGTCGGCGTCTCATCTGTCGGCTCGGAGAGAACAGACGATGTGATGATGCTCTGCAGCTTCTCCTCACCTGTGTTTAACTTCTTTATTTAATGTGTGCAGCGTCACAGCGCTCTCAGTTAAAGGTCACACGTTCCTGCTCAGTGTTAAAGTTACCGTTATAGTTACAAGTTTCTGGTTATGAATCTATTATGAGTTTATGTGATCTTTTAAAGCGACACTCCGCCAATTTAACATTACTGACTCACAAATGTACGGTGGCCCTGAAGGTCCAAATGACCACGTTTCACAAAACAAACATTTAAAAGAAACATCAACAAAAGTTATTGTGTTTTGTGATATGCTTTTTGACCTTCAGGGCCACCATACAAGAGACATCTTTATAAAGAATGCTCTAACCTGAGGCTGTTCACACTCTTACTTTGAAATTCAGAATGATCTCCGTCCGGCTGAGCGGTTTAGATACTGTTAAACAAATATCACTATTTATACGCATGTAACATGCACACGTCGTTTTAAACAGGAAGTGGTTCTCTCACCCAAACCAGCAGCGCTCCTCGTCGGGCTGATAACGTAACTAGGCAGGTTGTTGTTCATATAACACCGTCCCTCTTGCACATGTAGGCAGTGTTAGCATAAAATGCAGAATTGATCTGCACAGCTGCTGCTAGCATAGAGCTGCTCCTCAGGGCCCATGATGTTTATTTTGTCCACAGAGAGGTCATGTGACAGAAGCACGACAAATCAGGGATGGACATGATGTTACTGATGAGACCGATCAGGAAGTGAATGTGGAAGTCTGCGTCAGCGTTTCCAAAAGTTTCATGAATCACCAAAACAACAACAAGCAGAGGAAGCAAACGTTCACACAGTCGATACTTCAGCAGAAGAACAGAAACAAGAAAAGACTCTGATTCAACTCCTTTAAATACAAAGGTCAAAAGTTTTCCTCTGAGGGATGTTTTACCGACCACTTCTGTGCAAAGCTAACTAAACCTCACAGTAATAATAACAATGATCACGATAATTCAAAGACAATCAAACTGCCAATAATGAACATGAACTTTGTTCTCGAGCTGAACTTCAGCGACACACGGCACCTCTTCTGATAACTGGGCAGAACGAGAAAGTCCTCGGCACACGAAGAGAGTTCTCTTCGTTTATTATCTCTGGACACGTTCTGGTTGTTCAGACAGAACAATAAAGACTGAACTGAACTGAGCTCGCAAACAAGCTCCTGGATGATTTCTGACAGCTTTGAAATCAGTGTTGATGTTTGGACGGCCGCATGCAGAGAGCACGATACAAATGACCCATAACTCCCCTCACGTGCATTCAAACTAAAGTAACGCGCCTGTTCTGAGAATGTAAGGAAAGTACAGATTTATGTGTTCAAATGTTGGAAGTGAAAGTAAAAAGTAAATACTCAAGTAAAGTACAGATGCCTGAGAAATCTACTGAAGTACATAAACAAAGTATTCGTACTTCGTTACGTCCCAACTCTGAAAACAAGGAGAGGCATGATGAGCCCGACAGCTTCAGTGTTCTGTGTTCTTATTTAAAGGGGAGAGCTTCTGTTAATGCTGACAATAATAATAATAATAATAATAATAATAAATAAATCAAAGAAAAAACGTCTGCAGCGTCCAGATGAGGCTCTGGAACACCTCTACACCTGGTAGGTTTTGATACACAGCTACACATGTTAAAGAATGACATGTGACCGTGTGTGTTTTTTGGAGCCTTTATTTCATTGAATGTAAATTTTAACCAACTTTTAGCATCGAAACAGCTTCAGTATTTGTTGCTGAGTAAATGTTTGACAGACAGTATGAACACCTGCATACTAACTAGACGGATGCATCGTGTGCTCTCTGAATACTCACAAGAAGTTTTGCCAACTTGGAATCGTCCCAAGAAACGTCCCCGACTTTGAGAAACAGATTATTTGTTGGCCGGGCTCAGAAACATCCATCGAGTGACCAACACAACAACAACATGAATAAATACCTGTTGATCAGAAACATTTGGAGGCTTACAAAGAGCAGTTTTGTTGCAGTAAAAGTTAGCTTAGCACAAAGACCAAAGCAGCTAAGCTAACCGGCCGCTAGCTGTAGCTTCAGATATGATCCACGTTCTGCTCTCGACCACGTCGAGCTGTAAGGTTATGTGTTCTCTGTAATCCGGTCTCTTGATTGTGGACTGTAAGAGTTCGTGTTCCTCTGCAGGTGAAGACGTGCGTCAGTCGTTTATTGATGCAGCTTTACAGCAGCGAGGAACACAGGTGATGTAGACTCACCTTCAGGCTGCAAATCCAGTGATTTATTCTCCTGCTAATAGACGTGATCAACCTCATGTCCCAACAGCATGGAGGCAGTCTGCAGTGTGTGTGTGTGTGTGTGTGTGTGTGCGTGTGAGGGACAGACTGCCTGTTATTTACTGATGTTGCTGCCGTATTTTTCCTCTTGCTTTTATTTCTCTGACTCCAACGCTTTCGCTCTCCTCAGGTTTGTTGTTCATCATTTAAGGATCCTTTCTTCATTCTTCTCACAGCTTTACAAAGTGACAAACAACAACAACGACTGAGTAAACTGTCTTAATGTTCAGCTGTTTCTGTTCTCTTCACCCGTTATCGAAGGAAACTGCATCTGTTGTTTTTTCAGCAGACAAACTGTTGACGTCTTTGGTGTTTACTCACAGAACAACCTCAAACTAAAGTACTGAAACACGCTGAAACAACAAGCAACAACTTTCAACAAGCCTCTGCAGAGTCCATGTTCAGCTGCTCTTTGGGTTTCCTGTGTTCATGTTTGAGTATCTTGTGAAAGAAAAAGTAACGTGCAGCTCAGACATCTCTCGCCCTAGCAACATTTCCCAGCTCCTCCTGGGGGATCCCGAGGCGTTCTTATGGGATATATAATCCCTCCAGCCAGCTCTGGGTCTGCCCCGGGGTCTCCTCCCAGTTGGACGTGCAGGGAAAACCTCCACAGAGGCACAGAGGCACCAGGGAGGCGTCCGAACCAGATGTCCAAACCAGATGTCCGAACCACCTCAACCTGCTCCTTTCGATGTGAAGGAGTAGCAGCTCTACTCCGAGCTCCCTCTGGATGTCTGAGCTCCTTACCCTCTCTGAGGCTGAGCCCAGACGCCCTGCAGAGGAAACTCATGTTGGCTGCTTGTATCAGCGACCTCATTCTTTCAGTCACTACCCACAGCTCATCACCACAGGTGAGGGTTGGAATGTATGTGGACTGGTAAATTGAGAGAGTCATCTTACCATTCAGCTCCTTCTTCACCACGACGGTCCGCCCACATCACTGAAGCTGCACCGACCTGTCTGTCAATCTCACAGTCCATCTTACCTTCACTGTGAACGAGACCCTTGAACTCCTTCACTTGGGGCGGTTCCTCTCTTCCCACCCAAAAGGAGCAATCCATGGCTTTCCAGCAGAGAGGCACAGCCTCACGGGCTCACACTTGGAGGTGCTGACTCTAATCCCAGCTGCACCCCAGTGCCTGCTGGAGGTCCCAGCGTGATGAGGCCAACAGGACAACAGCACGCTTTCCTCCCCCCAGCTGCTCCTTCAGATCCTGTCCATGAAAATATATGTGACATGTGAAATGTAATAATTAACTTATCCTACAATCTTTCTCAAAACAGAGTCGCTTTGGTGTCTAAACTTAACCAAGTGTTTTATAAATGTGAACACATGATGACATACTGATGCCTTCATTCGATGTGCTGATTTAGGAGATGCTCCTCCGGGTCGTATTCAAGCAGCGAACTTCAGGACTCGGAGACGAAGCCGAAGCAAAGGGCCACAAACTGTTTGTCACCCTCTCTTCGCTCCTCTAGTTTAAAACGCTGTCAGCAAAGACCACGATAAAGAAACACCAGAGGCAACCTGCTCGTTGGGCAGCTAGTAATTGAGCCACAGAGTTTAGCGTTCTCATCTCGTCCAAATATGGTCACTTCTGGCTCCAGAAAACCAACATGGCGGTGGCCAAAATATAGAACTGAAGGTTCCAGAGATGCTGGCTGACGTCATTATCATTATTATCATTATATTTGTACAGTCTGTTAGAGGGACAGCTGTGGTCACGTATTGTAAACAAACTGTGCAAAGGAATCAGCTTTGACTGAGTAATGTAATAGATTACTTCATATACAGGAAGTGGGAGATTAAATATGATACATGCATGTATAAATGACTATATAGATACATGCAGGGTTTGTATGTGACAGTGATGGATGATCATGTTACAGAGCACTGACACACGAGTCGTGTGCTATCTTCACTTAAAGCTGACAGGCTGCATGTGTGTGTGTGTGTGTGTGTGTGTGTGTGTGTATGTGTAGGTGTGTGTGCGTGTGTGTGTGTGTGTGTGATCTGTATTCCCTCCATGATGGCGGTGCAGATATGGAACCAATGAGCAGCCAGCTCTCATTAGGAGCTGCAGAACAGCTGCACATTAGGTATTCCACATCAGTCGGAGTCTGTGATTACATCTCTGCTGCGACACGATCTCTCTCCTGCATCCACACCGAGCGCGAGTTATGCATACGGATCCTGATTGTCCTCACTTGTAATTGCTGTATGATTTACAGTAATGGCCGCTGCGTCACTGAGCTGCTGTTCTCTCACTTCCTGAAGCCTCAAAGATCGACTCCTGCGAGCGGGCGCTGTCGGGCGGCGGTTAACGACTTCAAATAAATCCTCTTCATGCTCCCGGAGTCCTGTTAATGAAATTGATGAGGGAAGGCAAATAAAATTACAACCAAGCATTTAATAATTGATTGTCTGCTATATGCTAAGTAATACAGCCCATAGATCAGCCGCTGTGTTTGTGCGGGGAGACTAATGTTGGCTATAGCTCTCCCATTGTGTGTTATCTGACTGCTGCAGGCCGCTGCAGCCAAACGTGGCTTGTTAGGGAGTCGGAACAATGGAGGAGCTACAGAGGATCTCCACTTGAGCAAATCTTCAGCCCTCGGCGCGTCTTATTCTGACAGTGTGTGCAGGAAGCAGCTCGTGCATCTGAGGGGAATGAATGTGT
The DNA here is from genome assembly GCF_022749685.1 of Semicossyphus pulcher. Lineage (NCBI taxonomy): Eukaryota > Metazoa > Chordata > Actinopteri > Labriformes > Labridae > Semicossyphus > Semicossyphus pulcher. The sequence continues at coordinate 20,361,969 of NW_027211696.1, read as the reverse complement.
TTTGTCCTGCACATAATAAAGGAGGTTTGTTGGTTAATTTTCTGTCTGCCTCCTAAAGTCCCAGACGCGCCCAGGAAGGAGGCAGAGCGCGGCGTGGGTAAACCGTCGTGCTCACTGACCTAAAATATTGTCCCAGCAGCTTTTAGTGGAGCAGCATTGTGTGGAGGATCCAGAAGTCTGAGTAAGTGGTGTGTTAGTGAGAGTGCACAATAGAGAGAGTGGGAGCAGGATGTTTGTCTATTTTTGTTCTGTTTTCTGCTCGTCAGCAGAAACCATGTGAAACTCGGCTTCATCTCGTCTCCGAGAAGTTTTAACTCCTCGTTTGTTTTTTTAATTCTGTGCTGTTAGCCTCGCGCTGCTGCTGAGGGGTGAGGCAACACGAGCACTGTGGTGGAAGGAGAGGGTCTGTCAAACTCGATATTCGTCCCATTGCGAAAACGAATCCCATCTGAAGAGGAGACCAAAACGCAGCATGTAGGTAAACAACAAAAGATCTGCAGCATACAAAAGAAGAAGATTCTCGAGTGTGCGTACTCTGAGACTCGTGGGCGACGCCTCTGTGTGTGACGCTCGTTATTAACCAGTCCGTCCAGGACTGTGCAGCTTTTTTTCTGTGTCACACATCACACATCCTCTGTGAGCGACAACAACAAACTCTCCAGTGAAGCCATCTATTGGCTGTTTGACTTCTGACGTCGATTTCTGTGACAAGACGGCAAATAAAATGTGTCAAATCTGATTTATGTCCAAGTGTTCATTTTTATCACAAGTTTACTTTAAATTAGTTATTTGATGCTATAAAAATGATTGACAGCTCTGTGGACAAATGGGGCTCCTGCAGCGTTCTGTTCCCGAGTAGCAGAGTAGAGGAGGAACGGCGAGAGGAGACGTAACTAACACTAACACTACAGTCAGTGAACTTTCCATCAGCGTGAATATCTGCTTCAGACCGACACAAGAAGCTGTTCTGCCGTTAGACACGCCGGCGTGCCGGATCTTTGACACTTTTTTTCTCTGGTAAGTTAAGTGTGTGTTCTGGTTAGTGGAAGTGGCTACAGCAGCTCCACCCGCCGATCTCTACTGCGCAGCTCTTGCTCCAAATGACGTCACCATTTCTGTAGGAGTGTAGATGGAGCTGCGTCATCCGTCTATGTTTTCAGTCATTGTACCAAAGTTACACGTGAAATGTTCATTTTGCACTGACTCGTGACATGTTGTCCGTATGTGCAACTGATTGGTGGAAAGTTAGGCACGCAGCCTCTGATTGGTCATTAGACAGGAAGTGGCTCAGTAGACATTTAACAGTTTTCATCATGTAAAGATGGATAAATGATCACAAGAGGACATCGAGAGTTGATTTATTATTTTTGATTCATTGTAAAATGCCCACAGGGAGACGGGACGATCGGTCAAATCTGTGGAAAAGTTGCAGCAATTGGTTGAATTTGTGGCAAAGCTGCAACTTCCTGGAGGGACTTACTAACCCAAGATTAACCAGGAGAGCTCAGCCTGATGGTAATGTCACACAGAGATGATTCTGTGTGCGTTTCTGATCTTTGATCTTTGCTCTGTGTGATTTCACTGCTGCACGGCAGCAAATGTGACTTCCTGCAGATTTTCTAATGATTTTTATTAGAACAACTAAATAATGCTGAAAAGTCTTTCAGATTTCAACCCTTTCTTTGGCTGAATGAATAATTCGTCATATTTCTGTTTCTCTCCGTGTGAGAGAGAAACAGCGTCAGGGTTTTGTAAACATAATTTACCTTCTTAAAGGACCTGTTCATTCTCACGCAGCTCCTCAGTTTAGTGTTTCATTACGAGCAGGAGGTGATCGAGCTTCTGTTCAGGACAATATTCACATAATTATGTTGAATGCTTGAAGTCAGCGACTGGAACAAAACTCTGTGCTTTGCTTTTCCCTCATTAAGTGTAATCTGTGCAGCATTACGTCGCTAACAGAACACGTTAATGTTGTAATTAGTCAAATATAAATATAATGTGTTTAAGACACGGCTGCTTGTAAACATTATTAGTAACAAAGTCTGCTGCAGTCTCGTTCTGCCTGAAACTCCATCATTTACCACATGCCCTCACACTTTCCCAGAATGCAACAGGCCCATTTCCACCCGCTACTGCTGTGCTCCAGGCAGAGGTCAGAGGTCAGAATATCCCAGCTGAAAATACAAACCTGGAGGGATAAAGCCGGTGCGTGCATGTAAACAGAAAACATGGCCGACCTCAACAAACAGATGTTTCAGTGGAACTCTCCGTGGTGCTGAAATGTAGTAGCCTCAAACTGATTTACTGATGTTCCCAAAAGTCACAACTTAAGTGCGTCTTTAAGGAGCAGCTATGATGATGTTTGGGGAAAGGTCACAGGTCACCTTGCATTCTTGCACATCCAGCAGATTAGGCTGCAAACAAGCTAACGTTAGCATCTCAGACAAATCACTGAACACTGATTCTCTTCACGTAGAAGTCTGCATCATACCCCAGAGATGTGTTCTGATAGGGACCTGCAGAGTCAGCGCTATAGATACGGAGAATGATATAATCACACACCTCTGTGCTGCTCCCGGAAAATCTGATGATGTCTTTTACCGGAGCTGATATCTGTGTGAGACATGAATCTGTTAGAGACGACGCAGGAGCCAAACAGGGGCGACATCATCGGAAACATCTCAGAGGGGACGGAGAGTAGCTAGTTCAAATAACATTCATCCTCTCTGCCTCAAAGTCTTTTGGCTTTTTGATGCTGTATACTCAATTATCTACGGAAGCCCAAAGCGGACAAGCATCCATACATCATATTTATAATTTGAGTTGTTCTCTCGAGATCTCGACTAATTTATCTTGAGATAACAAAGCCGATGTAGAAAACAGAACAGGCTGCTCACGGTGATGTCACAGAGCAGGACATGCCACGCTGCCATCAGCCACACGAGGAGGATACGAGTTATGATCATCTGACATCACGGTGCTGCAGCTTCGTTATCTCGAGATAAATAACAACTGGAAATGACTCGTTATCACAGGAAGAGTAAATAAAATGTATGTATGTGTCCGCTTTGGGCTCCGTAGATTATTGAGACTTGAATACAAAATAAGACGTACTGCATAGAAAACGTTGATAATCCATAACATAATTAGTTTGTTGTCTGGATTCTGTGGATATCAAGATCTCTGGAAACTTTTGTGTTCTTATTGTTTTTATTTTGTGCTTTTGTTTGGTAAAAAAAAACAAACTTCTGTAACCTAAGAATTAAAGAAATCAGCTTCTTTGACGGATCAGATGTCCCTGTGTCCTCGCTGTAAACATTCTGGATACAGACGATCAGATCAGATCAGATAGAACTTTAATCCAAATATAAGTGAAACATCAGATATAAAGTGAAAAAGAGACAAGGCCAAATATAAACAAGTACCATAAGTCATTTATAAAAGTAAGCTAAGCAGAAAATGTCCGACATGCAAAGATAAAAAGAAGTAAAAAAAAAAGTTTATTGCAGCAGACGATGAAAGTGAAGAAAAGCTCGATCACCTGTTCTGGAGTCAGGTGAAACTCCGCTTCTCTACTAGGAGCAGGGCCGACCCAGAGGCCTGGGCCCCCTTTAAATCTGATTGGCCACCCCAAAATCCTACACTATGATTGGCTATTTGCCTGTAAGAGGCGGGACTTTGTTGCAACAGGCTGCTCGTAGCTTTCTTTGCATTTGAATGTGGCACATTTTTTAATGCTTACTACTAAATCTGTCACTCTGGACGTACTTCTTCTTTTTGAGTCCTTAAACATTAAACTTAGTTACTTTTTAAAGTTACAAAAATATACACAGGAATACAGCACATACACATACTTGCATAAGTCAGTGACCCAGTTTAACCATCACAGTCAGAAAGTTCTGGATCCGGCCCGAATACAAGTTGGGGGTTTTCAGGAGCACGGCCTCTGTGTGCACCGTCCTGCTTGCACTTTTCCCCTCCCCCTCCCCGCTCTCGTCTGGACTACACGACGAGTTTGGACTAGTCAGTAATCTTCTGTACGTGCAGCCCTCCAGTAAACCCAAACTGCTCCTGCTGCCTGTTTGTCTGCATCCCTGTTGCTTGTTGTTTCCCGGCTGTGACACACTCGACCTGTTTCTGTCCTTTCTTCCACTGCTGATTGTTTCCAAATCTGCATTTATCTTCCTTCATGTTTCTACCTTTCACTGTGCGTGTCTTTGCACAAAAAGTTCTTATAAAACGTGCTATTATTCCCCCCCTGGTTCAATGTGACCTCTGCACCTCTGCCTCCCAGTGCGAGGGAGAGAAGCATGGAGCAGGCTGCGGCTGAGCCCGGCTCACTGCGGAGGCTTATCCTCCCCTCACATGTATCTGTGATGGAAACACACAACAGCAGCGTGAGAACCAGGAGCGATGGGAGAAAGAAGAGATAAAAGAGATGAGATTGGGGGTGAGATGGAAGATGGGGGAGGGATTAGGCAGAGGGGGAATGAGCGGGGATGAGGACGGATGACACAGCGAGCGAGCGAGTGAGCTGAGCGAGGGAGGGAGGGAGGGGGCTGATCGCTCACAGAAATAATGATATCTGTTCTCCTTCTGTTGTCTAATCATTTTATTCTCTGCTATCAGAGATGGAGGAGACGGCGCTCGGCCTGCTGGCAGGCGGCCACACGGCGAACACACAGAGAGCCTGTTTGAGCACAGAGGAGCCGAAATCAGAGCGTTTATTCATGTGGACAAAGATCCTGTTCAGTCTCACGATAATACAGCAGGGGAGTCGCTGTGTGAGGATGATGTTACAGTGAGGACACTCAGAGCACTCGGCTCTCACTTTCTGTCTGTGCCTTCATTTCTATCTGTTACAAGATCACATGCAAACACTGAAGCTCCTAATGACATCAGAGACGCTGCGACCAAGTTTAAAAGTATTAAACCAGCAACGTGTTCGTCTCTGCTCCGAGCTCATCGTTCCCTAAAGACGTGTATCTATCTCAATGTTGTTCTTATTACGAGCAGGAGGTGATCAAGCTTCTGTTCAGGACAATTTTCACATAATTATGTTGAATGCTTGAAGTCAGCGACTGGAACAAAACTCTCTCTGCTTTGCTTTTCCCTCATTAAGTGTAATCTGTGCAGCATTACGTCGCTAACAGAACACATTAATGCTTGTAATTAGTAGAAAATAAATGTAATGTGTAACAGAAAGGGCTGCTTGTAAACATTACTCATAAAGTCTGCTTCAGTCCTCTCTGTCCTTTCTTCTGTGTCCCACTTCAGGGTCTGCATCCTGTGAAGGACGACTGCGTCACTGCGGCGCGTCGAAGGCTGTCCCATTTCTAACGCTCCTTCAGATGCGGCCGATAAATGCGGCCATTTCCTGGGCCACGAAGGATCCATCGGGAGCATCCTTCGCGTCCCAACGTATCCCGAGATTCAGTGTGCGGAAATTCAAACGAGGTGGCGGCCGAGGAATACACTTTAAATGTCAAAGTTTTTGGTTTCAACTCAGTCGAATAGCTAGTAAATGATGTTATAAATAAAACGTGACGTTAGTTATGAAAGCTAGCTAGCTAGCTAGCTACCTGTTGCTAGGCAACAGGAGCGGCATATGGTGGCGCAAGCTAACCAACAGCTGGTGACGAAAACAGGAAATCCTCCGTAGAGCAGACCGTCTCATTTCAGTTCGGCTTTGGCGTCTGCACAGGCTACCAATAACTCATCCTTCGTAGGCCGCGTCCTTCAAAGGATGCAGTCTCTGAACTGAGACACAGCTAGCGTCTTCTTGCTTTGTGGTTTTATTTTCCTCTGACACCTGAACGTGTCTGCATCTTCATCTGCTGCGCTTCAGTCAGAGCCCAGGCAAGGTGTCTGAACCCTGAAGATACTGTTCACTTGGCTCCAAAACGTTTAAAGTAAAGAACACTGAAACAAACTGACGTGCATGCATGTGAACCAAAAGTCTTTTTGTCTCACAGAAATGAAATGAGTTTAGGATTATCCTCCGGCCCCAAGTGTTCCAGATCCAGATGGTTTCTCTCAGGATCAGGTAATCCAGCTTCCTTTTGTTCTTCAAGATGAACCTGGATCAACTTTATCCAGATTACCAGAGCTCTAAATCGCACTACATACTTTGTCCACTGGGGGCGCTCAAATCCACGCAAAATAAAGATCCTGACAGCTGCTTTAATATGAATACTTTAGAATTGATATCGATGCTATTTGACAAAAATATTTAAAGAGGACAAAATTCTTTATTTCCACAACCTATAAATCATCGACTTTGTCGCTGTCGTGATTCAGCGAGCAAACAGACAATCAAATCATGTCTCAAGTATCAACTTCACTGTAAAACTTGTGTTTTGTTTTAACCACATTTAGTTCCTGTAATCCAGCCTGAGTCCTCCCCTCTGCTGGGATCAAGATAATCCGGATTTTAGGATCAAAGTTTTCCCACTCAAAAGTTTCAGACAAAAAAACAAAAACAAAACTGGATCACCTGATCGAAGGTAACGATCGAAGGTAACCTGATCGCGTAACCCTTTCTTTCTCGTAAACAACCAGTTTTTAAGATTTGATCCAATCCGATGTCTGTAATCTGATCAGACCAGCCGACAGCATGTCCAAGTTAAGGGATAACATCTGAACTATGAACTGTCTTTATTCCTTCTGATTGACGGTCGGTCCATACTGCAGTAACGCCGATCTTTCTGAATCATTTCTGTTGTCAGTATTTGAGTTTTGAAGTTTTGACGTTTCTTCTTCAAACTAACAATCTGACTTCCTGTTCTTCCCTCCGGAGCAGAGCTGCTGTTTCTGGCTCCTTCATATTTCAGCAGCCCGGACTGAACAGACTCTGGATGTAAACACGCTGTCGATGTTCGGTTTGTACACAAGTCATGTCCTGTTTCCTGAACTTTCTCACTTTTCCTGTGTTTACGTTTTGTTTTCCTCCCCGTCGGCCCGTCTGCATGTGTCAGCAGCTCGCAGCTACAAGTGAAAACTCCTGCAGAAGAGGCCGAGGCAGCTGCTGGAGCAGAGGAACTAATGAGGTGTGTGTGTGTGTTATGTCCTACGAGAAGCAAACCAACAATACACCGCACAGACAGACAGTTAGACAGACAGCTAGACAGACAGTTAGACAGACAGTCATCTATCTGGGTCCCTGTCTGTCTGGCTGAAGAGCTTTTTTAAAATGTGATATCACTGAATCATTGATGAGCTTTTGTCATGCATTATAGACAAGCTGAGAGCGAGGCGGAGAGTCTGAGGCCTGTTTTACAAATATATTCTTATTTTTCATATCAAACTTCTGCTGCTGACACAGAAACGCAAAGTGGAGACAAACCAGCTCAGAAATGTGCCGGAGGAATGTTTAGTGGACCGTCGGCTCGGCCGCACGGACGGTTTTCAGCAACGTTCAGCTCAGTGTGTCGGCTGGTGCAGCAGTGGTGCAGCAGAGATCGGCTGGTGCAGCCGCAGTGTCGAGCCCTTCCTCTACCCAAACACACCTTTACCTTGTGTCCTTGTGTCCTTGGCGTGTTGGAGCCCTCAGGTGTCCTTGGCGTGTTGGAGCCCTCAGGTGGCCTTGGCGTGTTGGAGCCCTCAGGTGGGCTCAGTCTGCAGCAGAACAGCTTCTTGTGTCGGTCTGAAGCAGATATTCACGCTGATGGAAAGTTCAATGACTGTAGTGTTAGTGTTAGTTACGTCTCCTCTCGCCGTTCCTCCTCTACTCTGCTACTCGGGAACAGAACGCTGCAGGAGCCCCATTTGTTAACAGAGCTGTCAATCATGAGGCCACGCCCCCTTTTTATAGCATCAAATAACTAATTAAAAGTAAACTTCTCAGAAAAATGAACACTTGGACATAAATCAGCAGGATAAGAACTAACTATAATGACAGAAACCATGTTTGAGAAAAATGTATTTGACGTGTATTTTGATTTTATAGTTTGACTCATGTCCCATCTGTTAACATGGAGGAGGCGGGCTTTATGAGCTATACTGCAGCCAGTCAGCAGGGGGCGACAGAGAGGGTTCGGACTCACTTACAGGGAGCTGTCATGTCGGCCATCTTTTTATACAGTCTGTGTTTTAGACCAAAAGCAAAGCAGATTTTTGCCTCACATGGCTGTAAATAGTTTTAATTGTTGGTTGACACAAACACTTTGTGTCTCTTTCAGATTCGTTAGAAACCGAACACCATCGTGTCTGATGAACTCTTCTGCTGCTTCCAGCTCCTTGAGGCTGACTGGTGCCCTGTTTGATGAGCTGCTTTTATCAGTACCAGGATTTCTCTGATGATCAGTAAATATTCACTGTTTGCAGCAACTCACGCGTCAAATGAAATGATCTGTCTTACTACAGCAGAACCCACAATAAACAGATTTATACTGAATAAACAGGTTGAGAGGACGCTGAAATAATCATGATGCAGGTTTGTAAAAACTCAGTCAGGTTTGTCTGGAAGATGACGAGTTCATAACTTTAAAAACGCTCCATATTTTGAAAGCAGTTTGGCTCAAACATTTCTGATTGACAGGACATCAGGAGAATCTGACTGTCAGGCTCTAGTGTGGCGTTGTGTGATAACAACAGGAGTGTTTGAATCCTGCAAATGTTTCCCTCAGGAGGTGGTGGAGACTGAAAACTGAGATAAAATGTGTGGGTGAATACTCGATTCTGATTGGCTGCCTTGTGTCAATTATTTCCTGATAATTAGACAGCTATGAAGTTGTTCAGGTGAAGGTGTCTGTTCTAAATGAATGGTACCTATCAGCCTGCAACACGTCGGCGCTTTAAGCAGCGTGTTTTATTCTACTTAAACATGAAACTGAAATAAATAAATATTAAGCAGATTTTCAGAATAAAGTTCAGAGTCTGTCAGCGTTTATCAGCCCGCGCTGCGCCGAGCGTAAATCTGTTGGACTGCAGATTGCTGCAGTGAAATACAGCTACTTACACAGATTACCAGCTGGGATGAGATCGCTCGTAAGTCAACCTCCGTCACCACCACCTCCTCCTCCACCCTGCGCACACACAGACCAGCATCCACCCAGTAAATCTGAGCTTCATGGGACAATGATATGTTGCTCTCTCTCTCTCTCTCTCTCTCTCTCTATCTCTCTCTCTCTCTCTTATGTAAGTGTGTCCTGATCTTGCTGCAGCCCACAACAGTCACCCTGACACATAAACACACTCTCTCTCTCTCCTTTGTGTGTGCAAAAGTTTCATTATCATTAAGGTCAGCACTGTGTGTGTGTGTGTGTGTGTGCGTGTGAGTGTGTGTGTGTGGATGGGGTAGGCGGGTGAGGGGGCACACAGAGAGAGAGAGTGAGTGAGAGAGAGAGTGTCTGTGTGAGTGAGTGCAAGAGAGAGAGAGAGAGGAGAGCAGAGTCCGCGGAGGAGCGAAGGAGGACGGATCGGAGCAGAAAGCAGGAGGCGCCGCTCGCAGTCAGGAGGATGCTGCGCTGACACGCGGACCGTCGGCGCTCTCGAATCCGGACCACGTACCGCGCTGTACCGGCTGTCTCTGCACGACTGACCGCAGACCAGCCAGACCCGAGAACAAGCACACCCTCTCCTCTCCTGTGGACCGGCTTGTGTCGCCATGCCGCCGGCCGCCTGCTCGCTCCGGTTCCGTCTCCGCATCACGTTGCGCGCGGGGCTGTGGATCGGGCTGCTGTGGAGCTGCGTCTCAGCTGGAGGTACGGGCTCGTTTGTTTGTCGTCTGTGCATGTTTTTCTCTGCCTTGTCCTCTGCTTTGTGGCTCCTGTCCACACACAGTGACAGCAGATCAGTTTTCAATCGCTGCACAACAAAAACTCGTCTCTCTTTCGGGCATCCCTGTTTGTTTGGAGGCTTCTCCTCCCGCGGCTCGTAGGAGGAGAGAGGAGGTGGGGAGTCTGAAGCAGCCTTTGAAGTCCTGAAATAAACGTTCTTGCGGGCTATTTACTGTGCAGGCATCCAGAGAGAGTCCATGTGGACCGGAGCCCACTCGTGTGCGTGGGAGCCTCGATCAGGAGGGAGAGAGAGAGAGAGAGAGAGAGAGAGAGAGAGAGAGAGATGACCTGTCAACAAGCTCTGCAGTTATTGTTTTCTCACGCGCGGAGTGGGAGACAGAGGGGGGGATTCCTCCGGTGGAATTACAGCAGAAAGTGACGAGAGGAAAGTTGATGTTAGAAACACGCAGTCAGACAGATGAAGGGAGGGAACGCGGAGTGATATCTGTGAAAACGACTCCAAAAAACACACTTGTGTTTGTTTCTTTGGTACCGCTGGTTTCTGCTGGGGTACAGAAGGGAAATGATGCTAAGTGGTTGTTATTTACTGAATGCACTGTGAAAAACACGGGGTCAACATCAGAGGTCAAAGAAGCACTTCGATATTTGGGGTCAAAGCAGCAAAGCCCCTTCAACTGTTTGTTTTATTATTGCTTTATAATTATTGATGCTTTAAAGTGTCCATCACTTGGATGATGCAGCTGATGAGGTGGAGCTCATTTGAACAGTTTTATAACCTGTTTGCTGTCACTGCTGTCTGCTGTGCTCAGCCTACAGGAACAAACCAGTGCATGCTGGGAATGCTCTCCAGGAACATCGACCATCATATCACTGCACACTGATGTTTCTGGGAGGAGCCACACATCTTTTCTTTCTTGGTTTATTCTATTATTATTTCCATGTTGGATCTTTGCTAATCACGTGCTGGCTCTACAACGCTGTCTGTGAAGTTTCCCTTTGTTTGTCTTTGATCCTCCAAAATGTTGCTGCAAACTCAAAATGATTTCAAGTTAGCTTCACAGCAGGAGAATATTAACGACGAAGCCACGCACGCTGCAGGGAAGCAGCCACAGTTGTATTGGGCATAAACATGAATACATGTTGCTAATGCTAAACATAGTCAGAACAAGGTTTAAGTTTGGTTTGTGCAACCGATGTAAGGTCTATTGATGATACTGGCTGACTTAGCCTTCAGGACTAGGCCTAATATAGATCACTTTGTGCAGTTCAATATTTATTTATGGATACAGATATTATTTACATTAGGGATATTAGCAGATATGTCATTTTTCTGCTGATATTTTCCGCAGATAAACCGGCTCTTAACTAGCTCACAGTTAGCTCACATTCTATTTGACTTAACATCAAACACGCCGAAAATACCCTCGTGGCTAAAGCTGACGCTAACAGAGAGTAACAAACATTAGCGCTAAACTAACTCCCATATTCATGGACGCACACACGATGGGAAGAGTCCGTCTGCGATCACTGATGTCTCTGTAGTAGGTGCAGTGAACAAGTCCGGGCATGTCTCCCTCACTGGGATGCTGCATTCAGGTGCGCTCAGAAACGTGAGCTACCAGACACGTGACCTTTTGTACAATGCCTCTTCTTGGCCCAAGGGTGCAAGATTTCTGCAGCCTTTGGCCACTTCAATAAGAGTAGGCATGATGTCAATTTCACTACAGGTGGAAAAAAAACATGCGCCTTATATATTGGGTTGGAAAATATCGGCATATCGGATATCGGAAAAAAAATCCAACATCGTGCATCCTGACTACGCAGCGTGTTTATCTGTGAGCCAAAGATTTCACAGGATCCATCACAGTTATGTTTTTATCTGACACATGATGGTCATATTGTAAAGAAATCTGTGATGGACGACTTTAAAACAAACCGTGATCTTCTCTAAACATGTTGAGTTTAACCCCAGGGGTGGACACTAACCAGGTAAATGTACTCGAGTACATGTTTTGAGTATCTGTATTTGAGTTTTATTTTTTGGGAACTTGTTACTCTCGACTCGACTACATTTCTATGAATGCTCTCGCTACTTTTGCTCTGAAGTCAGCTGATCAATTTTCTTTTCTCTTCTAAAATCCCAAAGACAACAAACTGTGTTCGTGTAGTCCTGCGTGTGGTTTGTCCAAGTGGTGTTGCCGTACCTGTACCTCGCACGTCTCCATGGTTGAACACAGAGTTAACGCAGAGCATTTAGTGGTGCTGAAGAGGCCGATGGCGGACATTTTGGGTTGTTCTTTCCGTAAATCTGCAGCGTGGCTTTAAACATGTAAACAATGTTTTCTAAATAAACAAAACGTAGCAGAATGTACACTCATGTATTCTTGACTGCAAAATACGTTTTGAGATTTATTTAAAAAGTAGTTTGAATACTTCAGTATCTTTAAAAGCGAGTACTCCAGGAGCATCGATACTTTGACTCAAGTAACTAAGTTGTGTACTTTGTCCGCTGCCGAACCCAAACTGTGCTGTAACCAAAGCTTCTTTGTAACTGGCTGCCTAAACGAGATCCTGGTCGATGTTGAAGAAGAATCATTTAAATGCTTTAGGTGTTAAAGTGTTGAGTTGTTTTCTGGCCACAGGGTCGCTTTGTCGGACGTCTCGCTTCAGTAGCCACGGCTGCTGTCTCATGATACTCAGCAGAGGTGAGATTGGATCGTCCAGGGCCTGCCGTACATCACTCGACACTCCTCGTACATTTCTCAGGTTCCAGTGACTCTGTGAGGGCTGAAGCTGCACCTGGTTAACGCTCGGGAAAGAAGGTGGCCTTAGTTTAATATTAAGAAGTCATTATTATGTTTTGTGCCGTTTAAAGGAGACGGGTTGCTTTAGTGACGTCGTTTACACACAATAAATAATCTGAATTTAAATCATTTGAAACTACTTCCTGCTTCAGGACAAAGTGTTTGAACATAATCTGAATGTCTTAGTTTAGTTTATTTCGGTGTTGTGGCGTAAATACATATTTTAGTTGCACAAGAAAGTCATTTGTTTGAATCACTGATGCATTCAGGGACACTTTTTATCTGCGTGAGAATGTAGGGTGCTTTTTATTTCTGGGTCTTGGCCCATATGTGGAACTGAAAGTCTGGATATCTGGGCCTCTGCATGCGTTCACCTCTAAGTACTGTTGTTTTCATCTTCCACGTCCCCAAACTGAACAGTTTGTGCACGGCTACACGTTTCATACCACCTTAAATGTTTTTGGTGGCATTCGTGTGTTTTTTGTTCGAAGAATTACAGAATGACTTCTTGCAGGATTTTCTTAAAACTCAGTGGAAGCATGAAACATGGAACTGGGAGGAAATGCATTCAGGTTTGGACCAGATCCAGCATCATTATGGATCTTATTTAAGTCTTGAAGCAGGTCCACTCGTGTGTTGCGGTTGCAGTTGCAGCTTTGCACAACAAAGACGACTGACAGAGAGGCCCGCTCGTTAACACACTTTCCTTTTAAAGTGATAATCCTGAAGATGTTCATGTAAATGTCTGTAAGTCTCTCTCTCTCTCTGAATGAGGTAACACATGGTGACTGACCCTATGGCCCACTGATGAAAGCCTTTGCATCTGCAGTATATAGTATTATTATGGGCTGGGTGTCTGTGGCGGCGCCCAGTTAGTGATGCGTTTCCCATCAGCCAGCAGTGGTTGGTCTGCCAGAGAGGGTAGGCGGAGCTAAGCGGCTGCTTCTCCGCTCTCTGCAAGTGTTGTGAGTAAACAGTAATCTACTATGGCTGAACAAACAAAGAAAAGATGGATGACTACAGATACAACTTCAACAAGAAGTGAAAATCCAAAGAAGAAGAAACAAACTCGACGCTCAGATGAAGCAAACAGTCTGAAAAGGAAAGCGACCGTCAGCCAGGAAAATCAAGAGTTACAACCGGAGCCAACCGTGGACGTCTGGTTAAACTGGGACGTGTCCTCCTGCGATTACCGTTCATCACCAGTAGGTCGCGCCCAAGAGAAGGAAACTGAAATCTTTGAGATCGTCAGTTTAAGTTTCAAATGATTCAAGTTCAGTTTATATGTCAAACATTTATTGTGGGCGGAGCCGACAGAAAATTAACCAGCAACTGTTCTGATAATCGATTAAATCGTCTTCAGTTTTCAGTCCTTCCTTTTCTAATTTACTACTTTTCTCTGTTTGATATAAATGTCTGTGTGTGTGTGTGTGTGTGTGTGTGTGTGTGTGTGTGTGTGTGTGTGTGTGTGTGTGAACTTAATAACTGAGTTCTGCAGTATTGATTGACAGAAAGAGAAAGTAATTGGAGGCGTCACCTTGGGCTCCAGAACGTTTGTTTTTATTTTCACAATTCAGACAGAAACAGATCTTTAGTTTCAAACCTGATTAAATTTACTCCCTCCTGTGAGCACGTTTGTTTCAGATCAATTCGACTTTATCAAAGATAATTATCCCTCAGACAAGTCCTGACATCTGTCACAGGCTCGTGAGCTCGTTCATCGCGCTTCAGAAGATTTCATCACTTTCACTCGCTGATTTTATTCTGAAAATCCAAAGCGACAGTTGTCCTCGAGCCGTTTGAATGTCCCTCGACTGTCAGTGACGACGTCTTCACTGTCTATGGGTTTCAATAATTTACCCATCACACACACACGCACACACACACACACGCACACACACACACACGCACGCACCCGCGCGCATGCAGGATTCTGTCCTCTTGTTAATCCTCGTCACTCGTGTCTTTTCCCCACGTACACACACAAATGTTCGATCACACACACCTACTGTAGACACACACACACACACACACACACACACACACACACACACAAACACACACACACACACACACACACACTGTGTATCATGCACTGCATCACTGGTTTCATCTCTCTGTCGGCGTCTGTAGTTAATGAGATCACCCAGCAGAGATGTAATGTCACCAAGCAGCCTTGTGACTGCGTGTGTGTGTGTGTTTGTGTCGGTGTGTGTGTGTGTGTGTGTGTGTGTGTGTTTTAATGCGGGGATTGTGCCTGTGTATGAAGATAGGCTGGATCACTGCGTGGTCTAATTTCTCGGGGTGAGAGTGATAATCTGCCAGAAAGACAGCTTGACAGCTGAGTGCAGATTGTGGAGCTCCAGCTGGGAAGCAAAGCCGGCTGCAGAGAGAAACACGCAGCTCGTTTATCGACCCGCGCTCTTCTGCAAACTTTCTTCTGAATTCATGTCTGTTCATTTAAAAAATATAGATCCTCTTGTCTCCTTTCGAGAACTCGTTCGTCTTGTAATTCGCCTTCTCCTCTCATCAGATCAGCGCTCCTGCTTCCTCTCTGGCGTCCTCCTTCAGCAGAGTTTCTCCTTCCTCTTACTTGTGAGAGAGGAGAGAAAAATGGAAGTGAGGAGATTGTTTCTTACGGCTGAGTAGCTCTGGCCTTATTATACAACCACGTCGTCCTCAGGCTGCAAAGTTTGGAGAAGAAGCATCAGAAAGAGACAAAGAACGAGGGAACGAGGAGAGAGGAGACATGAAGGGAAGTTTGAGAAGTAAAAGCAGAATCACGCAAAGACACTGTCTCTTTATGTAACAAGAATATGCACGTATTCCATTAATCCTTCCACTTATATGTTTGGCTGCCCTCCTTAGAGTGGACTCACATCTCTGCACTTTTTAGCTGCATCATTACAGAGCTGCAGGAGCAACAGCCTGACAGACTCTGATAATTAAAATGACTCTTCAGTTTTCGTCACTCACACAGTTTTTACAGGGAGCTGAGTTAGCTGTCACGTTTGTTCTGCAAGTTTCAGCTAAACACACCTGTAGCCAGGTGCTGCACGCAAACAATGAACTGATGAAGCTTTAAAATGGGATGTTAGTCAGAGCTAGCAAAATGACAACATTCAGTGTTTTTCCAACAATCTTATGTATATTTTCTTGCTAGTATCAGAGAGGCACCTGGTGTCGGCCAAGTTGAGGTATCGAGTCAGGATAACAAATAGCACTACATCTTTAGATATAGATTGTAAGTTGTAGATTTGATGCAACTTAAAGTGTAGCTGCACCCACAGGTCTGACCATAACTCCAGGTGGAGGGGGGTGGGTGTGTCCGGCACCTCGGTGACGCTGACACAGAGTCACAGGGCACATCTGCCTCAGAGGGCTCTGTGAGGTGGAGGACTTCTCCCCTCCAACCCCCCTGAAGAGCACTTCAGGGGGGTTGGAGGACCGTGGTGCTCTCGAGCCCTATCAGTGCGAGCTGTTGGCTTTAGCCCCACTAACGCCTGGAGCCGGAGTGTTCGGAGCCGAGGCGATGCAAGTGCGCATGCACCGGCGGCGCGTGCAGCCTTGTGAAGAGAGAATGGGCGCAGACCCTGAGAGGTAACACAACGTTAGCTAGAAGGCTAAAGTGTGCTAGCAGTGTAAACTCTAGTGAACGATGCGTCTCGATCAGGATATATTTGAAAGTGAGCGCGGTTTCACAGACTCCCTCTCAAAGACGGTGCCGGGGGGGTGTACCGCCCACCTGTGATTGACAGGTGTTAACATTCTTTTTTAAAAATAAATTTCATGACGTAATTTTATCCCAAACGGTCGCCTCTACGTCACCATCGGCTGGCGAGGTTTAGGCTGATTTAAAACTGTAGACGGCGTGTTTGAGACATTTCCAACCCATGAAACGCCGACACATTAACACCAGCAGGGACGTTTCACAGGAAAGTTTTCAGAGGAAAGAGGAGCTTCTCAGAGTAAAGCAGGCGGGAGGTGAGCGGGGACACAAAGTTGGAGGTGACCCTGTTTAAATCATCCTCCCTCTCAGCAGCAGCAGCAGTGAGCAGCAGTGAGCAGCAGTGGAGCACAGGTGGGCTTACGGGGGTTTAACCTTTCATTTCCAGCAGAGCTCCCCTGAATATGAGCCCCTGATTACCATGATTAAACAGATCACTGTACTCTTAATGAACAGCTAATGCTGCCTTTCCTGATGGAGTGCACATCTGCAGTCCACCTTTAAAGAATGGGTGGCGCGTTAGCACGGTTAGCCTGTTAGCCTGTTAGCTTGATACTGTTTTTCCTGCTGGTTTTAGGTCCTGCAGCATGAAAACAACATGCAGACACTTTGTAAGAGACTAAATTTGTTATCTCAACTGCACTAGAGGTTATCAGTGACTTTTAGTTGCAGGTGTGAGAAGAAAAAAAACACTTTATCTTGTTGCATTTAAGGACATCTGCAGAGTCAGACACTTGAGTTGCATGCAGAACACAATTTGTAATTGTCAGAAAACATTTAATGTACTTTTAATTAGCTTTTTGGAGGTGTAACAATTTCTTATTATTTAATAAATCCAGGAAGTGTGTCATCCTTAAGGTTTTTTCAGATGGGGGGGACTGAAGCGCCTAATCATTCATTGTCAATGAGAGGCCAGCAGGCAGGTTGGAAGGCGCGGGCAATCTGACAGGCGGGGCGCCAAGTGGCCGCAATCCTGTGAAATTGTCGTGGTTGGACTCGTCTCACACACACGCCCGCTGCCAGAGTTGAAAGTTGAACTTTATTCTACGCGACGTGCAGACGTGAGACTGATCTTTGCTGTGAGCTCCCAGAGATGTGACCACTTTGTAAACCGGGACATGAACAGGAGGGCCTTTAGCATGGCAGAGCATCGGTGCAGGGCTGGATGCATCAGGTGATGTAACGTTAGTCTGAACTTAAGCCAGGCTATACCTTATGTTACAACTATGCTAATGTAGCTTGTTGTTATAGCCTATAGAAAAAATCCAGTTGTACCGGCAGTGCACAGAAGCCGTTTCCATGGTTACCATTCATAGAGCGCCTGGCGTTTACGCACTGAGCGCTTGTCTGCCTGTTTAGTCACATGAGGAGCGCAGTGAGACCCGGAGATCCACGCGGGTACGCAGGCAGATCGTCGCCCCCCCATCTGAAAGGACCTTTATGCTGCACAGACGAGGGGAAACACAGGGCTGGGCTGCTGTTCGGTCTGGGGTTTGGGAGGTTGTTTAAGTTTGGGGAAAGATAATGTTCTCAACTCAACCGGTCCAATCTAAAGAAGAGCTGCTGCTGTTGTTCCAGCATTTTTTAAAAGAAAGAAATCCAAATGATTCTGAATGAGAGGATTTCTGCGTCTCTTTGTCGTGTCTGGTGTTACATTAAATATCTGGCTGTCGGTCAGAACCTTTAAAGGAATCACTGTGGGCTTATTTAATAAACTACAGAATTAGCAGATGAAGGAAGGAAATAACAGAATCATATTTGCTGGTTGCAGCCCTCACACTGAACAGTGCTCTGTGTGTAGCACAGCCTGATGGATCCTCCTCCTCGGTGCCAAAGAGCTCCTTTGTTTTCCATTAAAAACACATTAATGATCCACACTGCTGCTCTGCGTGACGCGTTCCTTCATCACCAGCAACAAACACACTGTTCCAACTCAATCTCACACACACAGTCCTGCTGCCACAAATACACATCAGAGTATCTAATGTGGATTCATCCGCCGCTGGAAATAGTCCCCGACCAATTAATGATTTCCTGCAGGGACGTTTTTTAAAGGATGTTTGTCCTTTAAAAACATTTTTGGTTTTGAGACACAGACAGGAAGTCAGAGTGCGGACAGATGGGCTGGAGAGGATTTATTTAATGTGAATAAAAATGATACAAACTTTCCTTTAACACTAAAACAAATGAAGCATGTTGACGTTGAATGAGCTGCAGATGCTTTCAGCTTCATGGTTCAGTGTTTGCAGAGATGAATGTTTTCTGATGATTAAATCCACATTGTGCGACGTTTCCTTCCTGTTTGCTGACAGAGCGACTTGTATATTTGAGTCATGTCAGTGTCTTCATTTCTTTTTAAAATGTTGCTGCTTTGCAGAAGACCTGAATCCCAGATCTGAGACTCTTTGAATAAAAAGGAGGTTTCTGCACAAAGAGCTGAGCAAAGACACAAAGTTTGAGGTCTGCAGGTTTTATCCTGCACTGTAAATGAACCCAGGAGTCGCCTGATGTGTGGTACATCAATAAAAACACTTATTGCATGCTTTGAAAAATTGCAATCATTAACGTGAAGCGTGCACAGTTTGTCGTTGAATCGCTAAAACAAGCAGAAGAGCCAGAAAAGCTGTAAATCAACATGATTTATAAGAGTAATATTCTGCATTTAGATCCTGCAGGAGTCTCTCAGTCGCGCTGGGGGTCTTTATCCGGGTTCCTCTTTGTATTTTGGAGAGCATGTTTGTGAGTGTGTGTGTGTGTGTGTGTGTGAGTGTTTAATAGTGTGTTTGTGTGCTGCAGCAGGAGGAGTGTAGACGATGCACAAGCTGCCGTCTCAATTAGCCCCTGCACTCATTAGGAGCAGAAGTGAGAGCTGCGGCTTCGTGGTCTCCCTCGCACTCTGACATATGGCCTGAGCCTCTGCAGCTAACTTACCAGAGACGACAACATCCCAGTGAATTATTCAAAGTTGTGTGTGTGTTTGTGTGTGTTTTTGTGTGTGTGTGGTGGAGGAGTCGGGCCTAACCTTCCTCTGTGTGTTGACATCAAAGGAGGACGTGTGAAGCAGAAGCAGGTCGTCCTGCCGGTGTTGTCTCCACCTCAGCGGGTCCTCTCAGACCTCCGTGACCCGCTGCGGCTGTTTAAAGGGGATTCAAAGTGTGTGTCGGCGTGTGCGTTGCTGTGTGTGCGTTGGTGTTCAGTGCTGGTTGTTGGTGCCTGCCTCAGTATCCAGGATTATCCTCTCTAGGATGGCTGCAGGATTGCACGGATGCTGCTGTGCTGACACTTCTCTACAATAGAAGCAATTAACTGAAGCTTAACTTTGTGTATGTCTGTTTTAAGCCATGGATGTTAGCGTGTGTGTGGAGGAGAAATGGAACCGTTCGGGTTTTCCTCTCATCCGGCTCCATTCCCGGGTCCTTTATCTATGAAAGCATTCAAAGAGCAACTTCTAAATGTTTGTTTCCTTTGAATAAATGTGCTGAATGTGATCCGTCAGCAGCCTGGAGAGAGCGTCAGCACACTTAAGCTGCATATTTAGGTGGTAAAAAATGTTTAACTGGATTGGAAGTAAACAAGAAATAAGAGCATTAGTGTCATAGTTTGTGAATGTCTTCAGACACGTTTATCTGTTGTACGTGTGCAGGGTGAACAGGAGAGTCTGGGTTTGTGTGTTTGTAATTCAGGAAGTGATTTACATGCGACAACACCTGAGCAGCACCCAGGGGTTGTTTGGTATACACGGTCTGGAGTTGTTCTAAATGTCCACAAATTGTTCGTAAGCTAGCTGGTTAGCTTCTCCAAGCAGGTAGACTAGAACCTGGGAAACAGCTGCCGAGTTCTGACTGAATAAATCTGCCTAAAAAAAAAGAGGTTACTGATTAACATGTTTTATCGAAGAGACAAACTCTGATTAAAAAAAACTGCAGTTCCTCGAGTGTCCACTTGAGGCTAACTCTTGAGTCAGACCCCACAGAGCCCCATGTTAAAACAGTTTGTTTCTTGCACCAGCTCTCTGCGGTCGCAGCTGAGCAGTTATGTGACTTCATCTGACCTAAAAGCTCAGACAGAATCTCATGTTGTGGGAAACTTTGAATCTAACTAGCTAATGAATTAGGGCGTTTTCACATTAGGTACGATTGCTTCATACTGTACATGAGTACGGTTGCCCCCCCCTCCTCTCTCCGCCGGTCAGCTTTCACGTTAATAATTTCGTTCCGTACCCGAGCACACTTACAGTAGGACTTGAAGCAGAAAGTGGCGGTAATGCACCTCAAAAACAAGGAGAAGAAGAGGAGCATCATCAACTACGGAATATTGTTTATGTTGTCGTTCCAGTGTCGAAAAGCGTGTGAATCACAAGCCCGTACAACGGAGCCGACCTTCGCTCTATGCCGACTAAAAATCTCGACCCTCTCACCTACATTCCTACAGTATCAGCCCTGCCTGTGCAGTTCAGAGGATATCGGAGTAGACGTTATAAAAAGCAGTCCACTTCTATAGTTTGCTATGGTTTGCATCAACGAACCGTGCTCGAGTACGGTACACAGTGTTCACACTAATCAAACGAGCTGGACTTTGGGGTCAAGTGTACTCGATCCGGGCCCGGGTCCCTGATGTGAAAGCTCCCTGAGCCTTGAGCTAAGACTGGATAACTGGATGGTCGCTTATCTCCAGCCGTGGTCACATCTGGTTCCAAAAAATGTCGATGAATCACTGCTGAACATGAAGCTTTATGAAGGCCATGTATGACATCACGGTGACTATGTCATCTTCTTTTAAACAGTGTTTAGTCTAAGCTAAGCTAACCATCTTCTGGCTCTTTCAAAGTCCAGATCTCTTTGTTCTCAAGGTTTCTAAATGTGGCGCATGACTCGATGTTTGCACCTCCCTTTACAGCCTGATGTGAGAAACAAGACGACAACAAGAAGACAAGAGAATTTTCTAGATGAAATTTAGTTAAACAAAAATGTTTCGTCTCTTCAGGACAAATCGATATTTTCAGGCTTACTGGAAAAAGCTTTGAAAATGTTGTTCCATTTCTGCTCGGTGGCAAATGATGAATTGTGATCCAGAGACAGATTTGAAACGCTTGTCTGGGATTAGAGTGATACACACACACACGCACGCACACACACACAGCCCTGACACTTTGCCTTGTCAAACTCACTCAAAGCTGATTGGCACAATCAAGTGTGTCTGCAGCCAAGCCTTTTAAAAGGTTAATATTTCAGTTCCCATTTGCCTCAAAGCTTTGCAGTAAGCCTCCGCTCGGCTCCTCGTCTGTGATACGGGAATCCTATTGAAGTAGGTCTGTCGACAAACCGCCGTGTGTGTGTGATAATCCGCGCCGCGCGCCGCTGATAGCTACGCCTGTCATGCTGTCGAGTCAGTGTGTTTGTTTCCTCGTACTTTAACTCCAATAGGTCTGAGAGAGCTGCAGAGAGGAGCCGAGCATTGTGGGAAAGAATCCTGTCTGGGTGTGTTTTCACAGTGATTGGCTCCAGTCTGGGCCGCGAGGTTCAATGTCTCAGCGCGGCTCTGCTCCGCTGCCCGCTCCAGGGATTGATTGATTGATTCCTGTCATGGCGGCGTTCTCGCAGAGTTCTCGCACACACAAAACCCCTCCGAGCTTTTTGAGGAATTTATGGTCCAACAGTTTTGAAGTGTGATGCAGGATGAATTTAGAGGCTGAGGAGATGCAAAGCCTTCAGCCAGGCTTCAGCTTCCTGTCGGATGATGGCTGCCAGTCACGCTCTGAAGGGGAGGACGCTTGTTTATGTCAGATTGATCCACAGAAACTCACTTCCTCCTCTCCTCATGTGTGCCAGGTAGTTTCACTAGATAGGAAAACAGGAGTGAGGTGCTGCTGTTGTTGCAGCTCGTTATTCTGGAAACATTTCTGTAACTGGACTCACAGACAGCTGTGGACAGGCAGGAGGAGCAGGAGTTCAAAAGGTCCTCACTGTTGGTTCATGTTTGTATAGATTTCAGATTGATTTCCTCTAAAGGCAACCTCTGCTGTCCGTTCATTTCTCTGCAGAATAAAAATCATCGTGCAGAGATTTGTTAATGCAGGAGCCCGTTAAACACAGGACGTCCCCTGGAAACGAGGGAAAGTGATGTTTGCTTGTGTTTAAAACCAAACGCTGATCTGTTCCTGAACACAACGTGAAAAAAACTAAACTGCAAAAGCTTCACAACCAGCGTCTAACAATGTTGTTTTCCTCACCTGCTTGTTTCCATGGCCGCTCAAACATTACAATGAAAAGGTCTAAACACTGAGTCAGTGGCTCCAGTAGAAATGTGGAATAACCTTAAATTCCTGACTATTCTTAAAGTTATAATCTCAAAGATCTCAGTTTCGTTCTCTTTGGCGCCTCTAATGGTGATAAATGTTAATTACAGGAGCACACTTCCCAGATATCCAGACAGTGCTGCATGTGTGACGTCCACGGTCGGCTCCGGTTGTAACTCTTGATTTTCCTGGCTGACGGTCGCTTTCCTTTTCAGACTGTTTGCTTCATCTGAGCGTCGAGTTTGTTTCTTCTTCACCCAGCCTATAATAATACTATATACTGCAAATGCAAAGGCTTTCATCAGTGTTACCTCATTCAGAGAGAGACTTACAGACATTTATTTACATTAAGTCTTTGAGATTATGACTTTAAATAAATGAAGTAAACAGGAGCCGCTCCATTCAGTGTACTGAACTTAAAATTTTGAATTTTGTATTTTGAGCTTCTCAGTAAAGAAAGATGAACTTAGTTCAGTAGTTTATCTCAACTTCAAACTCTCCTGTGTCTGATCGTTTAACCTGAGGAAACTGATCACCTTAAACCTTTTATTAACACAAAACAAATTCTGTAAAATTCAGTTTTTAAGACGCACTTTTAATTAAACAAAAAGTCTTCTATTTATCGAAAAGGTTTTTTTTCAATAGCTCCCATGTCATGTGACCCAGTGTCCTCAAATCAATGTCAGCTGGTAACAAATCAATGTCAGATGTTAACACTCACTCGAACAAATGAGACACACTCCATCACATTGGATTTAATTGCTGCTAATATTTTATATTAATATTTTTATGTAAAATATTTGTTAAAGATATCTACCTCTGCAGCAGGTCACCTGAAATATGCCATGGCCAAAATATACCCTGTGTTTTTAATATCTTCTGTCAAAGATCACCTGACTATGAAGTTAAAGGTCACCTGACTATGAAGTCAAAGGTCACCTGACTAGTGTGACCGCAAAGATCAGCAGACTTTGTCGTCTGTCCAAAACTCTGTCTGATATTTGTTATTGCATATTTATAATTGCTGCATAGGTAAACATAAGGCTTTATTTTGAAAATCTTACCTGATGTATAATTGCAAAGCTTGGATTTAAAAGTATGACATGCCTTTATTTTGAAAGTCTAACAAAAGACTGCATTCTTATTCTTGCTATTTTGACTTTATTTACTTTGCTTTATTTTGAAAATCAAACCAGCGGTTATTGTGAGGCTTCATCTGAAGGTCGAACTCGATCTAAACTGTTGCTGACTTCACAACTTATTTTGAAAGTCCAAGAAGACAATTATTAATAAGCAAACTCTTCCGCTTTATTCTGAAAGTCTCAGCAGATTTTCTGATCCATCATTGCTAGCTTGACGGTGAAGCCGTTCCTGTGCATAACTGACCTAGGTGTTAGGGAGCACTGACCTGTTGACCTGCTGTTTGAGGAGTCGGGAGTGAGAGCTCGTTAACAGAGTGAGAACTCGAGAAGTGACTGCAGAGCAGAAAAATAATTTTGCCTCTTAAAAAAGCACTCCATCGATTAGCCCTCGCAGGCGGGCGGACCTGCCTGGCTGATTATATTTTACACGTCTTTAAAGCTTCCTGGTTCGTGCAGGACTTCTGTGATCTGTTAAACAGCAGCTGTGGACGCGGTGCAGAGAAGGAATCAATCTGCTGCAGTGACACGTCCTCTCATGAAAATCCATACGTGTTGGATGTTTCGCAGAGTGACGCTGCTATCATCATCTCTCGCCCGGCTCTGTCGTTACCTCGTGGAAGTCCTAAATGTGATCGATGCTCGCTCTGCTTCTGTCTCTTGATCATTAACTCATAAAGGTCCTGATGGGCACACAGCTGCCGGGCACGTCTGACAGACGGGGCAGGTCATCGATCAGCGCTCAGGTCAGGGCGGATTGATCGGAGCCTTAAAGTAAAATATATATATTTAATATCTGCACTATAACTTCTGGCGATAATGGACAACTAGGAGACAGAGAGAGGCGACTCGTGCTCTCCAGAAATCAGCGAACTCTGCTTTTAAGCACATTTATTATTCTATAGAGCGAAAGCCTCAGCGCTGCACTCAGGGTTTATTTCTGCAGCAGGAACAAATGTGACATAAAAGACAAACAGAGAAGAAGAAATAACTTTGGTTTTATTATTAATTACTGTCACAGAAACAGGCACATGTCTGAGGTTTAACACACCGCAGCTCCGTTTGTGTCTTTCTTCTCTGCTCATCATTTATTCCTGAACGTTCTCTGTGTTGACATTTGGGTCACGGCCGCCTCGAGGTCCACGCTAAAAGCATTCCTCTTTTCTTCTCCTCTGCCTCCTCTCACAGCTGATGCTGGTGGAGATACATCCACCTTTTCTTTTATTCATGGAATAAAAGCAAAGAGCCCACATACCTGCGACAGGCCCCGACACACACACACCACGTGGACACACACACACTGTAAGAGAGTGAGCTATGAGACGACTCCACTGAGAGGTTTCATCACGTCGGCCTTGGAGGCTCATCGCTCGCTCTGTGGATGTTTAACAGGTCAGATTAATGGCTTTCTGCAGATGTACTCATACTTTAAACATGGAGATAATGAAATCTTAACAGCTGCATCCTTTATACTGCAAATCAGAATAATATAACTTTATTACAGGCGACATTTTACCTTGATACGAACATTCTTCAAAGCACACCAGATGATGGCAGCTGTGAAGAAGCTGCCCGAGATGTGAGTTAGGATCGTGAACATTAACACATATCTCTAATCCAGCTGTTACATGAACCCAAGAGCTTCATCAATAATCGTGAAACACCATCAGGAAACATTTTACTGCTCTTTAAATACTTTAGGTACATTTTGCTCTCACTTACAGCCGTTCAGATTCCCCCGACCGTTCCAAAAGTCACAACTTGCCTAGGATGTCTGAATATATAATTAATGTCATCTGACCTCCAGCAAGTGCTTACTTTGATAGGATGCCCAAAAGCCAATCACAGCACTCCACATCATCTTAAGAGGACTGCAGGAGAGCCACGCCCCCTTTTTCTATACGGTATGGCGGATTGAGAGACAAGGAGGAAGTTTAAGGAGTTAGAGGTGTAGTTGAAACCACAGACTGTATAAAAAGATGGCTGACATGACAGAAGCCAAACCCTCACTATCGCCCCCTGCTGACTGGCTGCAGTGTAGCTCATAAAGCCCGCCTCCTCCATGTTAACAGATGGGACATGAGTCAAACTATAAAATCTAAATACACGTCAAATACATTTTTCTCAAACATGGTTTCTGTCATTATAGTTAGTTCTTATCATGCTGATTTCTGACACTTTTAATAAGTTATTTGATGCTATAAAAGGGGGTGTGGCCTCATGATTGACGGCTCTGTTGACAAATGGGGCTCCTGCAGCGTTCTGTTCCGAGTAGCAGAGTAGAGGAGGAACGGCGAGAGGAGACGTAACTAACACTAACACTACAGTCAGTGAACTTTCCATCAGCGTGAATATCTGCTTCAGACCGACACAAGAAGCTGTTCTGCTGCAGACTGAGCCCACCTGAGGGCTCCAACACGGCACGGACACCTGAGGGCTCCAACACAAGGTACAGGTGTGTTTGGGGTGGAGGAAGGGGCGGGGCAGGTTTGTTTTTGAATGCAAGACTTTCACTAGTCGTAGATTTTTCTCTCAGTGTGGTATTTGTACTTGTACTGCAGTAAAGGATCTGAATCCTTGTTCCTCCACTGATCAGCTGATGTCACATCGACAGTATTTGTAGCTTCAGGGCTGAAACATGCAACAGCACCGGAAGCTTCTAGAACACCATCCAAGAAACCAGAAGTCAAAACTGTGCCGGGGAAAACAGCGAGCTTGTGGGTCTGTGGAGAGATTGAGCTGTCTGTTTCCTCTGGCATCAACTGGCATCACTTTCTTCCATCACCCTCCCTCCCTCCTCTCCTCTCCTCTCCTCCCTCCCTCCCTCCTCTCCTCCCTCCTCCCCCCCCCCCCCCCCCCCCCCCAGCCCTTCCTGCTGCTAACTGGAGGCTGCAGGAGTGTGAGGAGAGTTTCAATGACTTGTGGCTGCGAGAGCACTCACACGCCGATGTTTCTGCTCGGCGGAGCGGCTAATAAACACGTACACACACACACACACACACACACATTTGTATTAGTGCTGCATACTTGTTAGAAACTGTATTCAGTCTCTAACCGCTCCCTCTAATCCTAACCTTTACCATTACTAACTCTGACATTTCCATTTAATCCCGTCCTAATCTCGGCTCCTCTCTGAAGCAGCCCTGAAAAGAAGCAAAAATGTTCTGACTCGGGAATATTTTCTTCTTCCTTATTTCTTTTTGAGGACGTTTAATCCTCCTGAGGATTAAACATTTTCACATAAGAAGACGCACAGAGTCCCAAAGCTTTGGCAGCAGAGAACGTGCTACTTTACTTTTGCTGC